>NC_038042.1:38303756-38903756 GCF_002211085.1 Panicum hallii
CGGAGCTAAACATGTATTTAAACACCAGAAAACAGTCTCTGGTGAAAATACATTACACAAGTGGTGCCACAGTCATACATAGCCTTATTTAATACGTTCGATTACAATAATAATATAAACTAGGAATACAATAGTTGCGATGATAAACGCAAGGGTAACTCTTCATCGGACATGGGGGCTTCTACACAACGGCACCACTCCAGACTTGGGTATAGGGCACGAACTACTCGCCTTCCTCAGGCACAAAATCAGGATCCTCTGCAACAAGTCATAAACGGGTGAGTACAAAAGTACTCAGCAAGTTCCACCTCACCCTACGGGAGGGGAATGATATGCACGATGCACATTAATCACAATGCATTAGTAATGCAACTTAAGTTATACAACTCTTCCCGACACAACCCACAGTAGGTAGCTCACTAGTTGTCAGGACCACACCGTAGCCTGTCCATTCCGTGGACACGGACCATTCGAATGGATTCTACACTCTGCAGAGGTCGTACACTGTACCCACAAGCTCGACTGCCCGAACGGACAACCGACATAGCCGACACCCAGCCGTGGTCACGCCCCAGCCCGGCCGCACAACCCTCGGGTCCTGACCCCAATGGTCTATACCCGTGAACCATCCCTGCGACCGTCAGGCTAACCAGTGGGATTAGGCTAAGTCCGGCCCATAACGGAACCTGTGGTCGTACTAAAGTAAGCTAGGTGAGATGTCAAAACAACTCGGTCCTTATGGTTCACCAGGGCAGCAACCATTCCTCAACATGTCAACTCGAGCCTACCTCCACGGTAGCACTCACCTGCCAGTCTACCACCACGGTAGCGCCGGCTCCAACATACCCAGCTGCCCTAGCCTCAACCAAATCCCTTCATATCCTAGTCTCAACTCTGGATATGCATAACTACTCACATGCATGTATGAGCACACTCAATCACTCAAGCATCGGTATATGTAATCGATCCTAAACCAGGACTACAACTAGACGTCCTCACATGGATGCAACCGCTCACGTAGGGGTCAATGAAACTTGCCTTCGCTTATGTACGCGTCGGCGGCGGCGGCTTCCTGCTCGTGGTACGGGTCTTCTGGCTCCGGCCCGCTGTACTGACCTTCGTACTCCTTGGCCAGCTCCTCCTCGATCACTCCGTGATCTACGGCGGAAACGGCACAACCGGCAACAAACACAAGCAAGCTTTAAAATAAGTTCAAATGGAGATGAAATAGGGGAAATAGATAGTACATGATTTGAGGAGAGGATCAACTGTTGGAGCTTCGTCTCGTGAGTGAACTGGGCTCGTGAGAAGTGGTTTAGTTAGCGAAGTGAGGCGGCTCGGTGTGCTTTGGCTGATGACGGAGTTCATCACGGCCTCGCTCCTTTTATAGGCGGGGAGAGCAGCGGCGGCGTCGCACAGGGATGGGCGACGGCGTGGGTTGCGGCAGCTCGCCGTCAGCTCAAACAGTGGCAGCACTGAAGACGCGAGCGTCGAGGCGGCAAAGCCGGCGAGGACGCTGCAGCGGCGTGGGCAAGGTGGGGACGTGGAGGTGGGCGGCACGGCGCGGTGCCGGCGGCAGTGCGCGGTCCCGTCGTGGGGCCGGTGTGTCACGCGTGCGGAGCGAAAGCGAGCACAGGTGGGGGACG
The DNA here is from genome assembly GCF_002211085.1 of Panicum hallii. Classification (NCBI taxonomy): domain Eukaryota; kingdom Viridiplantae; phylum Streptophyta; class Magnoliopsida; order Poales; family Poaceae; genus Panicum; species Panicum hallii. Next base: position 38,305,403 of record NC_038042.1, read on the forward strand.
GCAGGGAGGTGCGTCGGCTTCCTTTTTAAATGAGGTGAGGTGGTTCGCGCCGGCGGAAAAATATCTCGGCCGCGCTGTGTGCGACGACCCTGATTTATGGCGAGGTGGAGCCTACCAACAGATGAATCACAACCTATATACTAAGTACTCAAGCTTAACCAGGAGACTAACACGTACCTTATTGGAGCGACAAAGTCACGAAGGAACGCACAACCTTAAGTGGCTAGTCCAACACTAAGCTTACCACAACTTATCTAACTTGCTCATAGGTGGATGGCAAAAGAAAAGGGGGGGGGTCCTATTTATAGATCAAGGGGGATGGTGTTGCTAGTGAAGATAAAGAAAGCACCGGAGAAGGAAAACATAGGGGAAAGGGAAATCGAATTCCCCAAGGACTTATGCGCAATTTCAGAAAACTGCAGGGGCTCATCTGTAAGGCAAATTTCCCATCAATCCAAAACTCAAATGAAGAAATGCCCAAAACGAAAGTTGAAGAGTTTTTCGAACTCTACAACATTGCTTTAGGGCTCAAATTCAAAAACTCAAAACTTATGTTTTTACACATGAATTTTTGGAATAAAAGTCGGATTTGAATTGCTTTTGTCCTAAAGAGTAAAACTTTATAAAATTCAGGACCTAAATGCAAGCATTTATGACACGTCATGATGGCGGGATAGACTCGTCATAAATGTTGGATAGACATGTCTTTATGACGGGATAGACTCGTCATAAATGTTGGATAGACATGTCATTATGACTCGTATTTTTACTTTAGTCCTGAGTAGATTTAAAAGTTACTTTTTGTAAATCAATATCTTTTATAAAATTACGCAAACACCCTTACTTTGCATTTCTTTCAATAGTGATGAAAACTGGGATGTTACAAACCTACCCCACTTAGGTTGAATCTCGTCCCCGAGATTCAGCTTCAGCACTAAAGAGACTGGGGAACTCGGCTCGGAGCGCATCTTCTCTCTCCCAAGTTGCTTCTGCTTCAGAATGTCCACTCCACTGGACTCGACAAATTTTGACTGCTGAGTTGCGGGTTCTTCGCGTCACAATATCTAGAATTTTTACTGGTACTTCTTGATATCTGAGATCATCCTGCAGGTCGATTGTTTCTGGTGCCACTTGTTCTTCCGGTACTCGCAGACACTTTCTGAGTTGGGACACGTGGAATACATCGTGTACATCTGACATCTCTGCTGGCAACTGAAGCTTATAGGCTACCGCTCCCACTTTCTTGATAATTGGGAAAGGTCCAATGTAACGTGGGGCCAACTTTCCTTGTACCTGGAATCTGCGTGTGCCGCGGATTGGGGAAACTTTAAGGTACACATAGTCCCCAACTTCGAAGCTGAGAGTACGCCTTCTCTTATCAGCATAACTTTTCTGGCGGGACTGAGCTGCCTTTATATTCTCTCTGATTTCCGCTATCTTTTCTTCTGCTTCCTTAATAAAATCTGGGCCCTCAATAATGCGGTCACCGACTTCAGTCCACATGAGAGGTGTACGGCACTTCCTCCCGTAGAGGGCTTCAAACGGCGACATCTTCAAACTGGACTGGTAGCTGTTGTTGTAAGAGAACTCCGCATATGGCAAACTATCTTCCCAATTTTTGCCATAAGTAAGAACACAGGCTCTTAGCATGTCTTCAAGGATCTGATTAACTCTTTCAGTCTGGCCATCAGTCTGAGGATGATAGGCTGAACTGAAGTCCAACTTTGTACCAAGTGCTTCATGTAACCTGCCCCAGAATCTCGAAGTGAACTGGGTGCCTCTATCTGACACAATCCTCTTAGGTACTCCATGTAACTTCACAATACGCTCAATATATAATTTGGCTAATTTATCCCCTCCATAACTGGTACATACTGGGATGAAGTGTGCTACCTTAGTAAGTCGATCGACAATTACCCAAACCGAGTCATGGCCGCTCTGGGTTCTTGGTAGACCGGTGATAAAATCCATACTAACTTCATCCCACTTCCATACTGGAATTGGCAATGGTTGGAGTAATCCACTGGGTTTCTGGTGCTCTGCCTTAACCCTTTTGCACACATCACAATGAGCTACGAATCGAGCAATATCCCCCTTCATACCATTCCACCAATACTTCTCCTTAAGATCCAGGTACATTTTCGTAGTGCCGGGGTGAATGGAATAAGTGGAGTTATGGGCTTCATCCAAGATGGTCCTGCGAAAATGACCTTGCTTAGGCACACATAATCTTTTCTTGAACCACAAGACTCCATCCTTATCTATCCGGAAATCTGGCGCTTTGCCTTCACTGTTGCGATCTTTAATCCATACCAATCTTTCATCCTCCATCTGAGCTTCCTTGATCTGGTCATCCAGGATGGGATGAACACTAAGATTATGGTTGCAGGAGCGGCGTATAACCCTTAGGTTCAACTTCCTCATTTCTTTACTCAGCTCTGGGGCTTGCGTAACTAGGTGATGGCAATACGCTTTACGACTGAGCGCATCAGCCACCACATTAGCTTTTTCCGGGGTGGTAATGAATTTCCAAATCATAGTCTTTGATCAACTCCAACCATCTTCTCTGTCTAAGGTTGAGATCTGACTGGGTGAAAATATACTTCAGACTCTTATGATCCGTGTAGATCTCACACTTGTTCCCGATTAGATAATGTCTCCAAATTTTGAGGGAATGCACCACCGCGGCTAATTCCAAGTCATGGGTGGGGTAGTTCTGCTCATGTGTTCTCAACTGTCTTGAAGCATAAGCTACAACTCTTCCTTCTTGCATAAGCACACAACCAATCCTTGTCGGGATGCGTCGCAATAAACGACAAAGCTCTTCTGATTATCTGGCAAAATTAGCACCGGGGCAGAAGTTAGTCGCCTCTTCAATTCTTGAAAGCTTCCCTCGCAAGCTTCAGACCAGACAAACTTTGTGTCCTTTCGGAGCAACTCGGTCATAGGCCGGGCTATCGTAGAGAAACCTTCTATAAATCTCCGGTAATAGCCGGCTAATCCCAAGAAACTCCTAATCTCCGAGGCTGAGGTTGGTTGCTTCCATTCTGATACTGCCTTGACCTTTTCTGGATCCACTTCAACACCTTCGGCTGTTAAGACATGACCCAGAAAACTGACTCTCTGCATCCAGAATTCACACTTACTAAACTTGGCATACAACTGGTGTTTTCCGAGCTTTCCCAGCACAACTCTAAGATGTTGTCCATGTTCCTCAGCACTCTTAGAGTAGACCAGTATATCGTCTATGAATACCACGACAAACCGATCTAACTCCTCCATAAACACCTTATTCATGAGGGTCATGAAAAAGGCAGGGGCGTTAGTTAGACCAAAAGGCATCACTGTGAACTCATACTGGCCATAACGGGTCCTGAAGGCTGTCTTAGGGATGTCCTCTGGTCGCACTCTGAGCTGATGATAGCCTGATCTCAGATCTATCTTGGAGAAGAACTTAGCTCCCTTCAGCTGATCAAACAGGTCATCGATCCGGGGCAGAGGGTACTTGTTCTTGATGGTGACTGCATTCAGGTCACGGTAGTCCACACAAAGTCTCATGCTTCCATCTTTCTTCTTCACAAAGAGCACTGGGGCTCCCCATGGAGAAGCAGCAGGTCTAATAAATCCCTTTTGTTGGAGCTCCTCAAGCTGCTTCTTCAACTCGGCAAGCTCTGGGGCTGCTAACCGATAGGCATTCTTTGCTATAGGCTTGGTTCCAGGGACTAAGTCAATAGTGAACTCTACATCTCTTTCTGGAGGCATACCGGGTAGTTCATCTGGAAATACATCTGCGAATTCCTGAACTACTGGCACGTCTTCTGGGGATTCTGCTTGAATGTGGTTCACCATAGAGTCTGGTAGGCTAGGCTGGATTAGGCATGTGACTGTTGACCCTTGGTGGTTGGTGACTGTCACTGCTCTCTCAGCACAGGCTATGTTTCCTCGGTGCTTGGTGAGCCAGTCCATACCGAGTATGACATCTATCCCTTTGGAAGCAAGAACTACTAGGTTGGCAAGAAATACTACCCCACTTAGGTTTATAAGGATATCTAAGACACCTAAGTGGCAAGGTATATGACCTCCAGGCGAACGTGTCATTAACGGCCTCTTAAGGGCTATAGTAGGTATATCATGCTTTTCCACAAAGTGGGAGGATATAAAGGAATGTGATGCTCCAGAATCAAAGAGTACTGAGGCTAGAGCTGATTGGACCAGAAACTCACCGAAAATCACTCCTGGTGCATCCTCTGCTTCTTCCACGTTCACATGGTTCACCTTTGCCTTGCCGAAGGACTGCTGCTGGCTCCTAGCTGGTGCAGTACGGTTGGTTCCCGCCGGCTGCTTTGGTCCTTGAACAGAGTTGGAAAAAATAGAAGGGGCCGGCTGATTGAGATACGGACAGTTGGCCCTGTAGTGTCCGACTTCACGGCAGTTGAAACAGGCCTTCGGATTGGTCACTTGACTTCCGCCAGTCGGTTGGGTGCGGGAGGTGTTCTGGGTCTGCAAAACCGGAGCTGACTGGGCTGGCTTCTGGAAAGAACCGGGGTGCGTTTTGAATGAGGTTGCACCCTGGCTTCTCTGGCCTGAGTGAGCCGGATACTGAGTCTTCTGGAGCTTCTCCATCTGCTGGGGTTTCTTGCTTTCAAACCGCCGTTTGCGCTCACTGAGTTCTGACTTCCTATTTCTCTCAGTGGTGATAGCCCTATTGATCATGGCATTAAAGTTACTGTGGGTGGTGACTTCAACCAAGGTCCTGATTTCCGGGTTTAGCCCACCAAGAAAAGCTTCTTGCTTCTTCTCGTCATCATTGATATCCTCTGGTGCATAACGAGACAATTCTGTGAACTTATGAAGATACTCCATCACATTCATACCACCTTGACGAAGCTTTCTGAACTCATCCCTCTTGAGCTTCATGACACTGCTGGGAATGTGATGTTCTCTGAAGCTCTTGACAAAATCAGCCCATACCATCTCGTTAGCGTTTTCATTTATTTCCCGATAACTCTGCCACCAAGCAAGGGCTGGTCCCCTTAACTGTTGTACTGCGAGCAAAACTTTGTCTCTGTCATCTGCATGAACCACCTCGAGCTTCATTTCAATCTCTCGCAGCCAATCATCTGCCTCAATAGGGTTATCAGATCCTCCAAACTTAGGTGGCTGCAAGCGGTTGAAATCTGCAATCCTGCTGCCATTGCCATGATGCATTGCAGGTCTATTGTTGCCAGGGTTGCCTTGAGCTTGAGCTGTGAGCGTGGTCACAAGAACTTGAAGGAGTTGGTTCTGCTGCTGCAGTATGGCTGCCAGATCAATGGGTGCTGGGGCACGGGGAGGTGGCGGCGGTGGGTGTCCATTTTCTGGTGCTCCTGGGGCTACATTCAAAGGGGCCTGGTTTCTTGGGTTGACCTCGTCACCGTCTTCCTGAGCATGGAGTCCCTGGACTCGACTCGAACGACGGGACATCTGCGGTCAAGGAGGGATAAGGTACGATTAGGTGGCTCTCCTAATTTATTAGTAGGGTAGATTTAATAGTACACAACACACAACAAATCATTCAAGCACCAAGCATTCATTCAAACAAGCAGGGATACATGACACGACGGATTACAATAACGCGGCTCGACTTTTAAGGGTCGGCCGGGACGACTCGACTACTGAGCCCTACAACACGGTCTTCGGGGTCACTGTTTCCGGGATCTCGGGGAGACGCGGGAGGCGTGGGCGGCACTGATTCGCAAATCCTCCTGCGCGGTTGGGACAAAGGGTACAGTGGGATCCCCTCCAAGATTGGCGACTCAACGGCAATTCTGGGATGGCGTTCCTTGCGCTTGGCGCGGTCCACTAGGTAGACACCCCTAAGGAGTTGGCTGTGGCGATCTGCCTGTTCCCTAAGGTTTTCTTCGGCCACGGCGAGGCGGCTTTCAGCTTCAGCCGCTCGGGCTTCTGCCTGAGCTAAGGCCAGCTTAGCCTTATGCCAACGGGACTCCGCTCCCTCAGCACGCTGGGTTAAATCTCTCACACGCTGATGCAGTTGGTCGCACAAATCGTCGAGGCTAAGCAGATAGCCAGACATGGCGACAACTGTGGGGTTCTTCTCTGTCCCTGCGGGACTTTCCAGGTTGCGGATCCTCGCCGCCCAAGCAGGACGGCTACGGTCCAACGGTGGGAAGTACTTCATGGGAGTGGAACCCAAGTGCCATTCGAACATCTGGCACAGGTACCGCAGTGCCTTGCGAGCTGCAAGTTGAATGGTGTCAGGCATACGGGCTCCAGTGGCGGTGATGCTCCAGGGTTGCATCTCCAAGTATTTATCACTGGCGCCAATATGGACGGTGACCTCACAGCTTTCGGTGCCATGCTCCATGAACTCGCGACCCACGTACTCCGGTCGTTCCGGAATACCTAGTCGCACCGTGGCAGCATAAAGCACCCTGGGGAATCCATCTTCGTTGATGCAGTAGGTGGTGGTCCAGTCATCCGCCATCTAACTTACAAAGGTAGGGTTAGCATAATAAGGATAAAGTTTTAAGAAATAATAGGGCTTCAAGGATTGACCATCCTAGGGCTCCTACGGTCATCGTTCCTACCAGTTCGTGTCCTACAGCCAAGCATGGCTCTGATACCACTTGAAACGCCCCGGCCTAAACAACCGGAGCTAAACATGTATTTAAACACCAGAAAACAGTCTCTGGTGAAAATACATTACACAAGTGGTGCCACAGTCATACATAGCCTTATTTAATACGTTCGATTACAATAATAATATAAACTAGGAATACAATAGTTGCGATGATAAACGCAAGGGTAATCTCTTCATCGGACATGGGGGCTTCTATCACAACGGCACCACTCCAGACTTGGGTATAGGGCACGAACTACTCGCCTTCCTCAGGCACGAAATCAGAATCCTCTGCAACAAGTCATAAACGGGTGAGTACAAAAGTACTCAGCAAGTTCCACCTCACCCTACGGGAGGGGAATGATATGCACGATGCACATTAATCACAATGCATTAGTAATGCAACTTAAGTTATACAACTCTTCCCGACACAACCCACAGTAGGTAGCTCACTAGTTGTCAGGACCACACCGTAGCCTGTCCATTCCGTGGACACGGACCATTCGAATGGATTCTACACTCTGCAGAGGTCGTACACTGTACCCACAAGCTCGACTGCCCGAACGGACAACCGACATAGCCGACACCCAGCCGTGGTCACGCCCCAGCCCGGCCGCACAACCCTCGGGTCCTGACCCCAATGGTCTATACCCGTGAACCATCCCTGCGACCGTCAGGCTAACCAGTGGGATTAGGCTAAGTCCGGCCCATAACGGAACCTGTGGTCGTACTAAAGTAAGCTAGGTGAGATGTCAAAACAACTCGGTCCTTAAGGTTCACCAGGGCAGCAACCATTCCTCAACATGTCAACTTGAGCCTACCTCCACGGTAGCACTCACCTGCCAGTCTACCACCACGGTAGCGCCGGCTCCAACATACCCAGCTGCCCTAGCCTCAACCAAATCCCTTCATATCCTAGTCTCAACTCTGGATATGCATAACTACTCACATGCATGTATGAGCACACTCAATCACTCAAGCATCGGTATATGTAATCGATCCTAAACCAGAGCTACAACTAGACGTCCTCACATGGATGCAACCGCTCACGTAGGGGTCAATGAAACTTGCCTTCGCTTATGTACGCGTCGGCGGCGGCGGCTTCCTGCTCGTGGTACGGGTCTTCTGGCTCCGGCCCGCTGTACTGACCTTCGTACTCCTTGGCCAGCTCCTCCTCGATCACTCCGTGATCTACGGCGGAAACGGCACAACCGGCAACAAACACAAGCAAGCTTTAAAATAAGTTCAAATGGAGATGAAATAGGGGAAATAGATAGTACATGATTTGAGGAGAGGATCAACTGTTGGAGCTTCGTCTCGTGAGTGAACTGGGCTCGTGAGAAGTGGTTTAGTTAGCGAAGTGAGGCGGCTCGGTGTGCTTTGGCTGATGACGGAGTTCATCACGGCCTCGCTCCTTTTATAGGCGGGGAGAGCAGCAGCGGCGTCGCACAGGGATGGGCGACGGCGTGGGTTGCGGCAGCTCGCCGTCAGCTCAAACAGTGGCAGCACTGAAGACGCGAGCGTCGAGGCGGCAAAGCCGGCGAGGACGCTGCAGCGGCGTGGGCAAGGTGGGGACGCGGAGGTGGGCGGCACGGCGCGGTGCCGGCGGCAGTGCGCGGTCCCGTCGTGGGGCCGGTGTGTCGCGCGTGCGCGAGCGAAAGCGAGCACAGGTGGGGGACGGCAGGGAGGTGCGTCGGCTTCCTTTTTAAATGAGGTGAGGTGGTTCGCGCGGCGGAAAAATATCTCGGCCGGCGCTGTGTGCGACGACCCTGATTTATGGCGAGGTGGAGCCTACCAACAGATGAATCACAACCTATATACTAAGTACTCAAGCTTAACCAGGAGACTAACACGTACCTTATTGGAGCGACAAAGTCACGAAGGAACGCACAACCTTAAGTGGCTAGTCCAACACTAAGCTTACCACAACTTATCTAACTTGCTCATAGGTGGATGGCAAAAGAAAAGGGGGGGGGTCCTATTTATAGATCAAGGGGGATGGTGTTGCTAGTGAAGATAAAGAAAGCACCGGAGAAGGAAAACATAGGGGAAAGGGAAATCGAATTCCCCAAGGACTTATGCGCAATTTCAGAAAACTGCAGGGGCTCATCTGTAAGGCAAAATTTCCCATCAATCCAAAACTCAAATGAAGAAATGCCCAAAACGAAAGTTGAAGAGTTTTTCGAACTCTACAACATTGCTTTAGGGCTCAAATTCAAAAACTCAAAACTTATGTTTTTACACATGAATTTTTGGAACAAAAGTCGGATTTGAATTGCTTTTGTCCTAAAGAGTAAAACTTTATAAAATTCAGGACCTAAATGCAAGCATTTATGACACGTCATGATGGCGGGATAGACTCGTCATAAATGTTGGATAGACATGTCTTTATGATGGGATAGACTCATCATAAATGTTGGATAGACATGTCATTATGACTCGTATTTTTACTTTAGTCCTGAGTAGATTTAAAAGTTACTTTTTGTAAATCAATATCTTTTATAAAATTACGCAAACACCCTTACTTTGCATTTCTTTCAATAGTGATGAAAACTGGGATGTTACACCAATCTATTTCTTTGGTCCTCCATGTTTTCCATGTAATTTCTACACGCGGCTTTATCCAGTCAAGTAATTCTGAAAACGAGAATGCACAGAAATCATAGTGCAGCATTAATTGTTCAAATGTATCAAATTTAATCTTGATATGGAGTTGATTCACTTTTGGACAAGAAGGCACTAATATGGTCGTATCCATGCTAGTGATGTCCTCATCATTCTCCCCTTCTTGGCTGCAAACCGTCTTCGGTTTGGCGTTACGAGTGTTGTTCAGTAATGGAGTCTTTTCAAGTTCTTTCAAATATAATCCTGTAACTCCCAATAAAATACAAGGCAGCAAGATTTACTCCCCTTCTTGAAAATTGACCTGCAACATGTTATCAATAGCAAAGAAACTCGATATGGTATAATTAGATTCAATGCAAGTCATTTGCTTATCGCTTTGAGGCACTCTTAAATGAGGTTTCAAATCTAAATAAATATACACCCGACGCACCATGTACTCTCCACGAGTGTTATATTTTCCAATTCCATAGAATGAACAATGATCAAAACATGGTGAAATGCAATTCTGAAATAATTTCTTCTCTAAACAATCTAGATTGCAAAGAATATCAAACTCAATGTAACCCAAAGTATTCAAAGATGATATGAGTTTCAGCTCTTCGTTCTCATTATTAACGCAGCGAACATCAGGAAAAGCAACATGTTCATCATTCAAATTAGATTGCACATGTCCATGTATTAGTTGTGTGGTAGACTTGAGTGAAGTATGATCATGCAACTCCTCTTTATCACAAGGATCAACAAGCAAATCACCATGTAACAAAGGCAAATCAGCAATGATTTCCACTATTTGTTATTCTCTAGTAGCATGATAAGTAGATAATTGCGTTTGATCTTGATGGCACTCACCTCTAGTATCTGAAGCACTCCATACGTTACCTATATGAGCCTCCTTAGGGAAGGATGGCAGAAGAAGCTTGTCTTCTTGATTATCCATTGATGCACATGGCAGCTCATCTCCCGAGTTGGAGATGGGCCCAATTTGCTGCAAATTGTTAGAACCATACACAGGAACAAAAGGAAGCTCCTCTGCTGAAAGCACCTCGTCATTGCAAGTATGCAAGGCTAACAAAATCTCATTTTCAGCAGTGCAAGCTAATTGTAACAATTGAGGCAAGGAAGTATATGTTTCATGAACAAGAATATCATAGATTTCTTTATTCAGCCCTCTCAAAAATCTGTTTTCAATAGCATCTTCGCATTCTATCAAACCACATTGCAACATAAGAATATGGAGATCTAAGTAGTATGTTTCAACGGTGTTACTACCTTGTTTCAAACTTTGTAGCTTAGCAAGCAAATGATCAGCATAATTGTGATGCCCTGAAAATTCGCCAAATTAAATCACGCGCTAGAGTGCTTCGTTTAAAAACTGTTCATCGTGAAAACCCTAGCCCTAACCCCTTCTGACCGACACCGAACTTGACCACTGTCCCATCCCGCACCGCTCGGTGGCTGACGACCACGCGCGACCGCCTTTCCGCGATCAGCGCCGGCGCGATTCTTTTCTTCTCGCGCAGCGCGCGGAAGACGCGCGCGCGTGGCCGACCGGCCGTGGTCGCCACCACGATCGGCGCCGACGCGACCCTCTCTCTCTCCCTCTCCTTCTTCTTTTCCCCTTTTTTCTCCCTCCCATTTCTTTTCTTTTCCCCTTTTTCCTTTTTCCTCTCTTTCTTTTCCTTCTTCCTTTCTTTTCTTCCTTTTCCCTCTTCCCTCCTGCTTGGCCCTTGCACGCGCGCCTGGCCGCACCCCGCCGCGCCGGCCGCCTCCCTCCCCTCGCGCGCACGCGCGCCCGCCCGTGCCCACGCGCGCGCCCGCGCGTGCACCACGTGCCGCGCCGCCCGCCGTGCCGCCCGTCGCTTGCGCGCGCACGGCCGAGCCGCGACGTCGCGCCGCCCGCCGCTGCCGCATCCCGCCCCGCCGCGTGCGCCGTCACATCCTCGCCCTTGTGCCGCACAGCACCCGGCCCCTCGGCGCCCACGCCGCACGACGACGACCGCAAGCAGCCGGAGCGCCATTAATGGCGCCCCGCACTGCCCGCCGGCCGCCACCATCCCGTTCCCCTCCACCCCACCGCCCTCTCCCTCTATAAATTGGCCCCCCGCGCAGCTCACCCTCCCCACGGCCTCCACCACCGTTTCCAGCCCCTCCCAAAGCTTGCAGCGCCGCCGCCGCCCGCAGTTCTGCCGCTGCCCGCCGCCCGCCGTGGGCACGCCTCCTCGCGCCGCCCCGGCCCGAGGTGAGGCCGGGGATCGAATCCCCTCCCCTCCCTCTCCCTTTCCCCCCCATCCCGAGCCACCGCCGTGCCCTGGGCCGCCGGAATCGGCCGGCGCCCGGACCCCCCTCCCCTCCTCTGTTTCCTGTCGACGGGAGGAGGAAGAAGGAGGGAAAATTTGCCCAAAGCCCCCTGCCTTTCCCCTATTTCCTCAAGAGCCTTTCACCCTTTACATTCTTTTGCAAAAGAAACCCTGTCCTTTCTGATAATCCAAAATACACCCTTCACCATATAAATCTAATATCAAAGAAACCCTCGCACCTTTCTGTTATGCCCCAAATGTCTCTAGGATTTATAACCAAGTCCTTTTCCGTTTCATAATTAGTTACAAATGAGCCCCTGGACCCCTGTTTAACCCCCGAACCCTCTTTAACTCGTCATTTTATGCGCCAAACGACCTCCGATTGACCTGAAACTTTACCACGCCATTTCTAGTATAGTTCTAACCATGCCATTAAGAAACCACCCAAAAATATTACCCCTATCTCCGTAGCTAAATTATTTCCGATTTAAGCTCAACGACGGAAGCTTTTAGTTCTTTCGCTTGACTGTGTGTGTGTTTGTTTGCGTCGTAGGACACGGAGTGAACGAGGAGGGTCCCGACTATGACCAAGTGAACGAGGACCAGTTCTGCGACCCCGAACCCGAGGGACAGTGCTTTGATCAGGACCTCCCGCAAGGACTTGATGATGGCAAGTTCAATTCCGCCTTTTGATGCATGTTTCTATCCTAGTTTTTATAAACGCAACCCAGTGGCCTATTTTATAAAATTGCATGGTTTTGCTTGCTGAAAATTGTGATAACCATACCTTGACCACCTGGTTTTATAAAAGGAAGTGTGTGTGTGGGAAGGGATAAAACGTGGTCTTGAACGACGAGTCAGACGGGATGGATGGCATTTCTGTGTGAAATGCCGTTGAAGTGCTCGTACCTGTGTGGTTGAGCAAGGAAGGGAGATATCCATCTTGTCACCCCTAAAGACCGAGTTGATGTGTCATCTCACCTAGCTTCCTGTCGTGCAAACCACTTGACCGTTGTATGGGCAACGGCTTAGCATAAACCCCTCTAGTTAGTCTGATAGCCATCAGGAGATCTGAGAGCAACGGTTAACCAAGGAAAAGGGATAAGCTCTGTGTGACTTATGCCCCGGTTAAACCTCGGAGATAGGTCGAATGACCCCTTGGTGGATCCCGTGGTGGCTAGTCAGGTCTAGCTAAGGAGGGTAATGGCTTTGTTGGGATCTGCACCGACACTAAGGTGATCGTGCTGTGGTACCCCACCTGTGGGTAAAGTTGCACACCTTTGCAGAGTTAAAATCTATTCGAATAGCCGTGCCCACGGTATTGAGCAAGTTATGGTGTGGTCACATAACTAGTGTTTCCCTTTGGGAATGGTTGAGCTAGTGTGGGTTGTTCGAAAAGTGTCCGGCGGTTGTGCTGCGGCTTAAGACTTGTATTCTATGTGGATCAACACCAAATGCTCTTTGGTACTTAAAAGCTTGTTTTGAAAATTGTTTCTTAAATGAACCCTCGCATGTAACTAAGTTTTCCGTAAATGAACCCTAACCTTATCCTTGGACTGTCCTGTGCATTGGTTTCTGATTATAACCCCCGTGGATGTGATTGAACTTGCTGAGTACATTTGTACTCACCCCATTCTTACTTCTTACAGCAGAAGACCCAGACTACATCCCAGAAGACGTCGAGTAGGGTTTCGTCCTGCATCCAGTCTTGCCTGTGGTTAGGGCCACCGCTGGAGTTCCGCATGGCGCAAGACTCTGATGACCCTCTTTTCGTAGCTAGTGTAGTAGTGTGGGTTTTAGTTGTAATCCTCGCGATAGTGGCGCTTCACTGCCCATTACCGCGTAGAGCTGTACGGTGATGTACCATCTGATGTAATAAAAGTGTTATCAGCCTCCTGGGACTGATAAAGCATCACTTTTAAGTCTTCCCTGATGGGGGGACGCTTCAATAATATTCAGGAACAAAGTACTCTCTCAAAACAGTTTTCAACGCATTCCATGTTTTAGGTACCTTATCATGTCTACACAAGCGTTTCCAAATAGCCAAAGCATAATCAATAAGAACTCCAGCAGCAGCTAGAATTTTTTGCTCTTCTGACAAATCATATTTGCAAAATTCTAAATGTACTGCTAGTTCCCATTTAACATATCCTTTAGGATCAAACTTACCATCATATAGCGGCAAGTGTTGAATGACATCCTGAATCTAAAGGTATAGTTCCATTAGCTCAAAAATCACCGTATCACCTGCCATGATTAGTAGAAAATAAGAAACACAAAAATAATATGTATTCTCCTGTCAACTAATAAGATGTGTTGGTTGTAAAACTCTCAAACTCAACTTGTTTAAAACAAGCTCTTACAAGTTCTTACCAAGCAAACACAGGACGGGTCAGCAACCAACAAGTCAAGCACCTGGAAAGAAGTGTATCAGTGTTGCAGCAACAACACCTATCAAGCCATAGTCGGATATGTGGAGCTGTAGGTAGGCTAAAAAAAGAAGCACAAGGAAATACTAGCACCACATTAGTCACAAAAGCAAGCTCAGTAATCATTCAACGGCGGGAGTGTGCTGGTCCTAACCTAGACCGTGCTAGAGGTGCGAGCTTGGACACAAAGAAAAGTCACAACATACCTCCAGAATCAAAATAGAAACACAAAGAACAACCCCTTTCTTTTTCCTTTTCTCTTCTTCTTTTTTTTTCTTTCTTTTCTTTTTCTTCTTTTATTTTTTCTTCTCTTTTCTTTTTAGGGAAATAAAATCTTTTGTTTGACAATCAAAATAAAAAGATTACTGCATACAACCTCTACCAACTCAGAATAACAAATCTTGTTTCAGATAGCCAGATGCACAAATCTCCAAGTCAATTCTGGAGCGCTCAGATAGAGTTTGTGACCAAGATCAGATCCGCTGGAAAGAGCACGAGTTAAGCTCTCTAGATTGTCTTAAAACTCTCAAATCGGAGACCAAACATAGAAACTACAGCAGTTTTCTTCCCGGGCTGGATTGAAACTCCGAAACAAAATTTGATGAAAAGAACTCAAAACTCTAGGACTAAACTAAGACCAGTAACACAACGCAACCGATGCAACCGAAGACTCAATAAGCCCTAACTAAGCAGTATTAGTAAAAGGCTCAAAAGGTCTATAGGATTGCAGGCAAACTAATCTACTAAAATTCTTTTTGGCTTTTTCTGGACAATAGAAAATTAAAAACAGAGAAGGATTGGAAGTCTCTCACCGAACAGCCTGGCTCTGATACCAACTGATATGGACCCGTTAGGGTTTGTTCCCGATCTTTCGGTGAGAGGGGATGGATAACTCGATTGGTGGATGGAGATGACGTTCACGGCCCGACTACAGCCTTCCAAGTATGCTGCGCCTTAGCAACCGATACACCACCTCCAATCGCTACTGCGATCTTGTGGAGCGCAACACCTGGCCACTAGGGCACTCGTCCTGCAAGCAATCAAAGAATAAGCAAGAACAAGCAGAACAAGCAACTCAATTGCAAATATGGAGATAAGAACCAATCTAAAATCACAGAGGTGGGGTTCTGAATCGAGTAGAACGGATGGTCTAGCCGACACACGCGTCTACAAGCAAGTAGCAATGGCTAAACTTTCAACAAAATAAAACCCAATCTGTTTGTGGTGGCTATGGAGGTATATGAGAGGGTAGAGGATGACCAGGATGTGGTGGAGGTCGTCCCTAAACCCTAGGACGCGCCCCTGTTGGGCCCTACTTGATACACACCCCATCGGGCCAAAATCAGGTGATGCAGCACTGTGGACAGAAAAGGTTTTTGTAGTAAATCAACGATTGCAGCCGCCTCGAAGAAGATATTGACATGAGTCTAGATTCATATGAAAGTAGACTTTATAAGCTTTCCGTGAAGTCCAAGAACGCCCCAATTGAAGTTCGTATGAAGTCCAAGAACTCCCCAATCGGAGTCCCAATGTTGTCCACCAGGCCACCACGTCACTTTTGGTGCAAGGAAAGGAAGAGTCCAAATCCAACACGTTTTGGATGTTGGATTCGGACTGCAGGATTCTGACTTCATACGGACTCCGATTGGGGCGTTCTTGGACTTCATGGAAAGCTTATTAAGTCTACTTTGAAATGGATCTAGGCTCATGTCCATACCTTTTCGGAGTTGGCCCCAATCATTGTTTTCGTTCGTGGACATTTTCTGTCCAAGTGCTGCGTCATCTTATTTTGGCCCAATAGGCTGTGTATCGAGTTTGGGTCCATTAGGGATGCGTCCTAGGGTTGCAGCACGACTCCAGCACCCCTGTGGTTGCCCTCCCATGTTCATATACCTCCACACGCCTGTCAAGTCCAGCAGGCCAATCATCGCAGACAGCAATGCCCCACCAGTTCGCGCGAGCCAGGCAGAACATCGCTGCCGCGACAATGCTCCTACGCAACCTGCCCGAGCCTGCAGACCCTCAATAGTAGGAGCTTCACCGCAACACCCGCATGTTGGTGGAGCATGCCGCTGTGCAGCTTGCAGAAAGTTCCACGTCACATCAGAAGCACGCGACTTCCTGCCCAGTTGGGGAGCGGGCCCGCGACAGCCAAACCCTCAGTCCACCAGCAGCAAAGGAGCCCACCTTAGGTGGACCCTGACACCGTGTCTGCGCCTCGCCTCGATCCGGCACCTGCCCCGCAGTGCCCACCGGTGCATAGCTGGCTTGGGCCCAACTACGGCGCGCGCAATGTCATCCACTCGTGGCAACAGTCCTGCCGCAATGCCGACGTCGACCGGCTGGCCGCAAACGCGGCCGATGCCCTCGAATCCGATGTAGAGCATGATGAGGCACCCCCAAGCATGGTGGCTGATCGTGCGATTGGGAAGGCGACTGAAGCCCCAATCCGGACGCCTTGGGCCTGTAGGCCTTCGGTCGTCGCATCCAGAAAGCGCCATTCGCGCCGCGCTTCTGACCGCCCACCAACATCACCAAATATACTGGGGAGACAAACCCTGCTGTATGGCTGGATGACTTCCGGCTCACTTGTCGGGCTGGAAAGGTGAACGACAACTACTTCATCATCCAGTACCTCTCCATCTGTGTTGGGGAGCATGTTCAAGCGTGGCTCGATTTCTTGCCGCCCAACAGCATCCGTAGTTGGGCGGAGCTCAAGAAGGTTTTCGTCGGGAACTTCCATGGGATGTACGTGCACTCCGGAAACTCCTGGGACCTCAAGACCTGCAAACAGGAGCTTGGCGAGTCCCTGCGAGACTACATCTGCTAGTTTTCCAAGCTATGCAATTCTCTCCCTGACGTCATCGATGCAGACATCATCAGCTCGTTCCTCTCTAGGACCACCTGCAAGCCCCTCGTTCTCAAGCTCGGTTGTCGAAAGCCGCGCACCACCCGCGAGCTCTGAACATCGCCACGAACCACGCCTCGGCGAGGAGGCAGTTGGGGTGGTTTTCACCGACGGTTGGGCCAAGGACAAGGCCAAGTGGGAGCACCAGGACGAGGGCCCCTCCTCGAGATTGCAGAAAAGGAAGAAGAACGACCGGCATCGTCTTAACCCCAACACGGTCGTGGCGGCCGACTGAAGGACAGCGGCGATAACACTGTCACCAACATTTGGGACATTGAGTAGTTACGTAATTTCTTCCCCTAAATTCAGTCTCTTCACATGCTTTGATTCATATGCCGACTCCCACAACGCCCCGGCTCGAGCACTCTCAGCTCGGGTCACTCGGGGGCCCCACGGGGTACACTGCCACGCGCACTATTACCCACTCTTTCCTTTTGTAGCTCACACATAAAAAGGTAAATTTTTTCGCCTGAGCGAAAGGGCGACCCGTTCCCCCAGCGCAACCTAAGTGATTTTTGTTGGGCCACCTGACCTACCGAACCCTTATCATAACCTACGGTGAACTAGCAGCTGACTCCACTCGGGCTAGCCCCAGGCTACATGCTGCAGCCTACGGTTAATTAGCAGGTTTCGAAAGGAAAATTGTGAAGGCAGAAATCACTCCAGGAAACAATGGGATACGGGCGAGACCAGCTTCCCAAAAACCATAAAATGAAAATGATTACAAGCACCTAGATCGTTCACTCGGGGGCCCTTCAAGATCCCCGCACAGACTGCTCTAGAAACAAAAGCTAACTGCATGACAAATGCTTTTACTATAGCACTCCATCTGCGTTGGCCGACGACATGGACGGGAGGGGCTGTGCTGCAAGGTCAACCGGAAGGTCCCCCTGGCTAAGGGGCCAGTGCAGTCGGGGTGGCATTCCGACTTCCCGCGTAAGCTTCCATAGGCCATGTCCTCATTCAATAACTGCATTCAATTATTCAATTTTCAAAATATCTTAAGACCCGAAAGGGCACACGCCGATGGGTCCCGACTTGGAAACCCAACCGACCCGAGGTTCGAAGGCTGGTCCATGGAGGACTTGAGGCCACCTCGCGTCAAACGGAGCTAGGGGAAAACATAGATGAGCCCCAACGGCCCTCGCCCGACCTGCTCAGGCAGTGACTCGGGTCATCTCAACCTTCTCATCTGATCTGGACCTCGAGCCATGCCCATAGAATCTCTATTGAGGAGAGGCCAGCGGGCCACCTGAGTTGGTCGGACGACTCGGGCATCTACCGGGAGGCGGGTTGCGGAGTAGTGGAATGCCACCAGCGGGCTATGCTGACCCCATCAAGAATGACGGACCCGGATTCCACTCGAACGCTCAAAATTATGTCTGGGCACACCCGTTAGGAGCTCACCGAACCCATCACTCGAGCCATGGAGGCAAGTGACGCCAGCTCAACCCCTCCAGTCGTGGAGGCCACGGACGGGGTCACCTCTATGCGTGCACACATTCGATGCCCCCAACCCGACCCCCTCCTTTATAACAAAGTCCGTGGGAGTCGGAGCAATGTGTTCCTACTCGGAAAGGATGACAAACTTCTGGCCCCCAACTGGACTCGCGGTCGGGCGCTTCTCATAACTTAACCCCAAGAAGGATTTTTCCTGAACTATCATTACCAGTGAGGGTGAACCTCGTAGCCAGATGAGGAACTGGATTCCAGAAAAGATGGCTCTAAAGACTCACCTTGAAGGGTCGAAAGGTGTGTACGAGGATAACCTTCCATGGATAGCGGGGGTAAAGGTAGAGATAAAGAAAAGAAAAAATGGTTGAAAGGTGTGTACGAGGATAACCTTTCGAGGATAGCGGGGGTAAACGTAGAGATAATGAAAAGCAAAAGGAGTTGAAAGGTGTGTACGAGGATAACCTTTCAAGAATAGCAAGGGTAAAGGTAGAGATAAAGAAAAGCAAAAAGATATGAGGACCACTAGGTTTGTAGATAAACAGCAACCGTTCCCCGGCAACTGCGCCAGAAAGCTTGGTGGGTATCTTAATGACTGTGAAAGTGAATCTGCAAGCGCATGGATACCGTTGTAGCTTTCCCCTCAGAGAATAGTATTCCAAGGGTATTGAATCCAAGGGAACGTGTGAGTATATCTATGACTCTAGTATCCAAGGACATCGAACCAGATAAGGTAGGTGAAGGGTAGATAGGATTCCTAAGGATATCACTTAGATAAGTTAAAGGTCGATCTCTCAGGCACCTGCTTACTCCTGGTGTACCAGAAGACTCCAGCCAACGGTTCTACGCTATATTCGAACATGGAGGATTACAAAGGACCAACAGGGTTGTCACCACCTGCGGCCTACCTCTAACAAACCGTGGGATATAAGGCAAACGAAGGATAACCCTTAGGCCAGACACCATGTCTGCGCTACTGATTACTACTGCAGTCAAACTATGTCTGTCGACCCATCGCAAACTACAGCACTCCGTATAAATACGGAGCGACGAATCTGCGAGTAAGAGAACGTATCTCACTTATACATAAGTACTAAACCAAAGAAGGAATGAGGAATACTCACTTACTCTACTCAGAAGGAATTCAACATTCGTAGAAGTACATAACCGGAGCAGAGTGCTGAGGAACTCAGCACTCCTCCGAGCTACTCCCTCTCTCTCTCCCCCCCTATTTTAAGCACTAGCCTAGGTAGAGCTTTGCCATGGAGTAGAGGGCTGCATCTTCAAAAGAAGGTGTTGATGGTCTTGGTGGTGTGTGTTGTGAGGGCCTCTCCTCCTCCTTATATAGTCTCCCAAAGACGGTTCTGAGGGGGAATATTTGGGGGAATCACCCACAACCGACGTAGGGAGATCCGGGGTGAGCAACACATGGAAGATGAGCCCGAGGGGCGTCAGAGACGGTTCGGCTGAACTAGTGGTTTGGCTGGACCCACAAGGCCTTCCCTCGCACCGCCTGATAGGAAGTTGAATCCCGATCTTCCGAGAGGTACGGTAAACTTGATTGGTGGATAACTCGACGTTGATGATCCAAGGCTCCGAATGAACAGAACCCTACAATCACTACAACACTGCTCCATTGGTTATCACCTGTGTCACACGAATGACCTCACCACGAAGGCTTATCCCTGCAAGCGCAATCAAGAACACAAGCAAGAACTGGAGATGCAATTAAACAGACTTGATTACGAGGTGGAGTCTCACAAACCGATGAATGGCGACACTGTTCGATGACAGATTGAATATAAGCAAAACCCCAAAACCTAAAGTGGTGATGGCTACTGAACAAAAGGGAGTTAGGGGCATGCAAGTCCCCTGGACGCAACCCTAACAGGCTTCAACACGGTACACGGGCCAATGGCCCAACAGACGGTGACACAGCACCTTGTCAGATTCTGGACGCCTAATTTTGTCAATGAATCCCATTGACTCAGAAGGAATTTTAAGGTGGGACCGGTTCCATTGGAAGCTCTATGAAATTATGGTTCCAACCATATATAGAACGTCCAAATCCAACTCTGTATGTGACCAGGGCATCAGTTTTGGTGAAGTAAGGTTCTGGAATACGAGGTGGACTCAAATTTGATATTGTTTAGCACTCTAACTTGGGTTGGACGTCCCTTGTGTGACATTCAGGTATTAGGATTATAAACACACTAAATTCTAGTATAAAGTGTGCATGTTTGATCTTGTGTATGTGTGTTCAAATTTGAATGCAAAGGGAAAAAGGATATTTATGTAATTCTAAAAAAAATTAGGTCCTTAAGTGTTAAAAGGGTGAGAAGGGGAGGTAAAAATCAAAATATACGGAGGTTGTTTTGCAAAAGTCAAGAACTTGCTTTTAAATCGCAAATATTGGTGAAACTACGCAAAGGATGTAAGTGTAGTGTAGTTTTTAAATAGGATTTAATTAAAGTTTAAAACTTTGCCAAGTTTTATGTTAGTTTCAAATCCTTAGCTCTTTTGACAACTGAACCTTAAAGCAAAGTTGTAAATATTGTAAAACCCTACACTTTTTCTTTTGGGCACATTTTCATTTGAGCTATGGTGTGAAAGTTATCTAGGCTTTACAGTGGGGTCCCTGCATTTTCAGGAAATTACAAACAGGTCCCCATCGTCTACCTCCAGCCCTCAGCTCCTCTGTTTCTCTGCGCCGGATGCCCCACCGCCCTCTCCGGCCATGTGCCGCGCACCGGCCGCTCCCGCGCCGCTCTAAGCCGTGCCACATGCCGCCCCAGCACCCACGCCGCCGCTTCCCTGGCCCGCGCTGGCCTGCTCCTACCTCTCCACGTCGTGCCGCCGCCGCCCGAACCGCCATGCTTCCCGCCGGCTTGCCAGCTCCTGCTCCCGCACAACCATGCCTTCTTCTGGACCCCGAGCACATCCTGGAGCTCCCCAAGCACTCGCTCTTGCATTTGCACACGCCCATTTTGCTCATTTTTCTCTGTCCCGACCACCGCACCTCAGAGGACCTCTGCCGCAGCCTCTGGCCGCCGTCGTCAGCCGCCCACGCCCCCTCCCAACCGCGATCCAGTGCTCCAGTAGCAGCGCCGCGACTCCCTGCAGCTCACTGACCCATCCAATTCCAATTTCCCGCACCCGAGCGTCGTCCCTCGCAGCGCCGGTGAGCTCAAGCTCCACCGCCGCTCGGCCACGCCGTCGTCCTGACGATCCACTGCCCCCTAGCCCCAGCCAAGCCCACCATCAGCACCACATCATCCCGGGGAAGCTTTCTAGCTACTCCTCCACCGCCCTCCTGCCCTCCGGCCACCAGATCACCGACGACGTCCCTCGGAGCTCCGCCGCCGCCCCTGTTCACCGTCGATTAAGCCGCCCTATCCCTTCTCTTCCTCAACACCTGCCACCCCCGTGACCGCCGTGAGTCCCTAAACATTTCCCCTCACTTGCCCCTCGTTGCCGGTGAGCCCCCTCGCCGGATTTGGTCGCCGTCAATCTGCCCCCTCTGTAACACCCGGCCAAGGACCTATTTGTAACAATTCAAATGTTTCCAAGGGCCAATCTGTAGGAAATCAGTACCCCCTCCCTAATTCAAATCAGCCAACTTGTAAAATCCATAGGAATTTGTTGAAAAATCTAAAAATTGCCAAACCAGTTTTGTTGGAATCTAGCAGTCTAATTCTACAACTTTTGTTAATAAAGTTTGGTCTGAAACTAAATAATTTTTTATTTATTTTAAACATTAACAAAAGGGTATCTTGTGCATAACTATTGCATGCTAGCTCTTTTTCCTTTGATTTTTGGTGTGTAGTCTGTTTAAGGTGAATACAAGCTTGAGTAAAAATTTTAGCACCAGTATGGCACCCTAGTTTCAGCTACTTTAATTTTGTGCAAATCAAACTTGAAAGGATTTGAATTTTTTCAAACATGTTCCTAAGCTTTTCATGCTTAGATCTTTTTACCATATGCTGATATATTGATAGTTAGTTCATAAATAATTGTTCAAGAATTTATAGCACTGTTTTACATAAGATTTGAATTTAAACCTAAGATTTGAACTAAATTCAAATACCCTAGTGTCTATTTTAAAAAATTATGAAAAATTCATAGTAAGCTTATCCACTAGGAATAAGCTTATTCACAAAAATTCAAGGCCATAGCCTTTATGAATTTCAAATTAAAAATTAAACTTGTTAACCTAATTCAATTAATTCAACTAATTGGGATAATTGAATTAGGATACCAATAATAAGTTTATATTTAAACCTCTTGCTTTATGAATTTATGTTTATTAATCTGTTGGATTACAACTTTATCATGAAATAAAACTCTTAACTCAAGAACCATCTAAATCAAATCCTTGAATATCATGTATAGTCAACGACACTCGACGACGGAGACTACGAGCTAGTCCCGGAACAAGAGCAAAGATTTTCTGAAGACCAGTAAACATCATCGAGACTCTAACTGAAGCTCCGAACTAAAGTTCGGAAATCTTTGATACTTCTGCCCCCAGCCCCGCTCAAGAAGGCAAGCCCCGATGCATAACCCAGTATTTCAAATTACTACACTTATGTAGTTTTATCTTTATCTATATTATGCATTAAGTCTAGGAGTTGATATGAAACCCTAGTTGCATGAATCCTAGGAACCTTTGTATTGTGCTTGAGTCCTAATCAAATAAATGCTCTGCTAATAGGACCGGCAGAAGTCGAGTGATTTCCTGTCACTCGCGCGATATAGGAGTTGAATGTTTACTATTCTGCAATCACTATAAGGATGATGGATGGGGTCATGTGCAGTATCATGACTCGGAAGGTTACCCCGTCTGTGTGATAAAAGTTGATAAGGTCGCAGTGTGTGGTAGTGGTGGCTAAGCGTTTGAAAGTACTAGCCACATGCCGCGAAATATAGTAAAGCGGTAAGCCTAGTAACCAATTGGCCCGAGGAGTGGACATACCTCCCACCACTCGTAATTTGGTTTTTCACACGCACCAACATGCGGAAGTACGTTCCGCGCAGCGGACAGGAGTACGGTCATGTAGTTGCGCTACAGACATATGTCCTGCACAATTGGTGTGCGTACGGTCCTAAAGTCGCTTGTGGTGGCCCTGTTCCACGAGTCGGAATGAAAGGCAAACGGTTGCTTCAGAACTATTGTCAGATGTTCCAAGCGTGTGAGTTAGGTTTGCGTTGCAAGGTTATGAAACTCGATTTAGAATCGTCCGTTTCTCGTAGAGATTAAGACTGCTTATTCCTTCTGCCACATAGAGTAAGAACAGTAACCATTATGGAATAATCTGGATGGATGTTAATCTCTACCCTATTTGTCTAGTATAGGTGCTTACCTAGAATGGTTAATGAAACTAGAATCTGAAAGCTAAAAGATGAATTTAGGTCATACTCTTTGTTGCTTTTCAGCTGAAATTAAACCCAGAACCATTTCAAGCCTTCATGAGTCTAATTACATGGCTAAGTATACCATGAAGCGGTTAAGCCTTGCTAAATATTAGTATACTCAGTCTTGCTAGTGAATTTTTCAGGTATGACCTTTGAGAACCCCATGGATAGTCCTGCATGGCCAACCTCTATTTCGTTTGGCTGGTCCGTGGAGTGGGATCCGTCCCCGGCTGGCAGTGACCCTCCGGAATGACACCAAGTTTCGGGCTAAACATGGTGTCAACCTTCGCGACGTAGTAGTCGCGTGTTAATTTCTTCTACGGTGACTCTACACAAGCTTGCATAGCTTGTGGTTTTCAAACAATGTTTGTATAAGTATACTTAAGTTTGAAACGTTTGTAATAATGTTTAATATTCTGTGAAGTAAAAGTTAGTGAGCTGTTGTGCGATTGTAAACTCGCCTTCGTGCGACGTAAACCTGCTTCGATCCTGTTGAACCGTGGTTGCATCGGGCGGAGACCCGACAGAGCAATGGGTTGTTATGTTTGAAGTGCGTTGAGTTAGTATCGGCTATATAGCGATTACTAGCGCACTTGAGCCGGAATAATTTAGGCGGTTCTGCCACAGCTGGTATCAGAGCTGTAGATTTACTCTTACAACTGCAGTAGCTCTTAAAAATGTTTTAAGGATAAAAACTTGCTTAACAGATGAATTTATGAAGTACGTTGGATTCATTAAGGTTGGTGCTTAGAATGCAAAGCCCTAGGGATTTATATGGGAGTAATAAGGTGGCTACTAATATATATAGAAAAAATATATAGCTCTGACTTGCAGCACTACTTTCTGTCAAAATTTAAATTTATGCACCACCCAACCTTATTTTTTGTAACGACACCTTCGATGGTAAGGTAAGAAGGTAAAGATCCTCAGCCAACTGAGGGAGCTTGGCCTTCCAGTCGGTGATGCGAACCGAACGCTGTTTCTCAAGCAGTGGCCTACTTGAGATGCTGCCAATATATCAACTTAGGTTGAGTATATTGGGAGTATATGGTTCGGCGCAGGGTATGGCAATCACTGTTCATACCCCCGCATTTTGCGGTACCCCGTGAATACGTTGTTTCGATGACGTATGTTAACATTGTCTATACGGCGGTAATGGTACAAATGCTGTTTCTATAGTGAACAGTACTGTTTGGGGACGCTTTCATGTCATGCTGCCATGAAAGGTTCATATATTATGAATGTGGTTTTCTGCAGGTACACAAACCACGATTAAGAGGTTAAGACAGATAGGATTTATCGACTAGATATTAGTGAGAGACGTATGTGTTATGCCACCGAAAGTAACCACATAAGTCCGAAGATATTCGGCAGTTGTTTTGGTTGTGAGGTCGAATAGTACGTGCTGTGGCAGAACCGCCTGAATTATTCTGGCTCAAGTGCGCTAGTCATCGCTATACAGCCGATACTAACTCAACGCACTTCAAACGGAACAACCCATTGGTCTGTCGGGTCACCGCCCGATGCAACCACGGCTCAACAGGATCGAAGCAGGTTTACCGCGCACGAAGGCGAGTTTACAATCACACAACAGCTCACCAACTTTTAGTCCACAACATATTAAATATTATTACAAACTATTTCAAATTTATGGTAAAATTATACAAACATTGTTTGAAACGACAAGCTAAACAGCTTGTCCAGGTTCACAGCGGAAGGAAATTCACACGCGACTACACACGTTGCCAAGGTTGACACCACACTCAGCCCGAAGTATGGCATCATTTAGGAGGGTCACTGCCAGCCGGGGACGGATCCCACTCCACGGACCAGCCAAACAAAACAGAGGTTGGCCATGCAGGACTATCCATGGGATTCTCAAGGATGATATCCGAAAAATTCACTAGCAAGACTAAGTATACTAATACTAAGCAAGGCTTACCCGGGATTAGGGTATACTTTGCCCATAACAAAACTCATGAAGGCTTGAAATGGTTTTGGGTTTAATTTCAGCTGAAAAGCAACAAAGAGTATGAGCTAACTTTCATATTTTAGCTTTCAGATTCTAATTTCATTAACAATGCTAGGTAAGCACCTATTCTAGCCAAGCAAGGTAGAGATTATCATCCATCAAGATTATTCCAACAATAGTTGCTGTTATTACTCTATGTGGCAGAAAGAATAAGCAGTCTCAATCTCCACGAGAAACGGACGATTCCTGAATCGAATTTCAACCTTGCAAGGGTAAACCTAACTCACACGCTTGGAACATCCAAAGATCGTTCCGAAGCAACCGTTTCCCTCATATTTTGGATTATGGATCAGGGCCACCACATGCGACTGCAGGACCGTATGCACACCAATTGTGTAGGATGTACGTCTGTAGCGCGACTACATGATCGTACTCCTATCTGCTATGCAGAACATACTCCTACACAAACCAATATATCGAGTGGTGGGAATAAGTCCATTTGCTGGGCCAATTAGATACTAGGTTTACCGCTTTACCATATTTCGCGGCATGTGGCTAGTACTTTCAAACGCTTAGCCACCACTACTACACACTGCGACCTTAACAACTTCTAACAACACAGACGGGGTAACCTTCCGAGTCATGATATTGCACATGACCCCGTCCATCATCCTTATAGTGATTGTAGAATAGTAAGCATTCAACTCCTATATCGCGCGAGTGATAGGAAATCACCCGACTTCTGCTGGTCCTATTAGCAGAGCATCTATGCAATAAGAACTCAGGCACAATACATAGGTTCCTAGTATCAATGCATCTAGGGTTCCATTTCAATTCCTAGACTTAATGCAAGATATAATATATAAGTATAAAATTGTAGTATATTGAAATACTGGGTCATGCACCGGGGCTTGCCTTCTTGAGCGGGGCTGGGGCAGGAGTGTCAAGGATTTTTGAACTTTGGTTCGGAGCTTCAGTTAGAGTCTCGATGACGTTCACTGGGTCTTCAGAAAACCCTGGCTCAGTTTCCGAGACTAGCTCATAGTCTCCGTCGTCGAGTGTCGTTGACTCTACATGATATGCAATAATTTGATTAGATGGTTTTCAAGTTAAGAGTTTTATTTCACAATAAAGTTGCAATCCAACAGGTTAATATACTCAAACTCATAAAACAAGAGGGTTAAATATAAACTCATTATTGGTATTTTAATCCAATTATCCCATTTAATTGAATTAGGTTAACAAGTTTGATTTTTAATTTGAAATTTATAAAGGCTATAGCCTTGAATTTTTGTGGATGAGCTTATTCCTAGTGGATAAGCTTCTTATGAATTTTTCATAATTTTCTGAAAATAGACATTAGGGTATTTGAATTTAGTTCAAACTTCAAGTTTGAATGCAAACCTTAAGTAAAACAGTGTTGTAAATTCCTAAAATATTTACTATGGACTATTCTATTGTAGATGATCTCATGGTAAAAAGATCCAGATATAAAATCCTTAGTAGCTTGCTTAATTAAATTTAAACCCTTTCAAGTTTAATTTGCATAAGTTTAAATTAACTTAAACTAGAGTTTAGCACTATATTTGAAAATTGTACACAAGCTCATTCATAATATAACCAGGTTACACACCAAAAATCACCATCAATAGAGCAAGCATGCAAAATTTATGCTCAAACTACCCTTTTGTCAAATTTTAAAATAACTCAAAAATCATTTAGTTTCAAACCAAACTTTAGTAACAAAAGTAGTCGAGTTCAACTTCTAGAGTACAACAAAACTAGTTTGACAATTTTTGGATTTTTCTATGAATTCCTATGGATTTCACAAGTTGGCTGAATTGTGTTTAGAGTGGGGTGCTGCTTTCTCACAGATAGGCCCCTGGAAACATTTGAATCTTCGCAATTGGGTCCCTGGCCGGGCTACACAGGAGGTCCGATCGATGCCGATCAAATTCCGGCGAGAGAGCTCACCGGCGGCGAGGGGCAAGTGAGGGGAATTGCTCAGGGACTCACGGCGATCTCGGGGGTGGCTGGTGTCGGGGAAGAGAGGGGCCGAGGCGGCGTAACGACGGCGAATAGGGGCGGGCGACGGAGGTCCGAAGGATGTCACCGGCGTTCTGGTGGCCGGAGAGCAGGAGGGCAGCGGGGAAGTGGTCAGGAAGCTTCCACGCGATGATGTAGTGCTGACTGTGTGCTTAGCTGGGGCTAAGAGGAGGTGGACCGACGGGACGACAGCGAGGCCGAGCGGCGGCGGAAGCTCGAGCTCACCGGCATAGTGGTCCGGTCATTTCGGTGCACGAGAGCGAGATTGGGCGGGCTGGGGAGCACCAGTGGGTGACGGGGATGCTATTTGTGCACTGGATCGGGGATGGGAGGCGGCGTGGGCGGCTGTCGACGGCGAGCAGAAGCTACGGAGGAGGACCGGTGAGGCGCGGTGGTCGGGAAAAGAATTGGCCGTGGGAATGTGGGTGCGGGTACATAAGAAGAAGTGTATTGGGAGCTCCAGGATGTGCTTCGAGTTGAAGAGAGGGCACAGTGAGCGATAGCTGGTGCTGGTGGCCGGCGGCGAGCGTGGCGGTCGCGGGCGGAGCTTGGACAATGGCGGGGGCAGCATGGCGCGTGCGGGAGAAGACAGCGGGGAGAACTAGAGCGGCGGGGCATCGGGCATAGCGAAGACAAAACAGAGCAGGGAAGGGGGCTGAAGGTAGACGAAGGGACTGATCTGCTATTTTCCAAAAGTGCAGGGGCTCCTCTGTAAAGACTAGATAACTTTCAAATCATAGCTCAAATGAAAATGTGCCCAGAAGCAAAAGTGTAGAGTTCAACAAGATCTACAACTTTGCTTTAAGGTTCAGTTGCAAAAGAGCTAAAGATTTGAAACTAACATAAAACTTGGCAAAACTTTAAACTTTAAGTAAATCCTATGTAGAATTCTACACTACACTTGCATCCTATGGGTAGTTTTATCTCTATTTGGGGTTAAAAGTAAGTTCTTGACTTTTCACACAACAACCTTTATACGTTTTGATTTTTACTTCCCATTCTCACCCATTTAACACTAAAGGACCTAAATTTTACAAAATAACACAAATGCCCTTTTCCCTTTGCATTCAAATGTTGGCACACCTATACAAAGTCAAACATACATACTTTCTACTAAAATTTAGTGTGTTTTAATTCCAAGCACCTGAATATCACACGTGCATGCATAATCTATTAATAAACAAAATGAATGCTTGAATGTGTTGTTCTTTTAAGGATAGGTAAAGTGTTGTCTATCTTTAGTATGGTTTTAATAGGATTCTTGTGACAGCCTTAGTTGGATTTTCAGTATTCTTCCAAATCTCACCATCTGAATTCTTGTTTCAGATGGCGGCTCCTTCAAACGTCTTCTGGGATCATGCAGGACATCTCCATACCAATGCCTTGCACTGGGAGAGTTTTCCACATCTTTTATGGGAATCACTTAGTCTATTGTTCTACACCGAGCCTTCCCAGTACGATGGAGTGGAGTATAGAGAGGAGGGTGTGTTGGTGTTTTACCGGCTGCCCACCGAGGGGTATGCCCAAGGTGGTAAATTTAGGTTAGGAGACGCCGAGATCAGGAACTCGAAGGTGCAAGGAACACAGGATGTAGACAGGTTCGGGCCGCGAGGTGCGTAATACCCTACGTCCTGTATGGTGGTTTGTATTCCTTTGGGTGTAGGATGATCTGATGATCTTGTTTTGAGAGGGTCCCTGCCCTCTTTTATATATCCGGGAGGTCAGGGTTACAAGGATACTAACCAACACCAGCTAAGGAATCGCACCAGAACATATCTCGAGTAGATTCCTTCTGTATCGGTTAGCTCTATCTCCTACTTAAACGGGATAAATAAGAGATAAACGAGATAAATAAGAGATAAGACAGACTTAATCTCTTAAACCTCTTTAAACTACGTTATGTACACAGTCCCGTGGCCCTGGGTCTGATAATCCCCCGAGCTCTTTGTAGCTGAGTACAGCAGGCTTATCGAGTACTTTCGAAGTAGTCTTTGACTTCTTTTGAAGCTCTGTCTTGAAGTCCTTATTTGAGTACTTACTTGGCTGCATCGAAGCTATGAGGTGCTCATGCCCTGAATTATATTTTTAATATGGTGTGCGATTGAAAAATCGCACTCCATATGGAGTAGCCCCCGAGCCTTAGGTTGAATCGGAGAATCAGGCTGAGGATCGTATTGGTCTTGAATCCTCCTTACTTACTTTTTTAAATAAATTTGAAAAAATAAGTAGTCGATGCCACGTACCCCGCAGCCCCCGAGCCTTGAATCCAAATCTCTCAAATTTGGAAATAAGGATCCAAAAGTCGTGGCATGCAGTGAAAAAATATTCCCATGTGAAACAATTGGAGCGATGGTACAAGTGATGGAAATTAGATTTGAAATTCGAAAACCCCTCTTTTCAGGACAATTAACCCTAAAAAATGATTAATCGAATATATTATCTAAAGAATCCACCAAATGACCCCTCATCTTCCGATTGTTTTCGGAAACGACTTTTCAACGTCAAAACAGTAAAACTTTTCCCCAACCGCTAGTTATTTAACCCCGCGGTAATGCCAAGAAAACACTATGCTTCCAATCTGCAATCCGCCAAGAACCGCCAAAAAATTCCCAAATAGAGCCGCGCGCCGCCTTCATCCTCCTAAAGAAATCCCCATCCCCCAGATCTCCCCGCCCCTCTCCCTGCAGCCCTCGAGCAACTCGTGGCAAGCGGATCTGGAGATGGCGCCCAAGAAATCGGAGAAAGAAGGGAAGAAGAAAGAGGCGCAGCCGCCGACTGGGGAATGGACCCACAGTAAGTGCTCCCTCAACGATCTGAATAAACTAGTTTCCGAGGGATTGCTCCAAGACAAGAATCTTGTCAATTGGCGCCCCTCGTTCCGTGAACCTTTCCCCATGGAAAATGTTGACGAAATCGTCACATTTTACCATTTTGCCAAACGGGGTCTGGCCCTCCCCTCTTGTTCTTTTTTCCGTGGCCTCCTTCACTATTACGGGCTTGAGCTCCATCACCTCAACCCGAACTCCATTTGCCACATTTCAATTTTTATCCATTTCTATGAAGCCTTCCTCGGAATCGAACCCCACTGGGATCTTTTCCGTTTCCTCTTCCGAGTCAAACCTCAACCCACCACCAAGAGTCCATCCGTAGTAGGGGGCGCCGGCATCCAACTGCGACAGTAGGCCGGTGACAGGTACCTTGCATACAAATTCCCCTCCAACATTCCCGGGTGGAAAAACCACTGGTTTTATATCAAAAATCATGCCCCCCAACTCCCAGAAAAGTTGAACAATCCACCTGTTGTGAGGCCGGAGTGGAACATCGAGCTGTCCAGGGGGGACATGGACCAAGTCGAGGAATTGTTAGAAACCATAGAAGCTCATAAGCTGATGGGAGTGACCAGCGCGTCCGTCATGTTCTCCTTCTTCAAACGCCGATTCCAGCCAATCCAACAGCGCCACAACCTTGGATTCGAGTACACCGGCGCTGAAGATCCGTCTCGCCTGTGCGCAGAGGAGCTGTCAGACAATGCCGCACTCCTCCGAGTCAGGCGAGTGCTGCTGGACGTGGACGCTGTCCCCTACGTCCCAGGATTGTTTTCCGCATGAAATCCTCCGAAACCGGTGAGTATTCGACTACTTTTTGTTGGAGACAGACTCTGTTGTGCTGCTACTAACTGAAACCTTCTGCAGGGGCACACAGAACTGTACCGCAGGTACCCGCCGCAACCCGACATCCCTCGGCCGGACCACCTCCTCCCCAGCGCCGTTGTTGAAGCAAAGAGGGCTCGGATAGCCCAGGCTCTGCACAGCAGCGAGTCCACGGAGGATGGGAGCCCCCTGGCAGAGAAGGAAACCGAGGGGGGGCGAGGAGGGACAACTCCCCTGGACCAGCCATGGAGTTGACCGAAACTCTGCCTCAAGTCCCGCAGGGTCGTCGGGTGACGCGCAAGCGGAAAGCACAAGTAGTTAAATCTTCCAGGTATGAACTTGCTGCCCTTGTTGAATCACCAAACATTAATATGATTGCACACTGATGGTATCCAGTTGTAGTCCTTCCGCTTCTCCACCCAGGACCAAGCCCGAAGAGGTGGGATCAGCTCCCTCTGCCACCGCGGATGTTACCATTGCCGTGGCAGGGACCGTGCCACCGGCTGGTGAAACCCCGACACCAGCAACGGGTACTCCGCGCTGGGCCTTGCGGGTGAAGAAGGCCATCAAGAAGAAATCTGTGCTGTAAGTTTGCATCTTATTGCATGGTAAACATTTGCTCTTTTCGACTTGTATGGTAACTGATCCATCTTCATTAGGTCTGCAAGTGCCGTGAGGCTCAAGCTGACACCGGCCATGGCTGCCCCAGCTCCCGAGCCATCAGCCCCAGGAGGGTCCACACCGATAGAGCTAGCTACGGCCACTCCAGCCCCCGAGCCAGCAGCCCCATTAGAGTCGTCGCCCACGGAGCCAGCCCCCAAGACATACGCGACGCTGCCCGACTTGCCGCCTCCCGAACTCCAACAAAGCGAAGCCAGAGCTGGTGGCGAGGAACAAGTCGAAACCCCTGCTACCACTCCTACAGATGGCACAGGTAAGCGTCTGACCGCCCGCGGCTAGCTGCCTAGAACCAGGCGTTGTATGATGAAAACACCCGAGTTTGCAGATGCCCGGTAGCCACCACCTGAAGAAGCCACAGGAACCTCAAGGAGCCCTGGTGAACTGCTGATGACTGGGTCCGGGTATCAAAATGTCATCACCACCGATCTGGTGGACGATCCGATGCTGACAGACAGCAACATAGAGAACTTCAAGAAGGCGTATGACCTTGCCATGGTAAGACCTAAGTGCTTTCCTGTTGGTGAACACTGTCGAGTTGCTTATCGGAATCTCCCTCCTTATGCAGAATGTGATCACCCACTCCCAGAAGAAATCAGAAAAGCTGAAAGTCGTTGTGAGTGGTCACCAAGAGCTTGCCGCCCTGGAAAAGCGCATCTCCAACGAAAAGATGAAGAACTGCTATCTCGAGAAAGCCAACTCCGAGCTCCAAGAACAACTCGAGGTGCAAAGGAAAGCGCACCAAGAGCAGCTTGAAGAGCAGGAAAAAGCGCACCAGGAGCAGCTCAAAGATCAGAAGGAGGCGCACCAAGGTAAGCCATTCGCTTGCCTCGAGTACATTCCCTTTAACAGGTTTCTTTGGACACTGAAAATATCTTCACCGCAGAGCTTAGGAAAATCTTAAAATACAAAGAAGAGCTGCTTACTGACGTGAAGAATATGCTGTATCACCGTACAGATAACACCAAGAGGCTGCAGAAGGTCTTTGCCGACACCGAATAACAATTCGTCAGCAGCCTTCAGCAGATCAAGACGCTGAGCGAGAAGGATGAGCAGCAGCAAAAGGAGCTGGAAGACCTTAGGGGGGCCGCCCGGGAGTTGGTGGACATGGTGGATCCACCAGAAGAAGGCGAAGCGGGCCAGCAGCCCTTGCTGGAGCGACTGTGTGGAGCGCCTCAAAAGGTGGTCAAATTCCTCTCGGAGGGCCCGGTCGCGTGTGTCAGCCACGCCCTCGCCTTTGTAAAGTCCTTTTTTCCGGAGGCTCAACTAGAGATATTTGCTTAGGGAGTGGCTGCGGAGTGCACTGAAGACCAATTCGCTGAGTACCTCCAAGAAGCCCGACCTGTAGCAGAACAGATAGTAGGAAATGTACTGCAGGAGTAGGATGTAAAAACAAGTACTTGTTGTCATGTGTATAAATTTTATTTGATGTCTCTACTTGTATGTGCCTTAGCTGAATTATCATCCAGGCTCAGAGGCTAAGTAGCAGACACTGCCCTGGGTGCACCGACCCTAGAAGTAGTCGTAGTAGAGCTGAGTAGGAACCCAACTAACAAGTTAGCCGTAACCCGAGCGGGTAGGTCTAACCTGTTAGGAAAGAATGCGAGCATCATCGCGAAATTGCCATGTTTATGGCAAAGAAAGTGAAACTACCCTGAGTGCACTGACTCTGGGTGTAGTGGAGATCGCTCCTCATGTGAGCACGTCCAACAAGTTAGGCGTAAGCCAATCGAACGGATCGAATCTGTTGGGAAAGAACGCGAGCATCATCGCACAACTGCCACGCTACTGGCAAGGAGTCGAGATTGCCCCGAGTGCAGTGACTCTGGGAATAGTCGACATAGCTCCATACCCGAGCGGGTAGGTCTAACCTGTTAGGTACAAACCATTCGAACGGATCGATCTTGTTGGGAAAGATGTGATCATTATCATGAACGACCATGTAAGGTCATGGCGAGAAGTCAATAAAGCAAGGACATGGCCGTAGCCTCCGTCGATCTTGTGATAAGAAGTCGATTTATATAAAACATGCACATGGCCGTAGCCTCCGTATGTTCACAGAGAAATTTACAATCCGAATTTTGTGGCACGAGGCCTCCATTTTGGTTCGGAAGAGTAAAAGACCACCCGAGCGCCCGGAGATCAGCCATCTTCGAACACTTTCTCATGGGTAGAACTTGCGCAGGTTCTGAATGTTCCAAGAGTTCGGAAATCTTGGCCCTCGGGATATTGTAGTTGATATGATCTCGGTCTTGTAACCTGCTTGACAATGAACGGGCCCTCCCACCTTGAGTTGAGCTTGTGTAGGCCGGACTCATCTTGAATGCGACGTAGGACCAAGTCGCCGACGCTGAATGACCGTTCCCACATGTTGCATTCGTGACATCACTGAATCCCCTGCAAGTATCGGGCTGACTGAACAAGAGCGGTGCAGCGAGCCTCTTCGACAGAATCGAGCTCTAACTGCCTCGCTTCATCCGCCTCGCCTTCATCATACATTTTGACCTGTGGGGATTTCCACATGATGTCAGCTGGCAGGATAGCTTCAGAGCCGTAGACGAGGAAGAACGGAGTTTGTCCTGTGGCTTTGGACGGCTGAGTCCGGAGCCCCCAGACGACATGTGGCAGCTCATGTATCCACTTTCCTCCTTTTTTGCTATTTTTATCATAAAGTCTTTTCTTGAGGCCCTCAATTATCATGCCATTCGCCCGTTTGACTTGACCATTGGCTCTTGGGTGTGCAATAGAGACATATTTGACCACGATACACGCGTTTTCACAGAACTCCCAGAACTAGATAGCCGTGAAGTTTGATCCCAGGTCCATGATGATGGTATTGGGAAGCCAAAGCGATGCAAGATATTAGAGATGAAGTCAACAACCCGATCTGGGTGAGCTTGGCTATCGGCTTGTACTTGATCCACTTGGTGAACTTGTCGATAGCCACCAAGACATGGGTGAAACCACCTGGTGCCGTCGTGAAGGGCCCGATCATATCCAGGCTCCAGCAAGCAAACGGCCAAGATGACGGTATGGTGATGAGACTGTGAGCCAGGACGTGAGATTGCCTTCCAAAGAATTGACAGTTTTGGCATCTCCTCACGAGGTCTTCAGCATCGGACACTGCGGTGGGCCACTAGAAACCAGCTCTGTATGCTTTTCCCACCAGTGTTCTTGAAGCCGCGTGGTTGCCGCAAACGCCCTCATGTATCTCCCGCAATATGTCGTAGCCGTCTTCTTTTGTGATGCACTTCATGAGCACCCCGGACCGTGCGCCGCGCCGATAGAGCTTGCTATCGACCCGGACGAAACCCTTGCTTCTGCGCATGACACGGGCTGCCTCTGCGCTTCTTGCATCCACCCCAGCCGGAAGTGTTTGATCCCGAATGAAGTCGATATAAGCCTCTCTCCAGTCCTCCCCGAGCATCATAACCTCCCGATCAGGCTGTTGAGGACCATCATCAGTGGTTACCTGTGGTGAGGACTTAATGGATGGCTGTTTTAGCTCCTGGACGAAAACTCCCGCCGGAACCTATGCACAGGTAGACCCTATCTTGGAGAGCATGTTAGCACCAACGTTATGTTCCCCGTACCACATGGTGAACCTCCAGGCCGGAAAACTTATTCTCCAGCTTGCGTACTTCCTATACATAGGCATCCATCATCTCCTTGTTGCAGTTCCACTCTTTGTTGACTTGCTGAACCACAAGAAGAGAGTCGCCATACACAAGTAGTCGCTTGATCCCTAGTGATATCGCCAAACGAAGCCCGTGAAGCAAGGCTTCATACTCGGCTTCATTATTGGATACCTCCCAAAGGATCTGAAGGACATACTTCAACTATTCGCCCCGTGGAGAAATAAATAGGACTCCAGCGCCGCCGCCATCGAGCTTGAGAGATCCATCAAAGTACATGGTCCAATGCTCTGGCTTGTCGACTGGAGTTGGAATTTGATTTTCTCTCCACTCAGCCATAAAGTCGACTAGAACTTGAGACTTGATTGCAGTGCGTTGCTTGAAGTCGATAGACAAAGCCCCCAGTTCTACTACCCACTTTGATATACGCCCCGTGGCATCTTGATTATGAAGAATATTCGCCAACGGAAAATCCGTAATCACAGTGATCTTATACTCGTCGAAATAATGGTGCAGCTTTCTTGATGCAATTAGAATTGCATATAAAAGTTTCTGAACTGCCGGATATTGTACCTTGGATTCGGAAAGTACTTCGCTGACAAAATATACAGGCCTCTGCACTCCAAATGCATGGCCTTCCTCGCCTCGATAGAGCTATAATAGCAGTGCTGACAACATGAGTTGTTGCCGCGATGTAAAGTTGTAGATCTTCTCCCGGCAATGGTGCTGTAAGGATCGGCAGAGACTGAAGGTGATGTTTCAGATCTTGCAGAGCCCGCTTGGCCTCCTCCGTCCATTGGAACTTGTTTTGGCATTTCAGGAGCTTGAAGAAGGGTAGTCCTCTCTCCTCGAGTTGGGAGATGAACCTGTTCAGGGCTGCCATGCATCCTGTTAGCTTCTGCACATTCTTGATTGTGGCCAGAGCCTCCATATCAGTGATGGCTATGATCTTCACAGGATTGGCTTCAATCCCCCAGTTGCTGACGATGAAACCGAGTAATTTTCCTGATGGCCCTCCAAAAACGCATTTGGTTGGGTTGAGCTTCCACTGAAATCTTCGCAGGCTGCTGAACGTTTCTTCAAAGTCTGCAGTCAAGTCATCAGAATTCCTGGTCTTGATGACCACATCATCCACGTAGGCTTCAATGTTCCGATGCAGCTGATCAGCAAAGCACATCTGGATCGCGCGCTGATAGGTTGCTCTTGCGTTTTTCAACCCGAAGGACATAGTTTTGTAAGCATATGTCCCATACGGGGTGATGAACGTGGTCTTGATTTGATAGTCCTCCTTGAGCGCAATTTGGTGATAACCCGAATAACAATCAAGAAAACAGAGCAGAACGCAACATGCCGTCGAGTCGATGACTTGATCAATGCGCGGTTGCCCGAAGTGATCCTTCGGGCAATGCTTGTTGAGATCGGTGTAATCAACACACATCCTCCATTCATTATTCTTTTTTCATACAAGGACGGGATTAGCTACCCACTCTGGATGAATTACTTCTTTAATGAATCCAGCCACGAGGAGTTTAGCTATTTCCCGTTTGATTGCCTCACGCTTGTCGTGGGCAAACCGTCGCAGGCGTTGCTTTTTGGGCACGGCCTATGGGTGTACATTCAGACTATGCTCGATCAGCTCCCTGGGCACGCCTGGCATGTCCGCTGGTTTCCACGCGAATATGTCTCGGTTAGCCCGAAGGAAGCTGATGAGCGCGAGTTCCTATTTTTCACCTAAGCCCGCGCTGATGATGGCGGTCTTAGATGAGTCACCCTCCTGGAGCTGGATCGTCTTGAGGGCCACATCGTCAGTCGACTGAATGCTCGACTTGCTGGCCTTTCTTCGAGGGGATCTCCAGCCCGGACTGGGAGAGCTACTGTGCGCCCACGAGTATTTCCCCTGAAGCATCTGGCACACGAGTAGTTGAAGTGTACTGGATCGCCTCCTGATTGCAATCGTACGACTTCTTCAAGTCACCTCGGAGAGTGAGTACTCCACTGAGTCCTGGCATCTTGAGAAGCATATAAACATAATGCGGCACTGCCATAAATTTGGCGAGTGCCGGATGACCCAATATGGCATGATAAGAGGATTTGAAGTTAGCTACTTCGAATTTAATGAACTCGGTGCGGTAGTTCTCCCTCGTGCCGAAGGTGACTGGAAGAACTACCATACCAAGCGGGTGCGCCGCGTTACCTGGGACGATTCCATAGAAGGGGGACTTGCTCGGAACCAGCATGCCCAAGAGGTCCAAACCCATCTTCCGTAGAGTGCTGGCGAAGATGAGGTTGAGACCGCTCCCACCGTCGATGAGCACCTTTGTAATATCCAGGTAGTTAGACAACTAGATACTAAGTTTGGGTGTATTATATGTAAGCAGGTTATAGTGTATACAAGTTGTACAAAGCAATAAAGGTATATTTGTAAATTATGAGTTTTATAAATTCTCATGTGCAAGTGTGTGGAAATGTTCTTAAGTGTCAAATTTCAGATGGCTATAGAAAAGAAAAGAGCCAAAGTTAAATAAACCTAAGGGGAATAGACTTTATATGAAATTAAGGACCTTTATGTAATTAATATAAAGATATAAGGATTTACATGTGAAAGGGTAAAAAGATAAAAGTAAAACTTAGTTTTTACCTAAGGACTAAAGTGTAAAAAGAGCTAGTCATGATTACTGCAGAAAAACTTACAAAGAGACCCCAAACATTAAAGCATTTTGTTTGAATTACAAGGCAAAGTTTATAATTTGAATTATGTTCTAAAGTTTAAAATATAACTATATTCTTTGAGATTTTGAACTTGAACCTTAAAGCATTCTTGTAGGATTTGAAATTCTCTACAACTTTGCTTTAGACATTTTTCTCATTAGGATTTTGTATCATTGGGAATTTTTAGTTTACAGAGGAGTCCCTGGAATTTTTGGGAATTACAAACGAGTCCTTCTGACTCCCGTCTGCCTTCTTCCTCCTCTGGCACCGCCGCTTCCCCGTCTGTTCCGCCCTGCCACCGCCGCTCACCATCGGCGCAGACCTCCCGAGCGCCACCTCCAGCTGCTACACCCTCCACGCGTCATCTCCCCTCCGTTCCGGCCGCTTCCTTCTCCCTTCCTGGCCGCACGCGCGCGCGCCACGACATCCCTGAGCTTCCTCTGGCCGCCACCTCCTCGCCGCCGTGGAACGCTCACCACAGAGCCTTAACCTTCTCCCTCTCGCGCGCAGCAGCACCACATCAACCCCTATGTGCTGTTCTGCTACTTCCAGTGTCCATTTCCCATCACCCGAGCTACATTTCCTCGCCGTCGTCCTTTTCCTCTCCGGCCGCGCACAGCACGCCCGTGGGCAGCCCACACCGGACCTCCTCCGCCCCAACCAACATCCGCACCAGCTTCCCCGTGTCTTGCTCGTGCTCGACGACCCACTGATCTTCCCCAATTTCCACTGAAGCCTTGTTCCCGACGAGCGCCACCGCCGCCGCTTTCGGCCTCCACCATGGGCAGCTCGCTCCGGGCACTCTCACGCCACCACGACTCTCTGGCCAGCACCACATCATCATCCTGAAGCTGTTCGACCCATCCATTGGTTCCCTAGTGCACTATAGAGCCTCCCCGACGCTCGCCGGCGTTCTTCCTCGCCGCCGCCGCATCGGTCTCCGGAGATCCCCCTCGATCCAGCTTGTTTTCATCCAATTGATGGCACCTACACATTCCCCGTGTCTCACTGAAGCTTTTGCACAGGTCGGTTGCCAACGTTCGCCACCGGAGCTCCGCCGTTGACGGTGACTGTGACAGTTCGTGTATTTGTAATGCTAGGCATATATTTTGTTAGTGTGAAATATGTGTTTGTTTGTATAAAGCTCATGTGTGTTTGTGTGAAGCTTTTAAAAAAATTTGAAGTGCAAGTAAAAAGGGTATTTTTGTAATTACAGAAAAAAACTAGGGTTGTTTTTGTAAAATGTATTGGATTAAGGTAATTTTAAAAATAAGTAAAGGGTTGTTTTGCAAATATATTTTTCTTACTTTATGTTTTGTAAAAATATATATTTACTCAAAAAGTTTCATTGGAAATGTGTATGTTGAAGTGTGTAAAAATTTTGGGTATAATGGTAAAAATTAAGGGTATTTAGGAAATTTTATAAAAGTACAAGTCCTTTTATGCAAATGTTTGATTTACAAAAGTAACTTTTAAATTTACTCAGGACTAAAGTGTAAAAGATGCAAGTCATCATGACACGTCTATCCAATCATTATGATGAGTCTATCCCGTCATTATGACGTGTCATAAATGCTTGTATTTAAGTCCTGAAATTTTATGAATTACATTTCTAGGACAAAAGCAATTCAAATCCGACTTTTGTTCAAAGATTCACATATAAAAATGTAAATTTTGAGTTTTTGAACTTGAGCCCTAAAGCAATGTTGTAGAGTTTGAAAAACTCTCCAACTTTCGTTTTGGGCATTTCTTCATTTGGGTTTTAAATCAACGGGAAATTTTGTTTTACAAACAGGTCCCTGCAGTTTTCTGTATTTACGCATAGGTCCTTGGGGAAAACTGTTCATCCTTCTCCTCCACTGTTTCCTTATCCTGGCGTCTCCCTTCTTCTA
Organism: Panicum hallii; assembly: GCF_002211085.1. Classification (NCBI taxonomy): domain Eukaryota; kingdom Viridiplantae; phylum Streptophyta; class Magnoliopsida; order Poales; family Poaceae; genus Panicum; species Panicum hallii. The sequence goes on from NC_038042.1 coordinate 38,345,730, forward strand.
CCTTTCTTCTCCATCGGCAGACCTATCCCCTTCTCTCTCTTATCCACCCTCTCCTCCATTGGCTCGGGCAACCACAGCAGCAGGCGACGGCGGCGGCCCCAGGCAGCGCGCGGCAAGTGGGCGCGGCCAGGCGCGAGCGCACGCGCGGCAGGCAGGCGCCGGGCGGAGCGGGCCCGGGCCAGCGCGTGCAGGGGCTGGCGAGCGGCTCAGCGCGGCAGTGGGCAAGCGGGCGAGCTGGTGGCGGGCGGAGCTCGCGCGGCTCAGCCAGCGCAGGAGCGGGGGCGTGTAGGTGAGCCGGCGCGCAGCTGCAGCCCAGGCGGAGCGGGGCCAGCTCGAGCACGGCGCGGCCGTGCAGGGCGCTGGCGGGCGCTGACTGCGGGACATGCAGGCGGCTGGCGGCGCAGCGCTGAGGCGCGGGAGCTGGTCTTGGCGCGGGAGGAGGTGAGCAGTTGGCGGCTCTGGCTGTAGCTCGGCGCAGGAACGCGCTGGAGCAGGAGTATGTGGGCGTTGGCGCTGGAGCACAGGAACGTGGGCGCACAAGCGACGCAGGCTGTAGGGGGGCGCGAGCAGCGCGGGAACGCGTGTGCGGACACTGGAACGGCACAGCAAGACCGGGGCCCACGAGTCCGGCAGTGGCGCGGAGGAGGAGAAGCTGTGCAGCGCGATGGCGTGAGCGGCACGTAAGCTGTGCACATCGGCGCTGACGGGTTGGATGCGCGCGGTGTGCAGCGGCGGGCTCGGTTGGAGTGCGGACACAGGGAGCCGGCGAGGGTGCGGCAGGTGCGGGACCCGCACTCGCGCGGAGGCGAGTAGCCGGAGCAAGCGGTAGCGCGCGGAGTGGCGTAAGCGCGTGGGTGGAGCAACGCGTGCGCGGCAGAGCAGAGCACGGCACAAGTGCTAGAACGGGCCGGCAATGCGGGAGCTGCGGCGTGCAGGTTTGGTGAGCCCGAGGCGCAACTGTCGGCGGTGTGCGAAGCTCAGGGCCAGCGATGACCAGAGCCACCTTTCCCCGAGCAAGCGGTAATAGAGCAAAGCAGCACGCAGCTAAGGCACGGCAAGGCCGAAGCGAGCGCGTGACCAACAACGGAAGAAGGAGGAGGAGCTATGCAGAGCATTGGCGAGCAGGGCAACGACGTGCAGAGCGACGGCGTGCAATGCATGGCAGTGTTCCCGCTAGGCGAGCTCAGGCCACGACCAAGTTGATGTGCAATGCATTGATCGGAGGCCATCGAGGAGAGGGCAACGGAAGGCACGGCCCTAATGCAAGTAGACCACGGTCTTCGCGAAGGCGGAGGTGGAAGTGTAGCATGGCGAGTCGGAAGAAGAAGCGGCGAAACGAAGGCGGCGGTTATAGCGCGGCGAATTCGAAAGGAGCAACTGCGCGGGTGTGCCGACCGTGTCTCAGCGGCACACGCGCATGGGCAGTGAAGGCTTAACCCATGAGCAGGAGGATCTTGAGGTTCGCAGAGGATTTGGCATAGCAAGCCCATTCGGCTCCATCATCTTGTCCCAGGAGTCCACGACATCCAGCAGCACCTTTCTCTCGTCGATCGCCAAGCAAGACCACAAGTTACCACGGGGATTACCCCTTCGACCATCTTCCACCCACGGCAACCCTTTCCGGCAAACTTCTTCGTCATCCATGAAGTCTCGTCGTCATCGAGCTTTTCTCTTCGTCAATCCTATCGCCACGGGACTTCACTTTCCGTGTGTTCTTCTCCATAACCAAGGTTTGCCCTGACCTGCTGAACCTTTCTAATGCCGGCGACTCCTTTGCCGGAATATTGTCGTTAACTTCCTATTAACTGTTTTCCCGGACCAGGGACTTGATTGCTATGTTTTAGAAAATTCTAGGGTGTTCTTTGTAAAATTTCCAAAGCTTTCCGTATTTCAAATCGATGAACTTCTACATTTCATAGATTTTCGTAGGAAGTTCATAAAAAGGTAAAATCAGTTTTGTTTGAAATCCTAAGTCAAACCCTACAAATTTTATGTTGTGCTCTTGAATTGAAAATCTTTGATGTGTGGTTTAGGTCAAATGTTAGGGAATGAATGTTTTATTGTGCTTTATATTGTATGCTTGTGTTATAGCTGAACAGTAAGTCATAGGATGTATGTCTCCAGAAGGGATGTGTGATGTCTAGTAAATCTTTTCACACGAGTACTCATGTCCCTGCCATCAAGACGTTATCCTCGTCTTGATTGCAGTTTCTTTAAGATTCTCTTCGTATAAAGATCCTTGTCAGTTCATGTGCATCTGTTACTTAGCTTATACATCTCTGCAGCTACATTTCAACCTCAGCTTTTGGTTCAGCTGCTAAGCATCCGTTTCCTTGAGTCTAGGATATTTCTGTGTAACAGCTGTCAGTCGACACTTCTATCATCGGCTGATTAGCTGATACGGTTGGTACCTTTCTAATATCGGCTACTGCCGATACAATTCTTTTGCTCTGTTCTATATCGACTGCATAGAGTCGATGTATCGGAGAAACACACACGATCTTAGGGTTTTTGCTATCGGCCGATCCAAGCCGATTCTAGTCGTTTTCCGTATTGGTCAAATATGGCCGATCGATCCTTAGTTTCCCCATCCTTATCCACACACTTCTATCAGTCGATTTATTGACTGAGAGATTGGCTATATATCTATCGGTCATATACCCTTAACCACATTCCGTTCGGCTATACGTCACCCAATTGTTGTGCTGACGTAATCGAGTCGATACAACCACACCTAGTTGCCCAGGATAACACTTAAGTACATCACAGTTAAAACACAACTTCTTTAGGAATCACCCCTCTGCTGAAGTACTCGATACTTTCATCGATCGTCTGGGAACCCGATGCACTCATCAATCAGCTAAACCCTCATTGTTTCCAATCAGCTCTGTTGTAACCCTCAACAAGTAGTCGACTCTAATTAGTTGTCCACCTAAAACTCTGTTTAAGTTTAGCTTCAGATATTTTTGGTTGATATGTGAATAGTGTGTTATATGAATGCTAGGTTGCAATTGTATTGTGAAGTAAGGTAATGTTATGTGCACACTTTGAATGAAATATTGCATTGCATGTAGATACGTCTACTTTTGCAAACGGTAACTACGAGATCTCCCCGGAGTCTACGGAGGATGTTCCTGAAGACCAAGTGAACGTCACCAAGGAATTAACTGAAGCCCCGAACCAAAGTTCGGAAGATATTGACATTTCTGACTTCAGTCCCACCAGTAAAGGCAAGCCCCGGACATATCCCACTACTTTATTTACACTGCAATCTATGTCTATTTATCTATATTTCTGCATTAAGTCTAGGAGTTGGAGTGAAACCCTAGATGCATAAATCCTAGGAATTCAATGTAATGCGCCCAAGTCCTTATCGGTTAGATGCTCCGCTAATAGGACCGGTAGAAGACGGGTGATTTCCTGTCACTCGCGCGATATAGGAGTTGCATGTTTATTTTCCTGCAACCACTATAAGGATGACGGACAGGGTCATGTGTTGTATCATGACCTGAGATTCTACCCTGTCTGTTTTGATAAAAGTTGATAAGGTCGAAATGTGTGGTAGTGGTGGCTAAGTTTTTTGAAAGTACTAGCCACATGCCGTGAAATATGGTAAGCGGTAAACCTAGTACCTGATTGGCCCGGCAAGTGGACGCGCTTCCACCACTCGACTTTTATTTTTGTTCTCACGCACCGACGTGTGGGAGTACGTTCTGCATGGCAGACAGGAATACGGGTTTTGTAGTCGCGCTACAGACGTATATTCTGCACATATAGGGTGTGCGTACGGTCCTGCAGTCGCTTGTGGTGGCCCTGATCCACAACCCGGAATATGAGGGAAACGGTTGCTTGGAACGCCCTGTTGGTATTCCGAGCGTGTGAGTTAGGTTTACCTTGCAAGGTTAAATTCGATTTGAATCATCCGCCTCTCACGAGGATTGAGATTGCTTATCCCTTTTACCACATTGAGTAAGAAGTGGAACTAATGATGGATAATCTTGATGGATGATAATCACTACCTTGCTTGCTTAGTGTAGGTGCTAATCTAGAATAAATACTCAACTAGAAGATGAAAGCTAAAACTTGAAAGTAGTTCATACTCTTTGTTGCTTTTCAGCCAAAAATAAACCCAGAGCCCTCACAATGCCTTCATGAGTCTAGTTACGGGCTAAAGTATACCCAAACCCGGGTAAGCCTTGCTGAGTATTAGTATACTCAGCCTTGCTAGTTTTATGTTTTTCAGGTAAAGCCTTTGAAGACCCTACTCTTTCCCTGTCATGGCCCTGTGCTCTTCCAGCAGATTGGTCCGAGGAATGGGATCCGTCCCCGGCCAATACTGATGATCTCGAGTGATGTCGTGCCCGGGCTTAGCATGGCATCCGTCTTGATGACGTATTGTAAATCATCGCGTATGTTTTCCGCTGCTAAAAGCCAAAACTTCAACAGTTGTACTGTTTTCTCTAAGTTTGAAGTTTCGTATTACTTTTGAAAACTCTTATCATGTAATTCCTTGTGATGTAAAATATGATGGTGATTGTATCTCTGGACTCACCTTCGTGTGAGGTAACCTTATTTGATCCTGTGTATCGGTGGTTTACCGGGACGTTACCCGACAGGCCAAGGGATTATACCGTTTGAAGCACGTTGGAGCCCTCGGAGTGGACTCGCGTACTTGAGCCGGTATAATTCAGGTTGGTTCTGCCACAGTGACCCCTCCGCCGTCACCTCGGGCTCAAGTCGAACTCCACTGTTCCGGCCATTCCCGTCCACGACAAGTAGCGCAACGAGACCACAGTAAGACCCTGAGCCTTTCCCTGCCCTTGAACCTCGCCGCCGGTGACCACCATCGCCGGAACACGGTCGCCTCCACCTTGCCCTGTTCGGGTTCACGGCCAAGGGCTTCGGGTTAGAAGAAATAGAAGTCCAGGGGGTTTTGTGTAAAGGAGTAGACTCAGTTGAATAGTGCCGAGGGACCTCCTTATGTAAATATGGCTGCCAACTTAGAAATACTATATCTCTTCAAGGAAAAATCATAAAATAGTAAACTAAATTTTGCTGGAATCTTTAGACAAAGATCTGCAACTTTGCTTTAAAGGTCGACTTCAGTTTTTGAATGTTTGATGATCTAATTTAAATATCAAAGTTAGTTGCTTGTAGGGTTTAAAAGTACATAGTAATTCATAGAAAAATTATAAAATGGTAAAATCAGTGATGATAATTTTCTTTCAATATGTAGAATTAAAGAAAAATAATTAACCTAGTGCTCTAGTATTATTTCTTTATTATACTAGTTTTATTAGAAATAATGTGTAGTTTCCTTAATATAATTAATAAACACTCTTTCAAAATGTTCAAAAATCATGAAAAATATATTATGGTTCTGTTTTGTATTATTGCAACATATTATTAAGTTTTCAACTAAGAATTAGATGTTAAATAAATTGGATATAATGTAATTGATTTATAATGTAATAGTAACTTAAAGTTCATATAAATAATTAATGAGGTCAATTTATAAAGCTCTTTAATATAAATATTAAGAACCACCCCACTTGTTGCTTCATGCTACTAGTTAGTTAATCAATGTAATTCACCCTGTTGTTTAATGGATTTAGATAAAACATATAATGTTCGATAAATGACTGCCCAGTACAGGGTAACTAAGTTATTTATCGAAATATAACATCCTTTACATGGAATTGCAACTTTATCGTGAATTGAAATACAAATGTATGCATCCATTAAACTTCATCTTGCATATCATGTAGACTCGACCACTCTCGCTGACGGGGATTATCAGCTGATCCCGGAACAACAAGGAGGTTATTCTGAAGACCCCGGAACTCTCGTCGCGGATTTCTCTGAAGCCCCGAACCAAGGTTCGGAAGAAAATAATTTGACTAACCCCAGCCCCACCAACGAAGGCAAGCCCCGGACATAACCCCTACTTTATTACACTGCAACCTATACTATTTATTTATATATATATATCTCTTTATGCATTACGTTCTTAGGAGTTGTTTGGAAACTTAGTTGCATTATTCTAGGAACCATATGTATTGAATACTAGAACTTGGGTCCGAATAGCTGCTCTGCCTATAGGACCGGTAGAAGTCGAGTGATTTCCTGTCACTCGCGCGATATATAGGAGTTGTAATGTTTACATTCCTGTTATCACTATAAGGATGACGGACGGGAGTTTTATGAGGTATCATGGTCAAGATGATACCCCGTCTGTTTTGATGAATTTGATAAGGTCGCAGTGTGTGGTAGCGGTGGTTAAGCGTTTGAAAGTACTAGCCACATACCGTGAAATATGGTAAGCGGTAAGCCTAGTAACCGATCGGCCCGAGGAGTGGACATACCACCCACCACATGTATTTGCTTCTTTTGGTTACTTTGTTCGACGTGTAGGCATACGTGTTGCTGGGCAACCAGGAGTACGGGTTTTGTAGTCGCGCTACAGACGTATGTCCTGCACTTTGGATGTGCGTATGACCTGCAGTCGCTTGTGGTGGCACTGATCCACGAGTCGGAATGAAAGGTAAACGGTTGCTTCGGAACGACCCTGTGGTGTTCCAAGCGTGTGTGTTAGGTTTACCTTGCAAGGGTTGAATCTCGATTCAGAATCGTCCGCCTCTCACGATGTATGAGACTGCTTATTCCCTTTATCACATAGAGTAACAAGAGTAATTATGTGATTATCTAAGATGATGTTTGAGTAAAGATTCTACCATGTTTGACTAGTTATAGGTGCTTACCTAGAATGGTTAATCAACTAGAACCTGAAAGTTAAAAGTTGAAAATAAGGATCTACTCTTTGCTGCTTTTCAGCTGAAAACCCTACCCAAAGCTAAAAGCCATCATGAGTCTAGTTATGGGCTAAGATATACCCAATTCCAGGTAAGTCTTGCTGAGTATTAGTATACTCAGCCTTGCTTTTGATGATTTAATCCAGGTAACCTCCCTGATGAGCCAGCTTTAATTACACCGTGGCCCTACCCTTTGCCTGATGGTTGGTCCGTGGAATGGGATCCGTCCCCGGCCAACACAGATTCCGCCGAGTGATATTATGCCAGGGCTAGCATAATATCTGTAATGACGACGTGTATCATGACTACGCTTTTCAAATTCCGCTGCTTTGACTGAAAACTAAAACCTGTCTTGTAATAATCTCTCCTCTGTGGGAGCTAATGATGCTTTGTACATTTTTGTAATGTAACTGCCTGTGGTGTAAGATATTTTGGCATTATATCTCTAGACTCACCTTCGTGTGAGGTACCTTGTTGGATCCTGAGTTCGGTGGTTTATCGGGACGTTACCCGACAGGCCAAGGGATTATACCGTTTGAAGCACGTTGGAGCCCTCTGGAGTGGACTCGCGTACTTGAGCCGGTATAATTCAGGTTGGTTCTGCCACAGCTGGTACGAGGTAGCCCTTCAGACCAACGTACACCTGTCAATCAATCAATCAGAAAACCAGTACACCTGTCACACGTACGAGTAGCCCTTCGTAGTCATCAATCAATCAGAAAACCAGTACACCTGTCAATCAACTATCCAGACCAAAGTACACAACTTTGGATCAGTAAGATCGCACAGTAGACACGCCTCTGTTAGGCACGACCAAAGCACATCAGTCAGCTAAACCGGATGCATCCTCATCGGTTAAGACCAAGACCTATACACCAACCAATTAGATAATCAAACATGCTACCTAATGAAGTTAGTATGGATGTTTAGGGTAACCCCCCCTGTTGCCTAACGAGACTAGTTAGTTTAGTTAATACTCGATAAATGACTGCCCAGTGCAGAGTAGTTAGGTTGTTTGTCGAAATGTAATGTTCCTTTATTTGGATTGCAACTTTATCGTGAATTGAAATGAAAGTGTATGCATTCATTAAACTCCATCTTGCATATCATATAGATTCGACCACTCTCGCCGACGGAAATTACCAACTAATCCCGGAACCAGAAGGAAGTTATTCTGAAGACCCCGGAAACTTCATCGCGGAATTATCTGAAGCCCTGAACCAAAGTTCAGAAGAACTTAACTTTACTGACTTCAGCCCCACCAGTAAAGGCAAGCCCCGGACATAACCCCTACTTTATTACACTGCAACCTATATTATTTATATATATCTTTATGCATTAAGTTCTTAGGAGTTGTTCGAAAACCTTAGTTGCATAATTCCAGAAACCAATGTATTGTACACTAGAACTTGAGTCCGACTAGCTGCTATGCTTATAGGACCGGTAGAAGTCGAGTGATTTCCTGTCACTCGCGCGATATAGGAATTGTGATGTTTACATTCCTGTTATCACTATAAGGATGACGGACGGGATTTTGTGAGGTATCATATTGAGATGATACCCGTCTGTGTATGGAATTTGATAAGGTCGCAGTGTGTGGTAGCGGTGGTTAAGCGTTTGAAAGTACTAGCCACATGCCGTGAAATATGGTAAGCGGTAAGCCTAGTAACCGATCGGCCCGAGGAGTGGACATACCCCCCACCACATGTATTTGCTTCTTTGGGTTACTTTGTTCGACGTGTAGGCATACGTGTTGCTGGGCAACCAGGAGTACGGGTTTTGTAGTCGCGCTACAGACGTACGTCCTGCACTTTGGAAGTGCGTATGACTTGCAGTCGCTTGTGGTGGCACTGATCCACGAGTCGGAATGAAAGGTAAACGGTTGCTTCGGAACGACCCTGTGGTGTTCCAAGCGTGTGTGTTAGGTTTACCTTGCAAGGATTTGAATCTCGATTCAGGAATCGTCCGCCTCTCACGATGAATGAGACTGCTTACCCCCTTTACCACATAGAGTAACAAGAGCAACTTTATGATTATCAAAGATGATATTTGATTAAAGATTCTACCCTGTTTGAGTAGTTATAGGTGCTTACCTAGAATGGTTAATCCACTAGAATCTGAAAGCTAAAAGTTGAAAGTAAGGATCTACTCTTTGTTGCTTTTCAGCTGAAAACTCTACCCAAAGCTAAAAGCCTTCATAAGTCTAGTTACATGGCTAAGTATACCATGAGACGGGTAAGCCTTGCTGAGTATTAGTATACTCAGCCTTGCTAGTTGAATGTTTTTCAGGTGATATCTTCCTCCTTCTTCCTCCTCTGGCTGTTTACTGCTGCCCCTCTGTTTTTACTGTGCCGGCGCCGCATTTTCCCAGGATTCAAGCCGGCAGTGCAGCCCCCTTTCCCCCCCCCCTCTCTCCTAGGTACCGCCCTAGGCCTGCTCCTCTGCCCTAGCCCGCCCTCGTGGCACCTCCTCGCACCCCCACGCGCCCACCACCGCCGGCCCGAGCAGCCGGTGCTGCTCACCGAGCCGCCGCCGTGGCGCCCGGCCGTGCGCCCCTCTCCTCCCTTCCTTTCCCTATAAATAGCACCTCCGGGACCTCCTGAAGCTGCTCCTCCACTCCGTTGCACCTCTCCCACGCTGCCGCCCAGTTCCCCGCGCCACTGTACCGCCGCCGCTCCTGCCTCACGCCGGCAGGCTCCCTCCGGCCGTCCCTTCTCCTTCCAAGAACGCCATTAGGTGCGCCCGGATGCCCTCTCTCTCCCCACCCTATTCCCCTTGCTAATTAACCACTCCATCGCCAGAATTTGGGATGAACCCGAGCTCCACCGGTCATCCATGGCAGAGGGACCCAATTGCAAAGTCCCAAATCTTTCCAAGGGTCCAAATGGAAGTTTTCAGCCCTTTCTTCCTTTCCAATGTGCTGAACTTTGAAAATCCCTAGTAAATCGTAGAAAACTCAAAAAAATATGAAACCAGTTGGACTTGAATCCTCATTTCAAATTCTATCACTTTTGTTTTGTGACCATGCTGTGAAAATAGATAGTTTGTACTGTATTTAGAATAAAAGTAAATGGATGTTTGTTATTTCATGTGAGTGATATTTTTGACTTGTAAATTCAATAGAGAATTGTAGGAAATTCCAAAAATTACAAAACTAGTTTTGTTTGAAACTAGGTTTTGAATTCTATAACTTCTATTAAGTGAGTTTGATTTGAAACCAAATAGTTTTGAATCAATGTTGAATCTAAGACATGGAAATGTAATATCCAATCCATAATTCCAATTTTAACCCTATAGGTTAACTTTATGATCATGATTTTTGATATACAAATTTCTATAGATGACATATACAGTGATATAAAATCTTCAAATCTAAATTCATGATATAATTTAATTTCTTTTAAGATAACCATTTCAAATTATTTTGAGCAAAAATTTGCTAAGCATACCTTTTAAACTTTAATCAATTAGATCTCTTAATCATGAATTATGAAGTAATCTATTTTTAAATATTCAAAATCTTATAACATTCTTTACTCAAAAAGTTTAAATTCAAATCTAAATCTGAATTTAACTCTAATTTATGTTTTAATATTTATCTTGGATTAATTCAATTTGTTTATAATACAATTAACTAAATCTTTTCAGTGAAGCTTATCTAATTAGATCTTTTAATCAAAATCTTTTAAATACACAATAAGCTGTGTTTAAGTTTTCGAAACTTTATAACTCTAATTACTTAGGGTTCACATTCAAATTTGAATTTAATTTAAACTTGAATACTTAATTTCTGTTTTCAATTAAATTAATGCTTTAGTCATGAGTTAATATTTATGATTTAAGGCTTAGATTCCTTTTTATACCATAAGTTCTTAAGTGTTAACCTATTGGATTGCAGCTAATCTTTGAAATATAGCTTGTGTCCTTCTTGTTTAGTCTTGTGTAAAAATTTTCAAGTCTTTTCCTGCTCTTTAGGTATGGAATTTAAGTGCCTTTGTGTTGTAGTTGATGAAATGTTTGTATGTAGATTTTAATCTTGCTAGGACCTTTTCTGTAAAATCAGCACACCCCGGCCTTTATCGATCACATACCTTCAGGATACACTTATCGACTACATACCTATCGGCTAGGTACTCTGTCGGATTAAAATGTGAATCGGCTATGTGTGAACCTTTGTTAAACACCCGATTTATCTGAGTTTTCACACTAGATCTTAAGATTCTTGCTTTCGGCTAATCCAAGCTGATTTTAGTTGTTTTCCATATAGGTCAATTGTGTCCGATCAATTCTTAGTTTTCCAATCTTTACCGGCACACTTCTATCTGCCGATTTGTCGGCTAAGAAGTCGGTCACGTACAACCCATCAACTATACACCTATCGGCCACATTCTCGTTAGACTAGTTTCGCACTTGTGGTCTCACCAACCTAGTATAATATTAGTGTTCTGTTACATCTAATTCTTGAAATAGGTCTAACTTAGCTAACCCTATCGGCTGTACGGCACTCAATTGTTGTGTTGACGTAATCCAGCCGATGCAACCACACCTAGTTACTTAGGATAATACTTAAGCACATCTCAGTTAAGACACGCCTCTGTTAGACATGACCAAAGCACATCCATCGGCTAAACCTGATGCATCCTCATCAGTTAAAGCCAAGGCCTTTACACCAACCAATTAGATAACCGAACATGCTACCCAATGAAGTTAGAATAAATGTTTAGGGTAACCCACCTTGTTGCTTAACGTAACTAGTTACTTTGGTTGATACCCGATAAATGACTGCCCAGTACAGGGTAGTTAGGTTGTTTGTCGAAATGTAATGTTCTTTTATTTGAATTGCAACTTTATCGTGAATTGAAATGAAAGTGTATGCATCCATTGAACTCCATCTTGCATATCATGTAGACTCGATCTCTCCCGCCGACGGAAATTAACAGCTAATCCCGGAACCAGAAGGAGGTTATTCTGAAGATCCTGAGAACTTCGTCAGGGAATTCTCTGAAGGCCCGAACCAAAGTTCGGACGTTATTAACTTGACTAACCCAGCCTCACCAGTTAAGGCAAGCCCCGGACATAACCCACTATTTTAATTATACTGCAATCTATATCTATTTACGTATTCTATGCATTAAGTTCTTAGGAATTGCTTGAAACCCTAGTTGCATTTCCCTAGGAACCAATGTGATGAATACTAGCACTTGAGTCCGACTAGCTGCTATGCTAATAGGGCCGGTAGAAGTCGGGTGATTTCCTGTCACTCGCGCGATATAGGAATTGTAATGTTTTCATTCCTGTTATCACTATAAGGATGCCGGACGGGAGTTTTGTGCGGTATCATGGTTGAGGTGATACCCCGTCTGTGTTGTTGAATTTTGATAAGGTCGCGGTGTGTGCCGATCGGGGTTAAGCTTTTGAAAGTACTAGCCACATGCCGCGAAATATGGTAAGCGGCAAGCCTAGTAGCCAATCGGCCCGAGGAGTGGACATACCTCCCACCACTCGTCTTGCTTCTTCTGGTTACTTATGTTCAATTGGGGAAATACGTGTTGCAAGGGCAACCAGGAATACGGGTTTTGTAGTCGCGCTACAGACGTATGTCCTGCACTTTGGGAGTGCGTATGTTCCTGCAGTCGCTTGTGGTGGACCTGTCCACGAGTCGGAATGAAAGGCAAACGGTTGCTTCGGAATGACCCTGTGGCGTTCGAAGCGTGTGAGTTAGGTTTACCTTGCAAGGTTAAATTCGATTCAGAATCGTCCGCCTCTCACGATGATTGAGACTACTTAATCCCTTTATCACACAGAGTAATAAGAGCAACTATATGATGAGTAATACTGATGATTGAGATAAAGATCCTACCATGCTTGAGTAGTTATAGGTGCTTACCTAGAATGGATAATTAACTAGAATCTGAAAGCTAAAACTTGAAGTTAAGGATCTACTCTTTGTTGCTTTTCAGCTGAAACTAAACCCAGAACCATTATAAGCTTTCATAAGTCTAGTTATGGGCTAAGTATACCCAACCCCGGGTAAGCCTTGCTGAGTATTAGTATACTCAGTCTTGTTAGTTATATATTTTGCAGGTAATGTCTTGAAGACCCTACTCTTCCCTTGCCTTGGCACTATGCTCTCCCAGAAGATTGGTCCGTGGAATGGGATCCATCCTCGGCCCAACACTGGTGATATCAAGCGATGTCGTGCTCGGGCTTAGCATGACATCCGTCTTAATGACGTGTTGTAGTCATCGCGTATGTTTTCCGCTGCTTTTAACCCTAGTTTTACAGTTTGTAATCTTTTCTCTAAATTTGAAACTTCATACTTCTTTTTGGAAACTCTTGTAATGTAAGTCTCTATGATGTAAAACGTGATGGTGATTGTATCTCTGGACTCACCTTCGTGTGAGGTAACCTTATCTGATCCTGTGTATCGGTGGTTTATCGGGACGTTACCCGACAGGCCAAGGGATTATACCGTTTGAAGCACGTTGGAGCCCTCTGGAGTGGACTCGCATACTTGAGCCGGTATAATTCAGGTTGGTTCTGCCACAGCTGGTATCAGAAAACCACACACCCGTACTCCTGGTATAATCTTTTCTGGTTTTTCTGCCACAGCTGGTACGAGGTAGCCCTTCCAACAAGGTACCTCACACGAAGGTGAGTCTAGAGATATAATGCCAAAATACCTCCCACCACTCGTCTTGCTTCTTCTGGTTACTAATGTTCGATTGGGGAAATACGTGTTGCTGGGCAACCAGGAGTACGGGTTTTGTAGTCGCGCTACAGACGTACGTCCTGCACTTTGGGAGTGCGTATGTTCCTGCAGTCGCTTGTGGTGGACCTGTCCACGAGTCGGAATGAAAGGCAAACGGTTGCTTCGGAATGACCCTGTGGCGTTCGAAGCGTGTGAGTTAGGTTTACCTTGCAAGGTTAAATTCGATTCAGAATTGTCCGCCTCTCACGATGATTGAGACTACTTAATCCCTTTATCACACAGAGTAACAAGAGCAACTATATGATGAGTAATACTGATGATTGAGATAAAGATCCTACCATGCTTGAGTAGTTATAGGTGCTTACCTAGAATGGATAATTAACTAGAATCTGAAAGCTAAAACTTGAAGTTAAGGATCTACTCTTTGTTGCTTTTCAGCTGAAACTAAACCCAGAACCATTATAAGCTTTCATAAGTCTAGTTATGGGCTAAGTATACCCAACCCCGGGTAAGCCTTGCTGAGTATTAGTATACTCAGTCTTGCTAGTTATATATTTTGCAGGTAATGTCTTGAAGACCCTACTCTTCCCTTGCCTTGGCACTATGCTCTCCCAGAAGATTGGTCCGTGGAATGGGAGAAAGCTGGCTCATCAGGGAGGTTACCTGGATTAAATCATCAAAAGCAAGGCTGAGTATACTAATACTCAGCAAGACTTACCCGGAATTGGGTATATCTTAGCCCATAACTAGACTCATGATGGCTTTTAGCTTTGGGTAGGGTTCTGCCACCCTCCTAGTTTTCTGATAGTTGTGTACTTCGTGTCTACTCGCGTACTTGAGCCGATGGTTTTATACCGTTTGAAGTACGAGGTAGCCCTTCAGTGAGGACTCGCGTACTTGAACCGGTATAATTTAGGTTGGTTCTGCCACAGCTGGTATCAGAGCTAACAAGGTACATTGGGGATATAAAGTGCCTTAAACATACTTTCGATATAAAATTTGACCAATAAAGTATTTTGCTAAAGGTACGTTGGATTCTTTAAGGATTATGTATAGTACGTAAGCCCTAGGGTAATGTTATTATGGGAATTAGAGGTGGCTGTAATATATATATATATATAATTCTGACTTCCAGCATTACTTTTCTATTGAAACTTAAATTTATGCACAACCCAACCTTACTTTCTGTAACGACATCTTCGATCGTAAGGTAAGATGGTAAGGATCCTCAGCCAACTGAGGGAGCTTGGCCTTCCTGTCGGTGATGCGAACCGAACGCTGTTTCTCAAGCAGTGGCCTACTTGAGATGCTGCCAATGTGTCAACTTTGGTTGACTACATTGGGAGTATATGGTTTGGCGCAGGGTACGGTGATCGCTGTTCATACCCCCGCATTTTTGCGGTACCCCCGTGAATACGTTATTCAAATAACGTATCTTAACGTTGTCTGTACAGCGGTAATTGTACAGATGCTGTTTCTATAGTAAGCAGTAATGGATGGGGACGCTTTCATGACATGCTGGCATGAAAGGTTCGTTGGATATATATATATATGCATTGTGGTTTTCTGCAGGTACACTAACCACGATTACGAAACTAGGATGGATAGGGCTTATCGACTAGTTATTCAGGAGAGACGTATGTATTATGCCACCGAAACTAACCACGTAAGACCAAGATTACTTGGCAGTTATTTTTGGTTGTGAGATCGCGTAGTGCGTGCATGCATAACACACTAATCAACAAAACGAATGTTTAAATTCGATACTTTCTAAGAAATAAATAATATGTTGGTATCTCTTAATTTGGGGTAGATAGCAATCTTTAAGCTCTTAAGTATCCATCTGATTTCCAGCCTTTGCTGTTATCAGAATCATCTATCTTAATCCATTTACCTTGTGAGCTTTTCGCAGGATAAATATATCTTACCATTTGCATTGTTGTCGCAGATGGCTGCTCCTGCTAATACCTTTTGGGATCAGGAGGGGCACTTTCACACCAATGGTTTACATTGGGAAGGGTTTCCTCGTCTTTTGTGGGAATCCTTGAGTATGTTCCATTATACAGAGCCTCCTCTGTTTGATGGGGTAGAGTATCATGAAGAAGGAGTTCCCCGCTGCAGGGTTAAGATAATAATTCCTCAACATCCTTTCCGCTCCTTATGGCCTCCCATAGAAGTGGAAGTGGTTGGATATCGTCTAGTGGATACTCTTGAAACTGCTGCTTTAGAAGCTATCAAACTCTTTTGCAATCAGCATCCAATTGAAGTTGCCGCATATCCTATTGGGTTATTTCCTACCATAGAACCGGGTAATTTGGACTGGGATTTTCGAACAGACCATCATGGTCATCTACTAGGAGATCTGGCTGAAGAAACCGTCCGTATGGTTACCAGGTTCATGGATGTGCAATATCATTACCAAGTGCTACTGCGTCATGGGATAAGTCAGATAACTGGTGTGGCTCAAAGCCACTATTGGAACGCTGACCATCAAGTAACCCAAATAGAAGAATTACAAACTTTGGTGACTCAGAAGGATGCAATTATTGCAGCAAGAGATGAGACAATCCTCCATCGTGAAGATCAGATCAATGAGAGTGATCATATTATCACTCAGCGTGACACTGTTATTGAGTTCCTACAGGCACAAATTCATGATCTGATACTTGTGGCTGATGATGCCCAGGCTCACATTGAGGAATTGCAGCAGCAACCGATACTTCCCGCTATACCCATAGTACCTGAAGAAGAAGAAGACCCAGAAGAGATTGAGGGTGTTTCAGAGATTGACTCTGAGCATGGGGATCCAGTTCTTATTCCCTATCACTCTTCTTCTGGCAGTCAATCTTCTGTAGGCAACTTTGACGATTTTTAGTTTAGCAAATCATCGACTATCTAGATGTAACCTATGGGGAGTGTAATAGCTTAAGGAGTATGTAACTTAGCTAGATCTCATGCCAATTGTTGTAACATAGATGGCCTGCGTAGAGATCTTTCGGATGTACGATGCGGAAAACAAAAGAACAAATATTGTAATATAAGTTTCCTGTTTTATCATCTTGTTCATTATCCTTATGATTCTGAAATGAGATGATTGAATGGAGTATGTGCTTTGTTTATATCTTCTGAAATTGGGAGTAAGGCTATATGGTTAATGATGGACATCTCCTTTGTTTCAGATGGTTGGGGCCACACGCGGAACACCGGAAGGTTTCTGGGCTGATCAGGCCAGCGGTTCTCAACAACCGCCACCACCTCCTCCCAACCTTGCCGAAGTCATGGCTCGGCAAACGGAGTTGCTTAATTTGCTGGTTCAAGCACAGCAGAATCAGCAGCATCAATTCCGAGGAGGCCGTGATGATCGCAATCCTCCTGTGGCTAGTTACCAAGATTTCCTCAGTACCCAGCCGCCTTTCTTCAGTAAGGCCGAGGAACCATTGGATGCCGATGCCTGGCTCCATATTATTGAATCAAAGTTCGCTCTCCTGACCATACCATGTGCGGATTCTAGCAAAGCTTCCTTTGCTGCTCAACAACTTCGTGGTGCTGCTCAAATCTGGTGGGACAATTTCCATGCCATGCAACCTGCAGGACATGTCATCACATGGGATGAATTCCGGGTCGCCTTTCGAGCGCATTATATTCCCGCAGGACTATTGGAGCGAAAGCTTAATGAGTTCCTGGCTCTTACTCAAGGTGCCAATACAGTTCTGCAGTACGCACAGAATTTCAATCATCTGTGCCAATATGCGGGGTATCATGCGGATAATGATGCCAAGAAACAAGACCGTTTCCGCCGGGGCCTTAACACCAAACTCAAGGAACGCCTGAATCTTGTGAGGGCTAATACTTTCAGTGAGTTGGTTAATATGGCCTTAACTCAAGAAGATTGCATTGTGGCGCATTATGCCGAGAAAAAGCGGAAAAACCCTGCTGGACTCTCGAGTACTCAACCACCGAGGTATCGGGTTGTTTCCAATACGCCACCCAGGGCACCACAACGCAATGCTCCTACGGGTAGATTGGTTTTTAGGCCGCCTCAGCAGCAAGGGAGGTTCAGACCTCCTGTGCCCCCGCAACAAGCACAACAATCTGGCCAACGGCCAAATATTCAGCAAGTGCCACAGAAAGGCAGCAACTATCGCTGCTACAATTGCGGAAGTGCGGACCATTTCATCCGAGATTGCCCGCGGCCTAAGAAACCTAATCAAGGGCAGAGCTCCAACCAGGGAAATTTGAATAAGGGCAAGAAGCCGGTGATACAAGTCCGGCAAGGACGAATTAACTTCACCACTCTTGCAGAACTTCCAGATGGAGCTCCCGTCATGTCGGGTACATTTTCTATCTACCATAAACCAGTTGTTACTTTATTTGATTCCGGAGCAACCCATAGTTTTATTAGTAACAACTGTGGTACCCGACTAGGACTTGAATCTTGTCCTATCCAGGGGTCATATATGATCACTACCCCTGGAGGAAATATTACTTCCAACCGAATAAGTAGATATGTGCCAATTCAGTTAGGTAGTAAAGAGATCAAAACTGATTTGGTTTTGCTCAGTTTAGAGGGTATCGATGTCATACTTGGGACAAACTGGATGACTGAACATCGAGTCCAGTTAGATATATCTTCCCGGGTTATCGAAATTGATTCACCATATTGTGGAGCCATTACTCTTGTTCTGCCTCCGCCAGAATGTCTACACCCTTGCGCATATGCTATCATAGATATCAAAGTCAAAGATATTCCGATAGTATGTGAATTTCCCGATGTCTTTCCAGACGACTTGCCTGGAATGCCCCCAGATAGAGACATCGAGTTCATCATTGAACTTCAACCGGGCACTGCTCCAATTTCCAAGAGGCCGTATCGCATGCCTCCAAATGAATTAGCAGAACTGAAAATTCAGCTTCAAGATCTTCTTGATAAGGGGTATATACGTCCAAGTGCTTCACCTTGGGGTTGTTCTGCTCTCTTTGTTAAGAAGAAAGACAATAGTCTGAGGCTATGTGTCGACTACCGTCCACTCAATGCGGTTACCATCAAAAATAAGTATCCTCTTCCCCGCATTGATATCTTGTTCGATCAACTAGCCGGAGCAAAGGTCTTTTCTAAGATTGACTTACGCTCTGGTTATCATCAGATCAAGATCAGGCCTAGTGACATTCCAAAAACGGCCTTCTCAACCAGATATGGACTTTATGAATATCTGGTTATGTCATTCGGACTTACCAATGCACCGGCATATTTCATGTATCTCATGAATTCTGTATTTATGCCGGAGCTCGATAAATTTGTTGTGGTCTTCATCGATGATATTCTGATCTACTCCAGAACCAAAGAAGACCATGCTAATCATTTACGTGTCGTTCTTCAACGACTACGGGATCATCGCCTTTATGCCAAATTTTCAAAATATGAATTCTGGCTGGATAGTGTGAAATTTTTGGGACATACTATTTCTAGTCAAGGCATATCGGTTGATCCAACCAAAGTTCAAGAAGTTATGGACTGGAACCCTCCTACTTCGGTCCATCAAATACGAAGTTTCCTTGGATTGGCAGGATATTATCGCCGATTCATTCCAGACTTCTCCAAGATAGCTAAACCCATGACTGAGCTACTTAAGAAAGAAATTAAGTTTCGTTGGGATGATAAGTGTGAGGAAGCATTTCACGCTTTGAGAAAACTTCTGACGACTGCTCCAGTACTAGCTCAGCCAGATAGTACCCAGCCTTTTGATGTCTACTGTGACGCTTCTGGAATTGGCCTTGGTTGTGTCCTTATGCAAAACAACCGGGTTATTGCTTATGCATCCCGAGCACTTCGGACTCATGAACAAAATTATCCAACACATGATCTTGAATTGGCAGCAGTTATCCATGCTCTCAAGATCTGGAGACATCATCTTATGGGGGCTAAGTGTAACATTTACACTGACCATAAGAGCCTCAAGTATATCTTCACTCAAGCTGATCTAAATATGAGGCAAAGGCGTTGGTTAGAGTTGATCAAAGATTATGACCTTGAGGTACACTATCATCCGGGCAAAGCTAATGTGGTTGCGGATGCACTTAGCCGCAAAGCACACTGTCATTGTTTATACATAGCAACTTTCAGTGACACTCTTTGCCATCAGATGAGAAAACTCAATTTAGAGATCATTTCTCAAGGTAGTTTGAATCTGTTATCTATTGAATCAACTCTCCAAGATAAAATCATCATGTCTCAACTCCATGATGAGGGTGTCAAGATTATCAAATCCAAGCTATCTCTGGGAGAAGCTAAATATAAGTGTTTTCGCACTGACCATCAAGGAACCTTGTGGTTCAACAATCGTATAGTTGTACCTAAAGATCATCAACTACGCAAGCAAATCCTTGATGAAGCACATTTATCCAAGTTCTCTATTCATCCTGGTAGCACCAAAATGTATCAAGATCTTCGGCAACATTTTTGGTGGACCAGAATGAAGAGAGAAATTGCCAAATATGTATCCGAGTGTGATACATGCCAGAGAGTTAAAGCTAGCCATTTAAAAGCCTCTGGTACGCTTCAGCCATTACCCATACCATCATGGAAATGGGAAGACATTAGCATGGATTTCATTGTTGGTCTTCCCGATACATCTCAAAAACATGACTCCATATGGGTAATCATTGATAGACTCACAAAAACAGCTCATTTCCTTCCTGTGCATACTACTTACTCTGCTAAGAAGTATGCCGAAGTCTATCTAGAACAAATCGTTCGATTGCATGGGGTTCCAAAAACCATCATATCTGATCGAGGGCCCCAATTTATTGCACGGTTTTGGGAGCAATTACAATCAGCTCTAGGGACCAAACTGATTCGAAGCTCTGCATATCACCCCCAGACTGATGGGCAGACTGAGCGAGTTAATCAAATCCTTGAAGACATGCTCCGAGCTTGTATTATTCACTATGGTACAAATTGGGACAAGTGCCTTGCTCTAGCTGAATTTGCTTACAACAACAGTTATCAAGCTAGTCTTCAAATGGCTCCTTTCGAAGCGTTATATGGTCACAGATGTCGAACTCCTTTGAGTTGGTCAGAGACCGGTGAACGCAAAATCTTTGGACCAGACCTAGTCGTTGAAGCCGAAGATAAGGTTAAAGTTATCCAATCTAATCTTAAAACCGCTCAGTCCAGACAGAAGAGCTATGCAGATAAGAGGAGAAAACCTCTACAATTCCAAATAGGAGATTTTGTCTATCTCCGAGTATCTCCTACCAAAGGTGTCCAACGTTTTGGCATAAAAGGGAAACTAGCACCCAGGTATGTCGGACCCTTTGAAATTCTTAATGTTTGTGGCCCAGTGGCTTACAGACTTCGTCTTCCATCTCAATGGACGGCCATTCACGATGTCTTTCATGTCTCTCAACTTAAGAAGTGTGTCAAAGTACCCACAGAAATTGTTGAGACATGTGCCATTGAGATTGAACCTGATTTATCGTACATCGAGCAACCTCTTCGAATTCTGGATACTAAGGAGAGATTCACCAGAAGAAGGGCAGTTAAAATGTACAAGATCTTATGGGATCATCACACCGAAGAAGAAGCGACTTGGGAAACTGAGTCTTATCTTCAACGGAATTTTCCAAACTTCCTTCAAGCCAATCCCCAAATCTAATCATTCGATTGTACTCAGCTTCGGAATCTCGGGACGAGATTCTTTTTAAGGGGGGAAGGCTGTAATATCCAGGTAGTTAGACAACTAGATACTAAGTTTGGGTGTATTATATGTAAGCAGGTTATAGTGTATACAAATTGTACAAAGCAATAAGGGTATATTTGTAAATTATGAGTTTTATAAATTCTCATGTGCAAGTGTGTGGAAATGTTGTCAAATTTCAGATGGCTATAGAAAAGATAAGAGCCAAAGTTAAATAAACCTAAGGGGAATAGACTTTATATGAAATTAAGGACCTTTATGTAATTAATATAAAGATATAAGGATTTACATGTGAAAGGGTAAAAAGATAAAAGTAAAACTTAGTTTTTACCTAAGGACTAAAGTGTAAAAAGAGCTAGTCATGATTACTGCAGAAAAACTTACAAAGAGACCCCAAACATTAAAGCATTTTGTTTGAATTACAAGGCAAAGTTTATAATTTGAATTATGTTCTAAAGTTTAAAATATAACTATATTCTTTGAGATTTTGAACTTGAACCTTAAAGCATTCTTGTAGGATTTGAAATTCTCTACAACTTTGCTTTAGACATTTTTCTCATTAGGATTTTGTATCATTGGGAATTTTTAGTTTACAGAGGAGTCCCTGGAATTTTTGGGAATTACAAACGAGTCCTTCTAACTCCCGTCTGCCTTCTTCCTCCTCTGGCACCGCCGCTTCCCCGTCTGTTCCGCCCTGCCACCGCCGCTCACCGTCAGCGCAGACCTCCCGAGCGCCACCTCCAGCTGCTACACCCTCCACGCGTCATCTCCCCTCCGTTCCGGCCGCTTCCTTCTCCCTTCCTGGCCGCACGCGCGCGCGCCACGACATCCCTGAGCTTCCTCCGGCCGCCACCTCCTCGCCGCCGTGGAACGCTCACCACAGAGCCTTAACCTTCTCCCTCTCGCGCGCAGCAGCACCACATCAACCCCTATGTGCTGTTCTGCTACTTCCAGCGTCCATTTCCCATCACCCGAGCTACATTTCCTCGCCGTCGTCCTTTTCCTCTCCGGCCGCGCACAGCACGCCCGTGGGCAGCCCACACCGGACCTCCTCCGCCCCAACCAACATCCGCACCAGCTTCCCCGTGTCTTGCTCGTGCTCGACGACCCACTGATCTTCCCCAATTTCCACTGAAGCCTTGTTCCCGACGAGCGCCACCGCCGCCGCTTTCGGCCTCCACCGTGGGCAGCTCGCTCCGGGCACTCTCACGCCACCACGACTCTCTGGCCAGCACCACATCATCGTCCTGAAGCTGTTCGACCCATCCATTGGTTCCCTAGTGCACTACAGAGCCTCCCCGACGCTCGCCGGCGTTCTTCCTCGCCGCCGCCGCATCGGTCTCCGTCGATCCCCCTCGATCCAGCTTGTTTTCATCCAATTGATGGCACCTACACATTCCCCGTGTCTCACTGAAGCTTTTGCACAGGTCGGTTGCCAACGTTCGCCACCGGAGCTCCGCCATTGATGGTGACCCCTCCGCCGTCACCTCGGGCTCAAGTCGAACTCCACTGTTCCGGCCATCCCCGTCCACGACAAGTAGCGCAACGAGACCACAGTAAGACCCTGAGCCTTTCCCTGCCCTTGAACCTCGCCGCCGGTGACCACCGTCGCCGGAACACGGTCGCCTCCACCTTGCCCTGTTCGGGTTCACGGCCAAGGGCTTCGGGTTAGAAGAAATAGAAGTCCAGGGGGTTTTGTGTAAAGGAGTAGACTCAGTTGAATAGTGCCGAGGGACCTCCTTATGTAAATATGGCTGCCAACTTAGAAATACTATATCTCTTCAAGGAAAAATCATAAAATAGTAAACTAAATTTTGCTGGAATCTTTAGACAAAGATCTGCAACTTTGCTTTAAAGGTCGACTTCAGTTTTTGAATGTTTGATGAACTAATTTAAATATCAAAGTTAGTTGCTTGTAGGCTTTAAAAGTACATAGTAATTCATAGAAAAATTATAAAATGGTAAAATCAGTGATGATAATTTTCTTTCAATATGTAGAATTAAAGAAAAATAATTAACCTAGTGCTCTAGTATTATTTCTTTATTATACTAGTTTTATTAGAAATAATGTGTAGTTTCCTTAATATAATTAATAAACACACTTTCAAAATGTTCAAAAATCATGAAAAATATATTATGGTTCTGTTTTGTATTATTGCAACATATTATTAAGTTTTCAACTAAGAATTAGATGTTAAATAAATTGGATATAATGTAATTGATTTATAATGTAATAGTAACTTAAAGTTCATATAAATAATTAATGAGGTCAATTTATAAAGCTCTTTAATATAAATATTAAGAACCACCCCACTTGTTGCTTCATGCTACTAGTTAGTTAATCAATGTAATTCACCCTGTTGTTTAATGGATTTAGATAAAACATATAATGCTCGATAAATGACTGCCCAGTACAGGGTAACTAAGTTATTTATCGAAATATAACATCCTTTACATGGAATTGCAACTTTATCGTGAATTGAAATACAAATGTATGCATCCATTAAACTTCATCTTGCATATCATGTAGACTTGACCACTCTCGCTGACGGGGATTATCAGCTGATCCCGGAACAACAAGGAGGTTATTCTGAAGACCCCGGAACTCTCGTCGCGGATTTCTCTGAAGCCCCGAACCAAGGTTCGGAAGAAAATAATTTGACTAACTCCAGCCCCACCAACGAAGGCAAGCCCCGGACATAACCCCTACTTTATTACACTGCAACCTATACTATTTATTTATATATATATCTCTTTATGCATTACGTTCTTAGGAGTTGTTTGGAAACTTAGTTGCATTATTCTAGGAACCATATGTATTGAATACTAGAACTTGGGTCCGAATAGCTGCTCTGCCTATAGGACCGGTAGAAGTCGAGTGATTTCCTGTCACTCGCGCGATATATAGGAGTTGTAATGTTTACATTCCTGTTATCACTATAAGGATGACGGACGGGAGTTTTATGAGGTATCATGGTCAAGATGATACCCCGTCTGTTTTGATGAATTTGATAAGGTCGCAGTGTGTGGTAGCGGTGGTTAAGCGTTTGAAAGTACTAGCCACATACCGTGAAATATGGTAAGCGGTAAGCCTAGTAACCGATCGGCCCGAGGAGTGGACATACCACCCACCACATGTATTTGCTTCTTTTGGTTACTTTGTTCGACGTGTAGGCATACGTGTTGCTGGGCAACCAGGAGTACGGGTTTTGTAGTCGCGCTATAGACGTACGTCCTGCACTTTGGATGTGCGTATGACCTGCAGTCGCTTGTGGTGGCACTGATCCACGAGTCGGAATGAAAGGTAAACGGTTGCTTCGGAACGACCCTGTGGTGTTCCAAGCATGTGTGTTAGGTTTACCTTGCAAGGGTTGAATCTCAATTCAGAATCGTCCGCCTCTCACGATGTATGAGACTGCTTATTCCCTTTATCACATAGAGTAACAAGAGTAATTATGTGATTATCTAAGATGATGTTTGAGTAAAGATTCTACCATGTTTGACTAGTTATAGGTGCTTACCTAGAATGGTTAATCAACTAGAACCTGAAAGTTAAAAGTTGAAAATAAGGATCTACTCTTTGCTGCTTTTCAGCTGAAAACCCTACCCAAAGCTAAAAGCCATCATGAGTCTAGTTATGGGCTAAGATATACCCAATTCCGGGTAAGTCTTGCTGAGTATTAGTATACTCAGGCTTGCTTTTGATGATTTAATCCAGGTAACCTCCCTGATGAGCCAGCTTTCAATACACCGTGGCCCTACCCTTTGCCTGATGGTTGGTCCGTGGAATGGGATCCGTCCCCGGCCAACACAGATTCCGCCGAGTGATATTATGCCAGGGCTAGCATAATATCTGTAATGACGACGTGTATCATGACTACGCTTTTCAAATTCCGCTGCTTTGACTGAAAACTAAAACCTGTCTTGTAATAATCTCTCCTCTGTGGGAGCTAATGATGCTTTGTACATTTTTGTAATGTAACTGCCTGTGGTGTAAGATATTTTGGCATTATATCTCTAGACTCACCTTCGTGTGAGGTACCTTGTTGGATCCTGAGTTCGGTGGTTTATCGGGACGTTACCCGACAGACCGATGGTTTTATACCGTTTGAAGTACGAGGTAGCCCTTCAGTGAGGACTCGCGTACTTGAGCCGGTATAATTCAGGTTGGTTCTGCCACAACCTTGGTGAGCCTGTCTTCTGCCACCACTGGGTCCAGGACCAGGGGGAACTTTCCGAGCTCCGAGAAGCTCGTCCACTGATCATCACGGGAGAACGAGATGGGAATCTCCAACCAACAGAGAGATCGTGGAACCGCCGGCTCGATGGACATAATGTCTCGAAGAAGTAGCTTCCGGTCCCGCCTGGAGCCGAAGTCACCGTCACCCCTGAAGATGACGTTGACGGTCTTCGAAGCATCCAGGAACTTCACGTTACGCCCTTGGTCCTCTTGATCGTCATCCTCGGGTTCCTTGTCCGCTGGCTTTTTGCTCTTCTTACCACCACCGGACTTGCTGAATGTCCTCCGGAGATGGTAACAGTCGATAGCCGCGTGGTTGGAGACTGGGTGCCATGGGCATTTCTTCTGCAGGAGCTTCTCGAACTCCTCCTGCGTCGTCGACTTCTTGCCTCGCGGGGGATGATCCATGGCCGCGATGAGATCATCTGGCCTGCGCTTTCAGGGTGGACCCAAAAAGTCCCGCTGGCCTTTGTCATTGCGATTGTCATTTTGGCGCCTCAGATTACTATCTTGGCACCGCAGGAACCACTCCCGCATCTTCTCCTCCTGCTCGGACTAGTCGTGCTTCATATCACGAAGGCCCGCAACAGTTTTCGGCCTGTTCCGCCCGAAATCTCTGTAGATGCCAGGGTCGGTGATGCCGTTGTAGAAACAGTCGATAATGTCATCCTCCGAGATGTTCGCGATGGTAGCGCGAATGTCGAAGAAGCAATGTGTGTAGGACCACAGAAGCTCGTTACGTTCCTATTTGCACTGAGCAAGATCATGACGCGTACCTGTGCGAGCGATCGCCCCCTGGAAATTGTCGATGAAGACCTTCTTGAGCCGCTCCCAGGAGTCGATCGAGTTGTTGCTGAGGCTCTCAAGCCAAGTGAGCGGCGCAGGGTCCAGAGCCATCGGGAAGTAGATGACCTTGGTGATGTTGGAGCCCCCTGCGACTTCAATGGCCGTAGAGTAGCAGCGTAACCATTGCTGAGGAGCTTGCTTGGCATCGTACTTGGTGATGCCGATCGGCTTGAAACCCTCTGGGTACTTATTGCTGCTGAACCGCGCAGAAAAAGCTGGGAAGCGGTCACTGTAGTCAGTACTTTCGGTCTGGACTTCTTCGCGTACCTTGCGCCTGGAGTCGATCACGGACCGCGCATCACGGCCTTCATTGATGTGCTGATGCAAGTCTTCTGGAAGAGGCCAGTGATTGGCCTGCTGTGGGTTGCCCCCTGGAGGTGGCTGCTGCCTCCCGCCAGGGGCCTGACTCCCACAGGTGAAGCGTCCTCCCATCAGGGAAGACTTAAAAGTGTCACTTTATCAGTCCCAGGAGGCTGATAACACTTTTATTACATCAGATGGTACATCACCGTACAACTCTACGCGGTAATGGGCAGTGAAGCGCCACTATCGCGAGGATTACAACCAGAACCCACACGACTACACTGGCTACGAACAAAGGATCATCAGAGTCTTGCGCCATGCGGAGCTCCAACGGTGACCTCACCCACAGGCAAGACTGGGTGCAGGACGGAACCCTACTCGTCGTTCTCGGGGATGTAGTCGGGATCCTCCACTGTAGAGTAAAAACGGGGTGAGTACAAACGTACTCAGCAAGTCCAATCACACCCACGGGGGGGGGTTATAACAGAATTAGATGCACAGGATAATCCAAGGATAAAGTTACGGTTCTTTTGCGGAAACACAATTATATGCAAAGGTTCGTTTTAAAAGCATTTTTCAAAACAAGTTTTCAAGTGTCTAAGAACGCACAATGTCGATCCTCACGGATCCAAGTTTCAAGCCGCTACCGGACTCCCCGTCCGTCGTAGCACACCGCATCATTGCCGGATACTTTTCAAACAACTCACACCAGTTCAACCATTTCCCAGAGAGAAACACTAGTTATGTGACCACACCGTAACTTGCCCAGTACCGTGGGCACGGCTATTCGAATAGATTTTAACTCTGCAGAGGTGTGCAACTTTACCCACAGGCGGGGTACCACAGCACGAACACCTTAGTGCCGGTGCAGATCCCATCGAAGCCCTTACCCACCGTAGCTAGACCTGACTAGCCACCACGGGATCTATCAAGGGGTCATTCGACCTAACACCGAGGTTTAACCGGGGCATAAGTCACACAGAGCTTATCCCGTCTCCTTGATCACCCGTTGCTCCCAGCTCTCCTGGTGGCTATCAGACTAACTAGTGGGGTTAGGCCAAGCCGTTGCCCATACAACGGTCAATTGGTTCGCACGACAGGAAGCTAGGTGAGATGTCACAACAACTCGGTCCTTAGGGGTGACAGGACGGACATCTCCCTCCCTTGCCCTACCACACAGGTACGAGCACACCAGCGGCAATCCACACAGAAATGCCGTCCATCCCGTCTGGCTCACTTTCCAAAACCACATTTTATCCCTTCCCACACACACACGCATTTCCTTTATAAACTCGGGTATTCAAGGTATGGTTATCACAACAAGGGTGGCTATCCTACCGTGTTTACGGCACGCAAAACCATGCAGTTTCATAAAACAGGCCACTGGGTTGTATTTATAAAAACTAGGACAAAGATATGCATCAAAGGGCGGAATTGAACTTGCCATCGTCAAACCCTTGCGGAAAGTCCTGATCGGAGCACTGTCCTTCGGGTTCGGGGTCGCAGTACTGGTCCTCAGTTGCTTGGTCGCGGTCGGGAACCTCGTCGTTCACTCCGTGTCCTACGACGCAAACAAACAGACACACAATCAAGCGAAAGAACTAAAAGCTTTTACCGATAGGCTTGAATCGGAAATAATTTAGTTACGGGGTTAGGGGCAATATCTCTGGGTGGTTTCTTAATGGCATGGCTAAAACTATACTAGAAAGGGCGTGGTAAAGTTTCGGGTCAATCGGAGGTCGTTTCGCACATAAAATGACGCGCTAAAGGTGGTTTCAGGGCTTAAACGGGGGTCCAGGGGCTTGCTCGTAAACTTTCTAGAAACAGAAGGGCCTTTTCGTAAATCTTGGAAATATAGGAGGCATAACAAAAAGTGCGAGGGATCTACTTGAAATTAAATTTATATCACGGGGGGGTCTAGTTTTGGAAATAGCAAAAGGAATAGGTTCTTTTCGCAAAGGTGTCAAAGGGTGGAGGGGGCTTTTAACTAAGTAGAGGAGAAGGGAGGGGGTTTTGGGCAAAACTGCCCTTCTTCTTCCTCCCCTCACCACGTGAAACAGAGGAGGGATGGGGAGGCTCGGCCGGCCCCAAATCCGGCGGCCCTAGGGCCTAATCGGCTCGGGCGCATGGGGGAAAAGGGAGAGGGGAGCGAGGGGATCCCGTTCCTACCCTCTCCTTGGGCGGGGCGGCGCGTAGCGGCGGGCCGGCGTGGGGCAGGCGGCGGCGGCCGTGCGGCTCGGGTGGCGGCGGTCTGGGCGTGGGAGAGGAGGCAGGCAGGGGCGGCACAGCTTGTGGAGGGGCGGGGGCTGCGGCCGGGCCTATTTATAGGCGGCCGGCGGTAGGGGAAGGCGGTGGCCGGCGGGCGGCTCCTCGGGCGGCCATTAATGGCGCCCGGGGCTCAGTCGTGCACGTGGGGGGGGGCCGGGCGGCGGTGTGCGGCACAGAGGGGGGGGGGCGCGAGCGGCGAGGCGGCACAGGGGAGGCGCGGGCGGCAAGGCGGGGCGCGGCAGCGGCACAGCGGCGGGGGGGCGCGGCGAGGCCGGGGCGCCAGCGGCGGTGGCGTGCGCGAGTGCGCGTGCGCGTGGAGCGCGTGCGCGCGCGGTCCGGCGGCGCGGCCGTGTACGGCGGCGTGCGCGCACAGGAGCAGGTGGCGTGCGTGCGGTGGCGTGCAGGTGGCCGGTGCGGCAGTGGGGCTCGGGAGCAGGGGAACAGGGAGGAAGAAAGGAGAAGGGAGGAGGAAAGGAAAAAGGAAAAGGGAAAAGGAAAAAGAAGAAAAAGAATAGGAAAAAGAGAGAAAGAGGGAGAGAAAAAGAATGGGGAGAAAAGAAAGGGAAGGAAAAGACGCGCGCGCCGGCGGAATTCACGGCGGCGACCGCGCGGCGGAACTCGCGGCGGTGACCGCGGCCGGTCGGCCATGCGCGCGCGGCGCTTGCGCGCGGAACGAGGAAAAGATGGCGTGAATGCGGTTGGATTCGGTTGCCGGTTTCGGGTCTCGGGAAGGTTAGGGTTTCGAGGGGGTTAAGGATTTCGGCGAAACGAAGAATTTAGCGTGAAAACTTCGGGCGAAAATTTTCAGGGTGTTACAAACCTACCCCACTTAAATGAATCTCGTCCTCGAGATTCGGCTGGCTCCTAAATAGATGGGGAAATTCTTTCTTTAGAGCCTCTTCGCGTTCCCAGGTGGCTTCCTCTTCTCCGTGTCTGCTCCATTGAACTCTACATATCCGTACCTCGGAGTTTCGTGTCCTCCTTGTGACAGTGTCCAGGATTTTGACCGGTACTTCCTGGTATCGCAGATCCGGCTGTAGATCGATCGTTTCCGCAGGCACATGTTCTCCCTCGGGTACTCTTAAACACCTCCTTAATTGCGAGACATGAAATACTGGGTGTATATCTGACATTTCTTCTGGTAATTGCAATCGATATGCTACGGCTCCGACTTTCTTTAGGACTTGATACGGCCCTATGTATCGAGGGGCCAATTTTCCTTGCACTTGAAATCTTCGTGTCCCCCGAATGGGTGAGACTTTGAGATAAACAAATTCTCCCGGATTGAAACTTATTTCTCGCCTTCTCTTATCTGCGTAGCTCTTTTGTCGGGATTGAGCTGCTTTCAATTTCTCGCGGATCTCCGCTACTTTTTCTTCTGCCTCTTTTATAAGTGCGGGCCCTACTAGCGCACGTTCTCCAACTTCCGACCACATTAAGGGAGTTTTGCACTTTCTCCCATAGAGAGCTTCGAATGGCGACATGCCCAGGCTGGCTTGGTAACTATTGTTGTACGAGAATTCTGCATAGGGCAGACTCTGTTCCCAATCATTTCCATAGGTCAGGACACATGCTCTCAGCATATCTTCCATGATCTGATTCACCCTCTCGGTTTGACCATCCGTCTGTGGGTGGTATGCGGAGCTAAAATCTAACTTAGTGCCCATGGCTTTATGTAGGCTTTTCCAAAACCTAGATGTAAATTGGGTCCCTCTATCCGAGACGATTCTGCTGGGCACTCCATGTAACTTCACTACATTTTCCACGTAAAGTTTTGCCAGTTTTTCTCCGCCATAAGTGGTCCTTACGGGTATGAAATGTGCCGTTTTAGTGAGTCGATCCACAATTACCCATATGGAATCGTGTCCCTTCTGTGTCCGGGGTAGTCCCACTACAAAGTCCATTCCTATCTCATCCCACTTCCACACCGGAATAGGCAAGGGTTGCAATAATCCCGCCGGTTTCTGATGCTCGGCCTTGATCCTTTGGCAAGTGTCACAATGAGCCACGAATCTTGCAATATCCGCCTTCATTCCGTTCCACCAATATTTTTGCTTTATGTCCATATACATTTTGGTGGATCCCGGGTGGATAGAGTAGGCCGAGTTATGGGCTTCGTCCATGATCAATTGCCGGAAATCTCCATTCTGGGGTACACAAATTCTATCCTCGTACCATAATGTTCCCCTCTCGTCCACTCTGAAACCTGGCGCTTTGTTTTCTCCAGTTTGCCTGCAGATTTTTACTAACTCCTGATCCGAGCTTTGAGCCTCTCTAATTCTATCCTCTAGGGTTGATTGGACGCTTAACACATGGCTGGAACCTTGAGGGGCAATGTGCACATTTAATCGTGCCATTTCCTCGCGCAGGTTGTCATCCTTGGGTCCATAGGACTTCCGGCTTAAGGCGTCGGCTACTACGTTGGCTTTCCCAGGGTGATACTGAATTTCTAAATTGTAGTCTTTGACCAATTCCAGCCATCTTCTTTGCCTTAGGTTTAGATCCGGCTGAGTGAAGATATACTTTAGGCTCTTGTGGTCGGTGTAAACCTCACACTTATTTCCAATCAGGTAGTGTCTCCAAATCTTAAGGGCATGCACTACGGCTGCTAGTTCCAAATCATGGGTCGGATAATTCTGCTCATGAGTCCTGAGTTGGCGGAAGCATATGCAACGACTTTCCCGCCTTGCATCAGCACACACCCCAACCCTTGTCGGGATGCGTCACAATAAATGACGAAGTCCCGATGAATGTCCGGCAGGGTCAGCACTGGGGCGGTTGTCAACCTTTGCTTCAGTTCTTGAAAACTTCTCTCGCAGGATTCCGTCCAAGCGAACTTCTTCTCTTTCTTAAGAAGCTCCGACATGGGTCGGGCTATCTTAGAGAATCCTTCAATAAATCTCCGATAGTATCCGGCTAATCCAAGAAAACTTCTGATCTCACTAACGTTAGTCGGTTGCTGCCAATTGGATACGGCTTCAACCTTCTCTGGGTCCACTGCTACTCCTTCTGCGGTTAGAATGTGACCAAGGAAAGCTACTCTCTCCAACCAGAATTCGCATTTGCTAAATTTTGCATATAGTCTGTGTATCCTTAATTTTTCCAACACTACCCGCAGATGTTGTTCATGTTCCTGAACACTCTTGGAGTAAATAAGTATGTCGTCGATAAAGACTACGACAAACTTATCCAGCTCGTCCATAAACACTTTGTTCATGAGGTTCATAAAGTAAGCAGGGGCATTGGTCAGTCCGAAGGACATTACGGTGAACTCAAACTGCCCGTAGCGGGTGACAAAAGCTGTCTTAGGGATGTCACTTTCCCTAATCTTGAGCTGAAAATATCCTGACCTTAGATCGATCTTGGAAAAGTACTTAGCTCCTTTTAGCTGATCGAAAAGGTCATCAATCCTAGGGAGGGGGTACTTGTTCTTAATGGTAACTTCATTCAGTGCCCGGTAATCTACACACATCCTCATACTCCCATCTTTCTTTTTGACAAACAGGACTGGGGCTCCCCAAGGCGACGAGCTTGGTCTGATGAAACCAATCCGTTGCAGTTCTTCTAGTTGCTTCTTTAATTCTGTCAATTCTGAGGCCGCCATCCTATAGGGTCTCTTGGCTATAGGGGATGTTCCGGGGATGAGGTCTATGACGAACTCTATATCTCTTTCTGGCGGCATGCCAGGAAGTTCTTCGGGGAATACATCTGGGTATTCGCTTACTACCGGGACTCCTTCTAAAGGCTTGGCTTCCATGCTAAATACCATTGGATCAATCCTACTATCTCGGGTTCGGCAGATCACTTGTACTCCTTCGTGGTTTGTTAGGTGTACCACTTTGTCGGTGCAGCCTATGAGACCATCGTGTCGGCTTAACCAATCCATCCCAAGGATCACGTCTATTCCCCCAGGCTTAAGTACTACCAAATCTGCTAGAAAGTCTACCCCACTTAAGTTGATCCTTACCCGTGGACAACCTAATTGACAATTGATGTCGCCTCCAGGCGTCCGGGTTAATAGGGGTGTTTTTAGTAGTACTGTAGGTATTTGGTGTTTCTCCACATAGCTCGAGGATATAAACGAGTGTGATGCTCCAGAATCAAATAATACTATCGCCAGAGCTGAGTTAACTAAGTACTCACCGAGCACTACGCCCTGAGCTTCTTGAGCCTCCTGCGCGTCGATGTGATTGACGCGGGCTCGTCCAAATGATTGTTGCTTCACTTGCTGGCTGTTGTCGTTGTTGCGGACGAGCACTCGGTTGGCACCGGTCAGGGCTGGTCTGGGCCCATTCACTGTGTTGGAGAAGGTCGACGTTGCCGGCTTATTCTTGGCGTAGGGGCAATTGGCGATGAAGTGCCCTGTCTCTCGGCAGTTGAAACAAGCCCTAACATTGTTGTTGTCGGGGGTGGCCTGACTTGCATTGCTTTGCGGGGCCCTCATGGTGTTTTGACTCTTGGGCTGTGCTTCAGAGGCTCGTGACCCGGTCACTTGGGACTGAGTCCTATACTGCATTGGGGCCTGGGATCTTGGTGCAGTGTAGTTGGAGTTTCTCGACTTTTGGAAGCGGTCCTGCTGGCGAGCCTTACTTTCCAAGAATTTGCGTTTGTTGTCCTTTCTTTCTTCGGCCTTGGCCCTTTCTGTGAGGATGGCCTTATTCATCAGGGTGTTGAAGTCCGGATAGATCTGAGGAGTAAGCAAGGTCCGGAGCTCTGGGCTTAGCCCCTTCTTGAACATGTCTTGCTTTTTGTCGTCGTCGTTCACCTCTTCCGGCGCATATCGGGCCAGTTCTATGAACCGGTGGGTGTATTCTTCCACCGTCATATTCCCTTGTTGTAGGGCGCGGAATTCATCCGCCTTGCGCTTCATAGTGGCCGAAGGGATGTGGTAGCGGCGGAACTCCCTTACGAATTCCCCCCAGGTGATGGTAGAGGCATCTTCGGCTGCAGCACAATAGTTTTCCCACCAGGATAATGCTGTTCCGGTGAGCTGGTGAGCTGCCAGAAGGACTTTATCCCGGTCCTGGCATTCGAATGGTTCGAGCTTCCTCTGGATTACTCGCAACCAGTCGTCAGCATCCAACGGGTTGCAGGATCCGGCGAAGGTTGGTGGCTTGGTCCTTAGAAAGGCCGTCAGCTTATCGTTCATATTCTGCCCTCGCGGTTGCCGGTTCATGAGGGCATTTGCCAGAGTCTCCAGTATGAGGGTCTGGTTATGGATGATTTGTGCCAGGTCCCCGAGGGGTGGGGGTGGTGGTAGTTGTTCTCCTTCTTGACTTCCCCCTCGGTTCTGGCTTACTTCCTGTTCTCCTTGGGGAAGATCTTGTTCAACAGGATGTGCTCCGACACTAGCAGCTACGGGGTTCCGGCCACGGGAGGCCCTCGCGACGTTCCGGGGGGTCACCTGTTGATTGGGTAAATCGGGGTTACGTTTATGTGATGTTTAAGTTGTTTAATACGTATATGCGGCGGAATCTACTTCCTGCCAGTAGTTATATAAACAAGCAGCACACAACAACACAACACACAATCATCACAAACAACAGGCACAAACACTTTATTACTGCGGAAAGGGGGTACAGCTTGGGGTAGGGCTAGGTCTCGCACTACTCGTCCAGGGTCATGCCCGAGGGCACGATTTAAACAAAAGGGGCTGGGGTGTACACCGCTAGGGTGGCGTCGGTCATTCTACTCGCGGGGCAGGCCTTCCTCTGGGGCGGAAAGCGTGAGTGATCCTTGGTCACCATCCTCTGGATTTCCATCGGTCGAGGGTTGCGCCGCCGCATTTTCTTTAGCGGCAGCAGCGGAACTTTCAGGGTTCTCGGGTGGGGCTTGTGTGCTTCTGAAGAGTGTCCCCCATCCTATGACGGGTGTCCCGAGTAAAACATGGTCTTCCCCAATTGCCGGGACTGGTGTTCCACTTTGGGTCCAATCTTGCATACGCCGGTCTCGGGCCTGCCTGAGGCTCTCTTGAGCGACTGCTTCGTTACTGACCGCGGCTGCGGCTCTTGCCTCGGCATGGGCGGCTCGGATCTGCTGTATCCTCACCGCGAGCTCTGCTTGCTCGGCTCGGTGAGTCTGCTCCCTCAGAAGGTTGGCTTGCTCGTCAAAGAGTTGGTCCAGGGCGGCTAGGTAAGTAGCCACTTGGTACAGGGGGCCTTCTTCGTGGCGACGCCGCTCCAGGTTTCTCATGCGCGCTTCCCAGACTGGGGTTCTGATGGCCGGTGGAAAGAACTTCGCTGGTGTAGGGGCGAGGTGTTCTTCAAAAATCCGGCACAAGTAACGGAGTGCTTTTCTGATGGCCAAGGGGTAGGTGTCTTGGTGTCTAAACCCTGTGGCGGTCGCCCGCCAGGGCTGGATGTCGGGGTAGCGGTTGCTCCTGGCGATGACCAGGATCACCCTGCAGCGGAGGGTACCATGGTGCTCGTACTCTCGGCTGTAGTACCTTGGACGCTCCGTAACGCCAAGGTCTTCCAGGGTGTTGATCAAGAGGCTGGGGAATCCAGGCGCAGCTTGGCAATCGCCCTGGGTCCATCCTTCCTCAGCCATCTGAAACAGAAGTAGGGTAAACAGCCTGGTACAGGTGCAAAAGAGAGTAGATGATATTTATTATTACAACAAGGGTGGTACAGTTTTCATGGACACGTGGTCATTAAGGTGGGGTTTTTGCTAGGGGTGCTAATCCTATCATGGGGATTCTTCCTCAGTCCTGATAGAGCGCTTCTTTATTGGAAGGAACCGATCCATCTCATTTTCGGTCTGAGTACCCTTGTCCCAATGGGTCTCCATGGGTTCTTCTTCTTCTTCTTCGATCCACCCGCCTATCCCGTTGCGGTTCTCGTATTCTTGCATCTGGGCTTGGAGGGCGGCTAAGGAATACTCGGCGGTTGCAGCTCTTGTCCGTTGTTCCTCCAGCTCCTGGGTTATCTTTTCAATCCCCTGGATTAGCTTCTTCAGTTGTGCCGACTGTTCGCGGCAGAGTGCATCCAAGCCAGTGAGGTAGATGGACAGGTGGGAGACCGTGTCCTCCAGGTCTTCTTCTTCTCGTCCAAGTCCCCTCATTCGGGCAATCCAAGTGCGTCCACTCCTTTCAGCGGGTGGGAAAAATCCCATAGGAGTCCGCTGAAGATGGTGCCTGTAGAGCACACGCAGCCGTCGCAGGGCTTTGCGGGCGGCTTTTCGATAGGTGTCGGGGAAACGGAAACCAGTGGTGGAGATGAACCAAGGGTCCACATCCGGGTAGCGGGTGCTTTTCTCCACAAAAAGCATTGTGTCACATCGAAGGGTGCCTCCGGCGATGTACTCACGGTAGGCATACTCCGGTGGTTCCATAACCCCGACGCGTTTCAGGCTGAGCAATAGCAACTTGGGGAGGCCGGGCTCTGCGTGGCAGACTCCGCTAACCCATCCATTGCCAGCCATCTGGAACAAGGCAAAGACCAGTGGTGAGTGATTGTGCAGAAAGTTTCTAAACCGGGACAGTTCTAGGGCCTAAAAAGTGGTCTCGCTCCTAGGGTCACGTCCTACGGCCAGCCTACAGCTCTGATACCACCTGAAGCGTCCTCCCATCAGGGAAGACTTAAAAGTGTCACTTTATCAGTCCCAGGAGGCTGATAACACTTTTATTACATCAGATGGTACATCACCGTACAACTCTACGCGGTAATGGGCAGTGAAGCGCCACTATCGCGAGGATTACAACCAGAACCCACACGACTACACTGGCTACGAACAAAGGATCATCAGAGTCTTGCGCCATGCGGAGCTCCAACGGTGACCTCACCCACAGGCAAGACTGGGTGCAGGACGGAACCCTACTCGTCGTTCTCGGGGATGTAGTCGGGATCCTCCACTGTAGAGTAAAAACGGGGTGAGTACAAACGTACTCAGCAAGTCCAATCACACCCACGGGGGGGTTATAACAGAATTAGATGCACAGGATAATCCAAGGATAAAGTTACGGTTCTTTTGCGGAAACACAATTATATGCAAAGGTTCGTTTTAAAAGCATTTTTCAAAACAAGTTTTCAAGTGTCTAAGAACGCACAATGTCGATCCTCACGGATCCAAGTTTCAAGCCGCTACCGGACTCCCCGTCCGTCGTAGCACACCGCATCATTGCCGGATACTTTTCAAACAACTCACACCAGTTCAACCATTTCCCAGAGAGAAACACTAGTTATGTGACCACACCGTAACTTGCCCAGTACCGTGGGCATGGCTATTCGAATAGATTTTAACTCTGCAGAGGTGTGCAACTTTACCCACAGGCGGGGTACCACAGCACGAACACCTTAGTGCCGGTGCAGATCCCATCGAAGCCCTTACCCACCGTAGCTAGACCTGACTAGCCACCACGGGATCTATCAAGGGGTCATTCGACCTAACACCGAGGTTTAACCGGGGCATAAGTCACACAGAGCTTATCCCGTCTCCTTGATCACCCGTTGCTCCCAGCTCTCCTGGTGGCTATCAGACTAACTAGTGGGGTTAGGCCAAGCCGTTGCCCATACAACGGTCAAGTGGTTCGCACGACAGGAAGCTAGGTGAGATGTCACAACAACTCGGTCCTTAGGGGTGACAGGACGGACATCTCCCTCCCTTGCCCTACCACAGAGGTACGAGCACACCAGCGGCAATCCACACAGAAATGCCGTCCATCCCGTCTGGCTCACTTTCCAAAACCACATTTTATCCCTTCCCACACACACACGCATTTCCTTTATAAACTCGGGTATTCAAGGTATGGTTATCACAACAAGGGTGGCTATCCTACCGTGTTTACGGCACGCAAAACCATGCAGTTTCATAAAACAGGCCACTGGGTTGTATTTATAAAAACTAGGACAAAGATATGCATCAAAGGGCGGAATTGAACTTGCCATCGTCAAACCCTTGCGGAAAGTCCTGATCGGAGCACTGTCCTTCGGGTTCGGGGTCGCAGTACTGGTCCTCAGTTGCTTGGTCGCGGTCGGGAACCTCGTCGTTCACTCCGTGTCCTAGGACGCAAACAAACAGACACACAATCAAGCGAAAGAACTAAAAGCTTTTACCGATAGGCTTGAATCGGAAATAATTTAGTTACGGGGTTAGGGGCAATATCTCTGGGTGGTTTCTTAATGGCATGGCTAAAACTATACTAGAAAGGGCGTGGTAAAGTTTCGGGTCAATCGGAGGTCGTTTCACACATAAAATGACGCGCTAAAGGTGGTTTCAGGGCTTAAACGGGGGTCCAGGGGCTTGCTCGTAAACTTTCTAGAAACAGAAGGGCCTTTTCATAAATCTTGGAAATATAGGAGGCATAACAAAAAGTGCGAGGGATCTACTTGAAATTAAATTTATATCACGGGGGGGTCTAGTTTTGGAAATAGCAAAAGGAATAGGTTCTTTTCGCAAAGGTGTCAAAGGGTGGAGGGGGCTTTTAACTAAGTAGAGGAGAAGGGAGGGGGTTTTGGGCAAAACTGCCCTTCTTCTTCCTCCCCTCACCACGTGAAACAGAGGAGGGATGGGGAGGCTCGGCCGGCCCCAAATCCGGCGGCCCTAGGGCCTAATCGGCTCGGGCGCATGGGGGAAAAGGGAGAGGGGAGCGAGGGGATCCCGTTCCTACCCTCTCCTTGGGCGGGGGCGGCGCGTAGCGGCGGGCCGGCGTGGGGCAGGCGGCGGCGGCCGTGCGGCTCGGGTGGCGGCGGTCTGGGCGCGGGAGAGGAGGCAGGCAGGGGCGGCACAGCTTGTGGAGGGGCGGGGGCTGCGGCCGGGCCTATTTATAGGCGGCCGGCGGTAGGGGGAAGGCGGTGGCCGGCGGGCGGCTCCTCGGGCGGCCATTAATGGCGCCCGGGGCTCAGTCGTGCACGTGGGGGGGGGCCGGGCGGCGGTGTGCGGCACAGAGGGGGGGGGGGGCGCGAGCGGCGAGGCGGCACAGGGGAGGCGCGGGCGGCAAGGCGGGGCGCGGCAGCGGCACAGCGGCGGGGGGGGCGCGGCGAGGCCGGGGCGCCAGCGGCGGTGGCGTGCGCGAGTGCGCGTGCGCGTGGAGCGCGTGCGCGCGCGGTCCGGCGGCGCGGCCGTGTACGGCGGCGTGCGCGCACAGGAGCAGGTGGCGTGCGTGCGGTGGCGTGCAGGTGGCCGGTGCGGCAGTGGGGCTCGGGAGCAGGGGAACAGGGAGGAAGAAAGGAGAAGGGAGGAGGAAAGGAAAAAGGAAAAGGGAAAAGGAAAAAGAAGAAAAAGAATAGGAAAAAGAGAGAAAGAGGGAGAGAAAAAGAATGGGGAGAAAAGAAAGGGAAGGAAAAGACGCGCGCGCCGGCGGAATTCACGGCGGCGACCGCGCGGCGGAACTCGCGGCGGTGACCGCGGCCGGTCGGCCATGCGCGCGCGGCGCTTGCGCGCGGAACGAGGAAAAGATGGCGTGAATGCGGTTGGATTCGGTTGCCGGTTTCGGGTCTCGGGAAGGTTAGGGTTTCGAGGGGGTTAAGGATTTCGGCGAAACGAAGAATTTAGCGTGAAAACTTCGGGCGAAAATTTTCAGGGTGTTACAGTTGTTCCGTTTAAAGTGCATTGAGTTAGTATGGGCTAAATAGCGATGACTAGCGCACTTGAGCCGGAATAATTCAGGCGGTTCTGCCACAATCTTCTTCGTATATCAGCGTAGCTTTTCTGCCGAGACTGGGCTGCCTTTAAATTGTTTTGGATAATCTTTACTTTATCCTCTGCTTCAATGACCAGGTCAGGTCCAAAGATTTTACGCTCGTTGGTTTGTGACCAACTCAAAGGAGTTCGGCACCAGCGACCGTACAATGCTTTGAACGGGGCCATCTTAAGACTAGTCTGATAGCTGTTATTGTAAGAAAATTCTGCCAGTGACAAGCATTTATCCCAATTCTTGTCATACTGAAGGACACAGGCTCTAAGCATATCTTCCAGAATCTGATTCACCCTTTCAGTTTGTCCATCTGTCTGAGGATGATATGCAGAGCTTCGAATTAACTTAGTTCCGAGAGCATGTTGAAGTTGCTCCCAAAACCGAGCAATAAACTGCGCTCCATGATCGGAAATGATCGTCTTATGTATTCCATGAAGATGAATAATTTGATCCAAGTAAATCTTGGCATACTTCTTGGCATTATATTGTGGCAGAACCAACCTGAATTACACCGGCTCAAGTACGCGAGTCCTCTCTTGAGGGCTACCTCGTGCTTCAAACGGTATAATCCTTTGGCCTGTCGGGTAACGTCCCGATAAACCACCGTACGCAGGATCCAACAAGGTACCTCACACGATGGTGAGTCCAGAGATATAAACGCCTTTACATTTTACACCACAGGCAAATATATTACAATAATGTACAAAACATCATTTGTTCTCACAAAGAGAATTATTACAAAACAAGTTTAAGTCTTAAGATAAAGCAGCGGAGTCTGAAAAACGTAAACATTGTACACATCGTTAAACAGATATCATGCTGGCCCTGGCATAATATCACTCGATGGAATCTGCGTTGGCCGGGGACGGATCCCACTCCACGGACCAACCATCAGGCAAGGGGTAGGGCCATGGTGTAATGAAAGCTGGCTCATCAGGGAGATTACCTGGATTAAATTAACAAAAGCAAGGCTGAGTATACTAATACTCAGCAAGACTTACCCGGATTGGGTATACCTTAGCCCATAACTAGACTCATGAAGGCTTTTAGCTTTAGGTAGAGTTTTCAGCTGAAAAGCAACAAAGAGTAGATCCTTATTTTCAATTTTTTTAGCTTTCAAGTTCTAGTGGATTAACCATTCTAGGTAAGCATCTATAACTAGTCAAACATGGTAGAATCTTTAATCAAACATCATCTTTGATACTCACAAAATTGCTCTTGTTACTCTATGTGGTAAAGGGGGTAAGCAGTCTCATTCATCATGAGAGGCGGACGATTCCTGAATCGAGATTCAAACCTTGCAAGGGTAAACCTAACACACACGCTTGGAACACCAAAGGGTTGTTCCAAAGCAACCGTTTGCCTTTCATTCCGACTCGTGGATCAGATCCACCACAAGCGACTGCAGGTCATACGCACTTCCAAAGTGCAGGACGTACGTCTGTAGCGCGACTACAAAACCCGTACTCCTGGTTGCCCAGCAACACGTATGCCTACACGTCGAACAAAGTAACCAAAAGAAGCAAATACATGTGGTGGGAGGTATGTCCACTCCTCGGGCCGATCGGTTACTAGGCTTACCGCTTACCATATTTTACGGCATGTGGCTAGTACTTTCAAACACTTAACCACCGCTACCACACACTGCGGCCTTATCCAGTTCAACAACACAGATGGGGCATCACCTCAACCATGATACCGAATAAAACTCCCGTCCGTCATCCTTATAGTGATAACATGAAAGTAAACATCACAATTCCTATATCGCGCGAGTGACAGGAAATCACTCGACTTCTACTGGTCCTAATAGCGTAGCAGCTACTCGGACTCAAGTACTGTTATTCAATACATTGGTTCCTAGGATTCATGCATCTAGGGTTTCAAACAATTCCTATAAACTTAATGCATAGAATACATAAATAAATATAGAGTGCAAGGTAATAAAAATAGTAGGTTATATCCGGGGCTTGCCTTCGCTAGTGGGGCTGGGGTTAGTCAAATTAATTTCTTCCGAACCTTGGTTCGGGGCTTCAGAGAAATCCGCGACGAGATTCCCGGGGTCTTCCGAATAGCCTCCTTCTTGTTCCGGAATCAGCTGATAATCCCCGTCAGCGAGTGTGGTCGAGTCTACATGATATGCAAGATGAAGTTTAATGGATGCATACACTTGTAATTCAATTCGCGATAAAGTTGCAATCTAATTAAAGGAATATTATATTTCGATAATGATTGAACTACCCTGCACTGGGCAGTCATTTATCGGGTATTATATATTTTATCTAAACTCGTTAAACAACAGGATTAGCTACACTAATTATCTAACTAGTGGCATGGAGCAACAGGTGGGTTGGTTCCTAACAATTATTTAACAAGCTTTATGCATGGGCTACA
Organism: Panicum hallii; assembly: GCF_002211085.1. Lineage (NCBI taxonomy): Eukaryota > Viridiplantae > Streptophyta > Magnoliopsida > Poales > Poaceae > Panicum > Panicum hallii. The sequence goes on from NC_038042.1 coordinate 38,387,632, forward strand.
TTAATCATTTATATAATCTTTATATTACTATTACATTATTGACCAATTAAATTATGTCCAATTGTTTAATACCTAACTCTTGGTTGAAAATTTAATCACATGTTATACTATTAAGTAGTAGTACCCTAAAATATTTCCATGATTTTTTTAAATATTGATTATCTATAAGAATTAATTATGCAAGAGGAATTATACATATTTCTAATTAAACTTGTACATTAAGGAAATAATACTAGAATACTAGGATAATTATTTTTCTTCAATTCTACATGTAAAAGGAAAATTAACCCAATTGGTTTCACTAATTTGTCATTTTTCTATGAATTACTATTTATTTCCTAAGCCTACAAGCAACTAAATTTGACATTTAAATTAGATCATCAAACATTCAGAAATTGAAGTTCATTCTTAAAGTAAAGTTGTAGATCTTTATCCAAGGAGTCCAACTAAATTTAGTTTATATTTTTATGATTTTTCCTCGAATAGATATAGCATTTCTAAGTTGATAGCCTTATTTACACAAGGGGGTCCCTGGTTACTATTTCTCTGAGTCTTAGGCTATGCACATAACCCCATGGGTTTTTATTCCTTCTAACCCGAGGTCCTTGGCTGGGGACCGAAGTAGAGCAAGGCGGGGGCGGCGGTGTTCCGGCGACGACGGTCACCGGCGGCGAGGTCCAAGGCCAGGGAAGGACTCAGGGGCTTACAGTGGTTCGGTTGCGTCACTTGTCGAAGGCTGGAGTGGCCGGAAAGAGGAATCCCGACGAGGACCCGAGGCGGCGGCGGAGAGGTCACCGTTGATGACGGTGCTCCGGCGATCGATGTTGGCAGTAAACCGAAGCGGCGGCGGCGAGGAAGAACGCCGGCGAGCGTCGGGGAGGCGCGGTGGTGGACTAGAGAGCCAATGACTGGGTCGGGGAGCTTCCGGGTGATGATGTGGTGCTATTTATGGTGTTGTGGTGGCGCGAGAAGGCTCGAGGTGTGCTGCCCACGGTGAGGCCGAAGGCGGCGGCGGCGGCGCTTCGTCGGAGACGAAGTTCCAGTGGAAATTGGAGGAGAACAGTTGGTCGTCGAGCACTAGCAAGTAACACGGAAGCTTGTGCAGGTGTTGATTGGGGCGGGGTGAGCTGATGAGGGCTGCCCACGGGCGTGCCGTGCGCGGCCGGAGCTGAGGAGGGCGGCGGCGGGGAAATGTAGCTCGGATGCTCGAAATTGGTTGCTGGGAGTAGCAGAACAGCACGTAGGTGTTGAAGTGGTGCTGCTGCGCGCGAGAGGGAGGAGGTTAAGGCGCGGCAGTGAGCTATCCACGACGACGAGGAGGTGGCGGCCGGTGAAGGCTCGGGGTCGTCGTGGCGCGCGCGCGCAATGCCACCAAGGGAGAGGAAAGAGGTCGGGATCGAGGGGAGATGACGCGTGGACGGGTGTAGCAGCTGGAGGTGGAGCTCGGGGCGCGGCATCGGCGGCGAGCGGCGGTGGCAGGAGCAACGCAGAGAGGGAAGCGGCGCGTGCCAGAGGAAGACGAAGCAGGGAGGTGTCAGGGGGACTTGTTCGTGATTTCCAAAGAGTTCAGGGACCCGTCTGTAAACTAAAATTTCCCGCTGATACAAAATCCTAATGAACAAAATGTCAAAAGCAAAGTTGTAGAGAATTTCAAATCCTACAAGAATGCTTTAGGGTTCAAGTTCAGAATCTTTAAAGGAGACAGTTTTATTTTGAACTTTTGAACACAACCCAATTTATAAATTCTTTGTTATAATTCAACCCAATTTCTTTAATGCTTAGGGTCTTCTTGCAAGATTGCCTGCAGTAATCATGACTAGTTCTTTTTACACTTTAGCCCTTAGGTAAATCTGAGTTTTACTTTTATCTTTTTACTATTTCACATGTAAATCATTATACCTTTGTGTTAATTACACATAGGTCCTTAGTTTCCAATAAATTTTTATTTTCCTTTAGATTTTAACTCAATATTTGTACTTTCCTTTGCTATAGTCAATTGAATTTGACATTTTAAGAGTATTTTCACACCATTGTACATAAGAACTTATAAAATTTCATAATTTACAATTACATCCCTAGTTCTTTGTACAAACCCTAATATACATACAACACATTAATACCTAGTGTCTATATTCTAATTACAGGAATGTTACAGCCTTCCCCCCTTAAAAAGAATCTCGTCCCGAGATTCCGAAGCTGACCAGAAAGGGATAATTAGATTTGGGGATTGGCTTGAAGAAAGTCTGGGAAATTCCGTTGAAGATAAGACTCTGTTTCCCAAGTCGCTTCTTCCTCGGTGTGATGATCCCATAAGATTTTGTACATCTTAACGACCCTTCTTCTGGTGAGTCTTTCCTTGGTATCCAGGATTTGAAGAGGTCGTTCAATGTATGATAGATCGGGTTCAATCTCAATGGCACATGTCTCAACGATTTTCGTGGGTTCTTTGACACACTTCTTAAGTTGAGAGACATGGAAGACATCGTGAATAGCCGCCCATTGAGATGGAAGACGAAGTTTGTAAGCCACTGGGCCACAAACATTGAGAATTTCAAAGGGTCCGACATATCGAGGTGCTAACTTCCCCTTTATGCCAAAACGTTGGACACCTTTGGTAGGCGATACTCGGAGATAGACAAAATCTCCTATTTGAAATTGTAGAGGTTTCCTCCTCTTATCTGCATAGCTCTTCTGCCTGGACTGAGCGGTTTTAAGATTAGATTGAATAACCTTAACCTTATCTTCGGCTTCAACGACTTGGTCTGGTCCGAAGATTTTGCATTCACCGGTCTCTGACCAACTCAAAGGAGTTCGGCATCTGCGACCATATAATGCTTCAAAAGGAGCCATTTGAAGACTACCTTGGTAACTGTTGTTATAAGAGAATTTAGCTAGAGCAAGGCACTTATCCCAACTTGTACCATAGTGAATAATACAAGCTCGGAGCATGTCTTCAAGGATTTGGTTAACTCGCTCAGTCTGCCCATCCGTCTGGGGATGATACGCAGAGCTTCGAATCAATTTGGTTCCTATAGCTGATTGCAATTGCTCCCAAAACCGTGCAATAAATTGGGGCCCTCTATCAGAGATGATGGTTTTTGGAACCCCATGTAATCGAACAATTTGGTCCAGATAGACTTCGGCATACTTCTTGGTAGAGTAAGTGGTATGCACAGGAAGGAAATGAGCTGTTTTAGTAAGTCTATCAATAATTACCCATATGGAGTCATGCTTTTGAGCTGTGTTGGGAAGACCGACAATAAAATCCATACTAATGTCTTCCCATTTTCATGACGGAATGGGTAGTGGTTGAAGTGTACCAAAAGCTTTTAAGTGGCTAGCTTTCACTCTCTGGCACGTATCACACTCGGATACATATTTGGCAATTTCTCTTTTCATTCTGGTCCACCAAAAATGTTGTCGTAAATCTTGATACATCTTAGTGCTACCAGGATGAATTGAGAACTTGGATAGATGTGCCTCATCAAGGATTTGTTTGCGAAGGGGATGATCCTTAGGTACAACAATTCGATCATTGAACCACAGGACTCCTTGATGATCAATGTGAAAACACCTATATTTAGTTTCTCCCTGAGATAGCTTTGATTTGATGATTTTGATACCCTCATCATGTAGTTGTGACATGATGATTCTATCCCGAAGAGTAGACTCAATGGATAGCAGATTCAGACTACCTTGAGGAATAATCTCTAAATTGAGTTTTCTCATTTGATGGCAAAGAGTGTCACTGAAGGTTACTACTGATAAGCAGTGACAATGTGCCTTGCGGCTAAGTGCATCCGCAACCACATTAGCTTTGCCCGGATGATAGTGTACCTCAAGGTCATAGTCTTTGATCAGTTCTAACCAACGCCTTTGCCTCATATTCAAGTCAGCTTGGGTGAAAATATACTTAGCGCCCATAAGATGATGTCTCCAGATCTTGAGAGCATGGATGACTGATGCTAATTCAAGATCATGCGTTGGATAATTTTGCTCATGAGTTCGAAGTGCTCTTGATGCATAGGCAATAACTCGATTGTTTTGCATAAGGACACAACCAAGGCCAACTCCAGAAGCATCGCAATATACATCGAAAGGTTGAGTGCTATCTAGCTGAGCTAGCACTGGAGCAGTGGTCAGAAGCTTTCTCAAGGTATAGAATGCTTCCTCACATTTGTCATTCCAGCAGAATTTAACTTCTTTCTTAAGTAGCTCAGTCATGGGTTTAGCTATCTTGGAGAAATCTGGAATGAATCGGCGATAATATCCCGCCAATCCAAGGAAACTTCGAATTTGATGGACTGAAGTGGGAGGATTCCAGTCCATAACTTCCTGGACTTTGGTTGGATCAACCGATATGCCTTCACTGGAAATAGTATGCCCTAAAAATTTCACACTATCCAGCCAGAATTCACACTTCGAGAATTTGGCATAAAGGCGATGATCACGTAGTCGTTGAATAACGACACGTAAATGATTAGCATGGTCTTCTTTAGTTTTGGAGTATATCAGAATGTCATCGATGAAGACCACGACGAATTTATCAAGTTCCGGCATAAATACGGAATTCATGAGATACATGAAATATGCCGGTGCATTAGTAAGTCCAAACGACATAACCAGATATTCATAAAGTCCATATCTGGTTGAGAAGGCCGTTTTTGGAATGTCACTAGGCCTGATCTTGATTTGATCATATCCAGAGCGTAAGTCAATCTTAGAGAAGACCTTAGCCCCGGCTAGCTGATCAAACAAAATATCAATGCGGGGAAGAGGGTACTTATTTTTGATAGTAACCGCATTGAGTGGACGGTAATCGACACATAGCCTTAGGCTATCATCTTTCTTCTTGACAAAAAGAGCAGAACAACCCCAAGGTGAGGCACTTGGACGTATATAATCCTTATCAAGAAGATCTTGAAGCTGGATTTTCAGTTCTGCTAATTCATTTGGAGGCATGCGATATGGCCGCTTTGAAATAGGAGCGGTGCCTGGTTGAAGTTCAATGATAAACTTGATATCTCTATCTGGTGGCATTCCAGGCAAATCATCTGGAAAGACATCGGGGTATTCACATACTATAGGAATATCCTTGACTTTGATATGTGTGATAGCATAAGTGCAAGGGTGTAGACATTCTGGCTGAGGCAGATAAAGAGTAATAGCCCCACGATATGGTGAATCAATTTCGATAACTCGGGAAGATATGTCTAACCAGACTCGATGTTCAGTCATCCAGTTGGTCCCAAGTATAATATCGATACCCTCCAAACTTAATAAAACCAAATCAGTTTTGATTTCTTTACTACCTAACTGAATTGGCACACTTTTATCCATTTGGTTGGAGGTAATTTTTCCTCCAGGGGTAGAGATCATATATGACCCCTGGATAGGACAAGAATCAAGTCCTAGTCGGGTACCACAGTTGTTACTAATAAAGCTATGTGTTGCTCCAGAATCAAATAAAGTAACAACTGGTTTGTGATGAATAGAAAATGTACCCGACATGACGGGAGCTCCGTCTGGAAGTTCTGCCAGAGTGGCTGTGGCAGAACCAACCTGAATTATACCGGCTCAAGTACGCGAGTCCACTCCAGAGGGCTCCAACGTGCTTCAAACGGTATAATCCCTTGGCCTGTCGGGTAACGTCCCGATAAACCACCGATACACAGGATCAAATAAGGTTACCTCACACGAAGGTGAGTCCAGAGATACAATCACCATCATATTTTACATCATAGAGAATTACATTACAAGAGTTTCCAAAAAGAAGTATGAAGTTTCACATTTAGAGAAAAGATTACAAACTGTAAAACTAGGGTTAAAAGCAGCGGAAAACATACGCGAAGAATTACAACACGTCGTCAAGGTGGATGTCATGCTAAGCCCAGACACGACATCACTCGAGATCATCAGTATTGGTCGGGGACGGATCCCATTCCTCGGACCAATCTTCTGGAAAAGCACAGGGCCATGACAAGGGAAGAATAGGGTCTTCAAAGGCTTTACCTGAAAAACATAAAGCTAGCAAGGCTGAGTATACTAATACTCAGCAAGGCTTACCCGGGATTGGGTATACTTAGCCCATAACTAGACTTATGAAAGCTTATAATGGTTCTGGGTTTAGTTTCAGCTGAAAAGCAACAAAGAGTAGATCCTTAACTTCAAGTTTTAGCTTTCAGATTCTAGTTAATTATCCATTCTAGGTAAGCACCTATGGCTAAGCAAGCATGGTATAATCTTTGGTCAAACATCATCTTTGATAACCATAATATTGCTCTTGTTACTCTATGTGGAAAAGGGATCAAGCAGTCTCAATCTGCGTGAGAAGCGAACGATTCGAATCGAATTTAACCTTGCAAGGTAAACCTAACTCACACGCTTGGAACACCACAGGGTCATTCCGAAGCAACCGTTTGCCTTTCATTCCGACTCGTGGACAGGTCCACCACAAGCGACTGCAGGAACATACGCACCTCACTCGTGCAGGACATACGTCTGTAGCGCGACTACAAAACCCGTATTCCTGGTTGCCCTTGCAACACGTATTTCCCCAGTCGAACCAAGTAACCAAAAGAAGCAAATCGAGTGGTGGGAGGTATGTCCACTCCTCGGGCCGATTGGCTACTAGGCTTACCGCTTAACCATAACTCACGGCATGTGGCTAGTACTTTCAAACACTTAACCCGCACTTCCACACACTGCGACCTTATCAGATTCATCAACACAGACGGGGTATCACCTCAACCATGATACCGCACAAAACTCCCGTCCGGCATCCTTATAGTGGTAACAGGAATGTAAACATTACAATTCCTATATCGCGCGAGTGACAGGAAATCACCCGACTTCTACCGGCCCTATTAGCATAGCAGCTAGTCGGACTCAAGTACTAGTATCCATGACATTGGTTCCTAGGAGAATGCAACTAGGGTTTCAAGCAATTCCTAAGAACTTAATGCATAGAATACATAAATAGATATAGGTTGCAGTGTAATAAAAATAGTGGGTTATGTCCGGGGCTTGCCTTTACTGGTGGGTCTGAAGTCAGTAAGTCAACATCTTCCGAACTTTGGTTCGGGGCTTCAGTTGATCTCTTGGTGACATTCACTCGGTCTTCAGGAACATCCTCCGTAGACTCCGGGGAGATCTCGTAGGTACCGTTGCCGAAGTAATCGTATCTACATGCAATGCGACATTACATTCAAAGTGCGCACATAAAACTACCTTACTTCTCAATACAGTTACAATCCAACACTCATATAACATACTATTCACATTACACCCAAAAAGATCTAAAACTAAACTTAGATAGAGCTTTAGGTGGACAACTAATTGGAATCGGCTGCTCGTTGAAGATCACAACAGAGCCGATTGGAAACAATGGGGGTTTAGCTGATGGAAAGGTGCATCGTGTTCCTAGATGATCGATGAAAGCATCGATTACTTCAGCAGGGGGATGATTCCTAAAGCAGTTGTGTCTTAACTGAGATGTGCTTAAGTGTTATTCTAAGTAACTAAGTGTGGTTGCATCGGCTCGATTACGTCAGCACAACAATTGAGTGACGCATAGCCGATTGGAGTGTGGTTAAGGGTATATGATCGATAGGTGTAAAGTCGAATTCTCAGTCGATAAATTGACTGGTAGAAGTGTGTGGACAAGGATGGGGAAACTAAGGATTGATCGGTCATATTTGACCGATACGGAAAACGACTAGAATCGGCTTGGATCGGCCGATAGCAAGAACCATAAGATTGTGTGTGTCTCTGATACATCGACTCTGTGCAGTCGATACAGAACAGATCAAAAGAATTGTATCGGCAGTAGCCGATACTAGAAAGGTAACAACCATATCAGCTAATCGGTCGATGATAGAAGTATCGACTGACTGCTGTTATGCAGAAACATCCTAGACTCAAGGAAAACAGATGCTTAGCAGCTGAACTAATAGCCGCCAATGGAACACAGCTGCTAGTGGCTAAGCAGCAGATGCACATGGACTAATAAGGATTTTTATACGAAGAGAACCTTAAGGAAAAGGTCATCAAAACGAGGACAGAGTTTGGATGGCAAGAATCAGAGTACTCGTGTGAAAAGATTAACTAGAGATCACACATCTGTACTTGAGACCTACAGCTTATGATCTATGTTAAGCTACAACACATGCATATCACAAAAGACACAAATCAAGCATTCATTTCCTAATATTTAACCTAGACCACAAATCAAAGACTTTCACTCAAGATCACAACATAAAACTTGTAGATTTCAACCTAGGGTTTCAAACAAAACTGATTTTGCATTTTTATGAACTTCCTGCGAAAATCTATGAAATGTAGAAGTTCATCGATTTGAAATACAGCAAGCTTTGGCAATTTTACAAAGAGCACCCTAGAAATTTCTAAAACGAAGCAATCAAGTCCCTGGTCCGAGAAAACAGATAACAAGAAGATAACGATGACATTCCGACAAAGGAATCGCCGGCATTAGAAAGATTCAGAGAATCAGAGCAAACCTTGGGATAGCCTTGGTTATGAAGGAGAACACGCGGAAAGTGATTTCCCGCGGTGAATAGGATTGGCAACGATAAGATGAGCTCGATGATGACGAGATCCTGAGGATGATGAAGAAATTTGTCGGGGATGGTTGCCGTGGGTGGAAGATGGCCGAAGGAGTAGTCTTCGTGGTGACTCGTGGTGATAGCGGTTGAGCGATCCACGAGGGTAGAAACTGCTGAACGTTGTGGACCCCTGGGACGAGATGATGGAGCCGAACGGGTTCGCTATACTGACTTTTCCGCGAACCCTAGGGTTTTTCTGCTCACGAGCTGAGTCTTCTTTTGCTCACGCACGCGTGCCACTGAAACACGGCCGGCACACCCGCGTAGCTTCCTGCAGGACTGCCGTGCTTGGTTGCATCGAGGCTCCTCCGAGCTCGTCACGCCTGACTGCCGCCTTCGCTCCACAATTTCTCCTTCCGACTTGCCGTGCCATAAACGCCTCTCCGCCTTCGCGAGGATCGAGGTCTGCTCGCACCTGGCCACCTCCAAACTCTCCGCGAGCAGTCCACAGTGCCGCCGGACTTCGCCCGTTGCCTTCTCCTCGACGGCCTCTAATGTCCATCACGCGCAACCCCCCTGCACACCAACTTGGTCGTGGCCTGAGCTCGCCTTGCGGGAACGCTGCCATGCGCTGCACGCCGCTGCTCTGCATGTCGTTGCCCTGCTCGTCAATGCTCTGCATAGCTCCTCCCCCTTCCTTCGTTGCTGGACCCGCTCTTCGCTTCGGCTTTACCGCATCGCAGGTCCCTCCGCGGCCGCCCTCGCCAAGCTACCGCCGTGCGCCGCTTTACTGCCCTCCGCGTCCCTTCCGGCGCTGCCGCACGTCTGCACCGAGCCGAACCACATTTGCTTGTGTCGCCCTGCACTGCACCCACTGCGGCTCCCGCTCACCTCTTTTCGGGGCCCAGCCACTGCCGCCAGCCGCCCCGACTTGGTGCTGCTCGCTCGCGCGCTACCCGCTCGGCGTCGCTCACGAACCGCTCCAGTTGTGCTTGCCCGCTCACGCGTGCCTGTTCGCGCTGCTGTTACTCCACCCATGCGCCTAGGCTGCTTCGCTCCAGCACTTCAATGCACTTGGACAAAGTAAGACTTGTGGCAGCCGCGTTGCTCTGCCGGCTGACCTGAACCATGATCTCGGTATCGTTGAGGCAAGTAGCAGAAACAATGGGAGTTACAATCTCACTCGTGTTCTGAACTCCTGGTTTGCAGTTGGCGTTCGTTAGCTCCTTCTTTCTCCTCTCCAGGTTGTCCACCTGCTTCTGCACTGCGTCGCTCCCACGCACTCCCGCTCGGTCCACCTGCGCGACATCAGCCTCGGGCCCGCCTGCAGGGCTGCAGCCGCACCGCTGGCCTGCCATCCGCGCCGTTCCCTGCGCCTCTGCAGCTCCAGCCCGCCTACGCCTGGCCGCGCCCGCGCGTCGCACGCTGCGCCGAGCCGTCGCCTGCCCGCCTGGAGCCGCCGCTAGCCTGCCTGCCGCCTACGCCTGGGCCCACACCGCGCGCCGCCCCGGCTCTGCTTCGCGCGCGCGCCCACGCGTCCGCCTGCCGCGCAGCGTCTCCGCCTGCGCCAAGCCGCCGCTCAGCCGCGCCGCGCGCGCTCGTTCCCGCCTTGCGCTGGCGCCCTGGCTCCTGCGGCCGCTCGCACCGATCCCCGCCGGCCCCAGCGCGCAGAGGGAGGAAATCAGGGAGAAGCTCCCTGTGCCGGCTCAGAGCAGTAAAGGGAGGTAGGGGAAATGAGCATCGCTTGGTGGAGAAGGAGAAAGAAGACGCCAGGGGAAATCAAAGGCAGACAGAGAGATAAGGGGAACAGAGGAGAAAGGGAAATGGAATTTTCCAAGGACCTTTACGTAAATACAGAAAACTGCAAGGGCCTGAGTGTAACACAAAATTTCCCGTTGATTTAAAACCCAAATGAAGAAATGCCCAAAACAAAAGTTGGAGAGTTTTTCAAACTCTACAACATTGCTTTAGGGCTCAAGTTCGAAAACTCAAAATTTACATTTTTACACGTAAACTTTTGAACAAAAGTCGGATTTGAATTGCTTTTGTCCCAAAAGCGTAATTTTATAAAATTCAGGACCTAAATGCAAGCATTTATGACACGTCATTATGACGGAATAGACTCGTCATAATGGTTGGATAGACATGTCATGATGACTTGCACTTTTTACACTTTAGTCCTAAGTAATTTGAAGTTACTTTTGTAAATCAAACATTTGCATAAAAGGACTTGTACTTTTATAAAATTACGTAAATATCCTTATTTTACCCTTTTACCCAAAATTTTTTTACACACTTCAACGTACACATTTCCAATGAGACTTTTGGATAAATAAATATATGTTTTTACAAGGGACAAAATAAGGAAAACATGTTTACAAAACCACCTTTCACTTATTTTGAAATTACCTTTATCCAAATACATTTTGTAAAAACAACCCTGGATTTTTCTGTAATTACAAAAATACCCCTTTTTCACTTGCACTTTAAATTTTCAAAAACTTCACATAAACACACATAAGCTTTATACAAACAAACATATATTTCACACTAACAAAATATATGCCTAGCATTACAAATACACGAACTGTCACAGTGGTGAAATTAATCCATCCTTGCCGGACCTGCATCACTGGCTTCTTGCTCTTGTTCTGGTTACCCTGAGTAGAGCTTTGCCCTGGATTAGGTTTCTTGGGCCGCGGACGATCCCGAATGAAATGATCCGCGCTTCCGCAATTGAAACAGCGATAGTTGCTGCCTCTCTGTGGCACTTGTTGAACATTTTGCCGTGGGCCAGATGGTTGTGCTTGTTGCGGAGGAACGGGAGGTCTATACCTTCCCTGCTGTTGGGGCGGCCTGAAAACCAATCTGCCAGTTGAGGCATTCTGTTGCGGTGCTCTGAACGGTGTATTGGGAACAACCCGATACCTCGGTGATTGAGCACTCAAGGGTCCAGTAGGAGTCTTCCTCTTCTTCTCAGCACGATGTGCTATGATGCAATCTTCTTGAGTTAAGGCCATATTAACCAGCTCGCTGAAAGTATTAGCCCTCACAAGATTCAGGCGTTCCTTGAGCTTGGTATTAAGGCCTCGACGGAAACGATCTTGTTTCTTGGCATCGTTATCCGCATGATATCCCGCATATTGACACAGATGATTGAAATTTTGTGCGTATTGCAGGACTGTACTGGTGCCTTGAGTAAGAGCCAGGAATTCATTCAATTTTCGCTCTAGCAATCCCTCCGGAATATAATGTGCTCTAAAGGCTGCCCGAAATTCATCCCAGGTGATAACATGCCCTGCAGGTTGCATGGCATAGAAATTGTCCCACCAGATCCGAGCAGCACCACGGAGTTGCTGGGCGGCAAAGGAAGCTTTATTTGAGTCCGCACAAGGTATTGTCAATAGCGCGAACTTCGATTCAATAATATGGAGCCAAGCATCGGCATCCAAGGGTTCTTCAGCCTTACTGAAGAATGGAGGCTGGGTACTAATGAAATCCTGGTAACTAGCCACGGGAGGATTGTGATCATCCCGACCTCCTCGGAACTGTTGACGTTGCTGGTTTTGCTGCGCTTGAACCAGCAAGTTAAGCAACTCAGTTTGCCGAGCCATAACTTCGGCAAGGTTGGGAGGGGGTGGTGGCGGTTGTTGGGAACCGCTAGCCTGATCTGCCCGGAAACCTTCCGGGGTTCCGCGCGTGGCTCCAACCATCTGAAACAAAGGAGATGTCCATCATTAACCATATAGCCTTACTCCCAATTTCAGAAGATATAAGACTTAGATAAACAATGCACATACTCCATTTAATCATCTCATTTCAGAATCATAAGGATAATGAACAGGATGATAAAACAGGAAACTTATATTACAACATTGGTTCTGATCGTTCTCCGCATCACACATCCGAAAGATCCCTACACAGGCCATCTAAATTACAACAAATGGCACGAGATCTAGACAAGTCTCTTACTACTTAAGTTATTACACTCCCCTAGGTTACACCTAATGATCGACAATCTGCTAAACTAAAAATCGTCGAAATTGCCTATTGATGACTGACTGCCCGAGAGAGAGTGATAGGGACTAAGAACTGGGTCCCCATGCTCAGAGTCAATCTCTGAAACACCCTCAATCTCTTCTGGGTCTTCTTCTTCTGCTTCAGGCATTATGGTTGCTGCTGCAGTTCCTCAATGTGAGCCTGGGCATCATCAGCCACAAGTATCAGATCATGAATTTGTGCCTGTAGGAACTCAATAACAGTGTCACGCTGAGTGATAATATGATCACTCTCATTGATCTGATCTTCACGATGGAGGATTGTCTCATCCCTTGCTGCAATGATTTCATCTTTCTGAGTCACCAAAGCTTGTAATTCCACTATTTGGGTCACTTGGCGGTCAGCATTCCGATAGTGGCTTTGAGCCACACCAGTTATCTGATTCATACCGTGACGCAGTAGAATCTGGTAATGATGTTGCACATCCATGAACCTGGTAATGATACGGACGGTTTCTTCAGCCAGATCTCCTAGCATATGACCAAGATGCTCTGTCCGAAAATTCCATTCCGAATTATCAGGATCTATGGTAGGAAATAAACCAATAGGATATGCGGCAACTTCAGTCGGATGCTGATTGCAGAAAAGTTTGACAGCTTCCAAGGCAGCAGTTTCAAGGGTATCAACCAGACGATATCCAACCACTTCCACTTCTATGGGATGCCATGAGGAGCGGAAAGGGTGTTGAGAAATTATCATCTTAACCCGGCATCGAGGAATTCCTTCCTCACGATATTCTACCCCATCGTATTGAGGAGGCTCCGTATAGTGAAACAGACTTAAGGATTCCCATAAGAGACGAGGAAACCCTTCCCAATGTAAAGCATTGGTGTGGAAGTGCCCTTCCTGATCCCAAAAGGCATTGGAAGGAGCAGCCATCTGCGACAACAATGCAAATGGTAAGATATATTTACCCTGCGGAAAGCTCTCAAGGTAAATGGATTAAGATAGTTGACTGTGATAACAGCAAAGGCTGGAAATCAACTGGATACTTAAGAGCTAAAGATTGCTATCTACCCCAACTAAGAAATACCAACAGGTTACTTATTTCTTAAAGCAACAAAATTAAGCATTCATTTTGGTTGATTAGTGGATTATGCATGCACGCACTACGCGATCTCACAAAGAGAATTATTACATTTTACACCACAGGCAAATATATTACAATAATGTACAAAACATCATTTGTTCTCACAAAGAGAATTATTACAAAACAAGTTTAAGTCTTAAGATAAAGCAGCGGAGTCTGAAAAACGTAAACATTGTACACGTCGTTAAACAGATATCATGCTGGCCCTGGCATAATATCACTCGATGGAATCTGCGTTGGCCGGGGACGGATCCCACTCCACGGACCAACCATCAGGCAAGGGGTAGGGCCATGGTGTAATGAAAGCTGGCTCATCAGGGAGATTACCTGGATTAAATTAACAAAAGCAAGGCTGAGTATACTAATACTCAGCAAGACTTACCCGGATTGGGTATACCTTAGCCCATAACTAGACTCATGAAGGCTTTTAGCTTTAGGTAGAGTTTTCAGCTGAAAAGCAACAAAGAGTAGATCCTTATTTTCAATTTTTTTAGCTTTCAAGTTCTAGTGGATTAACCATTCTAGGTAAGCATCTATAACTAGTCAAACATGGTAGAATCTTTAATCAAACATCATCTTTGATACTCACAAAATTGCTCTTGTTACTCTATGTGGTAAAGGGGGTAAGCAGTCTCATTCATCATGAGAGGCGGACGATTCCTGAATCGAGATTCAAACCTTGCAAGGGTAAACCTAACACACACGCTTGGAACACCAAAGGGTTGTTCCAAAGCAACCGTTTGCCTTTCATTCCGACTCGTGGATCAGATCCACCACAAGCGACTGCAGGTCATACGCACTTCCAAAGTGCAGGACGTACGTCTGTAGCGCGACTACAAAACCCGTACTCCTGGTTGCCCAGCAAATGCCTACACGTCGAGCAAAGTAACCAAAAGAAGCAAATACATGTGGTGGGAGGTATGTCCACTCCTCGGGCCGATCGGTTACTAGGCTTACCGCTTACCATATTTTACGGCATGTGGCTAGTACTTTCAAACACTTAACCACCGCTACCACACATTGCGGCCTTATCCAGTTCAACAACACAGATGGGGCATCACCTCAACCATGATACCGAATAAAACTCCCGTCCGTCATCCTTATAGTGATAACATGAAAGTAAACATCACAATTCCTATATCGCGCGAGTGACAGGAAATCACTCGACTTCTACCGGTCCTAATAGCGTAGCAGCTACTCGGACTCAAGTACTGTTATTCAATACATTGGTTCCTAGGATTCATGCATCTAGGGTTTCAAACAATTCCTATAAACTTAATGCATAGAATACATAAATAAATATAGAGTGCAAGGTAATAAAAATTGTAGGTTATGTCCGGGGCTTGCCTTCGCTAGTGGGGCTGGGGTTAGTCAAATTAATTTCTTCCGAACCTTGGTTCGGGGCTTCAGAGAAATCCGCGACGAGATTCCCGGGGTCTTCCGAATATCCTCCTTCTTGTTCCGGAATCAGCTGATAATCCCCGTCAGCGAGTGTGGTCGAGTCTACATGATATGCAAGATGAAGTTTAATGGATGCATACACTTGTAATTCAATTCGCGATAAAGTTGCAATCTAATTAAAGGAATATTATATTTCGACAATGATTGAACTATCCTGCACTGGGCAGTCATTTATCGGGTATTATATATTTTATCTAAACTCGTTAAACAACAGGATTAGCTACACTAATTATCTAACTAGTGGCATGGAGCAATAGGTGGGTTGGTTCCTAACAATTATTTAACAAGCTTTATGCATGGGCTACATTAATCATTTATATAATCTTTATATTACTATTACATTATTGACCAATTAAATTACGTCCAATTGTTTAATACCTAACTCTTGGTTGAAAATTTAATAACATGTTATACTATTAAGTAGTAGTACCCTAAAATATTTCCATGATTTTTTTGAATATTGATTATCTATAAGAATTAATTATGCAAGAGGAATTATACATATTTCTAATTAAACTTGTACATTAAGGAAATAATACTAGAATACTAGGATAATTATTTTTCTTCAATTCTACATGTAAAAAGAAAATTAACCCAATTGGTTTCACTAATTTGTCATTTTTCTATGAATTACTATTTATTTCCTAAGCCTACAAGCAACTAAATTTGACATTTAAATTAGATCATCAAACATTCAGAAATTGAAATTCATTCTTAAAGTAAAGTTGTAGATCATTATCCAAGGAGTCCAACTAAATTTAGTTTATATTTTTATGATTTTTCCTCGAATAGATATAGCATTTCTAAGTTGATAGCCTTATTTACACAAGGGGGTCCCTGGTTACTATTTCTCTGAGTCTTAGGCTATGCACATAACCCCCTGGGTTTTTATTCCTTCTAACCCGAGGTCCTTGGCTGGGGACCGAAGCACAGCAAGGCGGGGGCGGCGGTGTTCCGGCGACGACGGTCACCGGCGGCGAGGTCCAAGGCCAGGGAAGGACTCAGGGGCTTACAGTGGTTCGGTTGCGTCACTTGTCGAAGGCTGGAGTGGCCGGAAAGAGGAATCCCGACGAGGACCCGAGGCGGCGGCGGAGAGGTCACCGTTGACAACGGTGCTTCGGCGATCGATGTTGGCAGTAAACCGAAGCGGCGGCGGCGAGGAAGAACGCCGGCGAGCGTCGGGGAGGCGCGGTGGTGGACTAGAGAGCCAATGACTGGGTCGGGGAGCTTCAGGGTGATGATGTGGTGCTGTTTATGGTGTTGTGGTGGCGCGAGAAGGCTCGAGGTGTGCTGCCCACGGTGAGGCCGAAGGCCGCGGCGGCGGCGCTTCGTCGGAGACGAAGTTCCAGTGGAAATTGGAGGAGAACAGTTGGTCGTCGAGCACTAGCAAGTAACACGGAAGCTTGTGCAGGTGTTGATTGGGGCGGGGGTGAGCTGATGAGGGCTGCCCACGGGCGTGCCGTGCGCGGCCGGAGCTGAGGAGGGCGGCGGCGGGGAAATGTAGCTCGGATGCTCGAAATTGGTTGCTGGGAGTAGCAGAACAGCACGTAGGTGTTGAAGTGGTGCTGCTGCGCGCGAGAGGGAGGAGGTTAAGGCGCGGCAGTGAGCTATCCACGACGACGAGGAGGTGGCGGCCGGTGAAGGCTCGGGGTCGTCGTGGCGCGCGCGCGCAATGCCACCAAGGGAGAGGAAAGAGGTCGGGATCGAGGGGAGATGACGCGTGGACGGGTATAGCAGCTGGAGGTGGAGCTCGGGGCGCGGCATCGGCGGCGAGCGGTGGTGGCAGGAGCAACGCAGAGAGGGAAGCGGCGCGTGCCAGAGGAAGACGAAGCAGGGAGGTGTCAGGGGGACTTGTTCGTGATTTCCAAAGAGTTCAGGGACCCGTCTGTAAACTAAAATTTCCTGCTGATACAAAATCCTAATGAACAAAATGTCAAAAGCAAAGTTGTAGAGAATTTCAAATCCTACAAGAATGCTTTAGGGTTCGAGTTCAGAATCTTTAAAGGAGATAGTTTTATTTTGAACTTTTGAACACAACCCAATTTATAAATTCTTTGTTATAATTCAACCCAATTTCTTTAATGCTTAGGGTCTTCTTGCAAGATTGCCTGCAGTAATCATGACTAGTTCTTTTTACACTTTAGCCCTTAGGTAAATCTGAGTTTTACTTTTATCTTTTTACTATTTCACATGTAAATCCTTATACCTTTGTGTTAATTACACGTAGGTCCTTAGTTTCCAATAAATTTTTATTTTCCTTTAGACTTTAACTCAATATTTGTACTTTCCTTTGCTATAGTCAATTGAATTTGACATTTAAGAGTATTTTTCACACCATTGTACATAAGAACTTATAAAATTTCATAATTTACAATTACATCCCTAGTTCTTTGTACAAACCCTAATATACATACAACACATTAATACCTAGTGTCTATATTCTAATTACAGGAATGTTACATATATGTAGTATGCACAGGAAGGAAATGTGCAGTCTTGGTCAATCGATCAACGATTACCCAAATAGAGTCATGCCTCAGAGAAGTATTGGGCAAACCAACAATAAAGTCCATACTAATATCCTCCCATTTCCAAGAGGGAATAGGTAGAGGTTGAAGAATACCAGTAGTTTTTAAATGACTAGCCTTGACTCTTTGGCAGATATCACATTTGGAGATATACTTGTGGCAGAACCAACCTGAATTATACCGGCTCAAGTACGCGAGTCCACTTCCGAGGGCTTCAGCGTCCTTCAAACGGTATAATCCCTTGGCCTGTCGGGTAACGTCCCGATAAACCACCGATACACAGGATCAATAAGGTTACCTCACACGAAGGTGAGTCCAGAGATACAATCACCATCACATTTTACATCATAGAGAATTACATTACAAGAATTTCCAAAAGAAGTATGAAGTTTCAAATCTAGAGAAAAGATTACCAACCATTAAAGCTATGGTTTTTGGCAGCGGAAAACATACGCGACGATTACAACACGTCGTCAAGACGGATGTCATGCTAAGCCCGGGCACGACATCACTCGAGATCATCAGTGTTGGCCGAGGACGGATCCCTTTCCATGGACCAATCTTCTGGAAGAGCATAGGGCCAAGACAGGGAAGAGTAGGATCTTCAAAGGCTTTACCTGAAAAACATAAAACTAGCAAGGCTGAGTATACTAATACTCAGCAAGGCTTACCCGGGATTGGGTATACTTTAGCCCATAGCTAGACTCATGAAGGCTTTGCAAAGGCTCTGGGTTCATTTTCAGCTGAAAAGCAACAAAGAGTATGAACTACTTTCAAGTTTTAGCTTTTTTTCTTCTAGTTGAGTATTTATTCTAGATTAGCACCTACACTAAGCAAGCAAGGTAGTGATTCTCATCCATCAAGATTATCCATCATTAGTTCCACTTCTTACTCAATGTGGTAAAAGGGATAAGCAGTCTCAAGCATCGTGAGAGGCGGACGATTCGAATCGAATTTAACCTTGCAAGGTAAACCTAACACACACGCCTGGAATACCAACAAGGTGAACCAAGCAACCGTTTCCCTCATATTCCGGGTTGTGGATCAGGGCCACCACAAGCGACTGCAGGACCGTACGCACACCCTATATGTGCAGGACATACGTCTGTAGCGCGACTACAAAACCCGTATTCCTGTCTGCCTTGCAGAACGTACTCCCACACGTCGGTGTGTGTGAACATAAAATAAAAGTCGAGTGGTGGAGACAAGTCCACTTGCCGGGCCAATCGGGTACTAGGCTTACCGCTTACCATATTTCGCGGCATGTGGCTAGTACTTTCAAAAGCTTAGCCACCACTACCAAACATTTCGGCCTTAAAACTTTTCATCGAAACAGACAGGGTAAACTTCCAGGTCATGACACAATACATGACCCTGTCCGTCATCCTTATAGTGGTTGCAATAATGTAAACATTCAACTCCTATATCGCGCGAGTGACAGGAAATCACCCGACTTCTACCGGTCCTATTAGCGGAGCATCTATCCGATAAGGACTCGGGAGCATTACATGGGATTCCTAGGATTCATGCATCTAGGGTTTCACTTCAACTCCTAGACTTAATGCAAGATATAATATAGATAGACATAGATTGCAGTGTAAATAAAGTAGTGGGATATGTCCGGGGCTTGCCTTTACTGGTGGGTCTGAAGTCAGTAAGTCAACATCTTCCGAACTTTGGTTCGGGGCTTCAGTTAATCCCTTGGTGACGTTCATTTGGTCTTCAGGAATATTCGCCGTAGACTTCTGGGAGATCTCGTAGTTACCGTTTGCAGAAGTAGACGTATCTACATGCAATGCAACATTTCATTTAAAATGTGCGCATAACACTACCTTACTTCACAATACAATTGTAACTTAGCATTCATATAACACACTATTCACATATCAACCGAAAGATCTGAAACTAAACTTAGATAGAGCTTTAGGGGAACAACTAACTAGAATCGGCTACTCGTTGAAGATTACAACAGAGCCGATTGGAAACCATAGTGGTTTAGCCGATGGAAAGGTGCATCGGGTTTCTAGATGATCGATGAAAGCATCGATTACCTTGGCAGAAGGATGATTCCTAAAGCAGTTGTGTCTTAACTGAGATGTGCTTAAGTGTTATTCTAGGCAACTAAGTGTGGTTGTATCGGCTCGATTACGTCAGCACAACAATTGAGTGACGTATAGTCGATAGAAGTGTGGTTAAGGGTATATGGCCGATAGATATAGATAGCCGATCTTTCAGTCGATAAATCGACTGATAGAAGTGTATAGATAAAGGTGGGAAAACTAAGGATCGATCGGCCGTGTTTGACCGATACGGAAAACGACTAGAATCGGCTTGGATCGGCCGATAACAAGAATCTTAAGGTCGTGCGTGTAACTCTGATACAGTGTCTAGGTGCAGCCGACGTAGGACAGAACAAAGGAATTGTATCGGCAGCAGCCGATACTAGAAAGGTAACAACTGTATCAGCTAATCAGCCGATGGTAGAAGTATCGACCGACAGCTGTTACACGGGAACATCATAAACTCAAGGAAAACAGATGCTTAGCGGCTGAGCTAATAGCCGCCACTGAAGCATAGCTGTCGAGATGTATTAACTAAGCAGCAGATACACATGAACTAACAAGAATCCCTATACGAAAAGGGCCTTAAGGAGATTGCAATCAAGACGAGAACAATGTCTTGACGGCAGGATATAAGCACCAGGGTGATAGGATTAACTAGATATCACACCTTTCTATTTAAGACATATATTCTAGGGCTTACTTTTTAGTTATAGCACAAGCATACAATATAAAGCACAACAAAACATTCATTCCCTAACACTTGACCTAGACCACACATCAAGATTTTCAATTCAAAATCACCACATAAACTTGTAGATTTTGATCTAGGTTTCAAACAAAACTGATTTTGTACTTTTATGAACTTCTTACTATAAAATGTAGAAGTTCATTGATTTGAAATACAGAAAGCTTTGGAAATTTTACAAGGAACACCCTAGATCTTTCTAAAACATGGCAATCAAGTCCCTGGTTCGGGATAAACAGATGACAGGAAGTTAACAACGATATTCCGGCAAAGTAGTCGCCGGCATTAGAAAGATTCAAAGGATCAGGGCAAACCTTGATTGTGGAGAAGAACAAACGGAAAGTGAAGTTCCATGGCGAACAAGATTGGCGAAGAGAAAAGCTCGATGAAAAGGTTCACGAGCTTTCTTGAGGTGTTGTGGTCTTGCTCGGACGATCGGTGAAAGGTAAGAGGTGCTGGATGTCGTGGACTCCTGGGATGAGATGATGGAGCCGAATGGGTTCGCTATGTCAAATCCTCCGTGAACCTCAAGATCCTCCTGCTCACGGGTTAAACCTTCTCTTGCTCACGCACACGTGCCACTGAAACACGTCTGGCACACCCGTGTAACTTCCTGCAGGACTGTCGTGCTTGGTTGCATCGAGGCTCCTCCTAGCTCCTCACGCCTAACTGCCGCTTTCGCCCCACAACTCCTCCTTCCGACTCGCCAGCTTTCGCGCGTCACCGCGCGCACACTCGCGCGACCCGTTCGGCGTCGCTCCCGTTCGCTCCTGCACCGTCCGCGAACCGCTCCAGCGCCGCTTGGCTCGCGTGCCACTCACGCTTCAGCGTTACGCCTCCCGCGCGAGCCGCGTCCACACTCGTGCCTGCGCGTTCCTGCTCGCGCCACGTCTGTTCTAGTGCAGTGCCTGTTCTCGAGCCGCGCACCTCCGCTCGCCCAGTGCACTAGCGCCGCGCCGCTCTGCCGCCCGGGACCTCGCCCGAACGCTTGCACCACGAGCCACCCTCGCTGCGTCGCACGACACCCGCTCGCTCCGCTCCATCCGCGCGGCGTTCACCCCTTGCTGCCGCGCACCTGCGCTCCGCACCCGAGCCAGCGCGTCCGCGCGCCGCTGGCCTGCTTCCGCTCGCCCCAACGCCCGGCGCCAGTCCTGCTCCCGCGCGCCGCCAACGCCACCAGCACGCCTTCGCTCGCCGCGCCCACGAGTCGCCCGCACCGCCAGCCTCGGGCACTCCCTGCTCTGTCCTGGCCGCTCGGGCCGCACGCCTGCGCGCGCCGCTCTGGCTTCCGTGCGCGCCACACCAGTGCACGGTCCGCGCGCGTCGGCTCCGCGCCTTGGTCCGCTGCTCACCTCGCACCTGGGCCGCGCGCCGCCCCTGGGCCCGGGACCCCGCGCCCCGCACGGCTGCGCCTGAGCCGGCCCCCGCACGCCGCCCAGCTCCGCTCGGTGCTGCCCGCCAGCCGCGCGCTCGCCAGCCGTCGCCCGCGCCTGTGCCCGCGTGGGGCCGCCGCCGCTCGCGCCCCGCTCGGGCCGCTGCGCTGGCCCCGAGCTGCTCCGCCTGGTGCCGAACAGAGGGAGGGAAACAGGGGAAAAATCCCCCACGCCGCCTGGACGCCCTGTATCAGTGGAGGAAAGAGAGAGGGAAAAAATGGACATGGGGATAGGAATGGAGACCAAGGGAACAGTGCTGGATTTATGGAATCAGCAGGAGGCGCCAGGGATAAGGAAACAGAGGAGAAGGAGGGATGGAATTCTCCAAGGACCTATGCGTAATTTCCGAAAACTGCAGGGGCCTGACTGTAAAACAAAATTTCCCGTTGATTTAAAACCCTAATGAAGAAATGCCCAAAACGAAAGTTGGAGAGTTTTTCAAACTCTTCAACATTGCTTTAAGGCTCAAATTCAAAAACTCAAAATTTATATTTTTACGCATGAAGTTTTGAACAAAAGTCGGATTTGAATTACTTTTGTCCTAAAAGTGTAATTTTATAAAATTTAGGACTTGAATGCAAGCATTTATGACATGTCATGATGACGGGATAGAATCGTCATAATAATTGGATAGACATGTCATGATGACTTGCACTTTTACACTTTAGCCCTGAGTAAATTTGAAAGTTACTTTTGTAAATCAAACATTTGCATAAAAGGACTTGTACTTTTATAAAATTACATAAATACCCTTATTTTTACCATTTTACCCAAAATTTTTACACACTTCAACATACACATTTCCAGTGCAACCTTTTGAGTAAATATATATTTTTACAAAACATAAAGTAAGAAAAATATATTTGCAAAACCACCCTTGCCTTAATCCAAATACATTTTGCAAAAACAACCCTAGATTTTTCTGTAATTACAAAAATACCCTTTTTATTTGCACTTTAAATTTTCAAAAGCATCACATAAACACACATAAGCTTTATACAAACAAACACATATTTCACACTAACAAAATACATGCCTAGTTTACAAACACACGAACTGTCACAGCCCTCCCCCTAAAAAGAATCTCGTCCCGAGATTCGGACGAAAGGCTCTAAGGGAAAGAGAAGTGAATCACACACCAAAAGTGGCAAAAGCAATCACACCAGAGATGAGCATAACGAGAGCATGAAGAGATGGGACATAGATGAGTTTAACAGGATAAGGAAAGAAAAGGTGATCGAGTTCTCATAGAGTTACGATCACAACAGGAGGACGATAAATGTCAGCGACATTCATCACAAAACTTTGTGGATAGCAAGTAAGGATAGCATGAGAGTTTGATAAATGATGTTTGAAACATTCTTGCTCAGAGTTTATTACCTGAATGATTTGGATGAGATTGATTGTAAAACATGTCTATTCATACTGATGCAATCAAGGGATAATGACAAAATGCTCTACTCCGAGTGCAATGCTCGATATATAACCATGAACATGATGCACTGCTGAGATGTATGATTACAATGATGGTGCAACATGAGGATGAGGGATTCCATGCACGACCGAAATGGTGCATATGACACAATGCAATCACCATGATGCTGACCAAATGATGCATACACTATGATGCAAGGATGATGATATTTGCAATGTATGCACATATGAAATGCATGAAGTATGATGCATACTCTCATGAGTTGATGATGCATATGACTCGCGCTCTACAACCGTTCTTCCGTAATGAACACCTGGGTAGCTCTATATCCTTAGGCAAGGATCAAAAGTTAGGACACCAGTAAGGTTGCATAAGAAGAGATTGCAGTAGGGTTACGTCACATATACCTAGTCACCAGTGCGCCCCTAATGGCTTAATCATATGGCTGCAGCACACATGAGGCCTTAGGTTCCGACACGGCATCATGGTCATGTGATTAAACACCACCACAAAAGAGAAATAGCAACCCTGTAGTGCCAACAGCAACAAGATAGATCTTAGGAAACCCAAGATACTCGAAGTTGTACTGGAGGCATACCCGTTAGTTAGTCTACGGGCTTTCGATGATGATGCAACACCATGCACTAACCAAAGATGATATATGCTATGATGCATGACATTTGCCGGAAATTTTGTATCCAGAAGTAGCTATGGTCATACATCTTTTTAATTTATCTAAAATCATCTGAGCAAAAAATGGAAGGTGTAGTTTTCAGATGTTGTAACCAGAATAGCCAACGATATCAGGTACAACACCAAGAAAGGATAGATAGACCGCTAGATAATGGATTGAAGGATTTGATGATAACCATCAAGGTTTAACCATCAAAGGAGAAGTTCAATGGTTCTGCCGAAACAGATTTAAGGCAAGATCAGGGGTTTGATTTGGCTGTCAAGCTAAGATCGGTGATAGGGTTCAAACAAAGCCCAATTCACCTGATTCAC
Source organism: Panicum hallii (assembly GCF_002211085.1). Taxonomy (NCBI): domain Eukaryota; kingdom Viridiplantae; phylum Streptophyta; class Magnoliopsida; order Poales; family Poaceae; genus Panicum; species Panicum hallii. Next base: position 38,412,015 of record NC_038042.1, read on the forward strand.
AAAAGGCGTTCTCAACTCTAAATTAGCCTATCAGATTACGTTGGCTTCTACCGCACAGAGTCAAAACAGACATTCAGTACAAGCACATATTTCAGTACATCAACGTAACAACCAAGGCAATCAGGTCAATCCAAGATGTCATGATGCATGCACGTTCTACACGTCCTCACAAACAAAAATAACTGCCAAGTAATCTTGGTCTTACGTGGTTAAGTACGGTGGCATCATATAAATACGTCTCTCCCTATAATAACTAGTCGATAATCCTAACCGTTCAAAACCCATCGAATCGTGGTTAGCATTCCTGCAGAAAACACAATATGTATATACTGAACCTTTCATGCCAGCATGTCATGAAAGCGTCCCCAAACATTACTGTTCACTATAGAAACAGCATCTGTACAATTACCGCCGTACAGACAACGTTAACATACGTTATTGAGATAACGTATTCACGGGGTACCGCAAAATGCGGGGGTATGATCTGCGATCGCCATACCCTGCGCCGAACCATATACTCCCAATATAATCAACCTAAGTTGGTATATTGGCAGCATCTCAAGTAAGCCACTGCTTGAGAAACAGCGTTCGGTTCGCATCACCGACGGGAAGGCCAAGCTCCCTCAGTTGGCTGAGGATCCTTACCTCCTTACCTCACCATCGAAGATGTCGTTACAAAATGTAAGGTTGGGTTGTGCATAAATTTAAGTTTTGACAGAAAATAATGCTGGTAGTTAGGGTTATATATACATATACTATAGCCACCTCTATTTTCCCTTAAACATCACCCTAGGGCTTTACGTACTATACATAATCCTTAACGAATCCAACGTAGTTTTACCAAATACTCTGTTGGTTAAACTTTTATACTGAAAGCATTTTTATGGTAAAATGTATCTCCAGGGTAACCTTATAGCTCTGATACCAGCTGTGGCAGAACCAACCTGAATTATACCGGCTCAAGTACGCGAGTCCACTTCCGAGGGCTTCAGCGTCCTTCAAACGGTATAATCCCTTGGCCTGTCGGGTAACGTCCCGATAAACCACCGATACACAGGATCAATAAGGTTACCTCACACGAAGGTGAGTCCAGAGATACAATCACCATCACATTTTACATCATAGAGAATTACATTACAAGAATTTCCAAAAGAAGTATGAAGTTTCAAATCTAGAGAAAAGATTACCAACCATTAAAGCTATGGTTTTTGGCAGCGGAAAACATACGCGACGATTACAACACGTCGTCAAGACGGATGTCATGCTAAGCCCGGGCACGACATCACTCGAGATCATCAGTGTTGGCCGAGGACGGATCCCTTTCCATGGACCAATCTTCTGGAAGAGCATAGGGCCAAGACAGGGAAGAGTAGGATCTTCAAAGGCTTTACCTGAAAAACATAAAACTAGCAAGGCTGAGTATACTAATACTCAGCAAGGCTTACCCGGGATTGGGTATACTTTAGCCCATAGCTAGACTCATGAAGGCTTTGCAAAGGCTCTGGGTTCATTTTCAGCTGAAAAGCAACAAAGAGTATGAACTACTTTCAAGTTTTAGCTTTTTTTCTTCTAGTTGAGTATTTATTCTAGATTAGCACCTACACTAAGCAAGCAAGGTAGTGATTCTCATCCATCAAGATTATCCATCATTAGTTCCACTTCTTACTCAATGTGGTAAAAGGGATAAGCAGTCTCAAGCATCGTGAGAGGCGGACGATTCGAATCGAATTTAACCTTGCAAGGTAAACCTAACACACACGCCTGGAATACCAACAAGGTGAACCAAGCAACCGTTTCCCTCATATTCCGGGTTGTGGATCAGGGCCACCACAAGCGACTGCAGGACCGTACGCACACCCTATATGTGCAGGACATACGTCTGTAGCGCGACTACAAAACCCGTATTCCTGTCTGCCTTGCAGAACGTACTCCCACACGTCGGTGTGTGTGAACATAAAATAAAAGTCGAGTGGTGGAGACAAGTCCACTTGCCGGGCCAATCGGGTACTAGGCTTACCGCTTACCATATTTCGCGGCATGTGGCTAGTACTTTCAAAAGCTTAGCCACCACTACCAAACATTTCGGCCTTAAAACTTTTCATCGAAACAGACAGGGTAAACTTCCAGGTCATGACACAATACATGACCCTGTCCGTCATCCTTATAGTGGTTGCAATAATGTAAACATTCAACTCCTATATCGCGCGAGTGACAGGAAATCACCCGACTTCTACCGGTCCTATTAGCGGAGCATCTATCCGATAAGGACTCGGGAGCATTACATGGGATTCCTAGGATTCATGCATCTAGGGTTTCACTTCAACTCCTAGACTTAATGCAAGATATAATATAGATAGACATAGATTGCAGTGTAAATAAAGTAGTGGGATATGTCCGGGGCTTGCCTTTACTGGTGGGTCTGAAGTCAGTAAGTCAACATCTTCCGAACTTTGGTTCGGGGCTTCAGTTAATCCCTTGGTGACGTTCATTTGGTCTTCAGGAATATTCGCCGTAGACTTCTGGGAGATCTCGTAGTTACCGTTTGCAGAAGTAGACGTATCTACATGCAATGCAACATTTCATTTAAAATGTGCGCATAACACTACCTTACTTCACAATACAATTGTAACTTAGCATTCATATAACACACTATTCACATATCAACCGAAAGATCTGAAACTAAACTTAGATAGAGCTTTAGGGGAACAACTAACTAGAATCGGCTACTCGTTGAAGATTACAACAGAGCCGATTGGAAACCATAGAGGTTTAGCCGATGGAAAGGTGCATCGGGTTTCTAGATGATCGATGAAAGCATCGATTACCTTGGCAGAAGGATGATTCCTAAAGCAGTTGTGTCTTAACTGAGATGTGCTTAAGTGTTATTCTAGGCAACTAAGTGTGGTTGTATCGGCTCGATTACGTCAGCACAACAATTGAGTGACGTATAGTCGATAGAAGTGTGGTTAAGGGTATATGGCCGATAGATATAGATAGCCGATCTTTCAGTCGATAAATCGACTGATAGAAGTGTATAGATAAAGGTGGGAAAACTAAGGATCGATCGGCCGTGTTTGACCGATACGGAAACGACTAGAATCGGCTTGGATCGGCCGATAACAAGAATCTTAAGGTCGTGCGTGTAACTCTGATACAGTGTCTAGGTGCAGCCGACGTAGGACAGAACAAAGGAATTGTATCGGCAGCAGCCGATACTAGAAAGGTAACAACTGTATCAGCTAATCAGCCGATGGTAGAAGTATCGACCGACAGCTGTTACACGGGAACATCATAAACTCAAGGAAAACAGATGCTTAGCGGCTGAGCTAATAGCCGCCACTGAAGCATAGCTGTCGAGATGTATTAACTAAGCAGCAGATACACATGAACTAACAAGAATCCCTATACGAAAAGGGCCTTAAGGAGATTGCAATCAAGACGAGAACAATGTCTTGACGGCAGGATATAAGCACCAGGGTGATAGGATTAACTAGATATCACACCTTTCTATTTAAGACATATATTCTAGGGCTTACTTTTTAGTTATAGCACAAGCATACAATATAAAGCACAACAAAACATTCATTCCCTAACACTTGACCTAGACCACACATCAAGATTTTCAATTCAAAATCACCACATAAACTTGTAGATTTTGATCTAGGTTTCAAACAAAACTGATTTTGTACTTTTATGAACTTCTTACTATAAAATGTAGAAGTTCATTGATTTGAAATACAGAAAGCTTTGGAAATTTTACAAGGAACACCCTAGATCTTTCTAAAACATGGCAATCAAGTCCCTGGTTCGGGATAAACAGATGACAGGAAGTTAACAACGATATTCCGGCAAAGTAGTCGCCGGCATTAGAAAGATTCAAAGGATCAGGGCAAACCTTGATTGTGGAGAAGAACAAACGGAAAGTGAAGTTCCATGGCGAACAAGATTGGCGAAGAGAAAAGCTCGATGAAAAGGTTCACGAGCTTTCTTGAGGTGTTGTGGTCTTGCTCGGACGATCGGTGAAAGGTAAGAGGTGCTGGATGTCGTGGACTCCTGGGATGAGATGATGGAGCCGAATGGGTTCGCTATGTCAAATCCTCCGTGAACCTCAAGATCCTCCTGCTCACGGGTTAAACCTTCTCTTGCTCACGCACACGTGCCACTGAAACACGTCTGGCACACCCGTGTAACTTCCTGCAGGACTGTCGTGCTTGGTTGCATCGAGGCTCCTCCTAGCTCCTCACGCCTAACTGCCGCTTTCGCCCCACAACTCCTCCTTCCGACTCGCCAGCTTTCGCGCGTCACCGCGCGCACACTCGCGCGACCCGTTCGGCGTCGCTCCCGTTCGCTCCTGCACCGTCCGCGAACCGCTCCAGCGCCGCTTGGCTCGCGTGCCACTCACGCTTCAGCGTTACGCCTCCCGCGCGAGCCGCGTCCACACTCGTGCCTGCGCGTTCCTGCTCGCGCCACGTCTGTTCTAGTGCAGTGCCTGTTCTCGAGCCGCGCACCTCCGCTCGCCCAGTGCACTAGCGCCGCGCCGCTCTGCCGCCCGGGACCTCGCCCGAACGCTTGCACCACGAGCCACCCTCGCTGCGTCGCACGACACCCGCTCGCTCCGCTCCATCCGCGCGGCGTTCACCCTTGCTGCCGCGCACCTGCGCTCCGCACCCGAGCCAGCGCGTCCGCGCGCCGCTGGCCTGCTTCCGCTCGCCCCAACGCCCGGCGCCAGTCCTGCTCCCGCGCGCCGCCAACGCCACCAGCACGCCTTCGCTCGCCGCGCCCACGAGTCGCCCGCACCGCCAGCCTCGGGCACTCCCTGCTCTGTCCTGGCCGCTCGGGCCGCACGCCTGCGCGCGCCGCTCTGGCTTCCGTGCGCGCCACACCAGTGCACGGTCCGCGCGCGTCGGCTCCGCGCCTTGGTCCGCTGCTCACCTCGCACCTGGGCCGCGCGCCGCCCCTGGGCCCGGGACCCCGCGCCCCGCACGGCTGCGCCTGAGCCGGCCCCCGCACGCCGCCCAGCTCCGCTCGGTGCTGCCCGCCAGCCGCGCGCTCGCCAGCCGTCGCCCGCGCCTGTGCCCGCGTGGGGCCGCCGCCGCTCGCGCCCCGCTCGGGCCGCTGCGCTGGCCCCGAGCTGCTCCGCCTGGTGCCGAACAGAGGGAGGGAAACAGGGGAAAAATCCCCCACGCCGCCTGGACGCCCTGTATCAGTGGAGGAAAGAGAGAGGGAAAAAATGGACATGGGGATAGGAATGGAGACCAAGGGAACAGTGCTGGATTTATGGAATCAGCAGGAGGCGCCAGGGATAAGGAAACAGAGGAGAAGGAGGGATGGAATTCTCCAAGGACCTATGCGTAATTTCCGAAAACTGCAGGGGCCTGACTGTAAAACAAAATTTCCCGTTGATTTAAAACCCTAATGAAGAAATGCCCAAAACGAAAGTTGGAGAGTTTTTCAAACTCTTCAACATTGCTTTAAGGCTCAAATTCAAAAACTCAAAATTTATATTTTTACGCATGAAGTTTTGAACAAAAGTCGGATTTGAATTACTTTTGTCCTAAAAGTGTAATTTTATAAAATTTAGGACTTGAATGCAAGCATTTATGACATGTCATGATGACGGGATAGAATCGTCATAATAATTGGATAGACATGTCATGATGACTTGCACTTTTACACTTTAGCCCTGAGTAAATTTGAAAGTTACTTTTGTAAATCAAACATTTGCATAAAAGGACTTGTACTTTTATAAAATTACATAAATACCCTTATTTTTACCATTTTACCCAAAATTTTTACACACTTCAACATACACATTTCCAGTGCAACCTTTTGAGTAAATATATATTTTTACAAAACATAAAGTAAGAAAAATATATTTGCAAAACCACCCTTGCCTTAATCCAAATACATTTTGCAAAAACAACCCTAGATTTTTCTGTAATTACAAAAATACCCTTTTTATTTGCACTTTAAATTTTCAAAAGCATCACATAAACACACATAAGCTTTATACAAACAAACACATATTTCACACTAACAAAATACATGCCTAGTTTACAAACACACGAACTGTCACAATACTTGGCAATTTCTCGTTTCATACGAGTCCACCAAAAGTTTTGTTTTAGATCCTGGTACATCTTTGTACTGTCGGGGTGCATAGAGAATTTAGATAGGCGGGCTTCATCCAATATCTATTTATGGAGCTTATGGTCCTTAGGTACAACGATACGTTCGTTGAACCATAAAACTCCTTCTGGATCTACTCAGAAGCACCTATACTTCCCTTCTCCTTGTGTTATCTTCTGTTTAATAATTCTAACTCCTTTATTGCGCCGTTGAGCTAGAACAATGCTATCCTTAAGTGTGGCTTCAACCGAGAGATGGTTTAAGTCACCTTGGGGAACGATTTCTACATTAAGCTTTCTCATTTCCCAATAAAGAGTCTTGTTGAAAGCTTCTACAGACAAGCATGAACAATGTGCCTTGCGACTGAGTGCATCCACAACGACATTGGCCTTACCTGGATGATAGTGTACCTCCAAATCATAATCTTTGATAAGCTCTAACTAGCATCTTTACCTCATATTTAGGTCTGCCTGTGTAAAGATGTACTTGAGGCTTTTATGGTCAGTATAAATGTGACATTTTGTACCCATCAAATGATGTCTCCAGATCTTCAAGGCTTGAATGACTGCTGCAAGCTCAAGATCATGGGTAGGGTAGTTCTGTTCATGAACCCTGAGTGCTCGTGATGATATGCAATTACTCGATTGTCTTGCATAAGTACACAACCAAGCCCGGTTCCTGATGCATCACAATAGATGTCGAAGGATTTTGACACATCTGGTTGAGCTAAGACTGGAGCAGTTGTAAGATGGTCTCAGAGAGTGTGGAATGTGTCTTCGCATTTTTGATCCCAAGAGAATTTGGCACCTTTCTTCAGTAGTTCGGTCATTGGTTTGGCTATTCTAGAGAAGTCAGGAATAAAGCGGCGATAATAGCCAGCTAGACCAAGAAAACTACGGATCTGATGGACTGATGTTGGGGGTTTCCAATCCATCACTTCTTGTACTTTGCTGGGGTCAACGGATATACCGTCACCAGAGATGGTATGGCCTAGAAATTTCACAGTATCTAACCAAAACTCGCACATGGAGAATTTGGCGTATAAATGGTGGTCTCTTAATCGCTGAAGAATGACATGAAGATGTTTGGCATGATCTTCAGGATTTTTAGAGTAGATCAGGATGTCATCAATGAAGACCACAACAAATTTGTCGAGTTCTTGCATGAAGACGGAATTCATGAGATACATGAAATATGCTGGTGCGTTGGTAAGACCAAATGACATGACTAGGTATTCATATAAACCATATCGAGTGGAGAAAGATGTTTTTGGAATGTCACTTGGCCGGATCTTAATTTGATGATAGCCGGAACGAAGATCAATTTTGGAAAATACCTTAGCTCCGGCTAACTGATCAAAAAGAATATCAATGCGGGGCAGGGGATATTTGTTTTTGATAGTTACCGCATTGAGAGGACGATAATCAACACATAGCCTTAAGCTATTATCTTTCTTTTTCACAAATAAGGCTGGACAACCCCATGGTGATGCACTCGGACGAATAAAACCCTTGTCAAGGAGGTCTTGGAGTTGGATTTTCAACTCGGCCAACTCGTTAGGAGGCATACGATAAGATCTCTTAGAGATAGGGGCTGTGCCAGGTTGGAGTTCTATGATAAACTCGATATCTCTATCTGGGGGCATTCCAGGCAAATCGTCTGGAAAGACGTCTGGGTATTCACAGACAATAGGGATATCCTTTAACTTGATCCCTATTGTAGCGTAGGTGCAAGGGTTAAGGTACTGCTGTTGTGGGAGATAGAGAATGGTAGGCTCATACTCAGGTGAATCTATCTCCACAATTCGGGAAGAGATATCTAATGACACTTGATGTTGGGTCATCCAATTCATACCTAAGAGGATATCCATTCCTTCTAGGTCTAGTAATAGTAGATCTGTCCTCATCAGATTTTTACCCATTTGAATAGGCACGCTTCTACAAACTTGGTTTGAGGAGATTTTACCGCCAGGGGTTGTTATCATATATACCCCACTAACAGGATAAAGGTCCAAGCCTATTTGAGTTCCAAACTTTGCACTGACAAAGCTATGGGTGGCACCAGTGTCAAAAAGAACAATTACTGGGTGATGGTTGATAAAAAATGTACCCGTCATTATTGGTGTCCCTTCGGGGAGTTCGGAGAGAGTGGTGAGGTTCACCCTTCCTTGGCGGACCTGGACCACTTGCCTCTTGCCCTTGCCCTTGCTGGTTGGACCGAATGTTTGCCCTTGGAAAGACTTCCTAGGTTGAGGGCAATCCTTGATGAAATGGGACGGGCTTCCGCAGTTAAAACAACGATAGTTGCCTTGATTGATGGGCGGAAAGCTCAGCCGCGGACCTTGTTGTTGTTGCTGCTGAGGTTGAGGTGTCGGTGGTCGGTTGAATCGTGCCTGTTGGGGTGGTCTAGCTACCCATCTGCCAGACAAATTGCTTCGAGGCGGGGCTCGAAGAGCAGTGCTCGGGACCAACCGATACCTTGACGGTGGCGTATTTATAGGCCCTATAGGTGTCTTCCTTTTCTTTTCTGCTCTATGGGCTGAGATGCAGTCTTCCTGGGTGATGGCCATGTTGACTAGCTCATTGAAGTTATCGGCCCTAACCAAATTCAATCGTTCTTTAAGTTTGGTGTTCAGGCCTCGACGAAAATGATCTCTTTTGCAGGCATCACTGTCCGCATGGTATCCCACGTACTGGCACAAGTGGTTGAAAACTTGTGCGTATTGCATGACGGTGCGGGTTCCCTGAGTTAGGTTCAAAAATTCATTGAGCTTTCGCTCAATGAGTCCTTCGGGTATGTGGTGCGCTCGAAACGCAGTCCGAAACTCATCCCAAGTGACGATATGATCGGCAGGCTGCATGCATGGAAATGATCCCACCATAGGCGAGCTGTGCCACGGAGTTGCTGGGCTGCAAAAAGCACCTTGTTCTCATCCAAACATGGGGCAAACAATAAAGCAAACTTGGACTCGATGGTACGGAGCCAAGCGTCAGCGTCGAGGGGCTCATCTGCCTTATGGAATAGTGGAGGCTGGGTACTGAGGAAGTCTTGATAACTAGCCGATAGGGGTTCGTCTCGGCCTTGAGATTGTTGATGGAAATGGCCCATCTGAGCCTGCACAAGCTGGTTGAGGAGTTCGGTTTGTCGGGCCATGACTTCGGCAAAATTTGGAGGTGGCGGTGGCGGTTGCTAAGAACCGCTAGCCTAATCTGCCCGAAAACCTTCCGGGGTTCCGCGAGTAGCTCCAACCATCTGAAATAAAGGAAATATCCATTATCAATCATATCCTTATTCCAATTTCAAATGATATACAATTGCTAGAATGTAATTCATAAGCTCCATTCAATCAACTCATTTCAGATGCAAAAGGATGAAGTAGGATGGTAGAACACAGGGTTTGGATTACTACTCGAACACTGGTAGTCCTTACATCTTACATCAACGTACTTCAACTATCATAAGCCATTTCCTAAGTACACATGCCACACATAACACAACAAGTGGCTCTTGATCTAAATACACTACGCACTACCTATGCCACATCTATGTACACTAATTACAGCTAGACTGTCACCCACCCAACCAAAACTAAAAGTCATCAAAGTTGCCCACTGATGACTGACTGCCAGAAGAAGAATGATGGGGACTGATAACAGGATCTCCATGCTCAGAATCGATCTCGGAGACTCCTTCGATTTCTTCAGGATCTTCTTCTTCTTCAGGAGCTGGTACAGCAGGAGGTGCTTGCTGCTGTTGGAGTTCATTGATCTGGGCTTGGGCATCATCAACCTCGAGAATAAGGTCATGGATCTGTTCCTGGAGAAAATCAATGATCGTGTTGCGTTGGGTGATTATCGCATCACTCTCATTGATTTGGTCTTCCCGGTGATGAATAGTCTCTTCCCGGGCAGTGATGATTTCTTCCTTCTCTATCACCGAAGCTTGAAGCTGCTATATTTGGGTAACTTGTCGGTCAGCATTCCTGAAATGACCTTGCGCGATACTGATCAATTGACCCATACTGCGATGTAGTAGAAGCTGAGAGTGATGCTGAACACTCATAAACCTCATAGTACCCTGAAGCGCTTCTTCTGTCGAGCCCTCCAACCTGTGACCTTCAGGGACTACCCTGAGATTCCACTCAGGATCGTTAGGATCTATGGTAGAAAATAATCCAATAGGCTGTCCTGCAACTTCCCTTGGATGTTGGTTGCAGAACAGATAGATAGCTTCCAGAGCTACTCCCTCAATCGTATCAACTATACGATGACCCACCACATTAACTTCAATGGGCTGCCATTGGGAGCGGAAGGGATGCTGGGGAATGATCATCCTGACTCGACATCGGCGAACACCCTCCTCCTGATATTCTATTGCATCATACTATGGAGGCTCAGTATAAAGGAGCGAATGCAGTGACTCCCAGAGAAGGCGAGGGAAACCCTCCCAGTGCAAGGCATTTGTGTGGTGATGCCCTGCCGGATCCCAAACGACATTGGAAGGGGCTGCCATCTGCAACAAGAATGCAAATGGTGAGACTTATTTACCTTGCTGAGAAATCACAAGATAAATGGAATAAGATAATCAATTCTGATAACAGCAAAGACTTAAAATCAGATGGATGCCTAGGGTACTTAAGATACTCAACTTAGAACTACCATGAGAATCTTATCAACCCATTCTAGAGATAAACAACACACTATTCATCCTTAACAAAATTTGAACATATATTGCATTCTTTTGTTCGACAATGAATTATGTGTGCACGTACTATTCGTCCTCACAACCAAAAACAACTGCCCTCATCTTCGGACTTACGCGGTTAATTTCGGTAGCATTACCCATACGTCTCTTACTAATAACTAGTCGATAAGTCCTACTCGTCCTAACCTCTTAATCGTGGTTAGTGTACCTGCAAAAGACCACATATATATATATGAACCTTTCATGGCAGCACGACATGAAAGCGTTCCCAAACAGTACTGTTCACTATAGAAACAGTATCTGTACCATTACCGCCGTACAGACGACGTTAACATACGTTATCGAAACAACGTATTCACGGGGATACCGCAAAATGCGGGGGGTATGAACAGCGATCGCCATACCCTGCGCCGAACCATATATTCCCAATATAATCAATCTAAGTTGATATATTGGCAGCATCTCAAGTAGACCACTGCTTGAGAAACAGCGTTCGGTTCGCATCACCGACGGGAAGGCTAACTCCCCAGTTAGCTGAGGATCCTTACCTTCTTACCTCACGGTCGCAGGTGTCGTTACAGGAAGTAAGGTTGGGTTGTGCATGAATTTAAGTTTGGACAGAAAGTAGTGCTGCAAATCAGAGCTATCTATACATATATATATATATATATATTCTAGCAGCCACCTGATATTTCCCATATACATCCCAAGGGCTTTGCGTTCTAAGCACCAACCTTAACGAATTCAACGCACGTTGTAAATTCATTAGTTGGCCAATTTTCCTGAAAACATTTTTAAGAGCTATTCCAGATGTAAAAGTAAACCTACAGCTCTGATACCAGCTGTGGCAGAACCGTTTGTAAGCATCTAGGCCCTTAAGGTATGTTTCGGTGATTAATGACAACCATTATCGTGACTAATGAGTTTGTGCAGCTTTATAGATCATTATTGCTCATTTGGTTACATGTCAAAAGAGGCCCCTAATTTTCATTATTCAAAAAGGCGATCTCGGCATTCAACTCTATAATATGTCAAGACTAAGGATCTTTCTAGTCCTAAGTGTCATAAGGTTGAGAAGGACACTTAGGTTAGTATAGGTTTTATAGTTTTGTAGTGATCGCACTATTAAGAGGGGTTTAGGCTTAGTAACTTGAGAATGGACATGGTCATTTGAAAATGGATGCACACAATGGTCACTCAGGTTTCTAGAAGCTCAAATAAGTGGTTCTCAACTTATATCTCAAGAATATTTGGATTCCATTCAAGACTCAAGTCAGAAAAGGCAAAATCAGAAAAATCCTTAACACCGGATTAACCGACGTTTAAAGTTTTCTATACGTCGGTTAAACGAGGTCAGCCGGTCTGGACAAGTCAATACACCGGTTAAACCGACGTTATTTGAAATTGGACGTCGGTGCAGTTGTCCAGAGACTCGGTTTTCAGTTGATCAGTGGACAACTACACTCACCGGTTAAACCGACGCTATTTGAAATTGGACGTCGGTGCAGTTGTCCAGTGACTTGGTATTTCTGTTGATCAATGGATGATTACACTCACCGGTTAAACCGATGCAACGACGGTTAATCTGCCCAAGCTATAATGGCTAGTTTTCAGAAGTGGCAGTTTACATTCACCGGTTAAACCGACGATGACTATTGGAGGGACGTCGGATTAACCGGCGCTACGCAGTTTTTCTGGCAGCTTTTTCTCCAACGGCTCTATTCGTGTGAGCTGCCTATATATACCCCTCCAATGGGTCATTCTACCACTCTTGACACCAGGCAACATCCAAACACACATACTATAGTCAAGAGCCACTTTGAGCTTCAACATTTCATACACTTGTTCATTCAATCATTCAAGAAGCAAGATTAAGGACTTGAGTAGAGAGAAGCTTGTGTGCATCCATTCTTGGTGATTGGTTCTTGCTCAAGTGAAGGCCTTAGCTTGTTACTCTTGGTGATTGGCATCACCTAGGCGATCTTGGTGATCGAGGTGATTCTCGCGGAGCTTGCCAAGGATTGTGGAAGCCCGGAGAAGAGATTTGTACGTGGCTTGATCTCCACCACACCGGGATGGTGAACGGAGACTCTTAGTGAGCGCCCTCGTCTTGGTGACTTGGGAGGTGACAATACTCTTTGTGAGTGTCACAACGTGGATTAGGGGTGTGTGCCAACACATCGATACCACGGGAAAAATCCGGTTGTCCCTTGTCCACTTTACTTTTTCAAGCATTATCTTTCATGCAATTCATTCATGTGCTTGATTTAGGAATCACTAGTTAGATCTACCTTGCTAGGCCTTATCTCTTTTTATCTTATCTAGCTTGTGTAGGTTGTTTAGTTATCCGGTTGGTGAATTGGTGCCTTTCTAGTATTGCATAGGTTAAGGTTGCTTTATCTTGTTTTAGAAATTGAAAAAGGCCCAATTCACCCCCCCTCTTGGTCCATCGATCCTTTCAATTGGTATCAGAGCCTCGTTGCTCATTTGGATCATTAGGCTTCACCGCCTAGAGCTATGGCCAAGATGGGTGGTTCGCCGCCGCACTTCGAGGGCAAGAACTTTGCCTATTGGAAAGTTCGCATGGCCGCATACCTTGATGCGATTGCCCCCGAAGTATGGTTGGCAACTAAAGTCGGGTTCACCGGAGATCCCACCCCCGACCAATTAAAATGGAATGCTAGAGCTAGAAATGCAATTTTCGAAGCTATTAGTGAGGAGGTCTTTGCTAGAGTTAATGGCATGGACCTAGCAAGTGATATTTGGAAGGAGCTCATTGAAATACATGAAGGTTCCACCAAAGTTCGTGAACAAAAATATCACTTGTTTAGAGCTAAGTATGATTCCTTTAAAATGCTAGCTCATGAAAATTGCAATGATATGTATTCTCGCTTGAATGTCATTGTCAAGGACATTAATGCACTTGAAATATCCAAAATTGACAGTGCATCCATCAACCGCAAGATCCTCATGCTCCTCCCGAAGCCCAAGTATAACATTATCAATGCTATGCTTCAAAAGGAGGATCTCGCCACAATGGAAGTAGGAGAACTAGTGGGCGAAATTCGCGCTCATGAAATGAGTATTCTTGGTATGACTGAAGAGCCAACTTCAAGCAAGTCAATTGCTCTAAAGACCAAGACAAACAAATCCCGCAAGCTCAAGATGGTCAAACAAGACTCAAGCTCAAGCAATGAAGAAGATGATCATCATGAGAGCTCATCCGATATTGAAGATGATGGAGAACTTGCTCTCATGATGAGAAAGTTCACACGCTTGAATGAGAAGATCAATAAGAAGGGTTTCAACTTTGACTCCAAGAAGGGAATGTTCCGGCCAATGGATGTCAAGAACAAGATTTGCTACAATTGTGGCGAAAAAGGACACATCCGTCCAAATTGCCCCAAGCCGGACAAAAGAAGCAAGGACAACAAGAGTAAGCATCGCCATGATTCAAGCGATGATGAAGAAGAGGAGAGAAAGAACAAAAACAAGAGATTTGGGAAGAAGAAGACCCATGACAAGAAGACCAAGCTCTTCCCAAAGAAGAAAGGGCACACCAAGAAAAGTTTCTTGGTGGAGAAACAAGAGTGGGTGACTGATGTCTCATCAAGCGAAGACTCAAGTGATGAAGAAGACATTGTCACCATCGCCCTCACCAATGAAGAACCTTCTCTACCTCCGCCTCCTATGTGCCTCATGGCAAAAGGTAACACCAAGGTATGTGAGGTAGATAGTGAAGATGATAGTGATGAAGAGCTTGATCCAAATGAATTTACTAACCTCATCAATGAGTATACATCCGTCATCAAGAGGGAAAAGGGCAAAGTTAAAGTTCTTGAGAGCACTCATGCCAAGTTAGAGCTTGCCCACTCCGACTTACTTAGTAAGTACAATGACTTGCTCAAAAGGCACAATGAGTCACTTGTACTTGCTAAGCAAGTTGAAGAGAGCCACAAAAAGCTCAAACAAGAGCATAGGGAGTTGGCTCACAAGTATCAAGAACTTGAATTTGCTTATGAAGTAATTGACCCAAGTCTTGAGAAAGTTGTTCTTGAAAAGGTCAATGCTTCTACTTCATGTCATGACCTACTCATTGATGCATATGCCACTAATGTTGTGCCCAAGCTTGCCTCTTCTAGGGAAAAGGAATTGATGGATCAAGTGGCAAGCCTCAAGAGTAGTGTGGAGAAACTCTCAAGGGGAGAATACATCCACAAGGAGATTCTCTTCAACAATGCCCGTGACTATGGTAAGAGAGGTCTTGGTTCATTTCCGGAGCCAAACATGGCTACAACTCCTTCTCCGGAGATCAAGACAAGCTTCATCAAGGAAGTTGGTTCATATTGCCAACATTGCCAAGTCACCGGGCACCACACTAGGGAGTGCACTTTACCATCACGTCCTCTTCCTAAATTACCCAAGAATTACTCATCAATGTTTCAAAATAATCATTTTCTCTTGAGTAAAGTGAAGGGAAAGGTGAAGGCCAAGTTCATTGGCAAAATTGCTAAGGAGTCGAAGAAGAAGCTCCCCAAGCAACTTTGGGTCCCAAAAGCTCTTGTCACACATGTGCAAGGCCCAAAGCTTGTTTGGGTTCCGAAAACTCAAAAATAAATTCTCATGTGTGTAGGTGAACTACAAAGCCGGTGGAAAACATTGGGTACTTGATAGCGGTTGCTCTCAACATATGACCGGCAATGATAGCATGTTCACCTCACTTGAAGACCCCGGCGATCATGAACATGTCACCTATGGTGATAACTCAAAGGGGAAAGTCTTAGGTTTGGGTAGAATTGCAATTTCAAAAGATTTATCCATTTCAAATGTTTTGTTTGTAGAAGCACTTAGTTTTAATCTTATTTCTATTGCACAATTATGTGATCTTGGACTAACGTGTGCCTTTGACAAGAATGGTGTTGTAGTGACTCATGAAAAAGACAAGTCATTGGTATTCACGGGGTTTAGGCATGGCAATATCTATTTGGTGGATTTCTCTTCAAAGCAAACAAGCACCATGACTTGCCTCTTCACCAAGTCGTCTCTTGGGTGGCTTTGGCATAGAAGAATTGCTCACATTGGCATGAGCAACCTCAAGAAAGCCCACAAGAGAGGGATGATCACCGGCATAAAGGACGTCACTTTTGACAAGAACAAGCTATGCAAAGCATGTCAAGCCGGGAAGCAAGTTGCAACTCATCATCCTATCAAGACGATGTTGTCTACCTCCAAGCCGCTCGAGCTACTACACATGGATCTCTTTGGTCCAACTTCATACAAGAGCATTGGTGGTAACCTCTATTGCCTAGTAATTGTTGATGATTTTTCACGTTACACTTGGGTCATGTTTCTAGGCGATAAGGGTGAAACTCCGGAAATCTTCAAGTCATTTGCAAGAAAAGCTCAAAGGGAATACAATTCCCCAATCGTGAAGATTCGGAGTGACAACGGCACCGAGTTCAAAAATATGAAGATTGAAGAATGGTGCGATGAAGAAGGAGTCAAACATGAGTTTTCCGCCACCTACACGCCCCAACAAAATGGTGTGGTGGAAAGAAAGAACAAGACACTCATCACCCTAGCAAGAGCAATGTTGGATGATTATGGCACGTCCGAGAAGTTTTGGGCGGAAGCAATCAATACGGCGTGTCATGCATCCAACCGTGTGTATCCTCACCGACTCCTCAAGAAAACTCCATATGAGCTCATCACCGGGAGGAAACCAAATATATCATACTTTCGAGTCTTTGGTTGCAAATGCTTCATTTATAAGAAGAAAAGGCTCGGTAAGTTTGAAAGTAGATGTGATGAAGGTTTCTTTCTTGGTTATGCATCAAACTCCAAAGCATATAGAGTATTCAATCAAACCTCCGGGTTAGTTGAAGAAACATGTGATGTGGAGTTTGATGAATCTAATGGCTCCCAAGAGGAGGTTGTTGGCTATGAAAATGTAGGGGATGAAGAGATTGAAGAAGCCTTAAAGAAGATGTCCATTGGGGATATCAAGCCGGAAGAGGTGCATGAAGACAATGATCAAGGGGGAGGAACTTCCTCATCTTTACCAAACACCTCCACGGCACCCCAAGCGAATGAAGATCAAGATAAAGTTGATCCACTACCCCAAGAAAATGTGTCAACGCCAACACCCCAAGTCCAAGAACAAGAAGAGCAAAATGTTCCACCACAAGCACAAGTCACTCATGATCCACCCCAACAAGCATCCACGCAAATACCGCTAGTGAAGCACGGTCGCATCTCCAAGGATCATCCAATTGGTCAAATCATTGGTAGTCCTTCCAAAGGAGTAAGAACTCGCTCTAAGTATGCTTCATTTTGCGAACATCACTCGTTTGTTTCTTGTATTGAACCCACTAGCATAGAGGAAGCACTTGAGGACTCGGATTGGGTGATGGCCATGCAAGAAGAGTTGAACAATTTCACCCGCAATGAAGTATGGGTCCTCGAAGCTCCTCCGAAAGATAAGAACATCATCGGCACAAAGTGGGTCTTTCGAAACAAGCAAGATGAACATGGGGTGGTTGTACGCAACAAAGCAAGACTTGTGGCAAAAGGGTTTTCTCAAGTCGAAGGTTTGGATTTTGGTGAAACTTTTGCTCCGGTCGCAAGACTTGAAGCTATCCGCATTCTTCTTGCTTACTCTTCACATCATAATATCAAGTTATATCAAATGGATGTGAAAAGTGCTTTCTTAAATGGCTTTATTAACGAACTTGTTTATGTTGAGCAACCTCCCGGGTTTGTAGATCCGAGGAATCCTAACCATGTTTATAGGTTGCACAAGGCACTCTATGGACTCAAACAAGCTCCAAGGGCTTGGTATGAGAGGCTTCGTGACTTCCTAATCATGCAAGGCTTCAAGATCGGGAGGGTGGACACCACCTTGTTCACAAAAGACGTCAACGGGGATCTTTTCATTTGTCAAATTTATGTTGACGATATTATCTTTGGCTCAACTAATGATTTACTAAGCCATGAGTTTGCTACCATGATGTCTAGGGAATTCGAGATGTCCATGATTGGCGAATTGACCTTCTTCCTTGGTTTTCAAGTCAAACAAATGAAGGAAGGGACATTCATTTATCAAGAAAAATATACTAAAGATATCTTGAAGAAGTTCAAGATGGATGAATGTAAGCCAATCAAGACACCCATGGCAACCAATGGGCATCTCGACTTGGATGTGGACGGTAAACCGGTTGACCAATCCCTCTATCGCTCTATGATAGGGTCTTTGCTTTACCTTACCGCATCTAGGCCCGATATAATGTTTAGCGTGTGCTTGTGTGCCCATTTTCAAGCTAACCCTAAGGAGTCACATCTCTCGGCTGTGAATAGGATCCTTCGGTATCTCAAGCACACTCCTAGCATAGGCTTGTGGTACCCCAAAGGCGCTAGCTTAGATCTCTTGGGATACTCGGATTCGGATTTTGCCGGAAGCCGTGTCGATCGCAAGAGTACCTCCGGGGGTTGCCACTTGCTTGGGCGTTCACTAGTTTCTTGGTCGAGTAAGAAGCAAAATTCCGTGGCTTTGTCCACCGCGGAAGCGGAATATATAGCTGCCGGTGCATGTTGTGCCCAAATTCTATATATGAAGCAAACCCTTTTGGACTTTGGTGTGAAACTAGGAAGAATACCACTCCTTTGTGACAATGAAAGTGCCGTAAAAATTGCCAAGAATCCAGTTCAACACTCTCGCACAAAGCACATTGATATTCGCCATCACTTCTTGCGTGATCACGAAGCCAAGGGGGACATTTCCCTTCAAGGTGTGAGATCCGAGGAGCAATTGGCGGATATTTTCACAAAACCTTTATACGAGAGTACCTTTGTTAGGCTAAGAAATGAGCTAAATGTGTTAGATGCGGCAAACGTCATGTAAGTTGCCATGTCATATAGAAAAATGCATACATATAGGACACTTGTCTAACCATGGTAAGATAGTGATGAGCAAGGGTTTAGCTAGAGGTGGTGGTCCACTTGTTTTCCTCTAGGCTTGTAGAAAGGCTCATCATGAAGAAGCTTTCCATGGGATCAAACTTGACAAGTAGATCTTAAATTCTCGCTATGCATTTCTTGTCATATAATTGTGCATCTCATGTTTACCTTTCTTTCGCATGTGTTTGTAATTTGCATTATCATTGCATGCGTAAAAGTCACAAAGGAGATCACTTGATGAAGATGAGACTTGTTTTTACATGCAAGATCTTAATTCATGAGAAGTGAAGAGAGTAAAGTGTTAGGTGCGTTATTGCCTAGTGAGCAATGTCATTGTGAGTTTGAAGCTTTCCTCCTTCAATATTCCTATGACATGGCTCATACATTTTAATTTGGCGCTTTGTCTCTCTTGCGACTTATCCTTGATTTTGAAAAGAAAAACTATTTAAGTTATTAAGCTATCCTATTTTGAGGGGTAAAGTCGCCTATGCAAGTCCATTAACTTGAGTTTAGTTGAATCTTATAAGTTCATTGGACTTAGCATAGAAAAGTGAGCTGAGAGAGGGTTTTTGGGTACACCGGTTAAACCGACGTTCGATGGATCTATACCCATCGGTTTAACCGGCGTTACTAAGTGTCAGCCACAGCTCAGTCATTTCAGGCGTTCAACCGGCGTATACAAAATTTGCAGCATCGGATCAACCGGTGAACAGATCACAAATTTGACCTGAAAATCAACTGTTATTTGCATCGTTCAACCGACGAGTTCACTTTTCAGATCATCGGTTCAACCGGCGTACAGATACAGATTTGGCAGAGTTTCTGGTAAACTACACCGACGCAATCAACCGGTGTTCAAAACCTAAGCGACGGATCAACCGACGATAAGAAAAATTGCGGGGTCCACATGTCATATTTCTCTCTTGCCGGCTCATGACCCCTCACGCGCTTTCGTTTCCCGCTCGACCCCTCGCCTTCTCCCTCGCTCCTGTCACCGCCGCCGCTGTCCGCCGCCTTGCGCCGCCCGCACGCGCCGCCATACGCCGCCCGCGCCGCCTCGCTCCGCCGCCCGTCGCGCCGCCGCCGTCTGCACTCACGCGCCTTCGCACTTGCTGCCCGTGCATTCCCTCGCGCCGCCGTCACACCGCCGCCCTCGCGCCGCCGCCGCCTTCCACCGCGCGCCCAGCCGCGCCCGTGCACCACCAGCACTGCCTCCGCGCCGTCACACCGCCGTCTCACTTGCGCCCGTGCGCCACCGCGCCGTCGCCTGCGCCAGCGCCGCCCACGCATCGTGTCACCACCACTGTCGCTCCACCACTACCGTCCTGCACACCACTGTGCCACTCGCGCATCACCGCGTCGCCCGCTTGCCACCGCATCGTCGCGTCCGTGTTACTCACTGTGTCAAGATGGGTCGTGACAAAAGGAAGGGGAAGGAGATAGTGGTTGAGGAGCCCGCGCGCAAGCGGACTCGCTCAGCGAGAGAGGCCGAAAGGGCCGAGATGGTGGCTAAGGCCGCCGAGGAGCAGGCGTCTGGCCGTGCTCGTCCGTTCGCGATCAGAGATCCGGCAGCCAGGGGCAGAGGCAGAGGCAGAGGGATGGGCCGAGTCAGAGGTGCCAGGGCCACCAGAGCCACAGCCGCAGCAGCAGCAGAGTCAGGGCAGTCAGCTTCAGCGGCAGAGTCCGATTCAGATACAGAGACAGCGCAGTCCGAGCAGTCTCAGGGGCAGGACACTCAGTCACCAGCTCTACGACGTTCTGGCCGCACCCGGCAGACGTCCCCCGCAGAGGACACTTCACCAGCGACCGAGCGTCGCACCGGACCTAGGACGCGAGGAGGCCACCAGCCTCAGGAGCCTCGCAGGTCCACCGCAGCAGCAGCAGCAGCTCGACGAGCCGAGGCCCTAGCGGCCGAGCGCGCAGTGTTCCGCATGGACACTGTCGTGCGTCTGGAGCCAGGTGTGCTGCTCCAGAACTTGACCAAGGCCAATGCGGCAAAGGTCAAGAGGCTCAGGTGGAGTGTACAGGAGGAGGAGTGGTTTCCCGTGACACGAGACAGCCGGGTCGATCGCAGATTCTGGACACTTCTTCAGGCCAGTTTCTACGAGACCTATCAGAGGCGGGGCCACAGGATATTTCCGCACAGGGTTCTTGACTGGGTTTCACTGAGGACAGCTGCAGGGGGAGCCGATGTCTGGGAGCACTTTGACCACTTCAGGGGTTTGCCCAGGTTGCTCTCGATTGAGAGGAACAGATACATTGAGGATTGGGTCAGGGTTTTCTACGCCACAGCATGGATTGCCCCAGAGCACAGAGCTGTTCACTTCATGTTTGGGGGGCAGGTATTTGGATTGTCCAGAGCGACACTTGCTGGGATACTTGGAGTTGACCTTGTTGACGTCTCTCTGCACGAGATGGTCTACGGTGATGCAGATCCACCTCGCAGGGCCATGATTGGCGGGATTGCACCTTCTCACGAGGCGATCTCACAGTGCTTCCGCCAGCCCTTTCCAGCCTCCTACGCCAGAGTCCCCAGCTTGCTGACCCCAGAGGCTTACGCAGTTCACATGGCACTCCGGAGGACTTTGCTCCCGAGGAGTGGCTACCCAGAGGGGTTCACTGGTCTGCAGCAGCTCCTTCTACTTCACATCCTCACTCACGAGCCGTTCGATATTGTTGATTTTATTCTGGCAGAGATCGAGGATGTTATCACTGACGGGATGGGCGTAGTACGACAGTTTCCTTATGCTCACTGGATCAGTTTCATTTGCTCCATGATAGTGCCAGCTGAGTCACCCGTCAGTGCAGTCTACCGACAGGACGAGACTCCCTGGTTCCCAGTTTACCGTCCTACAGCACCTTCGGACCGGAGGAGAGGCAGGCAGGCTGATAGAGCTGCCATGGCACGATTGTCACCGGAGGTATAGGCCCGAGTGGCCCAGGAGGATGAGGCACTGCTTGCCGCAGAGGCACAGCTTCCCGGAGGAGATGATGAGATTCATTGGTCAGACTCCTCCGAGGATGAGGAGTACTTCCCTGCACCAGCCCCAGCTAGTCATGATCATGAGGCAGGCGGGTCCGGAGAGCCAGCTCCAGCATCAGCTGCTGCCGCTACAGTTTCAGAGTCACAGGTGTCTCAGCCGTCTGAGCTCACCGCACTTCTACAGCAGCTGGTGACACAGCAGAGAGAGGACCGCCTTGCTCAGGAGGAGGCCAGGAGAGCCCATGAGGCCCAGCTTGCACAGATTCAGAGGGAGGCCGCCCGAGAGCGAGCTGCTACTGAGGAGCGTTTCGTCGGCCTTATTGACAGAGTCTCTCAGAGGACGGACGCTCAGTTTCAGCAGATGCAGCAGGGCATGATGGCGATGTTCGGAATGATTTCACAGCTGTATTCTCACACCGGACTCGCCCCACAGCAGCCAGGTCAGACAGGCCTTCAGGGCGCCGGAGCACCACCACTTGCAGTTACACCTGCTCCGGCCTCCACTGCTCCAGCTTCCTCCGCGACCCCAGAGATTATGTTCTCACTGTCAGCATTACTTGGGTCTGCGAGTCGTCCTCTCTTCTCTCCACTGCCTGCGACCTCACTCTTCCAGGAGTCACCTTCTGCAGTGCAGTCCGTTGGCCTCCCCGTCGTACCACAGCCATTACCTTCAGGGGGAGGCGGAGAGGTGTCCTTAGCCCAGCAGTCGTCACAGCCGGCAGCATCAGCACTCACTACTTCAGATGTTGACACATCTTCTGCTGAGCCGGCTACTACTTCCACGGACCCTCTCCCAGGCAGTGCGAGCACCAGGGCCTCGACGACAGCCTCGACGACAGCTACACCTCCGGTCAGCTCAGCTCCTGCAGGCCCTTCAGATCCGCAGCTACCGTCAGTCACTGAGGATCCACCGTCTGACGACGACGACGACGACGATGACCCGGATCGCTTCCTCGCCGTCCCTCATCACCCGGATCAGTAGCTACCCTTTTTGGGCTTGGATGCCAAAGGGGGAGAGGGAGTGAGAGACAGGGGGAGGGTAGCACTAGAGAGAGCTCGATCAGGACTTTGTTGTTTCTTATTGTATTATATATTGTCTTATATTTGGTTTTAGTTCATGGATATGTACATTTGTCATTTGAGCATACTGAGCTTTTGAGACATATCTATGGATTTCGTTTGAGCCCTTGAGCTCTTTGGTTCCTCTCTTTCGAGTTTGCCTGTGTTTATTCTTGCCATATCTTTCTCGCTCTCTTGTTATTTATGTCTGTGTTGTCATCAATCACCAAAAAGGGGGAGATTGTAAGCATCTAGGCCCTTAAGGTATGTTTCGGTGATTAATGACAACCATTATCGTGACTAATGAGTTTGTGCAGCTTTATAGATCATTATTGCTCATTTGGTTACATGTCAAAAGAGGCCCCTAATTTTCATTATTCAAAAAGGCGATCTCGGCATTCAACTCTATAATATGTCAAGACTAAGGATCTTTCTAGTCCTAAGTGTCATAAGGTTGAGAAGGACACTTAGGTTAGTATAGGTTTTATAGTTTTGTAGTGATCGCACTATTAAGAGGGGTTTAGGCTTAGTAACTTGAGAATGGACATGGTCATTTGAAAATGGATGCACACAATGGTCACTCAGGTTTCTAGAAGCTCAAATAAGTGGTTCTCAACTTATATCTCAAGAATATTTGGATTCCATTCAAGACTCAAGTCAGAAAAGGCAAAATCAGAAAAATCCTTAACACCGGATTAACCGACGTTTAAAGTTTTCTATACGTCGGTTAAACGAGGTCAGCCGGTCTGGACAAGTCAATACACCGGTTAAACCGACGTTATTTGAAATTGGACATCGGTGCAGTTGTCCAGAGACTCGGTTTTCAGTTGATCAGTGGACAACTACACTCACCGGTTAAACCGACGCTATTTGAAATTGGACGTCGGTGCAGTTGTCCAGTGACTTGGTATTTCTGTTGATCAATGGATGATTACACTCACCGGTTAAACCGATGCAACGACGGTTAATCTGCCCAAGCTGTAACGGCTAGTTTTCAGAAGTGGCAGTTTACATTCACCGGTTAAACCGACGATGACTATTGGAGGGACGTCGGATTAACCGGCGCTACGCAGTTTTTCTGGCAGCTTTTTCTCCAACGGCTCTATTCGTGTGAGCTGCCTATATATACCCCTCCAATGGGTCATTCTACCACTCTTGACACCAGGCAACATCCAAACACACATACTATAGTCAAGAGCCACTTTGAGCTTCAACATTTCATACACTTGTTCATTCAATCATTCAAGAAGCAAGATTAAGGACTTGAGTAGAGAGAAGCTTGTGTGCATCCATTCTTGGTGATTGGTTCTTGCTCAAGTGAAGGCCTTAGCTTGTTACTCTTGGTGATTGGCATCACCTAGGCGATCTTGGTGATCGAGGTGATTCTCGCGGAGCTTGCCAAGGATTGTGGAAGCCCGGAGAAGAGATTTGTACGTGGCTTGATCTCCACCACACCGGGATGGTGAACGGAGACTCTTAGTGAGCGCCCTCGTCTTGGTGACTTGGGAGGTGACAATACTCTTTGTGAGTGTCACAACGTGGATTAGGGGTGTGTGCCAACACATCGATACCACGGGAAAAATCCGGTTGTCCCTTGTCCACTTTACTTTTTCAAGCATTATCTTTCATGCAATTCATTCATGTGCTTGATTTAGGAATCACTAGTTAGATCTACCTTGCTAGGCCTTATCTCTTTTTATCTTATCTAGCTTGTGTAGGTTGTTTAGTTATCCGGTTGGTGAATTGGTGCCTTTCTAGTATTGCATAGGTTAAGGTTGCTTTATCTTGTTTTAGAAATTGAAAAAGGCCCAATTCACCCCCCCTCTTGGTCCATCGATCCTTTCACCGTTTGAATTATTCCGGCTCAAGTGCGCTAGTCATCGCTATTTAGCCGATACTAACTCAACGCACTTCAAATGGAACAACCCATTGGTCTATCGGGTCTCCGCCCGATACAACCACGGTTCAACAATCGAAGCAGGTTTACCTCGCACGAGGGCGAGTTTACAATCACGGTACAGCTCATCAACTTTTAATTTACAGATATTCAAATACTATTACAAACCTTGTTCAAACTCAAAGTAAAACTTATACAAACAGTGTTTAAACCGACAAGCCAAACAGCTTGTCCATACTCATAGCGGAAGGAAAAATAAACACACGACTACATACGTCGCAAAGGTTGACACCATGCTCAGCCCAAGGCCTGGTGTCACTCAAGAGGGTCACTGCCAGCCGGGGATGGGTCCCACTCCATGGACCAGCCATGTGGAACAGAAGTTGGCCACGCAGAACTATCCGTGGGGTTCTCGAAGCTTATACCTGAAAATGATACTAGCAAGACTGAGTATTCTAATACTTAGCAAGGCTTACCCGGGATTGGGTATACTTTAGCCCGTAACTAGACTCATGAAGGCATTGAAAAGGTTCTGGGTTTATTTTCAGCTGAAAAGCAACAAAGAGTATGATCTACTCTCAAATTTTAGCTTACGAGATTCTAGTTGATAATCCATTCTAGGTTAGCACCTACACTAAGCAAGCAAGGTGGAGATTATCACTCATCAAGATTGTTCCATCATTAGTTACACTTCTTACTCTATGTGGCAGAAGGAATAAGCAGTCTCAATTTCCATGAGAGACGGACGATTCTGAATCGGATTTCAACCTTGCAAGGGTAAACCTAACTCACACACTTGTAACATCCAAAGATCGTTCCGAAGCAACCGTTTCCCTCATATTTTGGGTTATGGATCAGGGCCACCACAAGCGACTGCAGGACCGTACGCATACCAATTGTGCGGGACATATGTCTGTAGCGTGACTACATGATCGTATTCCTGTCTGCCATGCAGAACGTACTTCCACACGTTGGTGCGTGCAAACATAAAATAAAAGTCGAGTGGTGGAGACATGTCCATTTGCCAGGCCATTCAGGTACTAGGCTTACCGCTTTACCATATTTCGCGGCATATGGCTAGTACTTTCAAACGCTTAGCCACCACTACCACACACTGCGGCCTTATCAAATTTTATCAACACAGACGGGGCAAACTTCCAGGTCATGATACTGCACATGACCCCGTCCATGATCCTTATAGTGGTTGCGAAATGGTAAACATTCAACTCCTATATCACGCGAGTGACAGGAAATCACCCGACTTCTACCGGTCCTATTAGCAGAGCATCTATGCAATAAGGACTCAGGTACAATACATTGGTTCCTAGGATTTATGCATCTAGGGTTCCATCTCAACTCCTAGACTTAATGCAAGATATAATATATAAGTATAGAATTGCATAATGTAGTAATTTGAAATACTGGGTTATGCATCGGGGCTTGCCTTCTTGAGTGGGGTTGGGGGCAGGAGTGTCAGAGACTTCTGAACTTTGGTTTGGGGCTTCAATTAGATCCTCAGCGACGTTTATCGGGTCTTTAGAAAACCCTTGGTCTTGTCCCAAGACCAACTCGTAGTCTCCATCGTCGAGCGTCGTTGATTCTAAATGATATGCATTAATTTAAGTGAGATGGTGCTTAAGTTTAAGATTTTATTTCACAATAAAGTTGCAATCCAAATAGTTAACACACATGAACTCATGAAACAAGGGGGGTTTAGTCTTGAATTACCAATTATGATTATAATACTGGCTTTACTGAAAATAGAAACTAAATATTTGAATTTGAATTCAAATTTCAAGTTTAAATTCAAATCTTAGGTAAATAGAATTATAAAGTCTTGAAAATTTAATTATAGACTAATTATCAACACATTAGATTATGACAATAAGATCTAATTAATTAAGCCTATGGAACATGCTTAATTAATTTCAAATCATCTCAAATTTGAATTAACCAAATTTAAAAGAATTTAAACTACAAAACAGTGCTAGGTTTGGAACTTTTACACAAGCTCACACATGACCTATAGAAGCTACACACCAAAAATCACAGGAAAATAAACTAGTATGTAGAAGTTATACACAATTTACCTTTTAACTTTAAGTTTAAAATAGATTCAAAAGTATTTAGTTTCAAACTAAACTTCATTAATAAAAGTTGTAGGGTTTGAAATCTAGTTTCCAACAAAATTAGTTTGGCAATTTTTGTATTTTTCTACAGTTTTCTATGAATTTTACAATGCAGCAGCATTCATCACATGAAATAATAAAACCTTTGGGGGGGGGGGGGTCCTTAGTCTTTTGCGCTTGGGTCCCTAGAACAAAAGATAGACTTGCACATATGCCCCTACCAGACCCCGACGGCGGCCGGCCGATCAGCTCCGGCACGTTCTTGCCGGCGGCGAGGTTACCGGCGGTGAGGGGCTGACCGGGCACGATCTACGAGACCTAGGGGACTGTTTGGGAGGGGATGTGCTCGATGGGCGGCGGTGGAACACGACCGGCGACGAGGAGGGGCAGCGGCCGTGTCGGGTCACCGGCGTTCCCGACGAAGGGCCGGTGCACATGGGCAAGTAAGGCGCGCACGAGCACTAGGGGAAGGTGAGGAAGTGATTCCCGTACCAAATTTGGCTTGGGAAAGAGTGGAAGTAGGTCGTCGATGGTGAGGTCGTCCGCGGGCGGCTCCGGTGAGGGGCAGCACAGGGTTGGAGAAATTCTAGCGAAGGAAGGCTGGGGGCTGGACCGGATCAGGTCGGGGAGCTAGGGGAGAAGGTGGGGAAGTGGCGGGCAGTGGGGATTCGGGCGGGGTGGCATGGTCGCGATGAATTTCGGCGAATAATGCAGCGGCGAGCACTATGTCGCGAGGAGGAAGAAGAGGGAAGCAAGCGGGGGAAAGGGGGTTCGGGTCGGGTTTTATAGGAGGGCACGGCCTTGTAGAGGAGAGGGAGAGAGGGGGCAGTCACGGGCCGAGCCCAGGACGGCGGGCGGTGCCGGCGTGCTCTGCGGTGCGTGGCAGCCACTCGGCAACGTCGGCCCGACGTGGCGGTGCGGAGAACGGCCAGTGGGGGCAGCACTGGCGGTAGGAGGAGGAGTGGGGCGACGCGTGGGCAAGGGAGGGGTGGTGCAGGTCTACAGGAGCTCGGGAATCGGCCGGCGGTGGCGGGTCACGCGCGCGCGGCAGAGACAGAGGAGCTCGGGGACTCGAGGAAAACGATAGAGGACCTAGGTGCAAAAAGCAGAAAAGCCAGGGACCCTACTGTAATATCTGGGTAACTTTTAAACCAGTGCTCAAATGGAGATGGGCCCAAAAGCAAAAGTGTATGGTTTTTCAAGATCTACAACCTTGCTTTAAGGCTCATTTGCAGAAGAGCTAAAGATTTGCAATTAATTTGAAACTTAACAAGATTTCCAAACTTTGCATAAATCCTATTTTAAAAGTACACCACATTTATATCCTATGCCTAGTTTCATCCAAATATGCGATTTAAACACAAGTTTTTGACTTTTGCAAAACAACCCTCATACATTTAAATTCTACCCTCCATGCTTACCCATTTAGCACTAAAGGACCTTTATTAAAATATAATTATATAAACAACCCTTTTCCCTTAGCATTTTAATTTTTAAACACACTTTTACCACCTATTGCACATAACATCACACTTAAATCTAGGGTGTGACAACACTAATTATCTGAGTGTCACAATTACATTACCTAAACTTGCAATTCAGTCCAAAAGTATATGGAATTTACCTAACTAAGGACAAAAACATTGAAAAGTTTGAATTGAGTCCAAAGTTTTTAAATAAAGCTCTATCCTTTGAGTTTTTGAATGTGAACCCTAAGTAAAAGTGATAGGGTTTGAAAAGTTCTAAAACTTTTATTTTGACCATTTTCTCATTTGAGGTATAAAATAGTGAGAAAACCTGGCTTTACTGTGAGGTCCCTAGAGTTTTTGAAATCTCACAACAGTCCCTGGCGCACCCCCTCCCTCCTCTTCTTCCTCTGTCCCCCTCCTCTGCCACGCGACAGCGCTGCCGCCGGCTACCGTTGCTGCACCGCCCGAGGCCAACTACTCCTCTAGCGCCGCTCCACGCGTCGCCCCCGAGCTCGCCCACCGCCTCACCTCCTTCCTGCTGGCCCTCCCCGAGCACGCCACGACGCTCTGCCATCCGCCCGAGCTGCTCCCTCTCTGCCGCCGCAGACCGCCGCCGCTCACCGTCACTACAGTCCTGCCGGTGCCACCTCCTGCTCTGGTAGCTCCCATGCGTCACCTCCAGGCCGGCCGCCGCTCTAGCTCCTCCCCTCTGGCCTTCTTCCGCGCGCGCCACGCCGCCCGATCTTTGCCCGAGCTCCGCCCAGCCGCCACGCCGCGCCGTCGACTGCCAGCAGCAGCTACCGCTCGCCGTGCCTCTTCTTAGTCCCACAGCATAACCAGGAGCTCCCCTTCGACTACTTATATCTACTCACACGGCCGTCATTTGCTTTTCTCGACTTCTTCTCCACCGGACCACCTCCTTGCTCACCTTCTGCCGCCGACCACCGCACCGTCGTCAGCTCGCTCCGCCCCTTCTCAATCCACCCCGTCACCTCCAGTAGCTTCGCCGTGATCCCATGAAGCTCACCAGCCCCTCCATCGCCGCCCTTAAGCACCGCATCTACCTTGCCGATGAGCTCCTTCCCTCGCCGTCATCCCGGGTCGCCGTGGGGACCTGCTCTTCCGGCCATCTTAGCTCCCGACAAGTAGCTTGGGAGGACCGCCTTGATCCCCTGAAGCTTTTCCCCTACCTCAGATCCACCGCCGGTCCCTACCTCAGATCCACCGCCGGTGAGCCGCCACGCCAGAACACCATCACCGTGGTTGAGCTCCACCGCCGCCGCTTCAGGTTGCCGCCGTTCCGCCCCCTCCGGTCAACCCCGACCATCACATCACCCCTAGCGAGGTTCCCCCTAGTCCCCTGCTCCTTCCTGGTCAGCTCCCCCTCGCCGCCGATGACCACCATCACCGGAATTTGGCCGGCGCATCTCGGCTTCCCTTCCCCGACGAACCAAGGACCCAATTGCTTTGATTCAATTCTTTCTGAGGGCCTGGCTGCAAGATTCCAGTCCCTCCCCTCAATTCAAAATCAGTGATCTTTAGAAATTTGTAGAAATTTGCAGGAAATTTAGAAAAATATCAAACCAGTTTTGTTTGAATCCTTGAAGCAAATTCTACAACTTTGGTTATTAGAGTCTAGATTGAAACCAAATGCTTTTTGAACTATTTTAAAGTTTAACAAAAAGGATATCTTATGTGTAACTTTTGCATGCTAGCTCTATTACTTGTGATTTTTGGTGTGTAGTCTGTTTGGGGTATGAGTGAGCTTGTGTGCAAAATTCACTTACAATATTGAAACCTAGCTTAAACTAAATTAAAATTATGCAAATCAAGCTTGGAATGGTTTAAATTTATTCAAGCATGTTACTATGGTTTTCATGCTTAGATCTTTTTACCATAGAATGTTTTGTAATTAAGTGGTTCATGGTAAATTTTTCAAGAAATTATGGCACTGTTTTGTCTAAATTTGAATTTAAACTTAAAATTTGAACTTAATTCAAATGCTTTAGTTTCTATTTTCAGAAAATTATAAAAAATTCATAGTAAGCTTATCTGTTAGAAGTAAGCTTACCCACAAAAATTCAAGGCCATAACCTTTGTGGATTTCAAAATGAAAATCAAACTTGTTACCATAAGTTAATTTACAGGAAGTAGATTAGAAACCTTAGAATTCAAATCCTTGCTTTGTGATGCTTTGACTATTGAATTATTGGATTGCAACTTTGTCGTGAAATAAAATGAAAACATATGCGTTTCCGTAACTGTAATATTTGCATATCATATAGACTCGACAACTCTCGCTGACGGAGACTACCAGCTGATCCCGGAACCAGAAGGGGATAATTCTGAAGACCCCGGGGATATCATCGGAGATATAACTGAAGCCCCGAACCCCGGTTCGGAAAATTTTAGTATTAACATCTCTGACCCCAGCCCCACCAACGAAGGCAAGCCCCGGACATAAACCGCTATTTTTATTACACTGCAATCTATATATTCATGTATATCTACTTGTGCATTTAAGTTTCTAGGAATTGTATTTGAAACCCTAGTTGCATATTCCTAGAAACCTATGTATTGAATACTAGAACTTGAGTCTGACTAGCTGCTAAGCTAATAGGACCAATAGAAGTCGAGTGATTCCCTGTCACTTGCGAGGTTTATAGGAGTTACAATGTTTATATTCCGGCAACCACTATAAGGATGACGGACGGGGTTGTGATTATGATTCATGACCTTGGTAAAAACTCCACCTGTGTTGATAAAAGTTGCTAAGGTCGCAGTATGTGGTAGCAGTGGTTAAACGTTTGAAAGTACTAGCCACATGCCGTGAAATATGGTAAGCGGTAAGCCTAGTAACCAATCGGCCCGAGGAGTGGACATACCTCCCACAACTCGTAATTTGGTTTTTCGCACACGCACCGATGTGCGGGAATACGTTCCGCAGCGGATGAGAGTACGTCCTACAGTCACGCACACTGTAGGAGTACGTTTCGCATAGGCGGACAGGAGTATGGTCATGTAGTCGCGCTACAGACATACGTCCTGCATATTGGATGTGCATATGGTCCTACAGTCGCTTGTGGTGGCCGCGATCCACGAGTTGGAATGAAAGGCAAATGGTTGCTTCGGAACAATCATTGGATGTTCCAAGCGTGTGAGTTAGGTTTACCCTTTGCAAGGTTTTGAAATTCGATTCAGAATCATCCATATCTCACGGAGATTGAGACTGCTTGATCCCTTTGCCACATAGAGTAACAAGAGCAACCTTATGATGGTCAAAGCTGATGTTTGTTTAAAGGATTCTACCATGCTTGAATAGTTATAGTTGCTTACCTAGAATGGATAATCAACTAGAACCTGAAAGCTAAAAGTTGAAATTAAGGATCTACTCTTTGTTGCTTTTCAGCTGAAAACTATACCCAGAACCATTAAAAGCCTTCATAGTCTAGTTACATGGCTAAGTATACCATGAAACGTGTAAGCCTTGCTGAGTATTAGCATACTCAGCCTTGCATTGTGACTTTTGTTCCAGATAATCCCCCTGAGGACTCTACTCTGCCCGTGCCATGGCCCTATGCTCTTCCCGATGGTTGGTCCGTGGAATGGGATCCGTCCCCAGCCAACACAGGTTCCTCCGAATGATGTTGAGCATGGGCTTAGCTCAAACATCCATTGTGCGACATCTGTAGTGTCGCGTTTGTTTTCTGCTGCAAATACTATAACTTGGAACAAGTCTTGTATAAATTCAAACTAGTTAGGTCTTTATACTATGGTTGAATACCATTGTAATATTATGTCTGTAATGTAAAAATAGTTGGTGTTTGTATCTCTGGACTCGCCTTTGTGCGAGGTACCTTGGTTTGATCCTGAGTTAGGTGGTTTTATCGGGACTTTACCCGATAGACCACGGGGTTACACCGTTTGAGGTGCGGTCGAGTTCCTGCTGTCTTTCGAGAAAGGATGAGCGCACTTAAGCCGGTGTAATTCAGGTTGGTTCTGCCACATAGAAAATCTATCCACAACTAGAAAAATGCTATCACGTCCCTTCCTAGTTCTAGGCAATCCCAATACGAAATCCATAGAAACATCCTCCCAAGGAGCACTAGGAACTGGTAAAGGCATATTCAAACCATGCAGATTTAATCATGACTTAGCTTTTTGACATGTAGTGCAGCGTGCAACAAATCGCTCGACATCTCTTCTCATTTTTTACCAAAAGAAATGACCAGCAAGTACATCCTTTGTCTTCTTTGCTCCAAAATACCCCATCAAGCCACCTCCATGCGCTTCGTGTAACAACAACAAACGAACGGAGCTAGCTGGAATGCATAGCTTGTTAGCTCGAAACACAAACCCATCATTGATGACAAATTTGTCCATGCTTTTCCATCCTTACAATGCAACAAGACATCCTTAAAATCAGCATCATTCACATATTATGTTTTAATTGTGTCCAAACCAAAAACCTTGCAATCAAGTTGTGTCAACAAAGTATATCATCTAGACAAAGCATCAGCAATGACGTTCTCTTTCCCTTTCTTGTATTTGATGATATAAGGAAAAGATTCAACAAATTCAACCCACTTAGCATGTCTACAATTCAATTTTCCTTGACTACGAATATGTTTCAAAGATTCATGATCAGAATATATAACAAACTCTTTGGACCACAAATAATGCTGCCATGTTTCTAATGTGCGCACAAGAGCATAGAATTCCTTATCATAAGTAGAATAATTCAGAACCGGTCCGCTCAATTTCTCACTAAATATGCAACAGGATTACCATCTTGTAACAAAACACCACCCAAACCAATTCCACTAGCATCACATTCAAGCTCAAAGGTCTTATTAAAATCAGAAAGTTGGAGGAGAGGTGCATGTGTCAACTTATCTTTCAACATGGTGAATGCATTCTCTTATGTGGTGCCCCAAGAAAAAGGCACCCTCTTCTTCGTAAGCGCATTCAACGGTGCCACAATGGTGCTGAAATTCTTCACAAAGCGACGATAGAACCCAACAAGTCCTAGAAAACTCCACACCTGTGTGATGGTCTTTGGTACAGGCCATCCCTAAATAGCTTCCACATTGGCTTGATCAACTTCAATTTCCTATGGAGTGATGACATAGCCAAAAAAGATACTCGATCTGTGCAAAATACGTACTTCTCAAGGTTACCAAATAAACGTGCATCACGTAAAGCATTAAAAATAGCAAGTAATGATCAAGATGTGCCTCCATGGATTTGCTGTAAATCAATATATCATCAAAGTAGACAACAACAGATTTTCCAATAACAGCATGCAGAACCTCGTTCATTAATCGCATGAAGGTACTAGGTGCATTAGTTAACCCAAAAGGCATGACTAGCCACTCATATAATTCGAACTTAGTTTTGAAAGCAGATTTTCATTCATCTCCCAATTTCATGCGAATCTGGTGGTACCCACTACGCAAATCAACTTTGCTAAATACAACAGCACCACTCAATTCATCAAGCATATCATCCAAATGTGGAATAGGATGTCGATATCGAATTGTGATATTATTAATAGCTCTACAATCAACACACATACGCCAGGTTCTATCTTTCTTGGGGACTAAAATAACCGGAACAACACAAGGACTAAGGGACTCACGTACATAACCTTTGTCAAATAGTTCTTGCACTTGTCGCTGAATCTCTTTTGTTTCTTCTGGATTGGTCCTGTATGGCGCACGGTTGGGCAATGATGCACCTGAAATTAGATCAATTTGGTGCTCAATCCCTCGTTTTGGTGGTAGTCCCGCTGGTATTTAACTTGGAAACACATCAGAATACCCCTGCAAAATGTTAGCGACAACAGGGGGCAAGGAGTGCTGCATATCGTGAATGGAAACCAAAGCATCTTTGCACACCAAAGCATAGGCAACAGAAGTGGTAGCAATCAATTCATTAATATCAGATTTAGTAGGAAGCAAGCAAGTTCCTTTCGATCGTATCTCATCTTTCTTATTAGCAACAGACTTGACAATTTTATTGTTCTCACTTTTAGCTTTGGCAGCTCTAGTAATATCATCACGCACAATAGCTTCAGGAGACATAGGAAGCAACACAATTTTCTTATCATGGTGCAAGAGCGAAAATTGATTTGATCTACCATGATGCACACAATCCGTATCAAATTACCAAGGTCTACCGAGCAGAATATGATAAGCTTGCATAGGCACAACATCGCACTCAACAACATCATGATATGATCCGATTGCAAAATTAATGCGCACCGGTCTCGTTACCTTAGCCTTACCACTGTTGTTTAGCCATTGAATGTGATACGGATGTGGGTGTGGTTTGGTGCTGAGTGCAAGCTTCTCCACCATTTCGCTGCTAGCCAAATTGTTGTAGCTACCTCCATCAATAATCATACGACAGGAACGCTCTTTAATGACACACTTGGTTTGGAATAGTGTGTGTCGCTGATTTTGCTCCGCCTTCTCCATTTATGCACTAAGCACACGCTGCACAATGAGACTCTCGTAGTGTTCGGCGGCACCTGCATCAATATGTTCTTCTGGTGTTCCCTCATTACCTGCAAGGTTAGTAGCAAACAAAGCAAGTGTATCTTTATCAAAATCACTAGCGGTATGTGGTGGGGTAAGTCCACTTGCCGGGCCAATCAGGTACTAGGCTTACCGCGTACCATATTTACGGTATGTGGCAAGTACTTTCAAACACTTGACCACCACTACCACACACTGCGACCTTATCAAACTTAAACCAACATAGACGAGTACCATTCCAATTCATGGTGCTGCACATAATCCCGTCCGTGATCCTTATAGTGATTGCAAAATAGTAAACAATTAACTCCTATATCGCGCGAGTGATAGGAAATTACTCGACTTCTGCCGGTCCTATTAGTAGAGCATCTACTCGATATGGACTCGGAAACATACATAGGTTCCTAGGTTTCATGCAGCTAGAGTTTCATAACAACTCCTAACACTTAATGCACAAGATAGATATATATTAATATAAGTGCATAATTTAAAAATACTGGGTTATGCACCGGGGCTTGCCTTCTTGGGTGGGGCTGGGGTTAGGAATGCCAAAAATTTGCAAACTTTGGTTCGGGGCTTCAGTAAGATTCTCGGCGACGTTCACTTGGTCTTCAGATATACCCTGCTCGGGTTCCGGGACCAACTCGTAGGTTCTGTCTTCAAACGTTGTCGATTCTACATGATATGCAATGATTTGAATTAAGTGATTTATTACGTCAATAATTTTCTTTCATGATAAAGTTACAATCTAACAACTCACATTCAACACATCACAAAACAATAGATTTAAATTCCAAGAATTAAATTTTCCTTATCATAAATTAAACCAATTAACTCTACTAATATCATAATTAATTTCTATAGCTTCAAGCATAGGAGTACTGAGGTTAAGAATTTAACTGCACACATCTGAAGTTAATATAAGACTTCTGTTAATTTTTCATATTTTTAAACCTAACAGAATAATAGTATAAAAATAGACAAATTCAAACTTAAGATAAAAAGTTTTATTTTTAGTTTGAAATCTACAGAGGTTCTGGCCTTGAATTTTTATAAATATGTTTATTTCTATCAGATGAGCTTGCCATAAATTTTTCATAAATTGTTTGAAAGTAGAAGCTAAATTATTTTAATTAAATTCAAATTTCCAGTTTAGATTAAATCCTAAGGCAAAACAGTGCTATAAAATTATTCAAAATTCCCTATGAATTACTCAGCATCAGAACAACACATGGTAGAAATATTTAAGTATGGAAGCATCAGTAGCATGCTTGAATAAATTTACTTTATTTCAAACATACTTTGCACAAGTTTAAATTGGTTCAAGTTAGAGTACAGTACTGGTGGTGAAATTTGCACACCAGTTCACTCATATCACATACAAGTTGCATACCAAAAATCACATAAAATAAAGCTAGCATGCAAAAGATACATACAAGATTCCCTTTTGTTAAACTTTAAGTAACACTTAAAGCATTAAGTTTCAAACTAAACTTTAGTAACAAAAGTTGTAGAGCTGGATTTCTAGAGTATAACAGAACTGGTTTGACAATTTTTGGACTTTTCTACAAATTTCTACAGATCTTCAAAGCTAGCTGATTTGAATTGAGAGAGGGGTACGGATATTTTGCAGAGAGGACCCTAGAAAGAAAAGAAGGTCTGCAATTGGGTCCTTGGCCGGTTTGAACCGAGGGACAGCAATAGCGGCGGTCAAATTCCGGCGAGGAGGATCACCAGCGGTGAGGGGGAAGTGGGGGGAAACGTTTAGGAGCTCACGACGGGCTCGGGGGTGGCCGGAATCGAAGAAGGATGGTGCGGAGACGGTGGTTCGACGGAGAACCGAGCCGGCGCCGCGAGGTCCCGAGGCGGCGGCGGCATTCCGGTGGTCGGAGTACAGGAAGGCGGCGAAGAAGTGGCTAGGAAGCTTCCACGCGTAGATGTAGTGCTGGTGGTAAGCGCGATGAGGGCCAAGAGGGGCGGAGCGGCGGGACGATGGTGACACCGAACGGCAGCGGTGAAGAGGACAACCGGCGCGGTGTTCTGGGCGGCGTAAGCGTGAGAGCATGGTGAAGAACTGGCTATGGAGCTTCAGTGGGATGTGGAGGTGCCAGGGAAGCACCGGGTTGCGGACGTGGGGCGGTGAAGTTGACTAACGGTGGCGAGCAGAGAGTGCGGTGGTGGTCTAGCGGCGGTGCAGAGTGGAGAAGAAGCCGAGGAAGCAAAATGCGGCCGCGCGAGGAGGTAAAAGAAGCCGAGGAGAACTCTTGGACCCTCTGCGGAACCAAGAAGAGGCACGGGCGAGCGGGAGCAGTTGCTAGCGACCTGCGACGCAACATGGCGGCTGCGGGCGACGGCGGCACGACGTGGCGGGGCGGGGAAAAACCAGCAGGGGTCGGACGGGCGGCGGGCGGGTCAGCTGGAGGGCCAGGTGGTGGGGTTAGAGCGGCGAGTGGCAGCTGGCAGCGCGGGAGCTCGCCGGTGAGGGGCTGCGGTCGGTGGAGCAGAGCAGCAGAGAAAAATAGAGAGGGAGGGGAGAGAGGAAGACGACGAGGACCCCTCCGTAATTTTCCAAAAGAGCAAGGAGTGCAATGTAAAGTAAAATTTTCTTTCAAACCACAGCCCAAATGAAAATATGCCCAAAAGCAAAAGTGTAGAGTTTAAAAAAATCTACAACTTTGCTTTAAGGGTTAGCTTCAAAAGAGTTAGGGTTTTGCAACTATTTCAAAATCCGACAAACTATCAAATTTCACATAAAACCTATTTAAAATTCACATTTCAAATGAAACCTTAGGATAATTCTACTTCTTACAGTGGTTTAAAAGTAAATTCTTGTCTTTATAAAACTAACCTTCCTACAATTTGAAATTACCCTACCTTCAACCACATTTTAGCAAAAGAACCCTAATTTTTTCCATAATTACAAAAATACCCTTTAACCTACATTTAGGTTTTAAAAGCATTTATAAAAGCAACACACGCTTCATTTTAACAAGCACAACATATACTAGAACTTAGCATGCCTATCTCCTAAGTACCTGAATGTCACAGCCTTCCCCCCTAAAAAGAATCTCATCCCGAGATTCCGAAACAGGATGGAATCAGATGATTAGATATGTGGGTTCGCTTTAAGAAAGTGTGGAAAATTGTGTTGGAGATATGACTTGGTTTCCCAAGTCGCTTCTTCTTCGTTGTGATGGTTCCACTGAATTTTAAACATTCTGACGGTTTCTCTTCTTGTGCTTCTTTCCTTGCTATCCAATATTCGGATCGGGTGCTCAGTATAAGACAGATCTGATTCGATTTCAATGGCTTGCGAATCGATGATCTCGGTAGGGGTTTTGATGCTTTTCCTAAGTTGGGACACATGGAAGACATTATGAATGGCTGCTAGTTGAGGAGGAAGTTGAAGACGATAAGCTACGGGTCCACAGACTTCGAGAATTTCAAAAGGTCCAACATATCGAGGAGCGAGTTTTCCTTTTATGCCGAACCGTTGAATACCTCTGGTAGGAGATACTCAAAGATATACGAAATCACCAACTTCAAACTGTAATGGTTTTCTTTGTTTGTCCGCATAGCTCTTTTGTCGAGATTGGGCCGCTTTTAGATTACTTTGAATGATCTTCACTTATAACTGTTATTGTAGGAAAATTCCGCCAAAGATAAGCATTTGTTCCAATTCTTGTCACACTGAATTACACAGGCTCTAAGCATATCTTTTAGGATTTGATTTATTCTTTCTGTTTGTCCGTCAGTCTGAGGATGATATGCGGAACTTCAAATTAACTTGGTCCCAAGATAATGTTGAAGTTGCTTCCAGAAACGAGCAATGAATTGTGCTCCATGATCAGAAATGATCATCTTAGGTACTCCATGGAGACGAATGATTTGGTCTAGATAAATCTCGGCATACTTCTTAGCATTGTAAGTAGTGTGCGCGGGAAAGAAATGGGCAGTTTTGGTTAATCGATCAATGATTACCCATATAGAATCATGCTTTTGGGAAGTGTTGGGTAAACCAACAATAAAATCCCCTGATATCTTCCCACTTGCAAGAAGGGATGGGTAAAGGTTGAAGGATACCAGCAGTTTTTAAGTGGCTGGCTTTAACTCTTTGACAAATGTCACATTCCGAGACATACTTTGCAATCTCTCTTTTCATGCGAGTCCACTAGAAGTTTTGCCTCAAGTCTTGGTACATCTTGGTACTACCGGAGTGTAAGGAAAACTTGGATAGATGTGCCTCGTCCAATATCTGCTTGCGAAGCTGATGGTCCTTGGGTACAACAATATGCCCATTGAACTATAGAATCCCTTCTTGATCCACATGGAAACACTTGTACTTTTCCTCTCCTTGGGCTAGCATCTGCTTGATGATGTTGACACCTTCATCATGCTGTTGTGCCATGATGATGATATCCTTAAGTGTAGTTTCAATTGTGATATGATTTAAACTACCTTGAGGAATGATCTCGAGATTAAGTTTTCCCATTTCCCAGCAGAGAGTTTCATTAAAGGCTTCTACTGATAAGCAAGAGTAGTGCGCCTTGCGGCTAAGTGCATCTGCAACCACATTGGCCTTGCCTAGATAATAGTACGCTTCTAGATCATAATCCTTTATAAGTTCTAGCCAACGTCTTTGCCTCATATTTAGATCTGCTTGCGTAAAAATGTACTTGAGTCTCTTATGGTCAGTATAAATATTGCACTTAGTACCCATCAGATGATGTCTCCAAATCTTAAGTGCATGAATAACAGCTGCAAGTTCAAGATCATGTGTAGGATAGTTCTGTTCATGAGTCCTAAGTGCTCGCGATGCATAAGCAATTACTCAGTTATCTTGCATAAGTACACAACCAAGTCCAATGCCTGAAGCATCACAATAAACGTTAAAAGGTTTAGAATTATCTGGTTGAGCCAAAACTGGAGCAGTAGTGAGATGTGCTCTAAGGGTGTGGAATGCTTCTTCACATTTCTCATTCCAGGAGAATTTAATTCCCTTCTTCAGTAGCTCTGTCATGGGCTTGGCTATTCTAGAGAAGTCAGGGATAAAACGACGATAATAGCTAGCTAGACCAAGAAAACTACGGATTTGATGGACTGAAGTAGGAGGCTTCTAATCCAGTACTTCCTGTACTTTACTCGGATCGACGGATATGCCATCACTGGAGATGGTGTGACCTAAGAAATTTAACTGTATCCAACCAAAACTCACATTTGGAGAACTTGGCATATAAACGGTGGTCTCTCAATCTCTGAAGAACCACATGGAGATGTCTTGCATGATCTTCTAGGTTTTTGGAATAGATCAGGATATCATCGATAAATACCACAATGAATTTATCGAGCTCTGGCATGAAGACTGAGTTCATAAGATACATGAAATAGGCTGGTGCATTGGTAAGACCAAAAGACATAACCAGATATTCATAGAGCCCATATCTGGTGGAAAATGCCATTTTTGGAATGTCACTAGACCTAATCTTTATTTGATGATATCCAGAGCGAAGGTCAATTTTAGAGAATGCCTTGGCTCCGGCTAATTGATCGAACAAGATGTCAATGCGGGGAAGAGGATATTTGTTTTTGATGGTTACCACATTGAGAGGGCGATAGTCTACACATAGTCTTAGACTATTGTCCTTTTTCTTCACGAATAGGGCTGGGCATCCCCATGGTGAAGCACTTGGATGAATAAAACCTTTATCAAGGAGGTCCTGAAGTTGAATTTTCAATTCTACCAGCTCATTGGGTGGCATACGGTATGGCCTCTTTTGAGATGGGGGCTGTGCCGGGCTATAGCTCTATAATGAATTCAATGTCTCTATCTGGAGGCATCCTAGGCAAATCATCAGGAAAAATATCTAGGTGCTCACATACAATAGGGATGTTCTCTAGCTTGATTCCTTCTACAGCATAGGCACAAGAGTTGATGCACTTCCGTGGTGAGAGATAAAGAACAGTAGTGCCTTGGTAGGGTGAGTCTATCTCAACTTCTCATGAAGAGATATCTAATGATACTCGGTGCCTAGTCATCCAATCCATGCCTAGTAGGATATCCATTCCTTCTAGATCTAACACAAGTAAATCTGTCTTTACCAGATTGCTACCCAACTGAATTGGCACATTTCTACAGATTTGATTTGAGACAATTTTACCGCCAGGAGTCGCTATCATATATGCTCCTTTAGTAGGATAGTAATCCAAACCTACTTTTATTCTAAACTTTGAATTGATAAAACTATGAGTTGCACTAGAATCAAAAAGTATAACTGCAGGTTGATGGTGTATAGTGAATGTACCCATCATTATTGGTGCACCCTCGGGAAGTTCGGAGAGAGCGGTGAAATTCACCCTCCCTTGGCGGACTTGTACAACTTGCTTCTTGCCCTTGCCCTTGCCCTTGCTGCTCGGGTTGGACGTTTGCCCTTGGAATAATTTCCTAGGTTGAGGGCAATCTCTGATGAAATGCGATGAACTGCCACAATTGAAACAACGATTGTTGTTGTTTCCTTGGTTGAACTGCGGTAAGTTCGACCTTGATCCAGACTGTTGCTGCTGCTGAGGCACTGGTGGCCTGTTGAATCTAGACTGCTGAGGGGGTCTAGCTACCCATCTGCCTGACTGATTGTTCCAGGGTGGGGCTCGTGTAGCTGTATTCTGGACTAACCGATACCTTGGGGGTTGAACATTCGAGGGTCCAGTGGGTATCTTTCACTTCTTTTCAGCCCTATGGGCTGAGATGTAATCTTCTGAGTAATCGCCATGTTGACCAGCTCATTGAAGGTATCTGTCTTAACAAGATTCAGTCATTCCTTGAGCTTGGTGTTTAGGCCATGATGGAAACGATCTCATTTCTTGGCATCAGTGTTTGCATGGTAGCCCGCATACTAACATAGGTGATTGAAAGCCTGTGCATACTATCTCACGGTGCGGGTTCCCTGGGTAAGAGCTAACAATTCATTGAGCTTCCACTCAATAAGTCCTTCAGGAATATGATGACCCCTAAAGGCGGTCCGAAACTCTTCCCATCTGACTACATGTCCTTCTGGCTGCATGGCATAATAATGATCCCACCAAATGCGGGCAGTGCCGCGAAGCTGCTGTGCTGCGGATAGTAGCGCAAACTTGGACTCAATAGTATGGAGCCATGCATCAGCGTCGAGAGGCTCTTCAGTCTTGTGGAAATGTGGAGGTTGTGTGCTGAAGAAGTCCTGATAACCAGCAGATGGAGGTTCATCCCGACCTCGGGGCTGGTGATAGAATTGGTTCATCTGTGCCTGCACTAGCTGATTAAGTAACTCAGTCTACCGTGCCATTACTTCTGCCAGATTTAGGGGTGCTGGGGGCGGTTGTTGGGAACCGCTAGCCTGGTCCGACCTGAAACCTTAAGGGGTTCCACGCGTAGCGCCCACCATCTGAAGAATGGAAGATATCCATTAGAAATCACCAATACTTGCTTCCATTTTCAAAAATATACCGCACGAAAATAAAACATATGGAGATAGTGTAACAGATGGATAGCTCAAAAGATAACCGGACAAGAACCCAGGCTATAGGTCATAATTGGTGGTCATTATGTTACATCTCAGTAGTTTACTAATTACAATCAAGCCATACCTACACATGCCATATATAATACAACAAGTGGTCCTTAGGTCAAAC
Organism: Panicum hallii; assembly: GCF_002211085.1. Classification (NCBI taxonomy): domain Eukaryota; kingdom Viridiplantae; phylum Streptophyta; class Magnoliopsida; order Poales; family Poaceae; genus Panicum; species Panicum hallii. The sequence continues at coordinate 38,454,548 of NC_038042.1, forward strand.
TAGACTACTCACTCCCTATGTCACACTATTCTACACTAAACACATCTAGGATATTGACGATACGGATGAACTAGAAATCATCAAAGTTGCCTACAGACGACTGACTGCCAGAAAAAGAATGATTGGGCTGAGGATTAGGTTCTGGATTCCATGCTCGGAATCGAGATCTGAAACTCCTTCAATCTCTTCCGGGTCTTCTTCTTCATCTTCACTTTCAGGCTCCCCAGGTACATCAGGAGGTACCGGCTGCTCATGGAGCACATTGATGTGGGTGATGGCATCATCAAGCTCAAGGGTGAGGTCGTGGACTTGCTCCTGGAGGAACTCAAAAATGGTGTTGCGCTGGATAATCACCGTATCACTCTCAAGAATATGATCCTCTTGGTGAGTGATGGTTTCGTCTCTCTATGCGATAACCTCATCTTTAGCAGTGATCATGGCTTGGAGCTCTTCAATTTGAGTATCCTGTTGGTCAAGATTTCTGTGATGACTTTGACCTATGCTAGTCAGTTGGTTCATACCATGGTGTTGAAGTATCTGATAGCAGTGCTGTGCATTCATGAATCTGATTGTAGCTCCTAACGTCTCTTTGGCCAGATCTCCCAGCAAATGGCCACAATGCGATACTCGAAAAACCCACTCGGGATTACGAGAATCAGCTGCAGGGAATAGGCCAATAGGATACCCGGCAACTTCTTCTGGATGTTGGTCACAGAAAATGTGGATAGCTTCAAGGGCTGCCGCTTCTATAGTGTCAACAAGGCGATAACCAACCATATTAATCTCGATGGGCTGCCATAGAGAACAAAAAGGATGTTGAGGGATGGTCATCTTCACTCTGCACTGAGGAACACCCTCTTCACCATACTCAACTCCATCATATTGCGGGGGCTCGGTGTAGCAAAATAACTGAAGTGACTCCCACAAAAGATATGGAAAACCCTCCCAATGCAAGGCATTGGTATGAGCATGTCCCTCGTGGTCCCATAAGATCTTTGGAACTTCCGCCATCTGAAGCAAGAATTCAAATGGTGAGATTGAAGGTTTTCAACAAATAGTTGAATAGACTGGGGCAATAAAGGTGAGTTTAGATGCATGGAATGGCCGGAATGCGACTATCCTACCGAGAACTCAACTAAGGCTGCCGCAAGAATCCTATCGAAACTGCACTGGAGATAGACAACACTCGATACATCCTTAAAAGAACAACACATTCAATGTATTCACTTTATTTTGATCATGAATTATGCATACATGTGCTATTCGACCTCACAACCAAAAACAACTGCCAAATATCTTTGGACTTACGTGGTTAATTTCGGTGGCACAATACATACATCTCTCTCTATAATAACTAGTCGATAAATTCACAGTTGTATATCACGAACCTTTCATGCCAGCACATCATGAAAGCATCCCCAAACATTACTGTTCACTATAGAAACAGTATCCATACAATTCCCACCGTACGGACAACGTTAACATACGTTACGTTTGCAACGTATTCACGGGGTACCGTATAAAACGGGGGTATGGACAGCGATCACCATACCCTGTGCCTAACCATATACTCCCAATGTAATCAACTTATTGTTGATATATTGGTAGCATCTCAAGTAAGCCACTGCTTGAGAAACAGCGTTCAGTTCGCATCACCGACGGAAAGGCCAATCTCTCTCAGTTGGCTAAGGATCCGTACCCTCTTACCTTATCATCGATTGCGTTGTTACAGAATATAAGGTTGATTGTGCTTGAAAGTAAGTTTTTATAGAAATGTAGTGTTGGAAGTTAGAGTAGTACTATATATACATATATATTAGTAGCCACCTAATAACTCCCATATAATCCTTTAGGGCTTTACGATCTAAGCACAAACCTTAACGAGTCAAACGTAATTTATAACTCTTTTATTAAATAAATTTTTATTATGAAAGTATTTTTAAAAGCTGTTGCAATCCTGGATACCTTTATATCTCTGGTACCGGCTGTAAGCGTAAACCTACAGCTCTGATACCAGCTATGGCAGAACCGCCTGAATTATTCCGGTTCAAGCGCGTTAGTCCTCGCTTAGGCAAGCGATAGAAGCTCAGCGCACTTCAAACGGAACAACTCATTGGTCTGTCGGGTCACTGCCCGATTCAACCACGGTTACACAGGATCGACGTAGGTTTACCTCGCACGAAGGCGAGTCCAGCCTTACAACAGCTCGCAAATTTTACACCACAGGATAATTAAACATTATTACACAGAGTTTTTGTTTCTTCCTAGCTAATACAAATTTATACAAGTATTATTCAAAACTTCAAGTTTTAACTGGCATTGTTCAGAGGGGGCAGTGGAAAAAGATATAACAACGCGACTACTCGTCGCAAAGAAGGCACCATACTTAGCCCAGAGCATGGCGTCATTCCGATGGGTCATTTGTGGCAGAACCAATCCGCTTGAATTATTCCGGCTCAAGTGCGCTAGTCATCACTATACAGGCGATACTAACTCAACGCACTTCAAACGGAACAACCTATTGGTCTGTCGGGTCACCGTCCGATTCAACCACGGTTACACAGGATCGAGGTAGGTTTACCTCGCATGAAGGCGAGTTTACAATCACACCACAGCTCACCAACTTTTAATTCACAGAAATATTAAATATTATTACAATCTATTTCAAACTTAAAGTAAACTTATACAAACATTGTTTAAAACTACAAGCTATGCCAGCTTGTTCAGAGTCACAGCGGAAGAAATTAACACGCGACTACACACATCGCGAAAGTTGACACCACGCTCAGCCTGAAACATGGCGTCATTCCGGAGGGTCATTGCTAGCTGGGGACGGATCCCACTCCACGGACCAGCCAAACAGAACATAGAATGGCCAGGCTGGACTATCCGTTTGGTTCTCACAAGCCATACCTGAAAGATAGACTAGCAAGACTGAGTATGCTAATACTCAGCAAGACTTAACCGAGATTGGGTATACTTAGCCCGAAGCTAGACCATGGAGGATTGAGAGGCTTTGGTTTTCTTTTGCTGAAAAGCAACAAAGAGTATGATCTAACTTTCATGTTTTAGTTTTCAGATTCTAGTTTCATTAACCATTCTAGGTAAGCACCTATACTAGGCAAGCAAGGTAGAGATTAGCATTCATCAAGATTATTCCGACAATAGTTACTGTTCTTACTCTATGTGGCAGAAGGAGCAAGCAGTCTCCATCTCCGCGAGAAATGGACGATTTCGAATCGAGTTTCATAACTTTGCAAGGGTAAACCTAACTCACACGCTTGGAACATCCAAGGATCATTCCGAAGCAACCATTTGCCTTTCATTCCGACTCGTGGATCAGAGCCACCACAAGCGACTGTAGCGTGACTACATGACCGTACTCCTATCCGCTGTGCGGAACGTACTCCTGCACGTCGGTGCGTCTGTGAAAAAAAACAAATTACGAGTGGTGGGGGGTATGTCCACTCCTCGGGCCGATCGGTTACTAAGCTTACCGCTTACCATAATTCGCGGCATGTGGCTAGTACTTTCAAATACTTGACCACAACTACCACACACTGCGACCTTATCAACTTTTATCCACACAGACGGGGTAACCTTCCAAGTCATGATACCGCACATGACCCCGTCCATCATCCTTATAGTGATTGCAGAATAGTAAACATTCAACTCCTATATCACGCGAGTGATAGGAAATCACTCGACTTTTGCCGGTCCTTTTGGCAGAGCATCTATTCAATAAGGACTCAGATACAATACATAGGTTCCTAGGATTCATGCATCTAGGGTTCCATTTCAACTCCTAGACTTAATGCATAATATAGATATATAAGTATAAAACTGTATAAGTGTAATAATTTAAAATACTGGGTTATGCATCGGGGCTTGCCTTCTTGAGCGGGGCTGGGGTCTGGAATGTCAAGGACTTCCGAACCTTGGTTCGGTGCTTCAGTTAAATCCTCGGTGACGTTCTCCTGGTCTTCAGAAAACCCTTGCTCGGGCTTCTGAATTAACTCGTAGACTCCGTCGTCGAGTGTCTCTGACTCTACATGAGATGCAATGATTTGTATTAGGTGGTTTTTGAGTTAAGAATTTTACTTCACAATAAAGTTGCAATCTAACAAATTGATAAACACAACTTCATAAAACAAGAAATTTAAATTCAAACCTACCATTGGTATCTTAAGTCAATTATCATAATTGATTGGATTAATTGAATTAGGTTAAAGGGTTTGATTTTTATTCTGAAATCCACAAAGGCTATGGCCTTGGATTTTTGTGGGTAAGCTTACTTCTAGTAGATGAGCTTACTATGAATTTTTCATAAATTTCTGAAAACAAAAACTAAAGCATTTGAATTAAGTTCAAATTTCTAGTTTAAATTCAAACCTTAGGCAAAACAGTGCTATAAATTCTTGAAAGATTTACTATGAACTACTCAATTATAGAACATCACATGATAAAAAGATCTAGGCATGAAAACCTTAGTAGCATGCTTGAATAAATTTAAAAAATTTCAAGCTTGATTTGCATAAGTTTAAATTAATTCAAGGTAGGGTTCAGTAATGCAAGTGAAGTTTTTACACAAGCTTACTTATAACTTATCTAGGCTACACACCAAAAATCACAAGCAATAGAGCTAGCATGCCAAAGTTATACTCAAGATACCCTTTTGCTGAACTTTAGAATAACTCTAAAAAAATTTTGTTTCAAACTAAACTCCAGTAACAAAAGTTGTAGAGCTAGACTTCTGAAGTACAACAAAAATAGTTTGGCAATTTTTGGATTTTTCTACAAATTTCTATGGATTTTCAAATTTGGCTGATTTGAAATGGGGGTACTGATTTTCCACAGAAAGGCCCCTGGAAAGATTTGAATCCTTGCAATTGGGTCCTTGGCTGGGTTAACAGAGAAGCCAATCGATGGCGATCAAATTCCGGCGAGGGGGCTCACCGATGGCGAGGGGAAAGTGGGGGAAAAGGTTCAGGAGCTCACGGCGGTCACGGGGGTGGCCGGTGTTGAGAAAAAGAGGGGCTGAAACGGCGGGTCGACGGCGAACAGGGGCGGACGGCGGGGCTCCGAGGGGCGGCAATGGCGTTCCGGTGGCCGGAGTGCTGAAGGACGGTGGGGAAGTGGCTAGGAAGCTTTCACGCGATGATGTGGTGCTGGTGGTGTGCTTGGCAGGTGCTGAGCGGTGGCGGAGCGGCAGGATGACGGCGGGACCGAGCGGCGGCGGAGCTCGAGCTCACCGGTGCTATGGTCTGGGCTGCTCGAGTGCGGGAAAATGAAATTGGACGGGTCTATGAGCTTCAGTGGGTTGCGGCGGTGCTACTAGAGCACTGAATCGCGGGTGGGAGGCGGCGGAGGCGGCTGATGACGGCGGGCAGGAGCTACGGCGGAGCTCCGGTGAGGGTAGTCAAGCGGAGGAAGGAAGGAGAAGCAATGCTGCGTGGTGGAATGGGTAAAATAAGTCGAGAGGGACTCCTGGGCAAGATTTAAGACTAGGAGAAGCACTGCACGTGCGAAGCAGCTGCTGGCAAGCCCGGCGGCGTGCGTGGCGGCTCGGGCCGCGGCGGCGCGACGTGGAGGGGCACGGAGAGGGCCAGCGCAGGGTGGTGAGCGGCGGGTGCGGGCGCTGGAGGGCACGTGGCGCGGAGAGGAGCGGCGCGGGGGCAGCTGGGGCTCGGGAAACAGCCGGCGAAGGCGGGGGGTCACGGGCGCAGAGAGAAATAGAGGGAGGTAGGGGCTGGAGGTAGACGATGAGGACCTTTCTGCAATTTTTCAAAAGTGCAGGGACTCCACTATAAAACTAAATTAACTTTTAAACCATAGCTCAAATGAAAATATACCCAAAAGCAAAAGTGTAGAGCTTAATAAGATCTACAACTTTGCTTTAAGGTTCAGATTCAAAAGAGTTAAGGATTTGGACCTATTTTAAAACTTGGCCAAATTTTAAACTTCGGAGATATCCTATTTAAATTCTACACTCCAATTGAATCCCTAGGGTAGTTTCACTTCTCACAGAGGTTTAAAAGTAAGTACTTGCTTCTTGCAAAACAACCCTTTACATATTTTGATTTTACCTACCATTCTCACACATTTTGCACCAAAGGACCTAAATTTTCCAGAATTACAAAAAGACCCTATTGCCTTTGTATTAAAGTTTTTAACACACGTACAGAAGATCAGACACACAAACTCATATTAGAATCTAGTGTGTCTTAATCCTAAGTGCCTGAATGTCACATCATTGCCGGCCGGGGACGGATCCCATTCCACGGACCAGCCAAGCGGAACAGTGCAGGACCAAGGAGAACTAGCCAGTGAGTCCTCGAATGGCATACCTGAAAATCACATTACTAGCAAGGCTGAGTATACTAATACTCAGCAAGGCTTACCCGACATTGGGTATACTTAGCCCATAACTAGACCATGACAGGTTGTAACAGCTCTAGTTTTCTTTTGTTGAAAAGCAACAAAGACTATCTCCTTACTTTCATATATTAGCTTTCAGATTCTAGTTTCTTTTAACCATTCTAGGTAAGCACCCATGCTAGTCAAGCAAGGTAGATATTAAGCATTCATCAAATTATTCCATGAACTGTTACTATTATTACTCTATGTGGCAGAAGTATCAAGCAGTCTCAATCTCCCTAAGAAACAGATGATTCCTGAATCGAATTTCATAACCTTGCAAGGGATCCTAACTCACACCCTTGGAAACTTTCCTTTCTAGGCAACCATTCCCCTCATATTCCGGGGCGTGGATCAGGGCCACCACAAGCGACTGCAGGATCATACGCACATCCAATGTGCAGGACGTACGTCTACAGCGTGACTGTATGACCGTACTCCTGTCTGCTATGCAGAACGTATTCCTACACATTGGTGCGTGTGTGCAGCAAAACCAAAATTCGAGTGGTGGGTAAGTCCACTTGCCGGGCCAATCAGGTACTAGGCTTACCGCGTACCATATTTACGGTATATGGCTAGTACTTTCAAACACTTGACCACCACTACCACACATTGTGACCTTATCAAACTTAAACCAACACAGACGAGTACCATTCCAATTCATGGTGCTGCACATAATCCCGTCCGTGATCCTTATAGTGATTGCAAAATAGTAAACAATCAACTCCTATATCGCGCGAGTGACAGGAAATCACTCGACTTCTGCCGGTCCTATTAGCAGAGCATCTACTCGATAAGGACTCGGAAACATTACATTGGTTCCTAGGTTTCATGAAGCTAGAGTTTCATAACAACTCCTAACACTTAATGCACAAGATAGATATATATTAATATAAGTGCATAATTTAAAAATACTGCGTTATGCACCGGGGCTTGCCTTCTTGGGTGGGGCTGGGGTTAGGAATGTCAATAACTTCCGAACTTCAGTTCAGGGCTTAAGTAAGATTCTCGGCGACATTCACTTGGTCTTCAGATATACCCTGCTCGGGTTCCGGGACCAACTCATAGGTTTCGTCTTCAAGCATCGTCGATTCTACATGATATGCAATGATTTGAATTAAGTGATTTATTATATCAATAATTTTCTTTCACAATAAATTTGCAATGTAATAACTCACATTCAACACATCACAAAACAATAGATTTAAATTCCAAGAATTAAATTTTCCTTATCATAAATTAAACCAATTAACTCTACTAATATCATAATTAATTTCTATAGCTTCAAGCATAGGAGTACTGAGGTTAAGAATTTAACTGCACACATCTGAAGTTAATATAAGACTTCTATTAATTTTTCATATTTTTAAACCTAACAGAATAATAGTATAAAAATAGAAAAATTCAAACTTAAGATAACAAGTTTTATTGTTAGTTTGAAATCTACATAGGTTTTGGCCTTAAATTTTGATAAATAATAGTATAAATTTTGACAAATTCAAACTTAAGATAACAAGTTTTATTGCAAGTTTTCATAATTTGTTTGAAAGCAGAAGCTAAATTATTTTAATTAAATTCAAATTTCAAGTATAGATTAAATCCTAAGGCAAAACAGTGCTATAAAATTATTAAAAATTCCCTATGAATTAATCAACATCAGAACAACACATGGTAAAAATATTTAAGTATGGAAGCATCAGTAGCATGCTTGAATATATTTACTTTATTTCAAACTTTCTTTGCACAAGTTTAAATTGGTTCAAGTTAGAGTACAGTACTGGTGGTGAAATTTGCACACCAATTCACTCATATCACATACAAGTTGCATACCAAAAATCACATGAAATAATGCTAGCATGCAAAAGATACATACAAGATTCCCTTTTGTTCAACTTTAAAATAACACATAAAGCATTAAGTTTCAAACTAAACTTTAGTAACAAAAGTTGTAGAGCTGGATTTCTAGAGTATAACAAAACTAGTTTGACAAATTTTTGGACTTTTCTACAAATTTCTACAGATTTTCAAAGTTGGCTGATTTGAATTGAGGAAGAACCGAGCCGGCGCGGCGACGGCAGTTCGACGGAAAACCGAGCCGGCGCGGTGAGGTGCCGAGGCGGCGGCGGTGTTCCGGCGGCCGGAGTGCAGGAAGGTGGCGAAGAAGTGGCTAGGAAGCTTCCACGTGTAGATGTAGTGCTGGTGGTAAGCGCGATGAGGGCCAAGAGGGGACGAAGCGGCGGGACGACGGTGACACCGAATGGTGGCGGTGAAGAGGACCGCCGGCGCGGCATTCTGGGCGGCGTAAGCACGAGAGGATGGAGAAGAACTGGCTATGGAGCTTCGGTGGGATGTGGCAGTGCCAGGGAAGCACCGGGTTGCGGACGTGGGGCGGTGAAGTTGGCTAACGACAGCGAGCAGAGAGTGCGGCGGTGGTCTGGCGGCGGTGCTGAGTGGAGAAGAAGCCGAGGAAGCAAAATGCGGCCGCGCGAGGAGGTAAACGAAGCCGAGGAGAACTCTTGGACGCTCTGCGGAACCAAGAAGAGGCACGGGTGAGCGGGAGCAGCTGCTGGCGACCGGCGGTGTGACAACCTAGGTGTTAATTATAGCAAGCCAATAGGAAAAATGTTGTGTATGGTTTGAATTGTGTGAAATTTGAGTAAAGTTATGAAAATAAGGGTATTTATGTAATTTCACAAAAATACAAATCCTTTTATGCAAGTAGTTGAATTACAAAGATAACTTTCAAAGTTACTAAGGGCTAAAATATAAAAATGCAAGTCATCATGACCTGCCATAAATATTTGCAGTTAAGTCCAAAACTACATAAAATTCACCTTACTAAGGACAAAAATTTATTAAGTTTGATTTAAGTCCAATGTTGTAAAATATCAGCACCAGTATTGCACTCTAGCTTCAGCTAATTTAATTTTGTGCAAATCAAGCTTGAAAGGTTTTAAATTTATTCAAACATGTTCCTAAGCTTTTTGTGCTTAGATCTTTTTATCATATATTGATATGTTGCTAATTAGTTCATAATCAATTTTTCAAGAATTCATAGCACTGTTTTACCTAAGATTTGAATTTAAACCTAAAATTTGAACTAAATTCAAATACCCTAGTGTCTATTTTTAGAAAATTATGAAAAATTCACAGTAAGCTCATCCACTAGAAAAATTCTCACCTACAAAAATTCAAGGTAGAGCCTTTATGAATTTCAAATTAAAAATCAAACTTGTTAACCTAATTCAACTAATTAGGATAATTGAATTAGGATACCAATAATAAGTTTATATTTAAACCTCTTGCTTTATGAATGTATGTGTATTACTCTGTTGGATTGCAATTTTATCGTGAAATAAAACTCTTAACTCGCAAACCATCTAAATCAAATCATTGCATATCGTGTAGAATCAACGATACTCGACGACGGAGACTACGAGCTAGTCCCGGAAACTGAGCATGGGTTTTCTGAAGATCCAGTAAACATTGTCGAGACTCTAACTGAAGCTCCGGACCAAAGTTCGGAAATCTTTGACACTCCTGCCCCCAGCCCCGCTCAAGAAGGCAAGCCCCGGTGCATAACCCAGTATTTCAAATTACTACATTTCAAATTATATGTATATATTATATCTTGCATTAAGTCTAGAAGTTGAAATGGAACCCTAGATGCATTGATACTAGGAACCTATGTATTTTGCCTGAATCCTTATCAGGATAGATGCTTTGCTAATAGGACCAGTAGAAGTCGGGTGATTTCCTGTCACTCGTGCGATCTAGGAATTGAATGTTTACTATTCTGCAATCACTATAAGGATGATGGATGGGGTCATGTGCAGTATCATGACTCGGAAGATTACCCCATCTGTGTTGATAAAAGTTGATAAGGTCGCAGTATGTGGTAGTGGTGGCTAAGCGTTTGAAAGTACTAGCCACATACCGCGAAATATGGTAAAGCGGTAAGCCTAGTAACCAATCAGCCCGAGAAGTGGACATACCTCTCACCACTCGTAATTTGGTTTTTCTCACGTATCAACGTGCAGGAGTACGTTCCGCGCAGCAGACAGGAGTATGGTCATGTAGTCGCGCTACAGACGTATGTCCTGCACAATTGGTGTGCATACGGTCCTACAGTCGCTTGTGGTGGCCCTGTTCCACGAGTCGGAATGAAAGGCAAACACGGTTGCTTCAAAACTATCGTTGGATGTTCCAAGCGTGTGAGTTAGGTTTGCCTTGCAAGGTTTGGAAATTCGATTCAGAATCGTCCGTTTCTTGCAGAGATTGAGACTGCTTATTCCTTCTGCCACATAGAGTAAGAACGGTAATCATTATGCAATAATCTGGATGGATGTTAATCTCTACCCTGTTTGTCTAAGTATAGGTGCTTACCTAGAATGGTTAATGAAACTAGAATCTGAAAGCTAAAATATGAAAGTTAGCTCATACTCTTTGTTGCTTTTCAGCTGAAATTAAACCCAAAACCATTTCAAGCCTTCATGAGTCTAGATACATGGCTAATTATACCATGAAGCGGTAAAATCTTGTTGAGTATTAGTATACTCAGTCTTGCTAGTCTATTTTTCAGGTATGACCTTTGAAAACCCCACGGATAGTCCAACATGGCCACTCTCTGTTCTGTTTGGCTGGTCCGTTGTAAGGATCGATGGACCAAGAGGGGGGGTGAATTGGGCCTTTTACAATTTCTAAAACAAAGTAAAGCAACCTTAACCTATGCAAAGCTAGTAAGGCACCAATTCACCAACCGGATAACTAAGCTACCTACACAAGCTAAGAGAAATAAAAAGAGAAGTAAAGCCTAGCAAGGTAGAGAAAAGTAATGATCTCTAAGTCAAGCACATGAATAAATTGCATGAAAGAAAATGCTTGAATAAAGAAAGTGGACAAGGGACGACCGGATTTTTTTCGTGGTGTCGATGTGTTGGCACACACCCCTAATCCACGTTGTGACACTCACAAAGAGTCATGTCACCTCCCAAGTCACCGAGACGAGGGCGCTCACTAAGAGTCTCCGTTCACCATCCCGGTGTGGTGGAGATCAAGCCACGTACAATCATCTTCTCCGGGCTCCCACAATCCTTGGCAAGCTCCGTGAGAAACACCTCGATCACCAAGATCGCCTAGGTGATGCCAATCACCAAGAGTAACAAGCTAAGGCCTTCACTTGAGCAAGAACCGATCACCAAGAACGGATGCACACAAGCTTCTCTCTACTCAAGTCCTTACTCTTGCTTCTTGATTGATTGAATGAACAAGTATGTGAAATGATGAAGCTCAAGGTGGCTCTTGACTATATTATGAGTGTTTGGATGTTGCCTGGTGTCAAAAGTAGCAAAATGACCCATTGGAGGGGTATATATAGGCAGCTCACACGAATAGAGCCGTTGGTGAAAAAGCTGCCAGAAAACTGCGTAGCGCCGGTTAATCCGACGTACATCCAATAGTCATCGTCGGTTTAACAGGTGATTGTAAACTGCCCCTTCTGAAAACTAGCCGTTACAACTTGGGCAGATTAACCGTCGTATCATCGGTTTAACCGGTGAGTGTAGTTGTCCACTGATCAACTGAAAAACCAAGTCTCTGGACAACTGCACCGATGTCCCATTTCAAACATCGTCGGTTTAACCGGTGTATTGACTTGAAATACCCTGGAAAAACCAACTCTGGACTAAATGCACCGACGTTAAATTCAAACACGTCGGTTTAAACGGTGTATTGATTTGTCCAGACTCTACTGACTTCGTTTAACCGACGTATAGAAAGTTGAGAGCGTCGGTTAAACCGGTGTTAAGGATTTTTCCTGATTTTGCCTTTTCTGATTTGAGTCTTGAATGAAATCCAAATATTCTTGAGATATGAGTTGAGAGCCACTAATTTGAACTTCTAGAAACCTGAGTGACCACTGTGTGCATCCATTTTCAAATGACCATGTCCATACTCAAGTTACTTAGCCTTAACCCCTCTTAATAGTGCGATCACTACAAAACTATAAAACCTATACTAACCTAAGTGTCCTTCTCAACCTTATGACACTTAGGACTAGAAAGATCCTTAGTCTTGACATATGATTGAGTTGAATGCCGAGATCGCCTTTTTGAATAACGAAAATTAGGGGCCTCTTTTGACATATGACCAAATGAGCGATAACGATCTATTAAGCTGCACAAACTCATTAGTCACAATAATGGTTGTCATTAATCACCGAAACATACCTTGAGGGCCTAGATGCTTACAATCTCCCCCTTTTTGGTGATTGATGACAACACAAACATAAATAACAAGAGAGCGAGAAAGATAAGGCAAGAATAAACACAAGCAAACTCGGAAAGAAAGAACCAAAGAACTCAACGGCTCAAACGAAATCCATAGATATGTCTCAAAACACAGCATACTCAAGCGACAAATGTACATATCCATGAACTAACACCAAATGTGATATAAAACATCAAAGTCCTGATCACTATGAGCCCTCTCTAACTCTACCCTCCCCCTGACTCCAACTCCCTCTCCCCCTTTGGCATCAAAGCACAAAAAGAGGTGAGCTACTGATCCGGCTGTCGCGGTACGGCGAGAAAACGGTCCGGGTCATCGTCGTCGTCGTCGTCGGACGGTGGATGCTCGGTGACGGACGGGAGCGGCTGGTCAGAACTGCCTGCTGGAGCTGAACTAACTGGAGGTGTAGCTGTCATCGAGGCTGTGGCAGAACCGCTCGAATTATTCCGGCTCAAGAGCGCTATTGACCGCCGTACAAACTGCAATCAGCTTAACGCACTTTAAACGGAACAATCCTTTGGTCTGTCGGGTCTCCGCCCGATACAACCACGGTTCAGCAGGATCGAAGTAGGTTTACCTCACACGAAGGCGAGTTCACATCACGGAATAGCTCATCACTTTTAATTTACAGCCATACATACATTATTACAAACCGAGTTCAAAGATAGGTAAATTTATACATAACCATGTTCATCTGACAAGCATCACAGCTTGTCCAACTCACAGCGGAAGAAAAAGTTTCACGCGACTACAGACGTCGCGAAGGCAAACACCAAGCTTAGCCCAGGGCCTGGTGTCACTCCGGTGGGTCAGTGCCGGCCGGGGACGGGTCCCACTCCACGGACCAGCCAAACGGAACGGACGTTGGCCACCCAAGGTTGTCCGTGGGGTTCTCGTAGGTTATACCTGAAACAGACATTGGCAAGGCTGAGTATTCTAATACTCAGCAAGGCTTACCCGGGCTTGGGTATACTTTAGCCCGTAACTAGACTCATGAAGGCTTTGTAAAGATTCTAGGTTTATTTTCAGCTGAAAAGCAACAGAGAGTATGAACTATTTTCAAGTTTTAGCTTTCATATTCTAGCTTGATTAGTCATTCTATCTAAACAAGCAAGGTAGTGATTATCATCCATCAAGATTATCCATCATTAGTTCCACTTCTTACTCAATGTGGTAAAAGGGATAAGCAATCTCAATCCTCGTGAGAGGCGGACGATTCAAATCGAATTTAACCTTGCAAGGTAAACCTAACTCACACGCTCGGAATACCAACAGGGCGTTCCAAGCAACCGTTTCCCTCATATTCCGGGTTGTGGATCAGGGCCACCACAAGCGACTGCAGGACCGTACGCACACCCTATATGTGCAGGATATACGTCTGTAGCGCGACTACAAAACCCGTATTCCTGTCTGCCTTGCAGAACGTACTCCCGCACGTCGGTGCGTGAGAACAAAAATAAAAGTCGAGTGGTGGGAGGTATGTCCACTTGCCAGGCCGATTGGTTACTAGGCTTACCGCTTACCATATTTCACGGCATGTGGCTAGTACTTTCAAAAACTTAGCCACCACTATCACACATTTCGACCTTATCAACTTTTATCAAAACAGACAGGGTAGAATCTCAGGTCATGATACAACACATGACCCTGTCCGTCATCCTTATAGTGGTTGCAGGAAAATAAACATGCAACTCCTATATCGCGCGAGTGACAGGAAATCACCCGTCTTCTACCGGTCCTATTAGCGGAGCATCTAACCGATAAGGACTTGGGCGCATTACATTGGATTCCTAGGATTTATGCATCTAGGGTTTCACTCCAACTCCTAGACTTAATGCAGAAATATAGATAAATAGACATAGATTGCAGTGTAAATAAAGTAGTGGGATATGTCCGGGGCTTGCCTTCTTGAGTGGGGGTGGGGGCAGGAGAGTCAGAGATTCCCGAACTCGGGTTCGGAACTTCGGTTAGTCCTTCGACGACTTGTGCTGGATCTTCTGGAAAGCCTTGGTCTTGCCCTAAGACCAGTTCGTAATCCCCGTCGTCGAGTGTCGTTGACTCTATATGAGATGCAATAAATCAAATAAGGTGGAATTTAAATTTAGAAGTTCACATTTCAAATATTATAGCTCATACAATTAACACACAAACCTACATAAAATAAAGAGGTTTTAGATTTAAACACTATTTATATAGATATGGTAGAGTTTATTGCAATATAAATTAAATATTTATATTAAATTTGAAATGAACTAAAATTTGAATTCAAAACTTTAAATAAAAGATTATAGAAATTTGATTATACATTAAACATTATAAAATATCACATTAGTGGATGATGAAAGATTCCAATTAGAGAAAGGTTATATATTGGGTTTATTTCAAATTTAAAAGTTTCAAAATAAAAGAGGTTAAATTTAAAATAAGGTTAAGTTTGTAACTTGCACAAAGTTATTTAGAGTTCATAGAACATTTTATGCAAAATTTCATAAGTAACCAAACATGAAAAGACAATGTTAAGTGTACATTACCCCTTAATCTTGGATTTAAAATACAGGTAGAAATATTTTGTTTCAAACTAAACTCTATTAGTAAAAGTCATAGAGTTTGAAATCTATTTTCTAACAAAACTAGTTTTGCTATTTTTAGATTTTTCTGTGATTTGTTATGAATTTTACAAGACAGGAAAACATATACACATGAAATAATAGACACACTAGGGGGAGAAAAAAAATGGAATATTTGCATTAGGGCCCTCAGACCAAAATGTCTAATTGCAAAAGGGCCCTTGCCTGGCCTCGACATGGCTGGAGGCTCGGCCTCCGGTGTGTTCCCACCGGCGGCAAGGTCGCCGGTGGTGAGGAGCCGGTCAAGCACGACCATAGGGGGGTGGGGAACACAAAGGGCCAAGAAGAACTCCACTGGTAGAAAGAAATTCCCACCGACGGCGAGAAGAGGCGGCGGCCGTGGCGGCGCGATGCCGTTCCCGGCAAACGGCCGGCGAACATGGAGACTTAAAGCACGCACGAGCAACACTGGAGCACGGGGGAACTATTTCCATACGTGGCTTGGTCGGAGAGGCGGCGAGACGGGCTGCCGACGGTAGAGCCGAGCTCGGCGGCGCCAATGGAGGGGCGGCTCGGGTTGGAGCAAATCCGGTGGGAGAAGGGGTCGGGGCTGGACGGGATCAGGATGTAGGGCAAGGGGAGGAGGTGGGGAGACTCTGGGTCAGCGGGATTTGGGCGAGGTGGAGTGTTTGCGGCGTATGCCGGTGAGGAAAGCGGGCGGCTCCGGTGACGCAGGGAAGAAGAAAAGGGGAGAGACAGCCGTGGGCCGGGGTTGGGTAAGCGATTGAGCGAGGGAAACAGGCAGTGTAGAGTTGCGGATCCTACTGAGTAGAAGAGAGGGAAGGATAAGGCAAGCCGGTGGAAGAATTGCGGCGGCGGCAGGCATTCCGGCGTGCAGTGCTGGCAGCCGGGGGAGAACGTGGCGCTCGGGTGGGGCGCCAGCAGCAGAGGGCTAGGGCGGTGAGGAGCAGGAAAGCAACGCGTGGACGGGGAAGCACAGGAGATGGCCGGCGGTGAGCCAGAGCGGCGCGTTACTCCGGCGGCAGAGGAACCAGGGGAGGCAGAGCAGGGGGAGCAGAGGCGCCTGGAGGAAGAAAAGGGGATGAACTGATTTGTGGACTGATCTGTAAAATCAGAGAAAGGCAGGGACCTTACTGTAAAGGACTTGCAACTTTTAAACCAATGCTCAAATGAAGATGGTCCAAAAAGCAAAAGTGCATGGTTTTTCAAACTCTACAACTTCTCTTTAAGGTTCATCTGCATTTGAGCAATAGTTTTAGAAATAAAATAGACTTAGTAATAATTTCATATTTTATGTAAATCCATAAGTAAAGTTACTTTTACACATATACCCTATGGTAGTTTCATATATATTTTTGAAATTTTACCACAGATATCACTTTTGCAAACTAACCCTTATGCTTTTTAAACTCTTACCCCATCTCCATCTATTTTGCATAAAAGGACCTTTAGTTAATATTAATTACATAAACATCCCTTCTTCCATAGCATTGCATACATAATATACACATTTACCATACTTAAAACATACAAGCATACCAAAACTCTAATGTGTGACCCAGCTAATTACCTGAGTGTCACAGCCTTCCCCCCTAAAAAGAATCTCGTCCCGAGATTCCGAAGCAGGATGGGACAGAAAGATCAAGTTCGAAGATTGGTTTGAAAGAAATCGGGAAAGTTGTGTTGAAGATAAGATTCGGTTTCCCATGTTGCTTCTTCTTCTGTGTGATGGTTCCACTGAATCTTGTACATTTTGATGGTCTCTCTTCTGGTACTTCTTTCTTTCGTATCGAGAATTCTGATTGGATGCTCTGTATAGGTTAGGTCTGGTTCGATTTCGATAACTTGGGAATCGATGATCTCGGTGGGGATCTTAATACACTTTCTGAGTTGGGATACATGAAAGATGTTATGGATGGCCGCTAATTGAGGTGGAAGTTGGAGACGATAAGCTACAGGTCCACAGATTTCAAGGATTTCAAAGGGTCCGATGTATCGAGGAGCAAGTTTCCCTTTTACACCGAATCTTTGAACACCTCGGGTGGGAGATACTCGAAGATATACGAAGTCTCCGACGTGAAACTGTAATGGTCTTCTTCGTATATCAGCGTAGCTTTTCTGTCGAGATTGAGCGACCTTTAGATTATTCTGGATAAGCCTGACTTTATCTTCTGCTTCTATAACCAGATCGGGTCCAAAAATTTTACGTTCGCCGGTTTGTGACCAACTTAAAGGAGTTCGGCATCGGCGACCGTATAATGCTTCAAATGGGGCCATCTTAATACTTGTCTGATAGCTATTATTATAAGAGAATTCTGCTAATGACAAGTATTTATCCCAGTTTTTGTCAAATTGGAGTACACAAGCTCTGAGCATATCTTCCAGAATCTGGTTTATTCGCTCAGTTTGCCCATCCGTCTGAGGATGATATGCGGAGCTTCGAATTAACTTAGTTCCAAGAGCATCATGAATTTGCTCCCAAAACCTAGCGACAAATTGTGCTCCACGATCAGAAATAATCGTCTTAGGTACTCCATGAAGACGAACAATTTGATCTAAATAGATCTCGGCATACTTCTTGGCAATATACGTAGTATGCACGGGAAGGAAATGTGCAGTCTTGGTTAATCGATCAACGATTACCCAAATAGAGTCATGCCTCCGAGAAGTGTTGGGCAAGCCAACAATAAAGTCCATACTGATATCCTCCCACTTCCACGAGGGAATGGGTAGAGGTTGAAGGATACCAGCAGTCTTCAAATGACTGGCTTTGACTCTTTGGCAGATATCACATTCTGACACATATTTGGCAATCTCTCGTCTCATACGAGTCCACCAAAAGTTTTGTTTCAGATCCTGATACATTTTTGTACTGCCAGGGTGGATAGAGAATTTAGATAGATGGGCCTCATCCATTATTTGCTTTCGGAGTTTATGGTTCTTCGGTACAACAATACGTTCGTTGAACCATAAAACTCCTTCAGGATCTACTCGGAAGCATTTATACTTCCCTTCACCTTGGGTTATCTTTTGTTTAATGATTCTGACCCCTTCATTACGCTGTTGTGCTAGAACAATATTATCTCTGAGTGTGGCTTCAACCGAGAGATGGTTTAAGTCACCTTGGGAAACGATCTCTAGATTGAGCTTTCTTATTTCCCAACAGAGAGTCTCGTTGAACGCTTCAACGGACAAGCAGGAACAATGTGCCTTGCGACTGAGGGCGTCGGCAACAACGTTAGCCTTGCCGGGATGATAGTGTACCTCCAAATCATAATCTTTGATTAGTTCTAGCCAACGTCTTTGCCTCATATTCAAATCTGCCTGCGTAAAGATATACTTGAGGCTTTTATGATCGGTATAGATATAACATTTCGTACCCATCAGATGGTGTCTCCAGATTTTCAGGGCATGGACAACGGCTGCAAGTTCAAGGTCATGAGTAGGGTAGTTTTGTTCATGAACCCTAAGTGCTCGTGATGCATAGGCAATGACTCAGTTGTCTTGCATAAGTACACAACCAAGTCCAGTTCCTGATGCATCACAATAGATGTCAAAAGGTTTTGAGACATCTGGTTGAGCTAAGACTGGAGCCGTCGTAAGATGATTTCTAAGGATATGAAATGCATCTTCGCATTTTTGATCCCAGGAGAATTTCACACCTTTCTTTAGTAGTTCGGTCATAGGTTTGGCTATTCTGGAAAAGTCAGGAATGAAACGGCGATAATAGCCAGCTAGACCGAGAAAACTACGAATTTGATGGACGGAGGTTGGGGGTTTCCAATCCATCACTTCTCGTACTTTACTGGGATCGACGGATATTCTGTCACCAGAAATGGTATGGCCCAGGAATTTGACTGTTTCAAGCCAAAACTCACATTTAGAGAATTTGGCGTACAGGTGGTGGTCTCTTAATCGCTGAAGGATGATATGAAGATGTTTAACATGATCTTCTGGAGTTTTAGAATAGATCAAGATGTCATCAATGAAGACCACGACAAACTTGTCGAGCTCTTGCATGAAGACAGAATTCATGAGGTACATGAAATATGCTGGGGCATTGGTGAGACCAAACGACATAACCAGATATTCATATAACCCATATCTGGTAGAGAAAGCTGTTTTGGGAATATCACTGGGCCGAATCTTAATTTGGTGGTAGCCGGAACGAAGATCTATTTTAGAAAACACCTTAGCTCCGGCTAGTTGATCAAAGAGGATATCAATGCGGGGTAGAGGGTACTTATTTTTGATAGTCACCGCATTGAGAGGACGATAATCAACACACAGCCTTAAGCTATTGTCTTTCTTTTTCACAAATAAGGCCGGACAACCCCATGGTGATGCACTTGGACGAATGAAGCCTTTGTCTAAGAGATCTTGGAGTTGGGTTTTTAATTCAGCCAACTCATTAGGAGGCATACGGTAAGGTCTCTTAGATATAGGGGCTGTACCAGGTTGGAGTTCTATGATGAACTCAATATCTCTGTCTGGGGGCATTCCAGGTAAGTCATCCGGGAAAACATCTGGATATTCACAGATGACTGGAATATCTTCTAGCTTGACCCCAGATACGGCATAGGTGTAAGAGTTGAACGACTTTGATGGTGGAAGATAAAGAAGAGTAGGTTCGTGCTCCAATGAACCTATCTCCACCATGCGGGAAGGGATATCTATGGATATATGGTATTGGGTCATCCAATTCATTCCTAAAAGAACATCTATTCCTTTTAGGTCCAACAATAATAAATCTGACTTTATCAGGGTATTGCCCATTTGAATTGGCACACCCCTACAGACATGATTTGAAGAGATGCTACCCCCAGGAGTTGTTATCACATATATCCCATTAACAGGACAGACTTCCAAGCCTATCTTAGTTCCTAGTTTTGTATTGATAAAACTATGGGTAGCACCCGTATCAAAAAGAACAATAACGGGATGGTGATTAATAGAAAATGTACCCGTCATTATCGGTGCCCCTTCAGGAAGTTCGGAGAGTGTGGTGAGATTCACCCTCCCTTGTCGGACCTGCACCACCTGTCTCTTACCCTTGCCTTTGTAGTTTGGATTAGATGTTTGCCCTTGGAATGATTTCCTAGGTTGAGGGCAATCTTTAATGAAATGGGACGGGCTTCCGCAATTGAAACAACGATAATTGTTGTTTCCGGGAGCAGCTGGCGGAAAGCTCGGCTGTGGACCTTGTTGGGGTTGTTGCTGATTTTGTGGCAGGGGTGGTCGGTTGAATTGTGCTTGTTGGGGAGGTCGGGCTACCCATCTGCAAGGCAAAGTATTACGAGGCGGAGCTCGAGGGGCGTTGCTCGGAATCAACCGATACCGTGGCGGCTGTGAAGTTGCAGGCCCTGTAGGTACCTTCCGTTTCTTTTCAGCTCTGTGGGCGGCAATGCAGTCTTCTTGAGTTATGGCCATATTGACCAACTCATTGAAATCATTGGCCTTCACTAAATTCAGCCATTCCTTGAGCTTGGTGTTTAAGCCTCGACGGAAGCGATCACATTTGCGGGCATCCGTGTCCGCATGTGATCCTGCATACTGGCACAAGTGATTAAAAACCTGTGCATATTGAGTAACCGTGCGGGTACCTTGGGTCAGATTTAAAAATTCATTGAGCTTTCGCTCAATGAGTCCTGCTGGTATATGATGTGCCCGGAAAGCAGTCCGAAATTCATCCCAAAGGACCACGTGTTCGGCGGGTTGCATTGCATGAAACTGATCCCACCAAAGACGTGCATGGCCTCGGAGTTGCTGGGCGGCGAAGAGCACTTTGTTCTCCTCTGAACATGGAGCTGATAATAAAGCGAACTTGGACTCGATAGTCCGCAACCAGGCATCCGCATCTAACTCGGCCTTGTGGAATAAAGGAGGTTGGGTGCTGAGGAAGTCCTGATAGTTGGCCGACAGAGGTTCACCTCGGCCTCGAGGTTGCTGCTGGAAATGGCCCATCTGAGCTTGCACAAGCTGATTTAGAAGTTCAGTCTGCCGGGCCATAACCTCGGCCAAGTTCGGAGGTGGCGGTGGTGGTTGCTGGGAACTACCAGGTTGTCCTGCCCGGAATCCTTCCGGGGTTCCTCGAGTAGCTCCAACCATCTGAAATAAAGAAGATATCCATTATCAACCATAATCTTGCTCCAATTTCAGATAATATGCAATTTATCCAGCTGAAATGTAATGCATATGCTCCATTCAGTCAACTCATAACAGGTACACAAGTGTTGAGCAAGATAACCAAAACTCAGGATTTAGATTACTACAAGGATACTACCATCTTACATCAGCACACTCAAATGGTTACAAACTTTTACCCAAAAGTACATGCCACATATACAACAAGTGGCTTTATAGCTAGATATTCTACACACTACTTATGTTACATCTTATACATTTATTACACCTAGTCCATCACCCTGTCAACTATGACTAAGAGTCATCAAAATTGCCCACTGAGGACTGGCTTCCGGAGGAAGAATGATGGGGACTAACGACAGGATCCCCATGCTCAGAATCAAGTTCGGAGACCCCTTCAATCTCTTCGGGATCTTCCTCTTCAGCTTCAGGTGCTGCCGGTGCAACTGGAGGATTCGGAAACTGCTGCAATTCCTCAATCTGGGCTTGAGCATCATCCACCGCAAGAATCAGATCCTGGACTTGCGTCTGTAAAAATTCAATAACCGTATTCCGCTGGGTGATTATATGATCACTTTCATTAATCTGATCCTCCCTATGGTGGATGGTCTCGTTTTGAGTAGCAATTATTCCATTCTTCTCAATTACCACTGCTTGAAGTTGATCTGCCTGGGTAAAGTACCTGGCAGCGTCCCCGTGGAAACTCCGCGCAGCAGTGATCAGATGGCCTATCTCACGGCGTAGCAGCATGTGATAGTGGTATTGCACGCCCGTATAACGCCTCATTCCTTGCACTACTTCTTCTGGTGGACCTTCCAGTCTATGACTTTCAGAAATTGTTCTGAGGTCTCGCTCCGCTTCACCAGGATCTGTTGTGGCAAACAAACCAATAGGTTGTCCTACAACTTCCTCGGGGTGTTGACTGCAAAAGGCATAAATGGCTTCTAGGGCCGCTGCTTCAATAGTGTCCACAATTCTGTAGCCCATCGTGCTGATCTCAATAGGCTGCCATTGTGAACGAAAAGGATGCTGAGGGATAATCATCCTGACATGGGCCCTATGGATTCCGTCTTCCACATGTTCAACAGCGTCATACTGAGGGGGTTCTGTATAATGGAAAGCCTGCAAAGATTCCCATAGCAAGCGGGGAAAACCCTCCCAATGAAGGGCATTAGTGTGGAGATGCCCTTCCGGATCCCAGAAAACATTGGAAGGTGCTGCCATCTGCGACCAGGATGCAAATGGTAAAACTTGTTATCTTGTTAGGAGAGTACAAGATAAACAGATCAAGATAACCAATTCTGTTAACAGCAAAGGCTGGAAATCAGATGGAAAACTAAGATCCCATATAAGATACCCAACTTAAAGCTGTCCTTAGCTCTTCATTACCCCATTTCAAATACAAACAACATGTCCATCATATATAAAATTCTTTTATTGACAAATGATGCATGCACGCGCTACTCGTCCTCACAACCAAAACAACTGCCGAATATTTTCGGACTTACGTAGTTAATTCCGGTGGCATAACCATACGTCTCTCACTAAATATAACTAATCGATAAACCCTACGCATCCTAATAGCGTAAACGTGGTTAGTGTACCTGCAGAAAAATACACATATATATATATCTCATGAACCTTTCATGGCAGCACGACATGAAAGCGTCCCCAAACATTACTGCTCACTATAGAAACAGCATCTGTATAATTACCGCCGTACAGACAACGTTAACATACGTTATCGAAACAACGTATTCACGGGGGGTACCGCAAAATGCGTGTGACAGTTCGTGTGTTTGTAATGCTAGGCATGTATTTTGTTAGTGTGAAATATGTGTTTGTTTGTATAAAGCTTATGTGTGTTTATGTGAAGTTTTTGAAAATTTAAAGTGCAAATAAAAGGGGATTTTTGTAATTACAGAAAAACCTAGGGTTGTTTTTGCAAAATGCATTTGGACAAGAGTAATTTCAAAATAAGTGAAATATATTTTTCTTACCTTATGTCTTGTAAAAAAATATATATCCAAAAGTTTCATTGGAAATGTATATGTTGAAGTGTATAAACAAATTTTGGGTAAAGTGGTAAAAATAAGGGTGTTTGTGTAATTTTATAAAAGTACAAGTCCTTTTATGTAAGTTTCTGATTTACAAAAGTAACTTTCAAATTTACTCAGGACTAAAGTGTAAAAGTGCAAGTCATCATGACATGTCTATCCCATCATTATGACGAGTCTATCCCGTCATCATGACGTGTCATAAATGCTTGCATTTAGGTCCTGAATTTTATAAAGTTTCATTCTTTAGGACAAAAACAATTCAAATCCAACTTTTGCTCAAAGTTTCACGCGTAAAAATATAAATTTTGAGTTTTTGAACTTGAGCCCTAAAGCAATGTTTTAGAGTTTGAAAAACTCTCCAACTTTCATTTTGGGCATTTCTTCATTTGGGTTTTAAATCAACGGGAAATTTTGTTTTACAGTGAGACCCTTGTAGTTTTTGGTATTTGCGTATAAGTCCTTGGGGAATTCTATCCCTTCTTCTCCTCTGTTTTTCTGGTGCTCCCTTATCCTCTGCCGACGCCGCTTCTTTTCTCTGGTCCACACCGGTTCTTTCCCCTCCATCCCTCTCTGTTTCCTTCCTCACACAGCAGATGGAGGCGCGGCTCAGGCGGAGGCCGGCCCAAGCAGCTGCGGGCGCCAGCGCAGGCGGCCCCACGCGGGGTGCTGCGCGGCCGGCGGCGCGGCTCGGCGCGGGTGCGCGCGAGCGCGCGCGGCTCGGCGCGGGTGCGCGCGAGCGCGCGCGGCTCGGGCGGCCAGCCGCGGGAGGGGCGGCGGCTCGCGGCGCGCGGGACGCGCGGCGCGTGGGAGCGGGCCCAGGCGGAGCAGCGGCCCGAGCGGAAGGCAGGCCAACTGCTGGCCAGCGGCGCGCGGCCGCGTGGCTAGCGCGCAGGCGGCAGCCCCGAGCGGGCTCAGGCGGGCGGCGCAGCGGATGCGGAGCGGCGCGGCCTGCGAGCGCACGGATGCGGGGCGGCTGCGGCCCACGCGGAGCGAGGACGGCCCGTGCGGGCGGCTGGCGGCGCCGGGCTCGGGTGTGGCGCTAGAACGTGCGCAGGCATCGCGAGAGGCAGGCGCTCGGCGATTCGGCAGGCGCTGATGGTGGACCGCGGCTGTGCGCAGGCGCGTGGCGCAGGCGGACCGCGGGAGCTGGAGGCGAGCCGGCGTGGGTAGCTACAGCAGCAGGCGCGCGGCACGGCGGCTCGTGGCAGGCGACGCAGTACAAGAGCGGGGCTCGGGTGGGGACTGGCCCAGGAGCAGGCGCGTGCAAGATGGTGGCCAGGCGAGTGACGTGCGCAGGTGCAGGGGGTGGCTCGGCCCGAGCGGTGGACGGCGCTGGCTCGGGTGGCGAGGGCCAGTAGCGCAGGCGCACGGCGAGCACTGGTGGCGTGCAAAGCTTGGCACGGCTCGGGTGCGAAGGCAGTCCGGGCGAGCGGAGACGCGCGTGAGCCGAACTTAGGAGCGGGAGCTGGAACGCAGCGCAATGGAAGCAGCGTGTCGGCTCGGAAATGGCGCGAGCAGGAACGCGCAGGCACGGGTGTGGACGCGGCTCGCGCGAGAGGCGTAACGCTGACGCGTGAGTGGCACGCGAGCCAAGCGGCGCTGGAGCGGTTCGCGGACGGTGCAGGAGCGGACGCGAGCGACGCCGAGCGGGTCGCGCGAGCGTGCGCGCGATGACGCGCGAAAGCTGGCGATGTGTGCAAGTGCTGGGCGGTCGGAGCAGAGCGGACCCATGGGCATGAGCGGGCGATGCTGGAGTACGACGTGCCGAGCAACGGCACGCGCAGGAGGAGTTATGGTGAAGGGTTTCTGCACGAGATACGGGTACACGGTGACATCGACCCTAACCACGCCACGGAGATCTCTGAGGACGCAAGAGTGGCCGTGTCGAGGAAGCGAGCTCGCTCGCTCGTAAGATGCACGAGGGGCGGCGAGCCGGAAGGAAGATGGCGAAGCAAAGGCGACGAAGCGGAGGCAGTGACCTGGTACGACGAGCTCGAAGGAGCTAGGTGCAGCTAGGTACGGCAAGCTCTCTTGATCTATACGGAAGTCCGAGCGGAACTGAACCGGCATGTTCGCGAGAGCGAGCGGAAGTGTTCCACCGGTGGCCGGGTCAGCTCGTGAGCAGGAAAAACCCTAGGGTTCGCGGAGAAGTCGGTATAGCGAACCCATTCGGCTCCATCATCTCGTCCCAGGAGTCCACGATATCCAGCAACATCTTTCTCTCTCGTCGATCGCCGAGCAAGACCACAACACCTCAAGAAAGCTCGTGAACCCTCTCATCGAGCTCTTCCCATCGCCAATCTTGTTCGCCACGGAAAATCACTTTCCGTCTGTTCTTCTCCGTAACCAAGGTTTGCCCTGACCTGCTGAACCTTTCTAATGCCGGCGATTCCTTCGCCGGAATATCGTCATTAATTTCCTGATAACTGTTTTCCCGGACCAGGGACTTGATTGCTATGTTTTAGAAAGTTCTAGGGTGTCCTTTGTAAAATCTTCAAAACTTTCCTTGTTCCAGATCAGTGAACATTTACAAGTTTGTGTTATGCTCTTGAATTGAAAGTCTTGATCTGTGGTCTAGGTTAAATATTAGGGAATGAATGCTTTGTTTGTACCATATACTGTATGCATGTGTTTTAGCTGAAAGATAAATCATAGGATGTATGTTTCAAGCGGAAAAGTGTGGTAATTAGTTAATCCATCACACGAACGCTCATATCTCTACCGTCAAGACGTTGTCCTCGTCTTGATTGCTGTTTCTTTAAGTTTTTTTTTTGTCGTATAAGGATCCCCGTTAGTTCTTGTATGTCTGCTGCATAGCCAAAACATCTCTGCGATTATGCTTTGGCGTTGGCTATCAGTTCAGCCGCTAAACATCAGTTTTCTTGAGCTTATGATGTTTCTGCGTAACAGCTGTCAGTCGATACTTCTACCATCGGCTGATTAGCTGATACGATTGTTACCTTTCTAGTATCGGCTACTGCCGATACAATCCTTTTGTTCTGTCCTACATCGACTGCGCAAAGTCGTATCGGAAAGATACCCACGATCTTAGGGTTATTGCCATCGGCCGAACCAAGCCGATTCTAGTCGTTTACCATATCGGTTATGGCCGATCGATCCTTAGTTTTCCTATCCTTGTCCACACACTTCTATCAGTCGATTTATCGACTGAGAGATCAGCTATCTATATCTATCGGTCATGTACCCTCAATCACACTCCTATCGGCTATACGTCACTCAATTGTTGTGCTGACGTAATCGAGTCGATACAACCACACTTAGTTACCTAGAATAACACTTAAGCACATCTTAGTTAAGACAACTACTTTAGGAATCATTCCTCTGCCAAAGTAATCGATGCTTTCATCGATCATCTAGGAACCCAATACACCTTTCCATCGGCTAAACCCTCATTGTTTCCAATCGGCTCTGTTGCAATCTTCAGCAAGTAGCCGATCATAATTAGATGTCCTCTTAAAGCTCTATCTAAGTTTAGTTTCAGATCTTTTTGCGTGTTAGGTGAATAGTGTGTTATATGAATGCTAAATTGCAATTGTATTGGGAAGTAAAGTAGTGTTATGTGCACACTTTGAATGAAATGTTGCATTGCATGTAGATACGACTACGTTCGGCAACGGTACCTGCGAGATCTCCCCGGAGTCTACGGAAGATGTTCCTGAAGACCAAAGGAATGTCACCAAGGGAATATCGGAAGCCCCGAACCAAAGTTCGGAAGATATTAACATTTCTGACTTCAGTCCCACCAGTAAAGGCAAGCCCCGGACATATCCCATTACTTTATCTACACTGCAATCTATGCTTATTTATATTATATCTTGCATTAAGTCTAGGAGTTGAAGTGAAACCCTAGATGCATGAATCCTAGGAATCCAATGTAATGCTTCCGAGTCCTTATCGGATAGTTGCTCCGCTAATAGGACCGGTAGAAGTCGAGTGATTTCCTGTCACTCGCGCGACATAGGAGTTGCATGTTTACATTTCTGCAACCACTATAAGGATGACGGACAGGGTCATGTGTTGTATCATGACCTGGAAGTTTACCCTGTCTGTTTTGATAAAAGCTTTAAGGTCGAAATGTGTGGTAGTGGTGGCTAAGTTTTTGAAAGTACTAGCCACATGCCGCGAAATATGGTAAGCGGTAAGCCTAGTAACCAATCGGCCCGGCAAGTGGACATACCTCCCACCACTCGATTTTGTATTATGTTTACACGCACCGACGTGTGGGAGTACGTTCTGCAAGGCAGACAGGAATACGGGTTTTGTAGTCGCGCTACAGACGTATGTCCTGCACACATTGGGTGTGCGTACGGTCCTACAGTCGCTTGTGGTGGACCTGATCCACGACCCGGAATGAAAGGCAAACGGTTGCTTGGGAATGATCGTTGGATCTTCCGAGCGTGTGTGTTAGGTTTACCTTGCAAGGTTAAATTCGATTCGAATCGTCCGCCTCTCACGATGCTTGAGACTGCTTATCCCTTTTACCACATTGAGTAAGGAGTGGAACTAATGATGGATAATCTTGATGGATGAGAATCACTACCTTGCTTGCTTAGTGTAGGTGCTAATCTAGAATAAATACTCAACTAGAAGAAGAAAGCTAAAACTTGAAAGTAGTTCATACTCTTTGTTGCTTTTCAGCTGAAAATGAACCCAGAGCCTTTGCAAAGCCTTCATGAGTCTAGCTATGGGCTAAAGTATACCCAATCCCGGGTAAGCCTTGCTGAGTATTAGTATACTCAGCCTTGCTAGTTTTATGTTTTTCAGGCAAAGCCTTTGAAGATCCTACTCTTTCCCTGTCATGGCCCTGTGCTCTTCCAGAAGATTGGTCCGAGGAATGGGATCCGTCCCCGGCCAACACTGATGATATCGAGTGATGTCGTGCCCGGGCTTAGCATGACATCAACCTTGACGACGTGTTGTAAATCTTCGCGTATGTTTTCCGCTGCCAAAACCATAGCTTTAATGGTTTGTAATCTTTTCTCTAAATTTGAAACTTCATACTTCTTTTGGAAATTCTTGGAATGTAATTCTCTATTATGTAAATCGTGATGGTGATTGTATCTCTGGACTCACCTTCGTGTGAGGTAACCTTATTTGATCCTGTGTATCGGTGGTTTATCGGGACGTTACCCGACAGGCCAAGGGATTATACCGTTTGAAGCACGCTGGAGCCCTCGGAAGTGGACTCGCGTACTTGAGCCGGTATAATTCAGGTTGGTTCTGCCACAGCTGGTATCAGAGCTATAAGGTTACCCTGGAGATACATTTTACCTTAAAAATGCTTTCAGTATAAAAGTTTGACCTACAAAATGTTTGGCAAAACTACGTTGGATTTGTTAAGGATTGAGCTTAGTACGTAAAGCCCTAGGGTAATACTTATAAGGGAAATAGAGGTGGCTATAGTATATATATATAATCCTAACTTCCAGCATTACTTTTCCGTTAAAACTTAAATTCATGCACAACTCAACCTTATATTCTGTAACGACATCTTCGACGATGAGGTAAGAAGGTAAGGATCCTCAGCCAACTGAGGGAGCTTGGCCTTCCTGTCGGTGATGCGAACCGAACGCTGTTTCTCAAGCAGTGGCCTACTTGAGATGCTGCCAATGTACCAATTTCGATTGACTACATTGGGAGTATATGGTTCGGCGCAGGGTATGGCGATCGCAGTTCATATCCCCGCATTTTGCGGTACCCCCGTGAATACGTTATCTCGATAACGTATGTTAACATTGTCTGTACGGCGGTAATTGTACAGATGCTGTTTCTATAGTGAACAGTAATGATTGGGGACGCTTTCATGACATGCTGGCATGAAAGGTTCGGTATACATATATCTTGTGGTTTTCTGCAGGTACACTAACCTCGTTGCGTAAGCTTGAACGTAAGAACGACTAGCTATTATAGGGAGAGACGTATTTATATTATGCCACCGTAACTAACCACGTAAGACCAAGGTTACTTGGCAGTTATTTTTGTTTGTGAGGACGTGTAGAAACGTGCATGCATCATGTCATCTTGGATTGCTTTGATTGCCTTGGTTGTTATGTTGATGTACGGAATTATGTGCTTGTATCTGAATGCCTGCTTTGACTTTGTGTGGTAGAAGCCAACATAATCTGCTAGGTTAAATCTAGAGTTGAGAACCCTATCACCAATCTTAGCTTGACAGCCAAATCAAATCCTTGATTTTGCTCTAAATCTGTTTCGGCAGAACCATTGAACTTCTCCTTTGATGGTTAAATCTTGATAGCTATCATCGAACCCTTTAATCCATCATCTAGTGATCTATCTATCCTCTCCTGATGTTGTACCGTATCTTGTTGGCTATTCCAGTTGCAACATCTGAACGTTGCACCTTCAAATTTTTGCTCAGATGATTTTGGATAAATTAAAAAGATGTATGACCATAATTACTTTCTGAATACAATCCTCCCGGCAAAAGTCATGCATCATAATAAAGGCCATCTCTAGATAGTGCATGGTGTTGCATCATCATCGAAAGATCCGTAGACTGACTAACGGGTGTGTCCTTAGTACAGTTTTGAGTTGTCTTCGGTTTCCTAAGAGCTATCTTGTTGTTGTTGGCACTACAGGGTTGTTATTCTTCTTTTGTGGTGGTGTTTAATCACATGACCATGATGCCGTGTCGGAACCTAAGGCCTCATGTGCGCTGCAGCCATATGATTGAGCCATTAGGAGCGCACTGGTGACTAGGTACATGTGACGTAACAACACTGCAAACTCTTCTTATGCAACCTTACTAGTGTCCTAACTTCTAATCTTTGTCTAAGGATATAGGACTACCCAGGTGTTAGTTCCGAGAGAACGGTTGTAGGATGCGAGTCATATGCATCATCAACTCATGAGGATATGCATCATACTTCATGCATTTCATACGAGCATACATTGCAAGTATCATCATCCTTGCATCATGGTGTATACATCATTTGGTCAACATCATGGTAATTGCATTGTGGCATATGCATCATTTTGGTCATGCATGGGATTCCTCATCCTCATGTTGCATCATCATTGTAATCATACATCTCAGCAGTGCATCATGTTCATGGTTATATACCGAGCATTGCACTCTGAATTGAAGCATCTTATCATTATCCCTTGATTGCATCAGCATCAATAGGCATGTTTTACAATCAACCTCATTTAAATCATTCAGATAATAAACTCTGAGCAGAAATGTTTCAAACATCACTTATCAGTCTCTTGTGTTATCCTTACTTGCTATCCACAAAGTTTTGTGATGAATGTCGCTGACATTTATCGTCCTCCTGTTGTGATCGTAACTCTGTGAGAACTCGATCACCTTTTCCTTTCTTATCCTGTTAAACTCAGCTATGTACCATCTCTTCATGCTCCTGTTATGCTCATCTCGTCATGCTCTCGTCATCAACCTCAATCTTCTCTAGTGCGATAGCTTCTTGCCAGATTTACTGGGTGATTTGTTTCTCTTCCCTTCAGAGCCTTACGTCCGAATCTCGGGACGAGATTCTTTTTAGGGGGGAGGGCTGTGACAGTTCGTGTGTTTGTAATGCTAGGCATGTATTTTGTTAGTGTGAAATATGTGTTTGTTTGTATAAAGCTTATGTGTGTTTATGTGAAGTTTTTGAAAATTTAAAGTGCAAATAAAAGGGGATTTTTGTAATTACAGAAAAACCTAGGGTTGTTTTTGCAAAATGCATTTGGAGAAGAGTAATTTCAAAATAAGTGAAATATATTTTTCTTACCTTATGTCTTGTAAAAAAATATATATCCAAAAGTTTCATTGGAAATGTATATGTTGAAGTGTATAAACAAATTTTGGGTAAAGTGGTAAAAATAAGGGTGTTTGTGTAATTTTATAAAAGTACAAGTCCTTTTATGTAAGTTTCTGATTTACAAAAGTAACTTTCAAATTTACTCAGGACTAAAGTGTAAAAGTGCAAGTCATCATGACATGTCTATCCCATCATTATGACGAGTCTATCCCGTCATCATGACGTGTCATAAATGCTTGCATTTAGGTCCTGAATTTTATAAAGTTTCATTCTTTAGGACAAAAACAATTCAAATCCAACTTTTGCTCAAAGTTTCACGCGTAAAAATATAAATTTTGAGTTTTTGAACTTGAGCCCTAAAGCAATGTTTTAGAGTTTGAAAAACTCTCCAACTTTCATTTTGGGCATTTCTTCATTTGGGTTTTAAATCAACGGGAAATTTTGTTTTACAGTGAGGCCCTTGTAGTTTTTGGTATTTGCGTATAAGTCCTTGGGGAATTCTATCCCTTCTTCTCCTCTGTTTTTCTGGTGCTCCCTTATCCTCTGCCGACGCCGCTTCTTTTCTCTGGTCCACACCGGTTCTTTCCCCTCCATCCCTCTCTGTTTCCTTCCTCACACAGCAGATGGAGGCGCGGCTCAGGCGGAGGCCGGCCCAAGCAGCTGCGGGCGCCAGCGCAGGCGGCCCCACGCGGGGTGCTGCGCGGCCGGCGGCGCGGTTCGGCGCGGGTGCGCGCGAGCGCGCGCGGCTCGGGCGGCCAGCCGCGGGAGGGGCGGCGGCTCGCGGCGCGCGGGACGCGCGGCGCGTGGGAGCGGGCCCAGGCGGAGCAGCGGCCCGAGCGGAAGGCAGGCCAACTGCTGGCCAGCGGCGCGCGGCCGCGTGGCTAGCGCGCAGGCGGCGGCCCCGAGCGGGCTCAGGCGGGCGGCGCAGCGGATGCGGAGCGGCGCGGCCTGCGAGCGCACGGATGCGGGGCGGCTGCGGCCCACGCGGAGCGAGGACGGCCCGTGCGGGCGGCTGGCGGCGCCGGGCTCGGGTGTGGCGCTAGAACGTGCGCAGGCATCGCGAGAGGCAGGCGCTCGGCGGTTCGGCAGGCGCTGATGGTGGACCGCGGCTGTGCGCAGGCGCGTGGCGCAGGCGGACCGCGGGAGCTGGAGGCGAGCCGGCGTGGGTAGCTGCAGCAGCAGGCGCGCGGCACGGCGGCTCGTGGCAGGCGACGCAGTACAAGAGCGGGGCTCGGGTGGGGACTGGCCCAGGAGCAGGCGCGTGCAAGATGGTGGCCAGGCGAGTGACGTGCGCAGGTGCAGGGGGTGGCTCGGCCCGAGCGGTGGACGGCGCTGGCTCGGGTGGCGAGGGCCAGTAGCGCAGGCGCACGGCGAGCACTGGTGGCGTGCAAAGCTTGGCACGGCTCGGGTGCGAAGGCAGTCCGGGCGAGCGGAGACGCGCGTGAGCCGAACTTAGGAGCGGGAGCTGGAACGCAGCGCAATGGAAGCAGCGTGTCGGCTCGGAAATGGCGCGAGCAGGAACGCGCAGGCACGGGTGTGGACGCGGCTCGCGCGAGAGGCGTAACGCTGACGCGTGAGTGGCACGCGAGCCAAGCGGCGCTGGAGCGGTTCGCGGACGGTGCAGGAGCGGACGCGAGCGACGCCGAGCGGGTCGCGCGAGCGTGCGCGCGATGACGCGCGAAAGCTGGCGATGTGTGCAAGTGCTGGGCGGTCGGAGCAGAGCGGACCCATGGGCATGAGCGGGCGATGCTGGAGTACGACGTGCCGAGCAACGGCACGCGCAGGAGGAGTTATGGTGAAGGGTTTCTGCACGAGATACGGGTACACGGTGACATCGACCCTAACCACGCCACGGAGATCTCTGAGGACGCAAGAGTGGCCGTGTCGAGGAAGCGAGCTCGCTCGCTCGTAAGATGCACGAGGGGCGGCGAGCCGGAAGGAAGATGGCGAAGCAAAGGCGACGAAGCGGAGGCAGTGACCTGGTACGACGAGCTCGAAGGAGCTAGGTGCAGCTAGGTACGGCAAGCTCTCTTGATCTATACGGAAGTCCGAGCGGAACTGAACCGGCATGTTCGCGAGAGCGAGCGGAAGTGTTCCACCGGTGGCCGGGTCAGCTCGTGAGCAGGAAAAACCCTAGGGTTCGCGGAGAAGTCGGTATAGCGAACCCATTCGGCTCCATCATCTCGTCCCAGGAGTCCACGATATCCAGCAACATCTTTCTCTCTCGTCGATGCCGAGCAAGACCACAACACCTCAAGAAAGCTCGTGAACCCTCTCATCGAGCTCTTCCCATCGCCAATCTTGTTCGCCACGGAAAATCACTTTCCGTCTGTTCTTCTCCGTAACCAAGGTTTGCCCTGACCTGCTGAACCTTTCTAATGCCGGCGATTCCTTCGCCGGAATATCGTCATTAATTTCCTGATAACTGTTTTCCCGGACCAGGGACTTGATTGCTATGTTTTAGAAAGTTCTAGGGTGTCCTTTGTAAAATCTTCAAAACTTTCCTTGTTCCAGATCAGTGAACATTTACAAGTTTGTGTTATGCTCTTGAATTGAAAGTCTTGATCTGTGGTCTAGGTTAAATATTAGGGAATGAATGCTTTGTTTGTACCATATACTGTATGCATGTGTTTTAGCTGAAAGATAAATCATAGGATGTATGTTTCAAGCGGAAAAGTGTGGTAATTAGTTAATCCATCACACGAACGCTCATATCTCTACCGTCAAGACGTTGTCCTCGTCTTGATTGCTGTTTCTTTAAGTTTTTTTTTTGTCGTATAAGGATCCCCGTTAGTTCTTGTATGTCTGCTGCATAGCCAAAACATCTCTGCGATTATGCTTTGGCGTTGGCTATCAGTTCAGCCGCTAAACATCAGTTTTCTTGAGCTTATGATGTTTCTGCGTAACAGCTGTCAGTCGATACTTCTACCATCGGCTGATTAGCTGATACGATTGTTACCTTTCTAGTATCGGCTACTGCCGATACAATCCTTTTGTTCTGTCCTACATCGACTGCGCAAAGTCGTATCGGAAAGATACCCACGATCTTAGGGTTATTGCCATCGGCCGAACCAAGCCGATTCTAGTCGTTTACCATATCGGTTATGGCCGATCGATTCTTAGTTTTCCTATCCTTGTCCACACACTTCTATCAGTCGATTTATCGACTGAGAGATCAGCTATCTATATCTATCGGTCATGTACCCTCAATCACACTCCTATCGGCTATACGTCACTCAATTGTTGTGCTGACGTAATCGAGTCGATACAACCACACTTAGTTACCTAGAATAACACTTAAGCACATCTTAGTTAAGACAACTACTTTAGGAATCATTCCTCTGCCAAAGTAATCGATGCTTTCATCGATCATCTAGGAACCCAATACACCTTTCCATCGGCTAAACCCTCATTGTTTCCAATCGGCTCTGTTGCAATCTTCAGCAAGTAGCCGATCATAATTAGATGTCCTCTTAAAGCTCTATCTAAGTTTAGTTTCAGATCTTTTTGCGTGTTAGGTGAATAGTGTGTTATATGAATGCTAAATTGCAATTGTATTGGGAAGTAAAGTAGTGTTATGTGCACACTTTGAATGAAATGTTGCATTGCATGTAGATACGACTACGTTCGGCAACGGTACCTGCGAGATCTCCCCGGAGTCTACGGAAGATGTTCCTGAAGACCAAAGGAATGTCACCAAGGGAATATCGGAAGCCCCGAACCAAAGTTCGGAAGATATTAACATTTCTGACTTCAGTCCCACCAGTAAAGGCAAGCCCCGGACATATCCCATTACTTTATCTACACTGCAATCTATGCTTATTTATATTATATCTTGCATTAAGTCTAGGAGTTGAAGTGAAACCCTAGATGCATGAATCCTAGGAATCCAATGTAATGCTTCCGAGTCCTTATCGGATAGTTGCTCCGCTAATAGGACCGGTAGAAGTCGAGTGATTTCCTGTCACTCGCGCGACATAGGAGTTGCATGTTTACATTTCTGCAACCACTATAAGGATGACGGACAGGGTCATGTGTTGTATCATGACCTGGAAGTTTACCCTGTCTGTTTTGATAAAAGCTTTAAGGTCGAAATGTGTGGTAGTGGTGGCTAAGTTTTTGAAAGTACTAGCCACATGCCGCGAAATATGGTAAGCGGTAAGCCTAGTAACCAATCGGCCCGGCAAGTGGACATACCTCCCACCACTCGATTTTGTATTATGTTTACACGCACCGACGTGTGGGAGTACGTTCTGCAAGCAAGACAGGAATACGGGTTTTGTAGTCGCGCTACAGACGTATGTCCTGCACACATTGGGTGTGCGTACGGTCCTACAGTCGCTTGTGGTGGACCTGATCCACGACCCGGAATGAAAGGCAAACGGTTGCTTGGGAATGATCGTTGGATCTTCCAAGCGTGTGTGTTAGGTTTACCTTGCAAGGTTAAATTCGATTCGAATCGTCCGCCTCTCACGATGCTTGAGACTGCTTATCCCTTTTACCACATTGAGTAAGGAGTGGAACTAATGATGGATAATCTTGATGGATGAGAATCACTACCTTGCTTGCTTAGTGTAGGTGCTAATCTAGAATAAATACTCAACTAGAAGAAGAAAGCTAAAACTTGAAAGTAGTTCATACTCTTTGTTGCTTTTCAGCTGAAAATGAACCCAGAGCCTTTGCAAAGCCTTCATGAGTCTAGCTATGGGCTAAAGTATACCCAATCCCGGGTAAGCCTTGCTGAGTATTAGTATACTCAGCCTTGCTAGTTTTATGTTTTTCAGGCAAAGCCTTTGAAGATCCTACTCTTTCCCTGTCATGGCCCTGTGCTCTTCCAGAAGATTGGTCCGAGGAATGGGATCCGTCCCCGGCCAACACTGATGATATCGAGTGATGTCGTGCCCGGGCTTAGCATGACATCCACCTTGACGACGTGTTGTAAATCTTCGCGTATGTTTTCCGCTGCCAAAACCATAGCTTTAATGGTTTGTAATCTTTTCTCTAAATTTGAAACTTCATACTTCTTTTGGAAATTCTTGGAATGTAATTCTCTATTATGTAAATCGTGATGGTGATTGTATCTCTGGACTCACCTTCGTGTGAGGTAACCTTATTTGATCCTGTGTATCGGTGGTTTATCGGGACGTTACCCGACAGGCCAAGGGATTATACCGTTTGAAGCACGCTGGAGCCCTCGGAAGTGGACTCGCGTACTTGAGCCGGTATAATTCAGGTTGGTTCTGCCACAATGCGGGGGTATGAACAGCGATCGCCATACCCTGCGCCGAACCATATACTCCCAATATAATCAACCTAAGTTGGTATATTGGCAGCATCTCAAGTAGGCCACTGCTTGAGAAACAGCGTTCGCCTCGCATCACCGACGGGAAGGCCAAGCTCCCTCAGTTGGCTGAGGATCCTTACCTTCTTACCTCCGTACGTAGATGTCGTTACAGGAAGTAAAATTGAATTGTACAAAAATTTAAGTTTTGACAAAAAGTAGTGCTGCAAGTCAGATTTACATATATATATATTCTTATTGCCACCTGATACTTTCCCAAATAAACCCCTAGGGCTTTACGTTCTAATTACCAACCTTAACGGATCCAACGTACTTTATAAACTCATTTGTTGGCAACTTTTATCCAGAAAACACTTTTTAAGAGCTTTTCTAGATGTAAAGATAAACCTACAGCTCTGATACCAGCTGTGGCAGAACCGCTCGAATTATTCCGGCTCAAGAGCGCTATTGACCGCCGTACAAACTGCAATCAGCTTAACGCACTTTAAACGGAACAATCCTTTGGTCTGTCGGGTCTCCGCCCGATACAACCACGGTTCAGCAGGATCGAAGTAGGTTTACCTCACACGAAGGCGAGTTCACATCACGGAATAGCTCATCACTTTTAATTTACAGCCATACATACATTATTACAAACCGAGTTCAAAGATAGGTAAATTTATACATAACCATGTTCATCTGACAAGCATCACAGCTTGTCCAACTCACAGCGGAAGAAAAAGTTTCACGCGACTACAGACGTCGCGAAGGCAAACACCAAGCTTAGCCCAGGGCCTGGTGTTAATCCGGTGGGTCAGTGCCGGCCGGGGACGGGTCCCACTCCACGGACCAGCCAAACGGAACGGACGTTGGCCACCCAAGGTTGTCCATGGGGTTCTCGTAGGTTATACCTGAAACAGACATTGGCAAGGCTGAGTATTCTAATACTCAGCAAGGCTTACCCGGGCTTGGGTATACTTTAGCCCGTAACTAGACTCATGAAGGCTTTGTAAAGATTCTGGGTTTATTTTCAGCTGAAAAGCAACAGAGAGTATGAACTATTTTCAAGTTTTAGCTTTCATATTCTAGCTTGATTAGTCATTCTAGGTTAGCACCTATACTAAACAAGCAAGGTAGTGATTATCATCCATCAAGATTATCCATCATTAGTTCCACTTCTTACTCAATGTGGTAAAAGGGATAAGCAATCTCAATCCTCGTGAGAGGCGGACGATTCAAATCGAATTTAACCTTGCAAGGTAAACCTAACTCACACGCTCGGAATACCAACAGGGCGTTCCAAGCAACCGTTTCCCTCATATTCCGGGTTGTGGATCAGGGCCACCACAAGCGACTGCAGGACCGTACGCACACCCTATATGTGCAGGATATACGTCTGTAGCGCGACTACAAAACCCGTATTCCTGTCTGCCATGCAGAACGTACTCCCACACGTCGGTGCGTGAGAACAAAAATAAAAGTCGAGTGGTGGAAGCGCGTCCACTTGCCGGGCCAATCGGGTACTAGGTTTACCGCTTACCATATTTCACGGCATGTGGCTAGTACTTTCAAAAACTTAGCCACCACTACCACACATTTCGACCTTATCAACTTTTATCAAAACAGACAGGGTAGAATCTCAGGTCATGATACAACACATGACCCTGTCCGTCATCCTTATAGTGGTTGCAGGAAAATAAACATGCAACTCCTATATCGCGCGAGTGACAGGAAATCACCCGTCTTCTACCAGTCCTATTAGCGGAGCATCTAACCGATAAGGACTTGGGCGCATTACATTGGATTCCTAGGATTTATGCATCTAGGGTTTCACTCCAACTCCTAGACTTAATGCAGAAATATAGATAAATAGACATAGATTGCAGTGTAAATAAAGTAGTGGGATATGTCCGGGGCTTGCCTTCTTGAGTGGGGGTGGGGGCAGGAGAGTCAGAGATTCCCGAACTCGGGTTCGGAACTTCGGTTAGTCCTTCGACGACTTGTGCTGGATCTTCTGGAAAGCCTTGGTCTTGCCCTAAGACCAGTTCGTAATCCCCGTCGTCGAGTGTCGTTGACTCTATATGAGATGCAATAAATCAAATAAGGTGGAATTTAAATTTAGAAGTTCACATTTCAAATATTATAGCTCATCCAATTAACACACAAACCTACATAAAATAAAGAGGTTTTAGATTTAAACACTATTTATATAGATATGGTAGAGTTTATTGTAATATAAATTAAATATTTATATTAAATTTGAAATGAACTAAAATTTGAATTCAAAACTTTAAATAAAAGATTATAGAAATTTGATTATACATTAAACATTATAAAATATCACATTAGTGGATGATGAAAGATTCCAATTAGAGAAAGGTTATATATTGGGTTTATTTCAAATTTAAAAGTTTCAAAATAAAAGAGGTTAAATTTAAAATAAGGTTAAGTTTGTAACTTGCACAAAGTTATTTAGAGTTCATAGAACATTTTATGCAAAATTTCATAAGTAACCAAACATGAAAAGACAATGTTAAGTGTACATTACCCCTTAATCTTGGATTTAAAATACAGGTAGAAATATTTTGTTTCAAACTAAACTCTATTAGTAAAAGTCATAGAGTTTGAAATCTATTTTCTAACAAAACTAGTTTTGCTATTTTTAGATTTTTCTGTGATTTGTTATGAATTTTACAAGATAGGAAAACATATACACATGAAATAA
Organism: Panicum hallii; assembly: GCF_002211085.1. Taxonomy (NCBI): domain Eukaryota; kingdom Viridiplantae; phylum Streptophyta; class Magnoliopsida; order Poales; family Poaceae; genus Panicum; species Panicum hallii. The sequence goes on from NC_038042.1 coordinate 38,493,853, forward strand.
TAGACACACTAGGGGGAGAAAAAAAATGGAATATTTGCATTAGGGCCCTCAGACCAAAATGTCTAATTGCAAAAGGGCCCTTGCCCGGCCTCGACATGGCTGGAGGCTCAGCCTCCGGTGTGTTCCCACCGGCGGCAAGGTCGCCGGCGGTGAGGAGCCGGTCAAGCACGACCATAGGGGGGTGGGGAACACAAAGGGCCAAGAAGAACTCCACTGGTAGAAAGAAATTCCCACCGACGGCGAGAAGAGGCGGCGGCCGTGGCGGCGCGATGCCGTTCCCGGCGAACGGCCGGCGAACATGGAGACTTAAAGCACGCACGAGCAACACTGGAGCACGGGGGAACTATTTCCATACGTGGCTTGGTCGGAGAGGCGGCGAGACGGGCTGCCGACGGTAGAGCCGAGCTCGGCGGCGCCAATGGAGGGGCGGCTCGGGTTGGAGCAAATCCGGTGGGAGAAGGGGTCGGGGCTGGACGGGATCAGGATGTAGGGCAAGGGGAGGAGGTGGGGAGACTCTGGGTCAGCGGGATTTGGGCGAGGTGGAGTGTTTGCGGCGTATGCCGGTGAGGAAAGCGGGCGGCTCCGGTGACGCAGGGAAGAAGAAAAGGGGAGAGACAGCCGTGGGCCGGGGTTGGGTAAGCGATTGAGCGAGGGAAACAGGCAGTGTAGAGTTGCGGATCCTACTGAGTAGAAGAGAGGGAAGGATAAGGCAAGCCGGTGGAAGAATTGCGGCGGCGGCAGGCATTCCGGCGTGCAGTGCTGGCAGCCGGGGGAGAACGTGGCGCTCGGGTGGGGCGCCAGCAGCAGAGGGCTAGGGCGGTGAGGAGCAGGAAAGCAACGCGTGGACGGGGAAGCACAGGAGATGGCCGGCGGTGAGCCAGAGCGGCGCGTTACTCCGGCGGCAGAGGAACCAGGGGAGGCAGAGCAGGGGGAGCAGAGGCGCCTGGAGGAAGAAAAGGGGATGAACTGATTTGTGGACTGATCTGTAAAATCAGAGAAAGGCAGGGACCTTACTGTAAAGGACTTGCAACTTTTAAACCAATGCTCAAATGAAGATGGTCCAAAAAGCAAAAGTGCATGGTTTTTCAAACTCTACAACTTCTCTTTAAGGTTCATCTGCATTTGAGCAATAGTTTTAGAAATAAAATAGACTTAGTAATAATTTCATATTTTATGTAAATCCATATGTAAAGTTACTTTTACACATATACCCTATGGTAGTTTCATATATATTTTTGAAATTTTACCACAGATATCACTTTTGCAAACTAACCCTTATGCTTTTTAAACTCTTACCCCATCTCCATCTATTTTGCATAAAAGGACCTTTAGTTAATATTAATTACATAAACATCCCTTCTTCCATAGCATTGCATACATAATATACACATTTACCATACTTAAAACATACAAGCATACCAAAACTCTAATGTGTGACCCAGCTAATTACCTGAGTGTCACAGCCTTCCCCCCTAAAAAGAATCTCGTCCCGAGATTCCGAAGCAGGATGGGACAGAAAGATCAAGTTCGAAGATTGGTTTGAAAGAAATCGGGAAAGTTGTGTTGAAGATAAGATTCGGTTTCCCATGTTGCTTCTTCTTCTGTGTGATGGTTCCACTGAATCTTGTACATTTTGATGGTCTCTCTTCTGGTACTTCTTTCTTTCATATCGAGAATTCTGATTGGATGCTCTGTATAGGTTAGGTCTGGTTCGATTTCGATAACTTGGGAATCGATGATCTCGGTGGGGATCTTAATACACTTTCTGAGTTGGGATACATGAAAGATGTTATGGATGGCCGCTAATTGAGGTGGAAGTTGGAGACGATAAGCTACAGGTCCATAGATTTCAAGGATTTCAAAGGGTCCGATGTATCGAGGAGCAAGTTTCCCTTTTACACCGAATCTTTGAACACCTCGGGTGGGAGATACTCGAAGATATACGAAGTCTCCGACGTGAAACTGTAATGGTCTTCTTCGTATATCAGCGTAGCTTTTCTGTCGAGATTGAGCGACCTTTAGATTATTCTGGATAAGCCTGACTTTATCTTCTGCTTCTATAACCAGATCGGGTCCAAAAATTTTACGTTCGCCGGTTTGTGACCAACTTAAAGGAGTTCGGCATCGGCGACCGTATAATGCTTCAAATGGGGCCATCTTAATACTTGTCTGATAGCTATTATTATAAGAGAATTCTGCTAATGACAAGTATTTATCCAAGTTTTTGTCAAATTGGAGTACACAAGCTCTGAGCATATCTTCCAGAATCTGGTTTATTCGCTCAGTTTGCCCATCCGTCTGAGGATGATATGCGGAGCTTCGAATTAACTTAGTTCCAAGAGCATCATGAAGTTGCTCCCAAAACCTAGCGACAAATTGTGCTCCACGATCAGAAATAATCGTCTTAGGTACTCCATGAAGACGAACAATTTGATCTAAATAGATCTCGGCATACTTCTTGGCAATATACGTAGTATGCACGGGAAGGAAATGTGCAGTCTTGGTTAATCGATCAACGATTACCCAAATAGAGTCATGCCTCCGAGAAGTGTTGGGCAAGCCAACAATAAAGTCCATACTGATATCCTCCCACTTCCACGAGGGAATGGGTAGAGGTTGAAGGATACCAGCAGTCTTCAAATGACTGGCTTTGACTCTTTGGCAGATATCACATTCTGACACATATTTGGCAATCTCTCGTCTCATACGAGTCCACCAAAAGTTTTGTTTCAGATCCTGATACATTTTTGTACTGCCAGGGTGGATAGAGAATTTAGATAGATGGGCCTCATCCATTATTTGCTTTCGGAGTTTATGGTTCTTCGGTACAACAATACGTTCGTTGAACCATAAAACTCCTTCAGGATCTACTCGGAAGCATTTATACTTCCCTTCACCTTGGGTTATCTTTTGTTTAATGATTCTGACCCCTTCATTACGCTGTTGTGCTAGAACAATATTATCTCTGAGTGTGGCTTCAACCGAGAGATGGTTTAAGTCACCTTGGGAAACGATCTCTAGATTGAGCTTTCTCATTTCCCAAAAGAGAGTCTCGTTGAACGCTTCAACGGACAAGCAGGAACAATGTGCCTTGCGACTGAGGGCGTCGGCAACAACGTTAGCCTTGCCGGGATGATAGTGTACCTCCAAATCATAATCTTTGATTAGTTCTAGCCAACGTCTTTGCCTCATATTCAAATCTGCCTGCGTAAAGATATACTTGAGGCTTTTATGATCGGTATAAATATAACATTTCGTACCCATCAGATGGTGTCTCCAGATTTTCAGGGCATGGACAACGGCTGCAAGTTCAAGGTCATGAGTAGGGTAGTTTTGTTCATGAACCCTAAGTGCTCGTGATGCATAGGCAATGACTCGGTTGTCTTGCATAAGTACACAACCAAGTCCAGTTCCTGATGCATCACAATAGATGTCAAAAGGTTTTGAGACATCTGGTTGAGCTAAGACTGGAGCCGTCGTAAGATGATTTCTAAGGATATGAAATGCATCTTCGCATTTTTGATCCCAGGAGAATTTCACACCTTTCTTTAGTAGTTCGGTCATAGGTTTGGCTATTCTGGAAAAGTCAGGAATGAAACGGCGATAATAGCCAGCTAGACCGAGAAAACTACGAATTTGATGGACGGAGGTTGGGGGTTTCCAATCCATCACTTCTCGTACTTTACTGGGATCGACGGATATTCCATCACCAGAAATGGTATGGCCCAGGAATTTGACTGTTTCAAGCCAAAACGCACATTTAGAGAATTTGGCGTACAGGTGGTGGTCTCTTAATCGCTGAAGGATGATATGAAGATGTTTAACATGATCTTCTGGAGTTTTAGAATAGATCAAGATGTCATCAATGAAGACCACGACAAACTTGTCGAGCTCTTGCATGAAGACAGAATTCATGAGGTACATGAAATATGCTGGGGCATTGGTGAGACCAAACGACATAACCAGATATTCATATAACCCATATCTGGTAGAGAAAGCTGTTTTGGGAATATCACTGGGCCGAATCTTAATTTGGTGGTAGCCGGAACGAAGATCTATTTTAGAAAACACCTTAGCTCCGGCTAGTTGATCAAAGAGGATACCAATGCGGGGTAGAGGGTACTTATTTTTGATAGTCACCGCATTGAGAGGACGATAATCAACACACAGCCTTAAGCTATTGTCTTTCTTTTTCACAAATAAGGCCGGACAACCCCATGGTGATGCACTTGGACGAATGAAGCCTTTGTCTAAGAGATCTTGGAGTTGGGTTTTTAATTCAGCCAACTCATTAGGAGGCATACGGTAAGGTCTCTTAGAGATAGGGGCTGTACCAGGTTGGAGTTCTATGATGAACTCAATATCTCTGTCTGGGGGCATTCCAGGTAAGTCATCCGGGAAAACATCTGGATATTCACAGACGACTGGAATATCTTCTAGCTTGACCCCAGATACGGCATAGGTGTAAGAGTTGAACGACTTTGATGGTGGAAGATAAAGAAGAGTAGGTTCGTGCTCCAATGAACCTATCTCCACCATGCGGGAAGGGATATCTATGGATATATGGTATTGGGTCATCCAATTCATTCCTAAAAGAACATCTATTCCTTTTAGGTCCAACAATAATAAATCTGACTTTATCAGGGTATTGCCCATTTGAATTGGCACACCCCTACAGACATGATTTGAAGAGATGCTACCCCCAGGAGTTGTTATCACATATATCCCATTAACAGGACAGATTTCCAAGCCTATCTTAGTTCCTAGTTTTGTATTGATAAAACTATGGGTAGCACCCGTATCAAAAAGAACAATAACGGGATGGTGATTAATAGAAAATGTACCCGTCATTATCGGTGCCCCTTCAGGAAGTTCGGAGAGTGTGGTGAGATTCACCCTCCCTTGTCGGACCTGCACCACCTGTCTCTTACCCTTGCCTTTGTAGTTTGGATTAGATGTTTGCCCTTGGAATGATTTCCTAGGTTGAGGGCAATCTTTAATGAAATGGGACGGGCTTCCGCAATTGAAACAACGATAATTGTTGTTTCCGGGAGCAGCTGGCGGAAAGCTCGGCCGTGGACCTTGTTGGGGTTGTTGCTGATTTTGTGGCAGGGGTGGTCGGTTGAATTGTGCTTGTTGGGGAGGTCGGGCTACCCATCTGCCAGGCAAAGTATTACGAGGCGGAGCTCGAGGGGCGTTGCTCGGAATCAACCGATACCGCGGCGGCTGTGAAGTTGCAGGCCCTGTAGGTACCTTCCGTTTCTTTTCAGCTCTGTGGGCGGCAATGCAGTCTTCTTGAGTTATGGCCATATTGACCAACTCATTGAAATCATTGGCCTTCACTAAATTCAGCCATTCCTTGAGCTTGGTGTTTAAGCCTCGACGGAAGCGATCACATTTGCGGGCATCCGTGTCCGCATGTGATCCTGCATACTGGCACAAGTGATTAAAAACCTGTGCATATTGAGTAACCGTGCGGGTACCTTGGGTCAGATTTAAAAATTCATTGAGCTTTCGCTCAATGAGTCCTGCTGGTATATGATGTGCCCGGAAAGCAGTCCGAAATTCATCCCAAAGGACCACGTGTTCGGCGGGTTGCATTGCATGAAACTGATCCCACCAAAGACGTGCATGGCCTCGGAGTTGCTGGGCGGCGAAGAGCACTTTGTTCTCCTCTGAACATGGAGCTGATAATAAAGCGAACTTGGACTCGATAGTCCGCAACCAGGCATCCGCATCTAAAGGTTCCTCGGCCTTGTGGAATAAAGGAGGTTGGGTGCTGAGGAAGTCCTGATAGTTGGCCGACAGAGGTTCACCTCGGCCTCGAGGTTGCTGCTGGAAATGGCCCATCTGAGCTTGCACAAGCTGATTTAGAAGTTCAGTCTGCCGGGCCATAACCTCGGCCAAGTTCGGAGGTGGCGGTGGTGGTTGCTGGGAACTACCAGGTTGTCCTGCCCGGAATCCTTCCGGGGTTCCTCGAGTAGCTCCAACCATCTGAAATAAAGAAGATATCCATTATCAACCATAATCTTGCTCCAATTTCAGATAATATGCAATTTATCCAGCTGAAATGTAATGCATATGCTCCATTCAGTCTACTCATAACAGGTACACAAGTGTTGAGCAAGATAACCAAAACTCAGGATTTAGATTACTACAAGGATACTACCATCTTACATCAGCACACTCAAATGGTTACAAACTTTTACCCAAAAGTACATGCCACATATACAACAAGTGGCTTTATAGCTAGATATTCTACACACTACTTATGTTACATCTTATACATTTATTACACCTAGTCCATCACCCTGTCAACTATGACTAAGAGTCATCAAAATTGCCCACTGAGGACTGGCTTCCGGAGGAAGAATGATGGGGACTAACGACAGGATCCCCATGCTCAGAATCAAGTTCGGAGACCCCTTCAATCTCTTCGGGATCTTCCTCTTCAGCTTCAGGTGCTGCCGGTGCAACTGGAGGATTCGGAAACTGCTGCAATTCCTCAATCTGGGCTTGAGCATCATCCACCGCAAGAATCAGATCCTGGACTTGCGTCTGTAAAAATTCAATAACCGTATTCCGCTGGGTGATTATATGATCACTTTCATTAATCTGATCCTCCCTATGGTGGATGGTCTCGTTTTGAGTAGCAATTATTCCATTCTTCTCAATTACCACTGCTTGAAGTTGATCTGCCTGGGTAAAGTACCTGGCAGCGTCCCCGTGGAAACTCCACGCAGCAGTGATCAAATGGCCTATCTCACGGCGTAGCAGCATGTGATAGTGGTATTGCACGCCCGTATAACGCCTCATTCCTTGCACTACTTCTTCTGGTGGACCTTCCAGTCTATGACTTTCAGAAATTGTTCCGAGGTCTCGCTCCGCTTCACCAGGATCTGTTGTGGCAAACAAACCAATAGGTTGTCCTACAACTTCCTCGGGGTGTTGACTGCAAAAAGCATAAATGGCTTCTAGGGCCGCTGCTTCAATAGTGTCCACAATTCTGTAGCCCATCGTGCTGATCTCAATAGGCTGCCATTGTGAACGAAAAGGATGCTGAGGGATAATCATCCTGACATGGGCCCTATGGATTCCGTCTTCCACATGTTCAACAGCGTCATACTGAGGGGGTTCTGTATAATGGAAAGCCTGCAAAGATTCCCATAGCAAGCGGGGAAAACCCTCCCAATGAAGGGCATTAGTGTGGAGATGCCCTTCCGGATCCCAGAAAACATTGGAAGGTGCTGCCATCTGCGACCAGGATGCAAATGGTAAAACTTGTTATCTTGTTAGGAGAGTACAAGATAAACAGATCAAGATAACCAATTCTGTTAACAGCAAAGGCTGGAAATCAGATGGAAAACTAAGATCCCATATAAGATACCCAACTTAAAGCTGTCCTTAGCTCTTCATTACCCCATTTCAAATACAAACAACATGTCCATCATATATAAAATTCTTTTATTGACAAATGATGCATGCACGCGCTACTCGTCCTCACAACCAAAACAACTGCCGAATATTTTCGGACTTACGTAGTTAATTCCGGTGGCATAACCATACGTCTCTCACTAAATATAACTAATCGATAAACCCTACGCATCCTAATAGCGTAAACGTGGTTAGTGTACCTGCAGAAAAATACACATATATATATATCTCATGAACCTTTCATGGCAGCACGACATGAAAGCGTCCCCAAACATTACTGCTCACTATAGAAACAGCATCTGTACAATTACCGCCGTACAGACAACGTTAACATACGTTATCGAAACAACGTATTCACGGGGGGTACCGCAAAATGCGGGGGTATGAACAGCGATCGCCATACCCTGCGCCGAACCATATACTCCTAATATAATCAACCTAAGTTGGTATATTGGCAGCATCTCAAGTAGGCCACTGCTTGAGAAACAGCGTTCGCCTCGCATCACCGACGGGAAGGCCAAGCTCCCTCAGTTGGCTGAGGATCCTTACCTTCTTACCTCCGTACGTAGATGTCGTTACAGGAAGTAAAATTGAATTGTACAAAAATTTAAGTTTTGACAAAAAGTAGTGCTGCAAGTCAGATTTACATATATATATACTCTTATTGCCACCTGATACTTTCCCAAATAAACCCCTAGGGCTTTACGTTCTAATTACCAACCTTAACGGATCCAACGTACTTTATAAACTCATTTGTTGGCAACTTTTATCCAGAAAACACTTTTTAAGAGCTTTTCTAGATGTAAAGATAAACCTACAGCTCTGATACCAGCTGTGGCAGAACCGCTCGAATTATTCCGGCTCAAGAGCGCTATTGACCGCCGTACAAACTGCAATCAGCTTAACGCACTTTAAACGGAACAATCCTTTGGTCTGTCGGGTCTCCGCCCGATACAACCACGGTTCAGCAGGATCGAAGTAGGTTTACCTCACACGAAGGCGAGTTCACATCACGGAATAGCTCATCACTTTTAATTTACAGCCATACATACATTATTACAAACCGAGTTCAAAGATATGTAAATTTATACATAACCATGTTCATCTGACAAGCATCACAGCTTGTCCAACTCACAGCGGAAGAAAAAGTTTCACGCGACTACAGACGTCGCGAAGGCAAACACCAAGCTTAGCCCAGGGCCTGGTGTCACTCCGGTGGGTCAGTGCCGGCCGGGGACGGGTCCCACTCCACGGACCAGCCAAACGGAACGGACGTTGGCCACCCAAGGTTGTCCGTGGGGTTCTCGTAGGTTATACCTGAAACAGACATTGGCAAGGCTGAGTATTCTAATACTCAGCAAGGCTTACCCGGGTTTGGGTATACTTTAGCCCGTAACTAGACTCATGAAGGATTTGTAAAGATTCTGGGTTTATTTTCAGCTGAAAAGCAACAGAGAGTATGAACTATTTTCAAGTTTTAGCTTTCATATTCTAGCTTGATTAGTCATTCTAGGTTAGCACCTATACTAAACAAGCAAGGTAGTGATTATCATCCATCAAGATTATCCATCATTAGTTCCACTTCTTACTCAATGTGGTAAAAGGGATAAGCAATCTCAATCCTCGTGAGAGGCGGACGATTCAAATCGAATTTAACCTTGCAAGGTAAACCTAACTCACACGCTCGGAATACCAACAGGGCGTTCCAAGCAACCGTTTCCCTCATATTCCGGGTTGTGGATCAGGGCCACCACAAGCGACTGCAGGACCGTACGCACACCCTATATGTGCAGGATATACGTCTGTAGCGCGACTACAAAACCTGTATTCCTGTCTGCCATGCAGAACGTACTCCCACACGTCGGTGCGTGAGAACAAAAATAAAAGTCGAGTGGTGGAAGCGCGTCCACTTGCCGGGCCAATCGGGTACTAGGTTTACCGCTTACCATATTTCACGGCATGTGGCTAGTACTTTCAAAAACTTAGCCACCACTACCACACATTTCGACCTTATCAACTTTTATCAAAACAGACACGGTAGAATCTCAGGTCATGATACAACACATGACCCTGTCCGTCATCCTTATAGTGGTTGCAGGAAAATAAACATGCAACTCCTATATCGCGCGAGTGATAGGAAATCACCCGTCTTCTACCGGTCCTATTAGCGGAGCATCTAACCGATAAGGACTTGGGCGCATTACATTGGATTCCTAGGATTTATGCATCTAGGGTTTCACTCCAACTCCTAGACTTAATGCAGAAATATAGATAAATAGACATAGATTGCAGTGTAAATAAAGTAGTGGGATATGTCCGGGGCTTGCCTTCTTGAGTGGGGGTGGGGGCAGGAGAGTCAGAGATTCCCGAACTCGGGTTCGGAACTTCGGTTAGTCCTTCGACGACTTGTGCTGGATCTTCTGGAAAGCCTTGGTCTTGCCCTAAGACCAGTTTGTAATCCCCGTTCTCGAGTGTCATTGACTCTATATGAGATGCAATAAATCAAATAAGGTGGAATTTAAATTTAGAAGTTCACATTTCAAATATTATAGCTCATCCAATTAACACACAAACCTACATAAAATAAAGAGGTTTTAGATTTAAACACTATTTATATAGATATGGTAGAGTTTATTGTAATATAAATTAAATATTTATATTAAATTTGAAATGAACTAAAATTTGAATTCAAAACTTTAAATAAAAGATTATAGAAATTTGATTATACATTAAACATTATAAAATATCACATTAGTGGATGATGAAAGATTCCAATTAGAGAAAGGTTATATATTGGGTTTATTTCAAATTTAAAAGTTTCAAAATAAAAGAGGTTAAATTTAAAATAAGGTTAAGTTTGTAACTTGCACAAAGTTATTTAGAGTTCATAGAACATTTTATGCAAAATTTCATAAGTAACCAAACATGAAAAGACAATGTTAAGTGTACATTACCCCTTAATCTTGGATTTAAAATACAGGTAGAAATATTTTGTTTCAAACTAAACTCTATTAATAAAAGTCATAGAGTTTGAAATCTATTTTCTAACAAAACTAGTTTTGCTATTTTTAGATTTTTCTGTGATTTGTTATGAATTTTACAAGACAGGAAAACATATACACATGAAATAATAGACACACTAGGGGGAGAAAAAAAAATGGAATATTTGCATTAGGGCCCTCAGACCAAAATGTCTAATTGCAAAAGGGCCCTTGCCCGGCCTCGACATGGCTGGAGGCTCGGCCTCCGGTGTGTTCCCACCGGCGGCAAGGTCGCCGGCGGTGAGGAGCCGGTCAAGCACGACCATAGGGGGGTGGGGAACACAAAGGGCCAAGAAGAACTCCACTGGTAGAAAGAAATTCCCACCGACGGCGAGAAGAGGCGGCGGCCGTGGCGGCGCGATGCCGTTCCCGGCGAACGGCCGGCGAACATGGAGACTTAAAGCACGCACGAGCAACACTGGAGCACGGGGGAACTATTTCCATACGTGGCTTGGTCGGAGAGGCGGCGAGACGGGCTGCCGACGGTAGAGCCGAGCTCGGCGGCGCCAATGGAGGGGCGGCTCGGGTTGGAGCAAATCCGGTGGGAGAAGGGGTCGGGGCTGGACGGGATCAGGATGTAGGGCAAGGGGAGGAGGTGGGGAGACTCTGGGTCAGCGGGATTTGGGCGAGGTGGAGTGTTTGCGGCGTATGCCGGTGAGGAAAGCGGGCGGCTCCGGTGACGCAGGGAAGAAGAAAAGGGGAGAGACAGCCGTGGGCCGGGGTTGGGTAAGCGATTGAGCGAGGGAAACAGGCAGTGTAGAGTTGCGGATCCTACTGAGTAGAAGAGAGGGAAGGATAAGGCAAGCCGGTGGAAGAATTGCGGCGGCGGCAGGCATTCCGGCGTGCAGTGCTGGCAGCCGGGGGAGAACGTGGCGCTCGGGTGGGGCGCCAGCAGCAGAGGGCTAGGGCGGTGAGGAGCAGGAAAGCAACGCGTGGACGGGGAAGCACAGGAGATGGCCGGCGGTGAGCCAGAGCGGCGCGTTACTCCGGCGGCAGAGGAACCAGGGGAGGCAGAGCAGGGGGAGCAGAGGCGCCTGGAGGAAGAAAAGGGGATGAACTGATTTGTGGACTGATCTGTAAAATCAGAGAAAGGCAGGGACCTTACTGTAAAGGACTTGCAACTTTTAAACCAATGCTCAAATGAAGATGGTCCAAAAAGCAAAAGTGCATGGTTTTTCAAACTCTACAACTTCTCTTTAAGGTTCATCTGCATTTGAGCAATAGTTTTAGAAATAAAATAGACTTAGTAATAATTTCATATTTTATGTAAATCCATATGTAAAGTTACTTTTACACATATACCCTATGGTAGTTTCATATATATTTTTGAAATTTTACCACAGATATCACTTTTGCAAACTAACCCTTATGCTTTTTAAACTCTTACCCCATCTCCATCTATTTTGCATAAAAGGACCTTTAGTTAATATTAATTACATAAACATCCCTTCTTCCATAGCATTGCATACATAATATACACATTTACCATACTTAAAACATACAAGCATACCAAAACTCTAATGTGTGACCCAGCTAATTACCTGAGTGTCACAGAGGCTCTCGTGCTGGCACTGCCCGGAAGAGGGTCCGTGGAAGTAGTAACCGGCTCAGCAGAAGATGTGTCAACATCTGAAGTAGTAAGTGCTGAAGCTGCCGGCTGAGTCATCTGCTGAAGCAAGGAACCCTCTCCCCCTCCCCCTGAAGGTGGTGGCTGCGCGCGGGCGCAGGCGGCGGCGGCGCGGTGCCGGTAGCAAGGCAGAGGGCGGTGCAATGCGTGCGGGCGGCGAGGGCGGAAGCGGGCGGCAGAAGGCGAACGGGTGGCGACGAAAGTGAGGGGTGAGCGGGCGGTTGTGAGCGGGGAAGAGAGTTATATGACAGGTGGACCCCGCGGATTTCCTTATCGCCGGTTGATCCGACGCTTAGGGTTCAAACGTCAGTTGATTACGTCGGTGTAGTTTACCAGCGACTCCACCAAAACTGCATCTGAACGCCGGATGAACCGATGCTCCGATAAATGAACTCGCCGGTTGAACGATACAAACGCCGGTTGATTACTGGGTCAGATCTGTGATACGTTCACCGGTTGATCCGATGCCCCATAATTTGTATACACCGGTTGAACGCCTGAATTGACTGAGCTGTAGCAGAAACTTAGTAACGCCGGTTAAACCGATGGGTGAAGATCCATTGGGCGTCGGTTTAACCGGTGAAGCCAAAAACCCTCACTCAGCTCACTCTTCTATGCTAAGTCCAATAAACTTATAAAATTCAAATAAACTCAAGCTTATGGACTTGCATAGGCGACTTTACCCCTCAAAACAAATATGATAGCTCACTAGCTTAGATAATTTTCTTTTCAAACACAAGGAAAAGCCGCAAGAGAAACAAAATGCCAAATAAAGTGTATGAGCCATGTCATAGGAATATTGAAGAAGGAAAGCTTCAAACTCATCATGACATTGCTCACTTAGGCAATAGCGCACCTAACACTTTACTCTTTTCACTTTTCATGAATTAAGATTTTGTATATGAAACAAGTCTCATTTTCATCAAGTGATCTCCTTTGTGACCCTTATGCATGCAATGATAATGCAAGATACAACCACGTGCGAAAGTAAGGCAAACATGAAGTGCACATCTATATGACAAGAAATGCATAGCAAGACTTTAAATTCTACTTGTCAAGTTTGAACCCACGGGAAGCTTCTTCATGATGAGCCTTTCTACAAGCCTAGAGGAAAACAAGTGGACCACCACCTCTAGCTACACCCTTGCTCATCACTATCTTACCATGGTTAGACAAGTGTCTTATATGTATGTATTTTTCTATATGACATGGCAACTTACATGACGTTTGCCGCATCTAACACATTAAGCTCATTCCTTAGCCTAACAAAAGTACTCTCGTCTAAAGGTTTTGTGAAAATATCCGCCAATTGCTCCTCGGATCTCACACCTTGAAGGGAAATGTCCCCCTTGGCTTCGTGATCACGCAAGAAGTGATGGCGAATATCAATGTGCTTTGTGCGAGAGTGTTGAACTGGATTCTTGGCAATTTTTACAGCACTTTCATTGTCACAAAGGAGTGGTATCCTATCTAGTTTCACACCAAAGTCCAAAAGGGTTTGCTTCATATATAGGATTTGGGCACAACATGCACCGGCTGCTATATATTCCGCTTCCGCGGTGGACAAAGCCACGGAATTTTGCTTCTTACTCGACCAAGAAACTAGAGAGCGCCCAAGCAAGTAGCAACCCCCGGAGGTACTCTTGCGATCCACACGGCTTCCGGCAAAATCCGAATCCGAGTATCCCAAGAGATCTAAGCTAGCGCCTTTGGGGTACCACAAGCCTATGCTAGGGGTGTGCTTGAGATACCGAAGGATCCTATTCACAGCCGAAAGGTGTGATTCCTTTGGGTTAGCTTGAAAACGGGCACACAAGCACACACTAAACATTATATCGGGCCTAGATGCGGTAAGGTAAAGCAAAGACCCTATCATAGAACGATAGAGGGATTGATCAACCGATTTACCGTCCACATCCAAGTCGAGATGCCCATTGGTTGCCATGGGTGTCTTGATTGGCTTGCACTCATCCATCTTGAACTTCTTCAAGATATCTTCAGTATACTTTTCTTGATAGATGAATGTCCCTTCCTTCATTTGTTTGACTTGAAAACCAAGGAAGAAGGTCAATTCTCCAATCATGGACATCTCGAATTCCCTAGACATCATGGTAGCAAACTCATGGCTTAGTAAATCATTAGTTGAGCCAAAGATAATATCGTCAACATAAATTTGGCAAATGAAAAGATCCCCGTTGACGTCTTTTGTGAACAAAGTGGTGTCCACCCTCCCGATCTTGAAGCCTTGCATGATTAGGAAGTCACGAAGCTTCTCATACCAAGCCCTTGGAGCTTGTTTGAGCCCATAGAGTGCTTTGTGCAACCTATAAACGTGGTTAGGATTCCTCGGATCTTCAAACCCGGGAGGTTGCTCAACATAAACAAGTTCGTTAATAACGCCATTTAAGAATGCACTTTTCACATCCATTTGATATTGTAACACCCTAATGTAATTTCCCTAGTTTTTAAGGAATTTATTTGTGCTTAAATAAAATTTCCAGGCTTTTCTTTAATTTTTGTGGCATTTAAAGTAAATTTATAACAAAAAAATAAAATTAATTATAAGGTCAACATGTTTGTGCATTCATGCTGGAGCATTGTTTTATTTGTGTGGAGCTTATAGGATTTAAATTCAAATTTATTTGAATTCAAATAGGTTGTTTGAATGGTTTGAGTGTAGAAAAGAAAAAGGTAAAGAAGAAGGAAAGAAACTAGCCCAACCCTCTCTCAGCCCGGCCCACCTCCTTTCCCTCTCCCTCTCTCCCCCTCGGGCCCTTTTCCCCTCCTCTCTCCCGCATGGGCCACCCGAGGCCCAGCACCCCTCCCCTCTCCCCTTCCCGCTTGGGCCGCGCCGGCCCAGCTTCCCCGTTCCCCAGCCCAGGCGCGCCCCCTCTCCTCTCTCCCTCTAACCCGATGTCCCCACGCGTCAGCGCCCCCTTCTCCTTCCTCCCTTTCTTCTCCGGCGCAACTTCCCCCCGAGATCCCCGGTGAGCTTCTTCCCCTGGGCCCGCACGCCGAGGCCTCGACCCCCGCCTTTAATTGGCCCCGCAGACCCTCCCCGCACCCTCTGCCTTACCCCGCCGCCACCCAAAACCCTAGCGCCGCCGTTCCCTCGCTCCGCCGCGCCAACCTCCTCGGCCTCACCGTGGTCCGGGCGCTCCGCCGTGCCTCGGACCGCCACATCCCCCGCAAAAGTTTCCCCTCGCCATCCAGAAGCTGCCCGAGCCTAGCAATTGGATCCTACGCATCTGTATCGATGAGAATTCACGACGAAGCCACCGCCGGTGAGCCGCTCCGCCGTCCCAATTCATCGCCGCTGGCGTTCGTGGATCCCCCTTAACCCTCTGGCCGCCTCCGCAGGAGTCCCCGGAGCCGATCTACGCAAGCCAAGGATCCCGGCCACCTCGGCATCACCTTCCTCCGCGAGAGCCCGACCCCTCCGCCGCCGGTCGTCGTCGTCTTCCTCCCTCCATCGCAACTCCGGCCTCCACAGCCCCTCGGTGAGCTTCACCCCCTCTCCCTGGTCCTGTCGCATCGGATGTCGTAGCCCTTAGCCACCCGT
Source organism: Panicum hallii (assembly GCF_002211085.1). Classification (NCBI taxonomy): domain Eukaryota; kingdom Viridiplantae; phylum Streptophyta; class Magnoliopsida; order Poales; family Poaceae; genus Panicum; species Panicum hallii. The sequence continues at coordinate 38,509,517 of NC_038042.1, forward strand.
AGCGCCCAGAACGCGCGCGCCGTCGTTACGCCGTCGCGCCGAGCCGCCTCTCGCCGTCGTTCCGCAGCCATGGTCGTTTAGGTCGTTTCTTTCCACCCCAGAGGAGTTCCCCGTGCCGAGGTGATGCTCCCTGACCTGAAGACGTGGAGGATTGGTCACCGGAGCGGCAGAAACGCCGAGCTCTGGCGAGCCCGAGCCACGCCGCCGCGGCAGCTGCCGCCGGCGTCGCCACACCGCCGCCCGGACCCCCTTTTTTCTTCTGAGCCGTCCGATCCGCGGCCAGTGGGTAGGATTAGATCCCTAGCCCCTTGATCCAGACCGTCAGATCGTGATCCAGCGGATGTGATTCCCTCATACCGGTTCGCCCTTGTCTTAAATCCCGGCCGTCCATCCTTGATCCGGCGCGTGGGATTGAATTCCCGTTATGTTAGGCTCTGGCGCGTTAGATCCCGATCGGATGGATGAGAATCAAGCGTACCCCTTCGCGTAATAGATCTAATCTGAGCCGTTAGATGGCGATCCAAGGGCCCAGAATAGAAGCTACCGTTTCAGCCCGTCGGTTTGCTAAAGAGCCCCTGTCTTTTAGAGAAATAAACCCGCAGTCCTAGTTAGTTGAGAAATAATTCCAGAACGACCCAGAATCTTGCACGGACCCCCCTGAGCTTCCTGGAATTAGTACCCGCAGTCCATGTCTGGTGTTTTCACGTGCTAGCCCCTGTGTCTACCCTTTAATTGCGTTTAGGTCCCTGGTTTTTGTTCAGAACCCCCCTGTGGCCCAGTTTTTCTCGCAGATAGGTCCCTGGATCTTGTTTCAAGCGTAGTTTTCGCGTCTTAGCTCCGTTTTAGGTGTTCTTTATGTCCACGCGATCGTTGTAACGCGTAGAATAGTTCTAGGCCAGTTTTGTGTGCTGTTCTATTGTATTGGTGTACTGTTTTCTTATAGTTTGCTATTGTCTGTGCATGTGTGTATGTGTGGACCATGCTTGATGATCGTGAGTAGACGCGGAGCCTTTGGACGAGTACCAGGAGCCACCATCTTCTGAAGCTTTTGAGCAGCAGGAGGAGAACTTTGAGGAAGGCAAGTATAACATGAACATCCTACCACTTTTAAATACAATTTCATACTGCATTTTAATACTGTATGCCTATAAGGACTTTCCTAGCCACTTTATATCCTATATATATATCCTTTGGGTTGCATTTTGGTTAGTCGTGCTAGGTTGCTGCGCTATAACAAAATTGGTCCTTTTTAATTAAATTTGATTAATGGTATAGGCAACTTGATTCTGAGAGTGGCCCTCTGTGCTGTGTGCTTGAGCGGCTCACGTCTCCTTAAAAGATGTTTTGTTAGAAACTTGGTTTAGGGGCCAGCACGGTGCTTAGTGCTTGGTTGGCCATTCTCCATAAGGATCGGTTCATAGAGCGACAACCTGGGACAACCGCGCAACCACAAGACTGGAATGGGACGGTCTTGACTTACTAATTAGGTCGTGTTCCTACGGGAGTAACTTACCTGCGTGGGCAAGAGGGGCGGTAAGCTTCAATGGTCCCTGCTCCTCCGGCTTGGTCTGTGCTATGTGTCTTGTACCCCCGGAGGTGGGCCCCATCGTTGCTGATCCAGAATCCTTAGCGGTTACACCTTACCAACGTGATCCTTTGTAACGGTCTCGTAGTGTGCTTGCTGGCCATCTCACCTAAGGAAGTGTGATGAATAACTAGCGTAGCTCACGACTTGTGGGTAAAGTTGTACAACCTCTTGAGAGTGTAAAACTGATATATCAGCTGTGCTCACAGTCATGAGCGGTCCAGATCCTCCTTTTGATTAGTGGGGTATTCAACCTTTGATTAGGGAGATTCCCCGGGTGGTTTTGGTTTGGATGGTTCTCAGTAGCTCTTATTAATATTGATTAATTTCTTATGCAACTGGGTTATGGTAATACATCTACTTGTAGTAAATAGTTTTAATAAAATTCTGCCAAGGCTAAAAGCTAATGCAGTTGAGTCAGCCAGCCTAGAGCCTCATAGTTTGTGTTATACTTGTTGAGTACGAGTTTGTACTCACCCTTGCCTCTCTACTCTTCTGTTCTCTTGGATATCTTCGACTGCTGCTCAGTGCCCGGCAACGTGGAGGACTACGTCAGCGGCTTCGACGACTTCTAGGCGTTTGTCTCCCAGTTGACGTCCCTGTGGCGCCCCACTCCTCATGTATTTATTTTACGCTTCCGCATTCCTTGAACTGATTCTTGATTCAGTTGTAATAAAGATATTCATTTTATAATTTATACGCTTTTATTCGTGACATGTGTTGTGATATCTTGATAATCTGTTGTATATATGCGTGACTTGATCCTGGCGCATATATGATTGCTCGATTTATGTTCTTTATAAATCGGGTGTGACAGATTGGTATCAGAGCCGTGTTGACTGTAGGACGAAGCCTAGATAGAACTGGTCGAGTTTAGGACTCCTTTTCTCTTGCCTTGCTTCCGCAAATCTTCAAACATCATTTTTTTTCTGCTTCTATTCCTTGAGTCTTAAGCCCTTGATTTGCTATCTCTCTCCGGTCCTTTCTGAGAAATAGCTTGAGTTTTCCGTAGACGTTGGCTATAAGCTATAAGTTTAAGCTATCCCAGCGACAATACGCCAGAACGAGTGTGTTAGTCGAGTAGTGTGATAAACTCGACTAAGTTGTGAATATGGAATGTTTGTTATTGTGCAAATGTTCGATTTGGATTTTTGGTTGATTGCATAGGTTAGCAGTAAATTTCTTTATGCAAATCGATCTTAATGCAAACTTGAATCGAGTAATAGAAGTTGAGTTAGAACGTTGGGGGTAAAACCGTATATTCCTTTCTCTCTATTTTTATCCTGTCAGAGTTTTCATTCCGGAAGTTGTACGATATCTATCTCTTAAGAATTTCGCTATGCTGCAAGCAGATGGTGAACACCAGGAGCACCGGCACCGGTTCTGGCCAGCAGGGGCAGAACAACCAGAGTACTGACCAGCTGCTGCCGATGCCTCCACCTCTGACTCCGGAGCAGTTCTTCCAGCTCCAGATGCAGATGATGGCCACCCTGAACAACACCGTTCAGACGCTGCAGCAGATCCACGCTCAGCCGCCACCGCCTCCACCGCAGTAGCCCCGCGACAGGCGCGCGGATTTTCTGAGGGGTCATCCACCGACGTTCGCTCATGCAGCTGATCCACTTCAGGCTGACGACTGGCTTCGTCAGGTGGAGCGCCAGTTGGATGTCGCTCAGTGCGACGACAGGGAGCAAGTCCTGTACGCAGCAGGACAGCTGCGAGGCTCAGCCCTCGATTGGTGGGAGTCCTACCCAGCTCGGGACCGCGACACCCTCACTTGGGTCCAGTTCCGGGAGCGGTTTAGGCACCACCATATCCGTGCTGGAGTGATGAAGATGAAGCACAAGGAATTTCTTGCGCTCAAGCAGGTAAATTCGAGTAAAATCTTCCCGCAATTTCTTTTTGAGCTCAAACCCACCCTTGTTATAAGAAATGCTGAGTAAATTCCCATCTTCTTTCCGGTGATTATCATTTCAGGGAGCTATGACGGTGACGGAGTACCGTGACCGCTTCCTCCAGCTCGCTCGCTATGCCCCCGCTGAGGTCGCCCATGATGGCGATAAGCAGGAGCGCTTCAGGGAGGGACTCGATGACCACCTGGAGTACGCGCTCATGAACCACCGCTTCGACAACTTCAATTAGCTAGTTGATGCTGCCCTCAACACCGAGCGCAAGCGCCGGGAGATTGAGGATAAGAAGAGGAAGATGGCTCCTGCTGCGTCGGGTAGCAACACTAGGCCTCGATACCAGTACCCGCAGCAGCAGCAGCAGCACCAGAGGCAGGTTCAGCAGTACCAGCAGCGGCAGCAGTATCCTCCTCGTCCTCAGCGGTAGGCGGGACCGGGCCAGAGGCTTCCAGCGCCTCCAGCACGCTCTGCTCCACCGGCTCCACCAGCTCCGCGGCAGGGAGTGCCTCCTCCTCCTGCCGGGCAGCAGGCTCCAGCATTCCCACGGGCGTGCTATCACTGCGGCAAGCCGGGGCACTACGCCAACGTCTGTCCCCGGAAGGCGCAGGCAGGACAGCAGGGGCGTGCAGCACCGCCTAAGGCCCCAGCTCAGGGCAGGGTGAACCACGTGACGGCCGAGTCAGCGGCCGAGGCTCCCAACGTGGTCATTGGTACGTTTATGGTCAACACCCATCCTGCTACAGTGCTTTTTGATACTGGTGCTACGCATTCTTTCATCACCCAGTCTTTTGTTGAGCATCATGGTATTCATACTAGCACATTAAAGAGGGGCATGTTAGTATCTTCACCAGGAGGGCAGTTGAGGTCTCATGTCTTCTGTCCCAGAGTCAGTGTGGCCATAAGGGGGGTAGCTTTCGGTGCAAATCTGATGGTGCTAGACACCAAGGGTATTGATATGATCCTCGGGATGGAGACTCTTGCTAAGTGGGGAGTCCGGATAGATTGTGCTCAGACGACGGTTCTTCTGTCAGCACCGGATGGTCAGGAGGTTACTGTTGGTGCCACAGAGCCTTCTGGATTTCTTCATCAGATGGAGGCTAGACCCACGAATGGTATTCGCGTGGTGTCTGAATTCCCGGATGTCTTTCCGGATGATTTGCCAGGTATGCCGCCTGATCGCGACATTGAGTTTTCTATTGATCTCTTGCCTGGCACAGCTCCTTTTGCTAAGCGGCCCTATCGTATGGCTCCCGTCGAACATGAGGAAGTTAAGAAGACTGTCGACAAGTTGCTAGCCAAGGGCTATATCCGTCGCAGTTTCTCTCCTTGGGCTTTTCCGTATTGCTTGTAGAGAAGAAGGATGGCGCGAAGAGAATGTGCGTCGATTATCGGGATCTGAATGCAGTTACCATCAAGAACAAGCATCCATTGCCCCGTATTGAGGATCTTTTTGATCAGCTTCAGGGTGCTTGTGTATTCTTGAAGATTGATCTGCGTCTGCGTTCTGGGTATCATCAGCTGAGGATTCGTCCTGAGGATATTCCGAAGACGGCATTCACCTGCAAGTACGGGCTATACGAGTATACGGTCATGTCCTTTGGCTTGACCAATGCTCCGGCTTTCTTCATGCATCTGATGAACAAGGTTTTCATGGATTATCTGGACACCTTTGTGGTGATATTCATTGATGATATCCTGATATATTCTAAGTCAGAAGCAGAGCATGAGAAGCTTCTGAGGCTGGTGTTGCAGAGACTCAGAGAGCACAAGCTGTATGCCAAGCTCAGCAAGTGCGAGTTCTGGATTGACGAGGTTCCATTCCTCGGTCATGTCATCTCCAAGGGAGGTATTGCTGTGGACCCCGGAAAGGTGAAGGATGTGCTTGACTGGGTTGTGCCGCAGACGGTGAAGGAAGTCCGCTCTTTTCTGGGCTTAGCAGGGTATTATCGGAGGTTCATTGAGAATTTCTCCAAGATTGCGAAGCCTTTGACTTCCTTGCTGGAGAAGGGTGTGGATTTCTCTTGGACTGATGAGCATTAGAAGGCCTTCGAGGAGTTGAAGAAGAGGTTGACTACGGCGCCAGTCCTTACTCTACCAGACCAGAGCAAGAGGTTCACCGTATATTGTGATGCTTCGAGGGATGGTCTTGGTTGCGTTCTGATGCAGGAAGGCAGAGTTATCGCTTATGCCTCGCAGCAGTTGCGCCGGCACGAGCTGAATTATCCCACTCATGATCTGGAGTTAGCCGTAGTTGTGCATGCTCTGAAGATATGGAGGCATTACTTGTTTGGGCAGAGGTGTGATATTTACACCGATCACAAGAGCCTCAAGTATATTTTCACCCAGAATGAGCTGAACATGCGGCAGAGAAGATGGCTGGAGTTGGTCACCTGGAGATTCACTATCATCCGGGCAAAGCCAATGTTGTAGCAGATGCTCTGAGCAGGAAGAGCTATGTTAACATGGCCGTGGCTTTTCAGATGCCTCAGGAGTTATGCGAGGAGTTTGAGCAGTTGAGTCTGGGTTTCTTGCATCGCACCTCGGGTACATCATTCGAGGCAGAACCCACTCTAGAGGTAGAGATCAGGCAGCATCAGAAAGAAGATAAGAAGCTGCAAGAGATTCGTGAGCTGCTTAAGATTGGCAAGGCACCCCATTTCAGAGAGGATGATCAGGGTACCTTGTGGTACAAGGGTCGACTATGTGTGCCGGATGTAGCAGATCTCAGGAAGCTGATCTTGAGCGAGGCTCATGATACGGCATATTCCATTCATCCGGGCAGCACAAAGATGTACTACGACCTGAAGGAACAATTCTGGTGGTATGGAATGAAGCGTTCAGTTGCGGAGTACGTGGCTATCTATGACACTTGTCAGCGTGTCAAGGCAGAGCATCAGAGGCCAGCAGGTCTGTTGCAGCCGTTGAAGATTCCAGAGTGGAAATGGGAGGAAATCACTATGGACTTCATTGTTGGCTTGCCTCGTACTCAGAAAGGGTACAACTCCATATGGGTAGTAGTGGACCGGTTGACGAAGGTTGCCCACTTCATTCCGGTGAACACTACTTACTCCGGCGCTAGACTCGCAGAGTTGTACATCTCCAGGATTGTTTGTCTGCATGGTGTTCCGAAGAAGATTATATCTGATCGAGGATCTCAGTTCACTTCACGGTTCTGGGAGCAGTTGCATGATTCGTTGGACACGAAGCTGCGCTTCAGTACTGCATATCATCCTCAGACAGATGGGCAGACAGAGAGAACCAACCAAGTGTTGGAGGATATGCTTCGAGCCTGTGCTATTCAGTATGGTACCAGCTGGGATAAATGCCTGCCGTATGCAGAGTTCTCGTATAACAACAGCTATCAGGCCAGTCTGAAGAAATCTCCTTTGGAGGCCCTGTATGGTCGTAAGTGCAGGACTCCGCTGTATTGGGATCAGATTGGCGAGAGTCAGGTATTTGGTCCGGATATCGTTGAGGAGGCCGAACAGTTGGTGCAGCAGGTGCGCGAGAACCTGAGGGTCGCACAGACTCATCAGAAGAGCTATGCGGATGTTCGTCGTCAGGATTTGACCTTTGCAGTGGGTGACCATGTATACCTGAAGGTCTCGCCAATGAGAGGAATCCGCAGGTTTAACGTAAGAGGGAAGCTAGCCCCTCGATATATTGGTCCGTTCAAGGTGTTGGAATGGAAAGGTGAGGTGGCATATCATTTGGAGTTGCCTCTCAATCTTTCAGGAGTGCACGATGTGTTCCACGTGTCCCAGCTGAAGAAGTGCTTGATGGTGCCAGAAGAGCAAGCACCGTTAGAAGAGTTGGATGTACAGGAAGATCTGACTTATATCGAGCATCCGGTGAAGATTCTAGAGACATCCGAGAGGGTTACAAGAAACAAGAAGATCAAGATGTGCCGTGTTCAGTGGAGTCACCACACGGAGGACGAGACTACTTGGGAGCGAGAAGATGAGCTAAGGAAGGCATACCCCGATCTCTTTGCCAGCTAGCCTATCCGAATCTCGTGACGAGATTCCTGTAAGGGGGGTAGGTTTGTAACACCCTAATGTAATTTCCCTAGTTTTTAAGGAATTTATTTGTGCTTAAATAAAATTTCCAGACTTTTCTTTAATTTTTGTGGCATTTAAAGTAAATTTATAACACAAGAAAATAAAATTAATTATAAGGTCAACATGTTTGTGCATTCATGCTGGAGCATTGTTTTATTTGTGTGGAGCTTATAGGATTTAAATTCAAATTTATTTGAATTCAAATAGGTTGTTTGAATGGTTTGAGTGTAGAAAAGAAAAAGGTAAAGAAGAAGGAAAGAAACCAGCCCAACCCTCTCTCAGCCCGGCCCACCTCCTTTCCCTCTCCCTCTCTCCCCCTCGGGCCCTTTTCCCCTCCTCTCTCCCGCATGGGCCACCCGAGGCCCAGCACCCCTCCCCTCTCCCCTTCCCGCTTGGGCCGCGCCGGCCTAGCTTCCCCGTTCCCCAGCCCAGGCGCGCCCCCTCTCCTCTCTCCCTCTAACCCGATGTCCCCACGCGTCAGCGCCCCCTTCTCCTTCCTCCCTTTCTTCTCCGGCGCAACTTCCCCCCGAGATCCCCGGCGAGCTTCTTCCCCTGGGCCCGCACGCCGAGGCCTCGACCCCCGCCTTTAATTGGCCCCGCAGACCCTCCCCGCACCCTCTGCCTTACCCCGCCGCCACCCAAAACCCTAGCGCCGCCGTTCCCTCGCTCCGCCGTGCCAACCTCCTCGGCCTCACCGTGGTCCGGGCGCTCCGCCGTGCCTCGGACCGCCACATCCCCCGCAAAAGTTTCCCCTCGCCATCCAGAAGCTGCCCGAGCCTAGCAATTGGATCCTACGCATCTGTATCAATGAGAATTCGCGACGAAGCCGCCGCCGGTGAGCCGCTCCGCCGTCCCAATTCATCGCCGCCGGCGTTCGTGGATCCCCCTTAACCCTCTGGCTGCCTCCGCAGGAGTCCCCGGAGCCGATCTACGCAAGCCAAGGATCCCGGCCACCTCGGCATCACCTTCCTCCGCGAGAGCCCGACCCCTCCACCGCCGGTTGTCGTCGTCTTCCTCCCTCCGTCACAACTCCGGCCTCCACAGCCCCTCGGTGAGCTTCACCCCCTCTCCCTGGTCCTGTCGCACCGGATGTCGTAGCCCTTAGCCACCCGTAGCGCCCAGAACGCGCGCGCCGTCGTTACGCCGTCGCGCCGAGCCGCCTCTCGCCGTCGTTCCGCAGCCATGGTCGTTTAGGTCGTTTCTGTCCACCCCAGAGGAGTTCCCCATGCCGAGGTGATGCTCCCTGACCTGAAGACATGGAGGATTGGTCACCGGAGCGGCGGCAACGCCGAGCTCCGGCGAGCCCGAGCCACGCCGCCGCGGCAGCTGCCGCCGGCGTCGCCACACCGCCGCCCGGACCCCCTTTTTTCTCCTGAGCCGTCCGATCCGCGGCCAGTGGGTAGGATTAGATCCCTAGCCCCTTGATCCAGACCGTCAGATCATGATCCAGCGGATGTGATTCCCTCGTACCAGTTCGCCCTTGTCTTAAATCCCGGCCGTCCATCCTTGATCCGGCGCGTGGGATTGAATTCCCGTTATGTTAGGCTCTGGCGCGTTAGATCCCGATCGGATGGATGAGAATCAAGCGTACCCCTTCGCATAATAGATCTAATCTGAGCCGTTAGATGGCGATCCAAGGGCCCAGAACAGAAGCTACCGTTTCAGCCCGTCGGTTTGCTAAAGAGCCCCTGTCTTTTAGGGAAATAAACCCGCAGTCCTAGTTAGTTGAGAAATAATTCCAGAACGACCCAGAATCTTGCACGGACCCCCCCTGAGCTTCCTGGAATTAGTACCCGCAGTCCATGTCCGGTGTTTTCACGTGCTAGCCCCTGTGTCAGAACCCCCTGTGGCCCAGTTTTTCTCGCAGATAGGTCCCTGGATCTTGTTTCAAGCGTAGTTTTCGCGTCTTAGCTCCGTTTTAGGTGTTCTTTATGTCCACGCGATCGTTGTAACGTGTAGAATAGTTCTAGGCCAGTTTTGTGTGCTGTTCTATTGTATTGGTGTACTGTTTTCTTATAGTTTGCTATTATCTGTGCATGTGTGTATGTGTGGACCATGCTTGATGATCGTGAGTAGACGCGGAGCCTTTGGACGAGTACCAGGAGCCACCATCTTCTGAAGCTTTTGAGCAGCAGCAAGAGAACTTTGAGGAAGGCAAGTATAACATGAACATCCTACCACTTTTAAATACAATTTCATACTGCATTTTAATACTGTATGCCTATAAGGACTTTCCTAGCCACTTTATATCCTATATATATATCCTTTGGGTTGCATTTTGGTTAGTCGTGCTAGGTTGCTGCGCTATAACAAAATTGGTCCTTTTTAATTAAATTTGATTAATGGTATAGGCAACTTGATTCTGAAAGTGGCCCTCTGTGCTGTGTGCTTGAGCGGCTCACGTCTCCTTAAAAGATGTTTTGTTAGAAACTTGGTTTAGGGGGCCAGCACGGTGCTTAGTGCTTGGTTGGCCACTCTCCATAAGGACCGGTTCATAGAGCGACAACCTGGGACGGAATGGGACGGTCTTGACTTACTAATTAGGTCGTGTTCCTACGGGAGTAACTTACCTGCATGGGCAAGAGGGGTGGTAAGCTTCAATGGTCCCTGCTCCTCCGGCTTGGTCTGTGCTGTGTGTCTTGTACCCCCGGAGGTGGGCCCCATCGTTGCTGATCCAGAATCCTTAGCGGTTACACCTTACCAACGTGATCCTTTGTAACGGTCTCGTAGTGTGCTTGCTGGCCATCTCACCTAAGGAAGTGTGATGAATAACTAGCGTAGCTCACGACTTGTGGGTAAAGTTGTGCAACCTCTCGAGAGTGTAAAACTGATATATCAGCTGTGCTCACAGTCATGAGCAGCCCAGATCCTCCTTTTGATTAGTGGGGTATTCAACCTTTGATTAGGGAGATTCCCCGGGTGGTTTTGGTTTGGATGGTTCTCAGTAGCTCTTATTAATATTGATTAATTTCTTATGCAACTGGGTTATGGTAATACATCTACTTGTAGTAAATAGTTTTAATAAAATTCTGCCAAGGCTAAAAGCTAATGCAGTTGAGTCAGCCAGCCTAGAGCCTCATAGTTTGTGTTATACTTGTTGAATATGAGTTTGTACTCACCCTTGCCTCTCTACTCTTCTGTTCTCTTGGATATCTTCGACTGCTGCTCAGTGCCCGGCAACGTGGAGGACTACGTCAGCGGCTTCGACGACTTCTAGGCGTTTGTCTCCCAGTTGACGTCCCTGTGGCGCCCCACTCCTCATGTATTTATTTTACGCTTCCGCATTCCTTGAACTGATTCTTGATTCAGTTGTAATAAAGATATTCATTTTATAATTTATACGCTTTTATTCGTGACATGTGTTGTGATATCTTGATAATCTGTTGTATATATGCGTGACTTGATCCTGGCGCATATATGATTGCTCGATTTATGTTCTTTATAATTCGGGTGTGACAGATATAGCTTTATGTTATGATGTGAAGAGTAAGCAAGAAGTATACGGATAGCTTCAAGTCTTGCGACCGGAGCAAAAGTTTCACCAAAATCCAAACCTTCGACTTGAGAAAACCCTTTTGCCACAAGTCTTGCTTTGTTGCGTACCACCACCCCATGTTCATCTTGCTTGTTTTGAAAGACCCACTTTGTGCCGATGATGTTCTTGTCTTTTGGAGGAGCTTCGAGGACCCAAACTTCATTGCGGGTGAAATTGTTCAATTCTTCTTGCATGGCCATCACCCAATCCGAGTCCTCAAGCGCTTCCTCTATGCTAGTGGGTTCAATACAAGAAACAAACGAGTGATGTTCGCAAAAAGAAGCATGCTTAGAGCGAGTTCTTACTCCTTTGGAAGGACTACCAATGATTTGACCAATTGGATGATCCTTGGAGATGCGACCATGCTTCGCTAGTGGTACTTGTGTGGATGCTTGTTGGGGTGGATCATGGGTGACTTGTGCTTGTGGTGGAACATTTTGCTCTTCTTGTTCTTGGACTTGGGGTGTTGGCGTTGACATATTTTCTTGAGGTAGTGGATCATGTTTTTCTTGATCTTCATTCACTTGGGGTGCCGTGGAGGTGCTTGGTGTAGATGAGGAAGATCCTCCCCCTTGATCATTGCCTTCATGCACCTCTTCCAGCTTGATATCCCCAATGGACATATTCTTCAACACTTCATCAATTTCTTCATCACCTACTTTTTCATAGCCAACAACCTCCTCTTGGGAGCCATTAGATTCATCAAACTCCACATCACATGTTTCTTCAACTAACCCGGAGGTTTGATTGAATACTCTATATGCTTTGGAGTTTGATGCATAACCAAGAAAGAAACCTTCATCACATCTACTCTCAAACTTACCGAGCCTTTTCTTCTTATAGATGAAGCATTTGCAACCAAAGACTTGAAAGTAGGATATATTTGGTTTCCTCCCGGTGATGAGCTCATATGGAGTTTTCTTAAGGAGTCGGTGAGGATACACTCGGTTGGATGCATGACACGCCGTGTTGATTGCTTCCGCCCAAAACTTCTCGGACGTGCCATAATCATCCAACATTGCTCTTGCTAAGGTGATGAGTGTCTTGTTCTTTCTTTCCACCACTCCATTTTGTTGAGGCATGTAGGTGGCGGAAAACTCATGCTTGACTCCCTCTTCATCGCACCATTCTTCAATCTTCATATTCTTGAACTCGGTGCCGTTGTCACTCCGGATCTTCACAATTGGGGAATTGTACTCCCTTTGAGCTTTTCTTGCAAATGTCTTGAAGATCTCTGGAGTTTCACCCTTATCGCCTAGAAACATGACCCAAGTGTAGCGTGAAAAATCATCAACGATTACTAGGCAATAGAGGTTACCACCAATGCTCTTGTATGATGTTGGACCAAAGAGATCCATGTGTAGTAGCTCGAGCGGCTTGGAGGTAGACAACATCGTCTTGATGGGATGATGTGTTGCAACTTGCTTCCCAGCTTGACATGCTTTGCATAACTTGTTCTTGTCAAAAGTGACATCCTTCACGCCGGTGATCATCCCTCTCTTGTGGGCTTTCTTGAGGTTGCTCATGCCAATATGATCAATTCTTCTATGCCAAAGCCACCCAAGAGACAACTTGGTGAAGAGGCATGTCATGGTGCTTGTTTGCTTTGAAGAGAAATACACTAAATAGATGTTGCCATGCCTAAACCCCGTGAATACCAAAGACTTGTCTTTTTCATGAGTCACTACAATACCATTCTTGTCAAAGGCACACGTTAGTCCAAGATCACATAATTGAGCAATAGAAATAAGATTAAAACTAAGTGCTTCTACAAACAAGACATTTGAAATGGATAAATCTTTTGAAATTGCTATTCTACCCAAACCTAAGACTTTTCCCCTTGAGTTATCACCATAGGTGACATGTTCATGATCGCTGGGATCTTCAAGAGAGGTGAACGTGCTATCATTGCCGGTCATGTGTTGAGAGCAACCGCTATCAAGTACCCAATGTTTTCCACCGGCTTTGTAGTTCACCTACACACATGAGAATTTATTTTTGAGTTTTAGGAACCCAAACAAGTTTTGGGCCTTGCACATGTGTGACAAGAGCTTTTGGGACCCAAAGTTGCTTAGGGAGCTTCTTCTTTGACTCCTTAGCAATTTTCCCAATGAACTTGGCCTTCACCTTGCCCTTCACTTTACTCAAGAGAAAATGGTTATTTTGAAATATTGATGAGTAATTCTTGGGTAAATTAGGAAGAGGACGTGATGGTAAAGTGCACTCCCTAGTGTGGTGCCCGGTGACTTGGCAATGTTGACAATATGAACCAACTTCCTTGATGAAGCTAATCTTGATCTCCGGAGAAGAAGTAGTAGTTATGTTTGGCTCCGGAAATGAACCAAGACCTCTCTTGCCATAGTCACGGGCATTGTTGAAGAGAATCTCCTTATGGATATATTCTCCTCTTGAGAGTTTCTCCACACTACTCTTGAGGCTTGCCACTTGATCCATCAATTCCTTTTCCCTAGAAGGAGCAAGCTTGGACACAATATTAGTGGCATTAGCACTAATGAGTAGGTCATCACATGAAGTAGAAGCATTGACCTTTTCAAAAGTTTCAAGAGCAAATTTCTCAAGACTTGAGTCAATTGCTTCATAGGCAAATTCAAGTTCTTGATACTTATGAGCCAACTCCCTATGCTCTTGTTTGAGCTTGTTGTGGCTCTCTTCAACTTGCTTAGCAAGTACAAGTGACTCATCGTGCTTTTTGAGCAAGTCATTGTACTTACCAAGCAAGTCGGAGTGGGCAAGCTCTAATTTGGCATGAGTGCTCTCAAGAATTTTGACTTTGCCCTTTTCCCTCTTGATGACGGATGTATACTCATTAATGAGGTTAGTGAATTCATTAGGGTCAAACTCTTCATCACTATCATCTTCACTATCTACCTCACATACCTTGGTGTTACATTTTGCCATGAGGCACATAGGAGGCGGAGGTAGTGGTGGTTCTTCATTGGTGAGGGCGATGGTGACGATGTCTTCTTCATCACTTGAATCTTCGCTTGATGAGACATCGGTCACCCACTCTTGTTTTTCCACCAAGAAGCTTTTCTTGGTGTGCCCTTTCTTCTTTGGGAAGAGCTTGATTTTCTTGTCATGGGTCTTCTTCTTCCCAAATCTCTTGTTTTTTGTTCATCCTTTCTTCTTCTTCATCATCGCTTGAATCATGGCGATGCTTGCTCTTGTTATCCTTGTTTCTTTTGTCCGGCTTGGGGCAATTTGGACGGATGTGACCTTTTTGTCCACAATTGTAGCAAATTTTGTTCTTGACATCCATTGGCCGGAACATTCCCTTTTTGGAGTCAAAGTTGAAACCCTTCTTATTGATCTTTTCATTCGAGCGTGTGAACTTTCTCATCATGAGAGCAAGTTCTCCATCATCTTCAACATCGGATGAGCTTTCATGATGATCACCTTCTTCATTGCTTGAGCTTGAATCTTGCTTGATCATCTTGAGCTTGCGGGATTTGTTTGCCTTGGTTTTTAGAGCAATTGATTTGCTTGAAGTTGGCTCTTCGGACATACCAAGAATACTCATTTCATGAGCTCGAATTTCCCCCACAAGTTCTCCTACTTCCATTATGTCAAGATTCTCCTTTTGAAGCATAGCATTGATGATGTTATACTTGGGCTTCGGGAGGAGCATGAGAATCTTGCGATTGATGGAGGCACTGTCAATTTTGGATATTTCAAGTGCATTAATGTCCTTGACAATGACATTCAAGCGAGAATACATATCATTGCAATTTTCATGAGCTAGCATTTTAAAGGAATCATACTTAGCTCTAAACAAGTGATATTTTTGCTCACGAACTTTAGTGGAACCTTCATGAATTTCAATGAGCTCCTTCCAAATATCACTTGCTAAGTCCATGCCATTAACTCTAGCAAAGACTTCCTCACTAATGGCTTCGAAAATTGCATTTCTAGCCTTGGCATTCCATTTTAATTGTTTGGTGGTGGGAGTTCCAATGAACCCGGTCTTAGTTGCCGACCACACTTCGGGGGCAATCGCATCAAGGTATGCGGCCATGCGTACTTTCCAATAAGCAAAGTTCTTGCCTTCGAAGTGAGGCGGCGAACCACTCATCTTGGCCATAGCTCTAGGCGGTGAAGCCTAATGATCCAAATGAGCAACGAGGCTCTGGTACCAATTGTAAGGATCGATGGACCAAGAGGGGGGGGGGTGAATTGGGCCTTTTACAATTTCTAAAACAAAGTAAAGCAACCTTAACCTATGCAAAGCTAGTAAGGCACCAATTCACCAACCGGATAACTAAGCTACCTACACAAGCTAAGAGAGATAAAAAGAGAAGTAAAGCCTAGCAAGGTAGAGCAAAGTAATGATCTCTAAGTCAAGCACATGAATAAATTGTATGAAAGAAAATGCTTGAATAAAGAAAGTGGACAAGGGATGACCGGATTTTTTTCGTGGTGTCGATGTGTTGGCACACACCCCTAATCCACGTTGTGACACTCACAAAGAGTCATGTCACCTCCCAAGTCACCGAGACGAGGGCGCTCACTAAGAGTCTCCGTTCACCATCCCGGTGTGGTGGAGATCAAGCCACGTACAATCATCTTCTCCGGGCTCCCACAATCCTTGGCAAGCTCCGCGAGAAACACCTCGATCACCAAGATCGCCTAGGTGATGCCAATCACCAAGAGTAACAAGCTAAGGCCTTCACTTGAGCAAGAACTGATCACCAAGAACGGATGCACACAAGCTTCTCTCTACTCAAGTCCTTACTCTTGCTTCTTGATTGATTGAATGAACAAGTATGTGAAATGATGAAGCTCAAGGTGTCTCTTGACTATATTATGAGTGTTTGGATGTTGCCTGGTGTCAAGAGTAGCAAAATGACCCATTGGAGGGGTATATATAGGCAGCTCACACGAATAGAGCCGTTGGTGAAAAAGCTGCCAGAAAACTGCGTAGCGCCGGTTAATCCGACGTACCTCCAATAGTCATCGTCGGTTTAACCGGTGATTGTAAACTGCCCCTTCTGAAAACTAGCTGTTACAACTTGGGCAGATTAACCGTCGTATCATCGGTTTAACCGGTGAGTGTAGTTGTCCACTGATCAACTGAAAAACCAAGTCTCTGGACAACTGCACCGACGTCCCATTTCAAATATCGTCGGTTTAACCGGTGTATTGACTTGAAATACCCTGGAAAAACCAACTCTGGACTAAATGCACCGATGTTAAATTCAAACACGTCGGTTTAAACGGTGTATTGATTTGTCCAGACTCTGCTGACTTCGTTTAACCGACGTATAGAAAGTTGAGAGCGTCGGTTAAACCGGTGTTAAGGATTTTTCCTGATTTTGCCTTTTCTGATTTGAGTCTTGAATGAAATCCAAATATTCTTGAGATATGAGTTGAGAGCCACTAATTTGAACTTCTAGAAACCTGAGTGACCACTGTGTGCATCCATTTTCAAATGACCATGTCCATGCTCAAGTTACTTAGCCTTAACCCCTCTTAATAGTGCGATCACTACAAAACTATAAAACCTATACTAACCTAAGTGTCCTTCTCAACCTTATGACACTTAGGACTAGAAAGATCCTTAGTCTTGACATATGATTGAGTTGAATGCCGAGATCGCCTTTTTGAATAACGAAAATTAGGGGCCTCTTTTGACATATGACCAAATGAGCGATAACGATCTATTAAGCTGCACAAACTCATTAGTCACAATAATGGTTGTCATTAATCACCAAAACATACCTTGAGGGCCTAGATGCTTACATCCGTGGAATGGGATCCGTCCCCGGCTGGCAGTGACTCTCCTGAATGACGCTATGCTTCGGGTTGAGTGTGGTGTCAACCTTCGCAACGTGTGTAGTCGCGCATTAATTTTCTTTCGCTGTAAACCTGGACAAGCTGTTTAGCTTGTCATTTCAAGTGATATTTGTATAAGTTTACGTTAAGTTTGAAGCGGTTTGTAATAGTGTTTAATATGTTGTGGATTAAAAAGTTGGTGAGCTGTTGTGTGATTGTAAACTCGCCTTCATGCGAGGTAAACCTGCTTCGATCCTGTTGAACCGTGGTTGTATCAGGCGGAGATCCGACAGACCAATGGGTTGTTCCGTTTGAAGTGCGTTGAGTTAATGTCTGCTGTATAGCGATGACTAGCGCACTTGAGCCGGAATAATTCAGGCAGTTCTGCCACAGCTGGTATCAGAGCTGTAGGTTTACTATTACAACTGCAGCAGCTCTTAAAAATATTTTTAGGATAAAAATTGCTTAACAAACAAATTTGCAACATACGTTGGATTCGTTAAGGTTGGTGCTTAGAACACAAAGCCCTAGTGAATTATATGGGAGTAATCAGGTGGCTACTAATATATATATGTAAAGAGTATAGCTCTAACTTGCAGCACTACTTTCGGTTAAAACTTAAATTTATGCATAATCCAACTTTACATTTTGTAATGAAACTTTCGATGGTAAGGTAAGAAGGTAAGGATCCTCAGCCAACTGAGGGGGCTTGGCCTTCCCGTCGGTGATGCGAACCGAACACTGTTTCTTAAGTAGTGGCCTACTTGAGATGCTGCCAATATATCAATTTAGGTTGAATATATTAGGAGTATATGGTTCGGCGCAGGGTATGGCGATCGCTGTTCATACCCCCGCATTTTGCGGTACCCCGTGAATACGTTGTTTCGATGACGTATGTTAACGTTGTTTGTATGGCGGTAATGGTACAGATGCTGTTTCTATAGTGAACAGTACTGTTTGGGAACGCTTTAATATCGTGCTGCCATGAAAGGTTCATACTATATAAATGTGGTCTTCTGCAGGTACATTAACCACGATTAAGAGGTTAAGACGGATAGGACTTATCGACTAGATATTAGTGAGAGACGTATGTGTTATGCCACCGAAATTAATCACGTAAGTCCGAAGATATTTGGCAGTTGTTTTGGTTGTGAGGTCGAATAGTACGAGCATGCATAATACATTAACAAACAAAATGAGTGCTTGAATGTGTTGTTCTTTTAAGGACAGGTAAAGTGTTGTCTATCTTTAGTATGGTTTTAATAGGATTCTTGTGACAGCCTTAGTTGGATTTTTAGCATCCTTCAAAATCTCACCATCTGAATTCTTGTTTCAGATGGCGGCTCCTTCAAACATCTTTTGGGATCATGCAGGGCATCTCCATACCAATGCCTTGCACTGGGAGGGTTTTCCCCGTCTTTTATGGGAATCACTTAGTCTATTCTTCTACACCGAGCCTCCCCAGTATGATGGAGTGGAGTATAGAGAGGAGGGTGTTCCTCGGTGTAGAGTCAAGATGACTATTCCTCAGCATTCTTTCCGTTCTCAGTGGCAGCCCATCGAGGTTGATGTGGTTGGTTATCGTCTCGTCGACATCAACGAGACTACAGCTCTGGGAGCCATCCATATTTTCTGCAACTAGCATCCCATGGAAGTTGCCGGGCATCCTATTGGCTTATTCCCTGCAATAGATTCCAGTGATCCTGAGTGGAACTTCAGGATAGCCTATTATGGTCACATGTTGGGAGATTCAGCCAAAGAAACGCTCCGTGGTACCATCAGGTTCATGAATGTCCAGCACCACTATCAGATTCTGCTACGCCGCGGTATGGGTCAGTTGCTTGGTATAGCTCAAGGCCACTATCAAAATACTGATCGATAGGTCACTTAGATAGTAGAGCTTCAAGCCTTGGTTACCGAAGAAGGAGGAGATTATCGCAGCACAGGATGAGACCATTCTTCACCGGGAGGATCAGATCAATGAGAGTGATGCCATAATCACTCAACGCAACACTATTATCGAGTTCCTCCAGGAGCAAATTCATGACCTTATCCTTGAGGTTGATGATGCCCATGCTCACATCGACGAACTCCAGCAACCGCCAGTACCTCCTGCTGTACCCGTAGTACATGAAGGTGAAGAAGAGGACTCAGAGGAAATCGAGGGAGTTTCTGATCTCGACTCTGAGCATAGAGACACAGAACCCAACCCTCAGCCAGATCACTCCTCTTCTGGCAGCCAGTCCTCCGTAGGCAACCTCGACGATTTCTAGTTCACCCAAATCGTTGATCTTTCAGATGTAATTAGTATAGAATGATGTGATATAGGTAGTGAGTAGCCTACCTAGACCTAGAGCCACTTGTTGTAGTATATGTGGCATGTGTGCATATAGCTTGACCCGTAGCAGTCGAACCACCCTGATGTAAGATGTTAAGGACAACCAGTATCTGCGTTGTAATCTAAGCCTCGTGTTCTGTTACTTTGTTGCAATATCTTTGCACTTGGAATGAGTTGATTGAACGGAGCATGTGAATTACATATCTGTTTGGCAACAGTATATCATCTGAAAATAGAAGTAAGAATATGATTGATAATGGATATCTCCTTTGTTTCAGATGGTTGGAGCTACTCGTGGAACCCCGGAAGGTTTCCAGCCAGACCAAAGCTAGCAGTTCTCAACAACCGCCACCAGCCCCGCCAAATCTAGCGGATGTCATGGCACGACAGACCGAACTCCTCAACCAGCTAGTATAGGCTCAGATGGGCCAATTTCATCACCAATCCCGAGGTCATGATGAACACCCATCGGCTAATTATCAAGATTTTCTCAGCACCCAGCCCCCATTGTTCCATAAGGCAGACAAGCCCCTCGATGCTGACGCATGGCTCCATACCATGGAGTCTAAGTTCACATTGTTGTCCGCGCCATGCTCAGACGAGAACAAGGCACTCTTCACAGCTCAACAACTTCGCGGCACCGTCCGCATATGGTGGGACCATTATCATGCCATGCAGCCGGCTGGTCATGTCGTCACATGGGACGAATTCTGGGCCGCTTTCAGAGCGCACCACATTCCAGAGTGACTCATTGAGCGAAAGCTCAATGAATTTCTGAATTTGACTCAGGGAACCCACACTGTTATGCAATATGCACAGGTCTTCAATCACCTGTGCCAATACGCGGGTTATCATGCGGATACTGATGCCCGTAAGTGAGATCGTTTCTGTCGAGGCCTAAACACAAAGCTTAAGGAACGATTGAATTTGGTAAAGGCCGACAACTTCAATGAATTGGTCAATATGGCCATCACTCAAGGGGACTATATCTCAGCCCACCGGGCAGAAAAGAAATGGAAAACACCCATTGGACCCCCAACTGCACAACCGCTAAGGTATCGGTTGGTCCAGAACACTACTACCCGAGCCCCACCTCGAAACAATCTGCCAGGCAGATGGGTAGCCACATCACCCCAGCAGGCTCGATTCAATCGACCACCGACACCACAACCCTAGCAGCAACAGCAGCAAGGCCCACGGCCAAGCTTTCCTCCATCCAAGCAAGGAAACAACAATTATCGTTGTTTCAACTGCGGTAGTGTTGTCGGTCAAAACCCACCAGCGAGCAGCGACAAGCAACACGAGGAGCTGGGAGGCTTCCGGGACTGCTGGTGGGTCCCAGTCCCTCGGTTAACAGCCCAGAAGTCCGGCACACACCCTGGCTTGGTGAAGTGCTAGGCATGCCACCTGACCTATACCTGATCAGGAAGGTGTAGAAACTGTTCGTCAGCTATTTTCCTGCATACACAGCCATATCAAACATTAGTCCGAGCCGTGGTCGGCTCTGACAACGACCCCCAGATCAGCCAAAGAAGCTGACGGAATCATTGTACTAGATTGGACCTTTGGGTACCTTTCAGAATCGGCTGAAAGAAGCCGATTGCCACATTTAATAGATCGGATCTACTAAACATATAAACGCTTTATATGAATCCGATAGGAGAATAAAAGCATGTTCTGTAGTTGCCAAGCTAATCCAATCTGCGACGGTAAAAGCTTTCACCGTATGACCGGAACATCCTACGCGTGGTTAAGCCTAACGAACATGAAAGATAGCAATACGCTAACTTGAAGAGAGGCCTAAAAACCAACTTAACAATTCGATTCCCGGAACAATCCCTCGTCAGGTTACCATAAGGCACCAAACATGCAGCCGGAACATTCAACCCGTTTGAAGGGCCTAATCATACGGATGTTAAACCAATCTCTTGTAACACAAAGAACTACCATAACAGATTAGATCTACTAAGCGATAACAAAACAAGGCGCTGCCCTTGCACCTGAGATCACGTACAAGGGCAGCTAAACGATTACGAACAGCAAACAAAGCATGGATTGACTATTCAAAACCAATGCAGCATCATAATCGTTTAAGATAACTAGTGTTGCTCGCCATCAAAAACGCTTTAGTACGAGAAACACAATGATAAACAGATAAAAGCAACGCTGCTCCGACCATGCGAAACATGATCGGAGCAGCATGACGATTACCTGGACAAAGCCCTTGGGAAGGGGTAGCGATACGCCGAGAGTTTGTTGTGAATGATTGATTCCTTTTCTGATTGAATCTCACGATACATATTTATAGTCCGGAGACTTGATCTTTTCAAACTAACCCTAGTTGATTACAATAAAATCTCTAACTTACTATTTTTAAACTATCCTTAGATACACGGCCACCCTAGCCCTTGACACGTTCGCACAGAGGCCGATTTGCAGACCATTACGATGATTTCCTTCAGCCCATGTTGCTCTCGGCCCATCCCTTGGCCCAGTCAAATTATGGCGATAACACATGCCCCCTTGGTTTTGGTAATGATAATTCCGAAACCATTGCCTCCTCGACTTCTCAGACTCGTGCACGCTCATACCGCTTCCATGCCATTAGATGCGGCCCTTCGACTTCCAAGGCCTGTACGCACGCGCTGCCTTCCAATGCCGTCGGAAGCGACCTTTCGACTTCTTCCTCGGGAATCACGATAATGCCGCTTCGCCTTCCATCTCTGCCTTTATAAACTGTTATCAGCGGATTTATTTCTATCCATCATCTTCCCCCATGCATTAGTCGTATCAGCACACTCTGTATCCCCTAACAATGGCTTCCTTTTCTTCTGTTTCCTCCAATTCCCCCTCGTCTTCTTCCATAATCTCCATCACTTCTCCTGACTCCAACACCTCTAGAGAGGCGATGCCGGAGTTCGATCCAATAGCTTCATATGAAGCTCTCGCTCCTCTGCATTGGGACGTAGAGGAGTGGGACTACAGCACTTGGTCAGAGGATGATGAGCCCCTAACTGACGATGAAGACCTCCAGATTCTCCTTCATGGGGACCTGGATGAAGACAATGATGAAGATTCCTGGGATGATGATTTCCTCTCTTTCTCAGAAGAAAATGCCAAGGAGACTTCCACCGACACCGACTCAGTAGCAGGAGGGTTCTTGCGTGGCGGATCGTCGATTTCAGAAGACACCGGGGATGCCAGCGATGATACCAGCGATGATGGTGGCGACGGCAACAGCACCGGCGGCAATGATGGCAGCAGCGACGATGACACCAGCGCGTCCCCCCGCCCCCCCCCCTACAAACGCCGCAAGATCTTAGGGACTTACTGGTGGTAGTTCATAGGGTCTTCCGCCGTTGTGCGCATAGCTGGTAGATCGGCTTCTTTTGCCATAATTTCTTGTAAATGAACCCTTTTGTTTCAGTGAGCCAGTGTTAAAGAATCTAATCTTCTAAAGTCCGATGGCATCACATCGGCCTCTTTCCCTGAATTGCCGAATCCAATCTCAAACTTTTCTTTATTCCGGACCAAAAATCCCAAGAACTCGAGTACTCTTCAAACGATCTTGTCAATAACAAGAGTACTCTGTAGTAAACTTCTTTTCTTATTGTTGAATCTTGATCCCCAATCAAGTCAAAAAATATGAGTACCCAGGAAACCCCGCAAAGGAGTCGAACCTGTTCTTTTAAGATCAAGAGACACCTGCAGCCAACCTTTCTACTTTTATCAAAACCTAGGATTTGCAAGGCCCGATTATTGCTTCTAAAGTCGATGGCTTGACATCGGCTATTCAATCTTCAGCTCTGTGCACGGATCTGGCTTGCTCATCTCATTCCATCTTACAGCCTGATGCATTGCACCGGCTTCCAAAGTACCCGATGGATGCTGACCTACAGCCTAGTATACTACGAGGTACTCGATCAGATCAACTCGATGTCCCGCGAAGTACTCGATCATATCTTGCAGCCCAATGTGTAATATCGGCTTTCTTCGCAAATATCCTGATCGTACTGGTCCATAGCCTGATGCCTTACATCGGCTTCATTACTCATCTTCCCACATGCTCGGGAAATATTTCTTGAGATGCTGACCATTGACAGCCACCGGAAATTTAATCCCATCTAATTCCTCAAGCATGTATGCATTCCCTGGCAGAGCTTGATCAACTCTATAAGGCCCGTGCCAATTCAGAGACCATTTACCATATGTTGCATCCTTAGTCCCCAATGGTAACACCGCTTCCCACACTAAATCCCCAACTTGGAACTCCTTCGGTTTAACCTTCTTGTTGTACGCGCGGGCTACCTTAGCCTTATTTTCCTTGATCTTTTCCAGCGACCAAAGCCTGAGTTCTGTAATGTCTTCCACATTGTCGCTCATTAGTGCTGCATATTCTTCAGCAGTCAACTCATTCTGAAACTCTATCCGTCTTGAACCGGCCGTAACTTCCCATGGCAATACGGCCTCCTGCCCATATACTAAATGATATGGTGAAGTTCTTGTTGCCCCATGGCATGAAACACGATAAGCCCATAACGCTTATGATAATACTTCATGCCAACACCGTGGTATTCATCAATCTTTCATTTGATCAGCTTGATCAGGCTCTGGTTAGACGCTTCGGCTTGTCCATTTACTTGAGCGTAGTATGGAGATGACCTGATTAATTTGATTCCCATGTCGGCAGCGAATCTTTTGAATTCATCAGATATAAAAACCGACCCTCCATCTGTTGTAATGGTCTGAGGAATCCCAAACCTATGAATGACGTGTTCTTTGATGAAATTGATTGTGACACTCAGGTAATTAGCTTGGTCGTACCCTAAAGTTTTGATGAGTTTTTATGTGCAAAGTTTAGCAAAAGGTGTGCCTAATATGTGCAAGGTCATGGAAAAAAGGTGATGTTTATGTAATTAATTTTAACTAGAGGTCCTTTTATGCAAAATGGGTGGAAATAGAGGGAGAAGTTTAAAAGTAAAAGGGTTGTTTTGCAAAAAGTGATATCTGTGGTTAAATTGTAAAAATATGTGAAATTACCCTTGGGTGTATATGCAAAAGTATTTTTATCCATAGGACTTACATTAAATGTGATATTATTACTAATTCTATTTTATCTCCAAAACTAATGCTCAAATGCAGATGAACCTTAAAGAGAAGTTGTAGAGTTTGAAAAACCATGAACTTTTGCTTTTTGGACCATCTTCATTTGAGCACTGGTTTAAAAGTTGCAAGTACTTTTCAGTGAGGTCCCTGCTTTTCCCTGAATTCACAGATCAGTCCCTGGTTCAGTTCCTCCCCCTTCTCCCTCCTGGCGCCTCTGCTCCCCCCCTGCTCTGCTCCCCTGGTGCTTCTGCCGCCGGCGTAATGCGCCGTTTCTGGCCACCGCCGGCGATCTCCTGTGCCTCCCCCGTCCACGCGTTGCTCCCCCATCCTCTCACCGCTCTAGCCCTCTGCTGCTGGCGTCCCACCCGAGCGCCACGTCTTTCACCTGCTGTCAGCACCGCACGCCGGAGTTCCTGCCGCCACCGCGATTTCCCACAGACTCGCCATATCCCTCCCTCTCTTCTGCTCCGTGGCACCAGCAACTCCAAGCCACCTTGTTTCCCTCGCTTTTTCACTTGCCAAACCCCTGCCCTCGGCTGTTTCTCCCCTTTCTTCTTCCCTGCGTCACCGGAGCCGCCCGCACTCCTCACCGGCGTACACCGCAATCACTTCACCTTGCCCAAATCCCGCTGACCCAGAGTTTCCCCACCCCCTCCCCTTGCTCCACATCGTGATCCAGACCAGCCCCGGCCCTTCCCCTCGCCGGATTTGCTCCACCCCGAGCCGCCCCTCCATTGGCGCCGCCGAGCTCGGCTTCACCGTCAACAGCCCGCCTCGCCACTCCTCCGTCCAATCCATGTATGGGAATCGTCTCCCCACATCTCAGTGATGCTCATGCGCGCGCTATGCCCTCGTGTTCGCCGGCCTTTCGCCGGGAACGGTGTTGCGCCGCCACGGCCGCCGCGCCTCACCGTCGTCGATCGTGTCCCGTGGCTACCCGTCGAGCACCGCCCCTCCTAATCTCTTCCTTGGGCTCTGTAGACCGTGCCTAGGCAGTTCTTCCCCGCCGGCGACCTCGCCGTCGGCAAGAACACGTCAGAGCCGAGAGGCCGGCCGGCGTCGGGGCTCCGCAAGGGCTCTTTTGCAAATAGGAAGTTTGGTCTGAGGGCCCTAATGCAAATTTACCGAGACCCCCCCCCCCCTTTGTGCATCTGTTATTTCATGTGTGTGTGTTTTCTGTCTTGTAAAATCCGTAGAAAATCACAGAAAAATCCAAAAATTGCAAAATTAGTTTTGTTAGAAACTAGATTTCAAACTCTATAACTTTTGTTAATAAAGTTTGATATGAAACTAAATACTTTTGCATCTATTTTAAATTTAAGGTTAAAGAGTAATTAGTACCTAATTTCTACATGTATGCTTTGTTGCTTATGAATTTTAGTATGCAACTTCTATAAACTACGAGTAATCTTGCATTAAAATTTCAAACCTAGATTTGTTGTGTAGCTCAACTTCTTTTAAATTTGGGCAATTCAATTTTGAAACTTTGACTAAGCATGTTTTATAAGCCTAATTAAATAAGATCTGTTGGTCTTTCTCTAAGGTGTTAATGATTAGTGTATGACTAATTTCTCGAACTTCATAATCCTTGTAACCTAAAGTCTTGAATTTAAATTAGAATTCAAATTCAAATTTCAAATGGTCTAGTTCTGCTTGCAATAAATTTAGTACTAAATTATGACTCACTTATGGAGAGTCATTCAAACCTAAACCCTTTTATTTCATGAACTTTTGAATGTTGACTTGATGATTTGCAACTTTATAATATATGGTCCTAGACTCAAACCTAATCTTACTGATTATATTGCATCTCATATAGAGTCAACGACGCTCGACGACGGGGACTATGAGTTGGTCTTAGGACAAGACCAAGGCTTTCCAGAAGATCCAGCGCAAGTCATCGAGGGACTAACTGAAGCCCCGAACCCGAGTTCGGAAACCTCTGACACTCCTGCCCCTAACTCCACTCAAGAAGGCAAGCCCCGGACATATCCCATTACTTTATTTACACTGCAATCTATGCTTATCTATATTATATCTTGCATTAAGTCTAGGAGTTGAAGTGAAACCCTAGATGCATAAATCCTAGGAATCCAATGTAATGCTTCCGAGTCCTTATCGGTTAGATGCTTCGCTAATAGGACCGGTAGAAGTCGGGTGATTTCCTGTCACTCGCGCGATATAGGAGTTGCATGTTTACATTTCTGCAACCACTATAAGGATGACGAACAGGGTCATGTGTTGTATCATGACCTGAGGTTTTACCCTGTCTGTTTTGATAAAAGTCTTAAGGTCGGAATGTGTGGTAGTGGTGGCTAAGTTTTTGAAAGTACTAGCCACATGCCGCGAAATATGGTAAGCGGTAAGCCTAGTAACCAATCGGCCCGGCAAGTGGACATACCTCCCACCACTCGATTTTATGTTATGTTCACACGCACCGACGTGCGGGAGTACGTTCTGCAAGGCAGACGGGAATACGGGTTTTGTAGTCGCGCTACAGACGTATGTCCTGTACACATTGGGTGTGCGTACGGTCCTGCAGTCGCTTGTGGTGGACCTGATCCACGACCCGGAATGAAAGGCAAACGGTTGCTTTGGAACACCCTGTTGAATGTTCCAAGCGTGTGTGCTAGGTTTACCTTGCAAGGTCAAATTCGATTCGAATCGTCCGCCTCTCACGAGGATTGAGATTGCTTATCCCTTTTACCACATTGAGTAAGAAGTGGAACTAATGATGGATAATCTTGATGGATGTTAATCACTACCTTGCTTGCTTAGTGTAGGTGCTAATCTAGAATAAATACTCAACTAGAAGATGAAAGCTAAAACTTGAAAGTAGTTCATACTCTTTGTTGCTTTTCAGCTAAAAATAAACCCAGAGCCTTTACAATGCCTTCATGGGTCTAGTTATGGGCTAAGTATACCCAGCCCCGGGTAAGCCTTGCTGAGTATTAGAATACTCAGCCTTGCTAATGTCTGTTTCAGGTATAACCTACGAGAGTACCACGGACAACCTTGTGTGGCCAACGTCCGTTCCGTTTGGCTGGTCCGTGGAGTGGGACCCGTCCCCGGCCGGCACTGACCCTCCGGAGTGACATCAAGCCTTGGGCTAAGCTTGGTGTTCGCCTTCGCGACGAATGTAGTCGCGTAAAACTTTTTCTTCCGCTGTGAGTTGGACAAGCTATTATGCTTGTCATTTAAGCATGATTTTGTATAAGTTTACTATCTTAAAACTCAGTTTGTAATAATGTATATATGGCTGTAAATTAAAAGTTGATGAGCTATTCTGTGATGTAAACTCGCCTTCGTGCGAGGTAAACCTGCTTCGATCCTGCTGAACTGTGGTTGTATCGGGCGGAAACCCGACAGACCAAAGGATTGTTCCATTTGAAGTGCGTTGGTCTGATTGCAATTGTACGGCAATCAATAACGCACTTGAGCCGGAATAATTCGAGCGGTTCTGCCACAGCTGGTATCAGAGCTGTAGGTTTATTTTTACATCCGGAGAAGCTCTTAAAAGGTGTTTTCTGGATAAAAGTTTGCCAACAAATGAGTTTATAAAGTACGTTGGATCCGTTAAGGTTGTGCTTAGAACGTAAAGCTCTAGGGGTTTATATGGGAAAGTATCAGGTGGCTATTAGTATCTATATATGTATAGATAGTTCTGACTTGCAGCACTACTTTCCGTCAAAACTTAAATTCCTGCACAATCCAACCTTACTTCCTGTAACGACATCTACGAACGGAGGTAAGAAGGTAAGGATCCTCAGCCAACTGAGGGAGCTTGGCCTTCCCGTCGGTGATGCGAACCGAACGCTGTTTCTCAAGCAGTGGCCTACTTGAGATGCTGCCAATATACCAACTTAGGTTGATTATATTGGGAGTATATGGTTCGGCGCAGGGTATGGCGATCGCTGTTCATACCCCCGCATTTTGCGGTACCCCCCGTGAATACGTTGTTTCGATAACGTATGCTAACGTTGTCTGTACGACGGTAATTGTACAGATGCTATTTCTATAGTGAACAGTAATGTTTGGGGACGCTTTCATGTTGTGCTGCCATGAAAGGTTCATGAGGTATACATATATATCTGTGTATTCTTCTGCAGGTACACTAACTATGTTTACGCTATTGGGATGCGTAGGGTTTATCGATTAGTTATATATAGTGAGAGACGTATGGTTATGCCACCGGAAATTAACTACGTAAGTCCGAACATATTCGGCAGTTGTTTTGGTTGTGAGGACGAGTAGTGCGTGCATGCATAATTTGTTAACAAAAGGATTTTCATAAATAAAGGATATGTTGTTTGCCTTAGGAATGGGCTAATGGAGTTCTAATGATAGTTTTAGGTTGGGTATCTTATATAGAATCTTAGGTATCCATCTGATTTCTAGCCTTTGCTATTATCAGACTTGACTATCTTATTCCATTTATCTTGTGATTTCTCAGTAAAGTAAAGAGTCTCCGAAATGGACTCTGAGCACGGAGACCCTGTTATCAGTCCCCATCATTTCTCTTCTGGTAGCCAGTCATCAGTAGGTAACTTAGAAGACTTTTAAGTTGAGAGGGTGCCAGTCCAGTTGTACTTAGTGTAGTAAAAGTGTAAAATAGGTAGTGTGTAGTTTGCCTAGGTCTGGAGCCACTTGTTGTATATGTGGCATATGTAATTAAGTGATGGCTTGTAGTAGTCCAGGGGTACTAATGTAAGACATAAGGATCACCAGTGCTTATGTAGTAACCCAAATCTTGTGTCTGTTATCTTCCTTTATCTTCTTGCATCCGAATGAGTGGGTTGAATGGAGCATAAGAATTGCATTCCTGTTTGGAAATTGTATATCATCTGAAATTTGGAATAGGGAAGTTATTGATAATGGATATCTCCTTCATTTCAGATGGTTGGAGCTACTCGTGGAACCCCAGAAGGTTTCCGGGCAGGTCAGCCTGGTAGTTCTCAGCAACCACCACCGCCACCTCCAAACCTGGCCGAGGTTATGGCCCGGCAAACTGAGCTTCTTAATCAACTTGTACAAGCTCAAATGGGCCACTATCAGCAGCAACCTCGAGGCCGAGGTGGACCCCTGTCGGCCAGTTACCAGGATTTCCTCAGCACTCAACCGCCATTATTCCATAAGGCCGATGAGCCTTTGGATGCAGATGCTTGGTTGCGAACTATCGAGTCCAAGTTCGCCTTATTACCAGCTCCATGTTCAGATGAGAACAAGGTGTTCTTTGCAGCCCAGCAACTTCGAAGCACTGCCCGTCTTTGGTGGGATCAGTTTCATGCTATGCAACCCGCCGATCACGTCATCACTTGGGATGAGTTTCGAACGGCGTTCCGAGCGCATCATATACCAGCGGGACTCATTGAGCGAAAGCTCAATGAATTTTTGAGCTTGACCCAGGGTACCCGCACTGTTACACAGTATGCCCAGGTTTTCAATCATCTGTGCCAGTATGCGGGATCTCATGCGGACACTGATGCCCGCAAAAGTGATCGCTTTCGTCGAGGCCTAAACACCAAGCTCAAGGAGTGGCTGAATTTGGTGAAGGCGGAAAATTTCAATGAGTTGGTCAACATGGCCATAACTCAAGAAGACTGCATTGCCGCCCATAGAGCGGAAAAGAAACGAAAGGCACCTACAGGACCTGCAATTTCATAGTCGCCAAGGTATCGGTTGGTCCCAAGTAATGTTCCTCGAGCTCTGCCTCGAGGCAATTTACCTGGCAGATGGGTAGCCCGACCTCCCCAGCAAGCACAATTCAACCGACCACCTCTGCCCCAAATTCAACAACAACCCCAACAAGGTCTGCGGCCGAGCTTTCCGCCAGCTACTCCAGGAAACAACAATAATCGTTGTTTCAATTGCGGAAGCCCGTCCCACTTCATTAAGAATTGCCCTCAACCTAGGAAATCATTCCAAGGGCAAACATCTAATTCAAACTACAAGGGCAAGGGTAAGAGACAAGTGGTGCAGGTCCGACAAGGGAGTGTGAATCTCACCACACTCTCCGAACTCCCTGAAGGGGCACCGATAATGACGGGTACATTTTCTATCAACTATCATCCCGTTATTGTTCTTTTTGATTCCGGTGCTACCCATAGTTTTATCAGCAAAGAATGTGGAAGTAAAGTAGGTTTGGATATGCATCCTACTAAAGAAGATTATAGGATAATCACTCCTGGTGGGAAAACTTTATCAAACCAAATTTGTAGGAAAGTGCCACTTCTCTTGGGTAGTCAGGTGATAAAAACCGACTTACTCCTGTTAGACCTGAAGGGAATGGATGTTCTTTTGGGAATGAACTGGATGGCGCAGCACCATGTGTCCTTAGATATCTCTTCTCGCACTGTGGAAATAGGTTCACCGGAGAATGAACCTACCATTCTTTATCTTCCACAATCAAAGACTTTTAACTCTTGCACCTATGCTGCATCTAAGGTCAAACTTGAGGATATTCCAGTCATCTGTGAATATCCAGATGTTTTTCCAGATGACTTACCTGGAATGCCTCCAGACAGAGATATCGAGTTCATTATAGAACTCCAACCTGGTACAGCCCCTATCTCTAAGAGACCTTATCGTATGCCTCCTAATGAGTTGGCCGAATTAAAGACCCAACTCCAAGATCTCTTAGACAAAGGCTTCATTCGTCCAAGTGCATCACCATGGGGTTGTCCAGCCTTATTTGTGAAAAAGAAAGACAATAGCTTGAGGCTATGTGTGGATTACCGTCCTCTCAATGCGGTGACTATCAAAAATAAGTATCCTCTACCCCGCATTGATATCCTCTTTGATCAGTTAGCCGGAGCTAAGGTGTTTTCTAAAATAGATCTTCGTTCCGGCTATCATCAAATTAAGATTCGGCCCAGTGATATTCCAAAAACAGCCTTCTCCACTCGATATGGTCTATACGAGTATCTTGTCATGTCATTTGGTCTCACTAATGCTCCAGCATACTTCATGTACCTTATGAATTCCGTCTTCATGCAAGAGCTCGACAAGTTTGTCGTGGTCTTCATTGATGACATCTTGATCTATTCTAAAACTCCAGAAGATCATGCTAAGCATCTCCATGTCATCCTTCAGCGATTAAGAGACCACCACCTGTATGCCAAATTCTCTAAATGTGAATTTTGGCTAGATACAGTTAAATTCCTGGGCCATACCATTTCTAGTGATGGAATATTTGTCGATCCCAGTAAAGTACAAGAAGTGATGGATTGGAAACCTCCGATCTCCGTCCATCAAATTCGTAGTTTTCTCGGTCTAGCTGGCTATTATCGCCGTTTCATTCCTGACTTTTCTAGAATAGCCAAACCTATGACCGAACTACTAAAGAAAGGTGTGAAATTCTCTTGGGATCAAAAATGCGAAGATGCATTTCATCTTCTCAGAAATCATCTTACGACGGCTCCAGTCTTAGCTCAACCAGATGTCTCAAAACCTTTTGACATCTACTGTGATGCATCGGGAACTGGACTTGGTTGTGTACTTATGCAAGACAACCGAGTAATTGCATATGCATCACGAGCACTTAGGGTTCATGAACAGAACTACCCTACTCATGATCTTGAACTTGCAGCTGTTATTCATGCCCTAAAGATCTGGAGACACCATCTGATGGGTACGAAATGCCATATCTACACTGATCATAAAAGCCTCAAGTATATCTTTACCCAGGCTGATTTGAATATGAGGCAAAGGCGTTGGCTAGAACTTATCAAGGATTATGATTTGGAAGTGCATTATCATCCAGGCAAAGCCAATGTCGTTGCAGATGCCCTTAGTCGCAAAGCGCATTGTTCTTGCCTATCCATTGAAACATTCGACGAAACTCTTTGTTGGGAAATGAGTAAGCTCAACCTAGAGATCATCTCTCAAGGTGACTTAAACCATCTTTCGGTTAAAGCCACACTTAAAGATAACATTGTTCTAGCGCAACAGCATAATAAAGGGATCAGAATCATTAAACAGAAGATAATGCAAGGAGAAGGGAAGTATAAATGCTTCCGAATAGATCCTGAAGGAGTATTATGGTTCAACGAGCGTATTATTGTACCGAAGGACCATAAACTCCGAAAACAAATAATGGATGAGGCCCATCTATCCAAATTTTCTATACACCCTGGCAGTACAAAGATGTATCAGGATCTGAAACAGAACTTTTGGTGGACTCGTATGAGGCTAGAAATTGCCAAATATGTGTCGGAATGTGATATCTGCCAAAGAGTCAAAGCCAGTCATTTGAAGACTGCTGGTATCCTTCAACCCCTAACCATTCCTTCATGGAAGTGGGAGGATATCAGTATGGACTTATTGTTGGCCTGCCCAACACTTCTCGAAGGCATGACTCTATTTGGGTAATCGTTGATCGATTAACCAAGACTGCACATTTCCTTCCCGTGCATACTACGTATATTGCCAAGAAGTATGCCGAGATCTATTTAGATCAAATTGTTCGTCTTCATGGAGTGCCTAAAACGATCATTTCTGATCATGGAGCACAATTTGTTGCTAGGTTCTGGGAGCAGCTTCATGAAGCTCTTGGGACTAAATTAATTCGAAGCTCTGCCTATCATCCTCAGACAGATGGGCAAACTGAGCGAATAAACCAGATTCTAGAAGATATGCTCAGAGCTTGTGTACTCCAATTTGACAAAAACTGGGATAAATACTTGTCATTAGCAGAATTCTCTTACAATAACAGCTATCAGACAAGTATTAAGATGGCCCCATTTGAAGCTTTATACGGTCGCCGATGTCGAACTCCTTTGAATTGGTCACAAACCGGCGAGCGTAAAAATTTTGGACCCGATCTAGTTGTGGAAGCAGAGGATAAAGTCAAGCTTATCCAGAATAATCTAAAGGCCGCCCAATCTCGACAGAAAAGCTACGCCGATATACGAAGAAGACCATTACAGTTTCACGTCGGAGACTTCGTATATCTTCGAGTATCTCCCACCCGAGGTGTTCAAAGATTCAGTGTAAAAGGGAAACTTGCTCCTCGATACATCGGACCCTTTGAGATCCTTGAAATCTGTGGACCTGTAGCTTATCGTCTCCAACTTCCTCCTCAATTAGCGGCCATCCATAACATCTTTCATGTATCCCAACTCAGAAAGTGTGTTAAGATCCCTACCGAAATCATTAATGCCCAAGCTATCGAAGTCGAACCAGATTTGACCTATACCGAGCATCCCATCAGAATCCTAGACACTAAAGAGAGAAGTACCAGAAGAGGAACCATCAAAATGTACAAAATTTAGTGGAACCATCACACGAAAGAAGAAGCAACATGGGAAACTGAATCTTATCTCCAACATAATTTTCCTGACTTCTTCCGAGCCAACTTCTGAGCTTGATCATTCCATTCTATCCTATTCTGGAATCTCGGGACGAGATTCTTTTTAGGGGGGAAGGCTGTGACACTCAGGTAATTAGCTTGGTCGTACCCTAAAGTTTTGATGAGTTTTTATGTGCAAAGTTTAGCAAAAGGTGTGCCTAATATGTGCAAGGTCATGGAAAAAAGGTGATGTTTATGTAATTAATTTTAACTAAAGGTCCTTTTATGCAAAATGGGTGGAAATAGAGGGAGAAGTTTAAAAGTAAAAGGGTTGTTTTGCAAAAAGTGATATCTGTGGTTAAATTGTAAAAATATGTGAAATTACCCTTGGGTGTATATGCAAAAGTATTTTTATCCATAGGACTTACATTAAATGTGAAATTATTACTAAGTCTATTTTATCTCCAAAACTAATGCTCAAATGCAGATGAACCTTAAAGAGAAGTTGTAGAGTTTGAAAAACCATGAACTTTTGCTTTTTGGACCATCTTCATTTGAGCACTGGTTTAAAAGTTGCAAGTACTTTTCAGTGAGGTCCCTGCTTTTCCCTGAATTCACAGATCAGTCCCTGGTTCAGTTCCTCCCCCTTCTCCCTCCTGGCGCCTCTGCTCCCCCCCCTGCTCTGCTCCCCTGGTGCTTCTGCCGGCGGCGTAATGCGCCGTTTCTGGCCACCGCCGGCCATCTCCTGTGCCTCCCCCGTCCACGCGTTGCTCCCCCATCCTCTCACCGCTCTAGCCCTCTGCTGCTGGCGTCCCACCCGAGCGCCACGTCTTTCACCGGCTGTCAGCACCGCACGCCGGAGTTCCTGCCGCCACCGCGATTTCCCACAGACTCGCCATATTCCTCCCTCTCTTCTGCTCCGTGGCACCAGCAACTCCAAGCCACCTTGTTTCCCTCGCTTTTTCACTTGCCAAACCCCTGCCCTCGGCTGTTTCTCCCCTTTCTTCTTCCCTGCGTCACCGGAGCCGCCCGCACTCCTCACCGGCATACACCGCAATCACTTCACCTTGCCCAAATCCCGCTGACCCAGAGTTTCCCCACCCCCTCCCCTTGCCCCACATCGTGATCCAGACCAGCCCCGGCCCTTCCCCTCGCCGGATTTGCTCCACCCCGAGCCGCCCCTCCATTGGCGCCGCCGAGCTCGGCTTCACCGTCGACAGCCCGCCTCGCCACTCCTCCGTCCAATCCATGTATGGGAATCGTCTCCCCACATCTCAGTGATGCTCATGCGCGCGCTATGCCCTCGTGTTCGCCGGCCTTTCGCCGGGAACGGTGTTGCGCCGCCACGGCCGTCGCGCCTCACCGTCGTCGACCGTGTCCCGTGGCTACCCGTCGAGCACCGCCCCTCCTAATCTCTTCCTTGGGCTCTGTAGACCGTGCCTAGGCAGTTCTTCCCCGCCGGCGACCTCGCCGTCGGCGAGAACACGTCGGAGCCGAGAGGCCGGCCGGCGTCGGGGCTCCGCAAGGGCTCTTTTGCAAATAGGAAGTTTGGTCTGAGGGCCCTGATGCAAATTTACCGAGACCCCCCCCTTTGTGCATCTGTTATTTCATGTGTGTGTGTTTTCTATCTTGTAAAATCCGTAGAAAATCACAAAAAAATCCAAAAATTGCAAAATTAGTTTTGTTAGAAACTAGATTTCAAACTCTATAACTTTTGTTTATAAAGTTTGATATGAAACTAAATAATTTTGCATCTATTTTAAATTTAAGGTTAAAGAGTAATTAGTACCTAATTTCTACATGTATGCTTTGTTGCTTATGAATTTTAGTATGCAACTTCTATAAACTACGAGTAATCTTGCATTAAAATTTCAAACCTAGATTTGTTGTGTAGCTCAACTTCTTTTAAATTTGGGCAATTCAATTTTGAAACTTTGACTAAGCATGTTTTATAAGCCTAATTAAATAAGATCTGTTGGTCTTTCTCTAAGGTGTTAATGATTAGTGTATGACTAATTTCTCGAACTTCATAATCCTTGTAACCTAAAGTCTTGAATTTAAATTAGAATTCAAATTCAAATTTCAAATGGTCTAGTTCTGCTTGCAATAAATTTAGTACTAAATTATGACTCACTTATGGAGAGTCATTCAAACCTAAACCCTTTTATTTCATGAACTTTTGAATGTTGACTTGATGATTTGCAACTTTTATAATATATGGTCCTAGACTCAAACCTAATCTTACTGATTATATTGCATCTCATATAGTGTCAACGACGCTCGACGACGGGGACTACGAGTTGGTCTTAGGACAAGACCAAGGCTTTCCAGAAGATCCAGCGCAAGTCGTCGAGGGACTAACTGAAGCCCCGAACCCGAGTTCGGAAACCTCTAACACTCCTGCCCCTAACTCCACTCAAGAAGGCAAGCCCCGGACATATCCCATTACTTTATTTACACTGCAATCTATGCTTATCTATATTATATCTTGCATTAAGTCTAGGAGTTGAAGTGAAACCCTAGATGCATAAATCCTAGGAATCCAATGTAATGCTTCCGAGTCCTTATCGGTTAGATGCTTCGCTAATAGGTCCGGTAGAAGTCGGGTGATTTCCTGTCACTCGCGCGATATAGGAATTGCATGTTTACATTTCTGCAACCACTATAAGGATGACGGACAGGGTCATGTGTTGTATCATGACCTGAGGTTTTACCCTGTCTATTTTGATAAAAGTCTTAAGGTCGGAATGTGTGGTAGTGGTGGCTAAGTTTTTGAAAGTACTAGCCACATGCCGCGAAATATGGTAAGCGGTAAGCCTAGTAACCAATCGGCCCGGCAAGTGGACATACCTCCCACCACTCGATTTTATGTTATGTTCACACGCACCGACGTGCGGGAGTACGTTCTGCAAGGCAGACGGGAATACGGGTTTTGTAGTCGCGCTACAGACGTATGTCCTGTACACATTGGGTGTGCGTACGGTCCTGCAGTCGCTTGTGGTGGACCTGATCCACGACCCGGAATGAAAGGCAAACGGTTGCTTTGGAACACCCTGTTGAATGTTCCAAGCGTGTGTGCTAGGTTTACCTTGCAAGGTCAAATTCGATTCGAATCGTCCGCCTCTCACGAGGATTGAGATTGCTTATCCCTTTTACCACATTGAGTAAGAAGTGGAACTAATGATGGATAATCTTGATGGAATTTAATCACTACCTTGCTTGCTTAGTGTAGGTGCTAATCTAGAATAAATACTCAACTAGAAGATGAAAGCTAAAACTTGAAAGTAGTTCATACTCTTTGTTGCTTTTCAGCTAAAAATAAACCCAGAGCCTTTACAATGCCTTCATGGGTCTAGTTATGGGCTAAGTATACCCAGCCCCGGGTAAGCCTTGCTGAGTATTAGAATACTCAGCCTTGCTAATGTCTGTTTCAGGTATAACCTACGAGAGTACCACGGACAACCTTGTGTGGCCAACGTCTGTTCCGTTTGGCTGGTCCGTGGAGTGGGACCCATCCCCGGCCGGCACTGACCCTCCGGAGTGACATCAAGCCTTGGGCTAAGCTTGGTGTTCGCCTTCGCGACGAATGTAGTCGCGTAAAACTTTTTCTTCCGCTGTGAGTTGGACAAGCTGTTATGCTTGTCAGTTAAGCATGATTTTGTATAAGTTTACTATCTTAAACTCAATTTGTAATAATGTATATATGGCTGTAAATTAAAAGTTGATGAGCTATTCTGTGATGTAAACTCGCCTTCGTGCGAGGTAAACCTGCTTCGATCCTGCTGAACCGTGGTTGTATCGGGCGGAGACCCGACAGACCAAAGGATTGTTCCGTTTGAAGTGCGTTGGTCTGATTGCAATTGTACGGCAATCAATAACGCACTTGAGCCGGAATAATTCAAGTGGTTCTGCCACATTGATGACGTCCCTCGACGTTACAGCCTTCATAGGAACAGCCTCTACCCATTTGGTAAAATAATCTGTGATGGCCAAAATAAATTGATGGCCTTTACTTGATGGAGGATTAATCTTATCAATCATGTCCATGCCCCAGCCCCTGAACGGCCAAGGTTTGATGATAGGATTCATTGTTGATGCTGGTACTATCTGTATTTTTCCAAACCTCTGGCAGGCCTGGCATCCTTTATAATACTTGAAGCAATCTTCCAGCATATCAGGCCAATAATATCCCGAACGTCTGATCAACCATTTCATCTTGTGAGCTGATTGATGAGTACCACACGTTCCTTCATGGACTTCATGTAAAAGCCGATTGGACTCGATCGGCCCCAAGCCCTTCTAGAGTCCTGTAGAACAAGTCATCCCCTATCAGGACGTGCTTCATGGCTCTGTAACGTATCTTCTTAGGTGCCCCCCGAGCCGGATCCTTCAAATAATTGAAGATATCGGCTCTTTAATCCCCCTGATCCAGCAGGTTTATTAGAAGATGAGCTCCATTCGCCGTGTCCTTGTAACCTGAAGCCATCTGGGCAAGATCATTGGCCTCAGAATTTTGTGCCCTTCTTATCCAGTAGAAATTTATATATCTGAACTGGGCCATTAGCTCCTGGCATTGTTTCCATAAGGGAAACAACAACTCGCTCTCACATCGGTACGTCTCCGTAAGCTGAGAGATAACCAGCTTTGAATCCCCAAAAACTTCTACTGCTTCTGTTCCAGCTTCGAGAAGTAACTCCATACCTTTGTGCACCGCTTCATACTCGGCAAGATTATTGGTGCAAGGTGTTGGCAATCTGATTGAAAAAGAATATGTTGCCCCCCAAGGCGAGACGAGCAAGATACCTATGCCAGAACCATCTCCATAGACCGACCCATCAAAAAACATCGCCCATGCGCGGATGGAAAGCGCCGCTATGTCTGAGCCAGTCCTTTCTGCAACGAGGTCAGCCAGCGCCTGCCCTTTGACTGCTTTCGCAGGCTGGTACCGGATATCAAATTCTGACAGAGCGACATCCATTTACCGAGTTGGCCTTTCAACACCGGGGCCGACAGCATATGCTTGATAACATCTGATTTGCAGATGACAATTGTCTCGGCAGAAAACAGGATGTGGCGGAGCTTCATACAGGTAAAGAATAGACAAAGGCATAGTTTCTCAATTTCGAGGTATCTTGTCTCTGCATCTAGCATCCTCCTGCTGAGATAAAAAACAACTCTTTCTTTGCCATCTTGCACTTGTACGATGACCGAAGCAATGGAAGTATCACCCACTGACAGATAAACATAAAATGGCTTACCCTGCTGGGGTGGGACTAACACAGGCGGCTTGGATAAATATTCTTTGATTTCTTCGAACACCTGTTGTTGCTCTGCCCCCCAGCGGAACTCGTCATTGGCTTTAAGTTTCACCAACTCCATGAATGGCTCTATTCTTCCTGACAGATTGGAAATGAACCTCCTAACAAAATTTATCTTACCAATGAATTGTTGGAGTTCCTTCTTTGTAGTAGGTGGCACCATTGTTTTTACAGCTTCTTGACTTTTCAGGCCGATCTCAATTCCCCGTTCATGAACCAGAAAACCCAGGAACTGACCGGCCGACACACCAAAAGCGCACTTCTTAGAATTCATTCTAAGCCCGAACTTCCTAGTTCGTTCCAGAATTCGCCGTAGATCTCCTAAATGTCCCTCAACCGATGCAGATTTCACCACCACGTCATCAATATAAATCTCCACTGGCTTGCCGATCGAATCATGAAACATATAGTTCATGGCTCGTTGATATGTAGCACCAGCATTTTTGAGCCCAAAAGTCATGACCACGTACTCGAATAATCCCACTGCACCTGGTACTCTAAATGTAGTCTTGTGAATATCTTCTGGAGCCATAAAAATCTTGTTATAACCAGCGTTGCCATCCATAAAACTCAACATCTTATGACCAGCAGCTGCATTAATCAATGTTTCCGCAATTGGCATCGGATACTCATCTTTTGGTGTGGCTCTGTTAAGATCTCTGAAGTCTACACAGACTCTCCACCGGCCGTCCTTCTTCTGTACAGGCACAATAC
This sequence comes from Panicum hallii, assembly GCF_002211085.1. Lineage (NCBI taxonomy): Eukaryota > Viridiplantae > Streptophyta > Magnoliopsida > Poales > Poaceae > Panicum > Panicum hallii. The sequence continues at coordinate 38,549,163 of NC_038042.1, forward strand.
TGGAAATCCATTCAGCATACCTGCATGGCCTGATGAAGCCTACTGTTATCATCTTCTCGACTTCTTTTAGGACTTCGGCCTTCATTTGTCATGCTCGTTGCTGGAATGGCTGAAATCCTAGCTTAAGAGGGAGTCGATGTTCAACAATACTTCTATCCAACCCAGGCATCTCTATGTAATCCCAGGCAAAACAGTCCGTATATTCTCTCAGTAGTATTATCATCGCTTCTCGCAACTCCGGATTTAACTTCTTGCTGATAAATGTTGGCCGTGGCTTATCCCCAGGACCAATATCGACTTCTTCTGGCTCATCAGCAGATGTAAACCCGTATCCTAGCTTCCCTTCATCCATCAAGTCGATACTGCAAATAAACAAGGAATATGAAGCAGAAGGATTTGGCCGATCGCAGGGATCGGCCGACTTGTTCTTTGCATTAATACGTATTATCTTACAATCACATGGCCGGCTGCTCGAGCAGGCCTCTTTGCGATCATTATAACAATGTAACATGGATGACAAAAACAACTCGATTCTATTTTTTGGATCTGATCGCAGGGATCGGCCTTTCCGGTTACTTTCCAATCTACTCCGTAAGGCTAGTGCATAAGACCAGCCTCACCCCGTTTTTTGTAGCTTCCACGCGGTCACAGCCCTCCAAGCTAATCCCTGAGATCGGTTCCTAGTCCTCTGCGTCCCAGACACTCATGGCAGCATGTGAAACTTCAACAGAGTCATCCGCGTGGACTACTTCTACTTCATCTCCGTCCCATTGAATCAGACATTGGTGCATTGTGGAAGGGATACAGCAATTGGCATGAATCCAATCTCTCCCAAGCAGAATGGTGTATGAGCCCTTGCTGTTGACCACAAAAAATGACGTAGGGACGGTTTTACCTCCTACCATCAGATCCACGTTGAGGACTCCTTGCGCCTCTGAAGTTTGTCCGTTGAAGTCACTTAGCGTGATATTGGTTTTGATCAAGTCCCCAACACAATGCCCCAACTTGCGTAGCACTGAATGCGGCATTATATTAACCGCTGCTCCTGTGTCGACTAGCATCCTGCTGACAGGCTGACCGTTTATGTACCCCTTGAGATATAACGCCTTCAGGTGCCTGTAATTCTTCTCTCAGGGCTTCTCGAAAATAACTGGTCGTGGCCCCAAGTCAAGTTGAGCCACTGGCACCTCCTCATATCTTGGTGCATGAAACTCTACAGGGAGAACGGACACCATGTGTGCATCAGCCGATGTCTTTACATCGGCTTTTGACTTCTTGGGTCGCCATACCTTCTTGGAAGAACTCTCTGCTTTTCGAAGGTTGTGGACCTTTTCAGCCAAATCTGGCCGCGCCATCCTTAATGTTTCTAAGTATTGGGCCTCGGCTTCCTCTAGGCTACGCAGCCGCTGTACCCTCCGCTTCTGGGACCGGTTGAGACCATCAGGACACCAGCATGGTCGGTGATACTTGTCCTCCTCATCTTCTGAATTTCCCGCTGTATGTGTCGACTTGTTTTGTTCATGGCGGGGTTGCCCTGGTCCCAAATGCTGAAAAATCGAGGCGCTTCTTGTATCTTGCTTCTGAGAATTGCATTCTGGACAATCCTCAAGGGTAGGTAATCTTTTCATATCGGAATCCTAGCAATATTTGAAGAACGGGCAATGCCAATGGTCTCGTGTATCCTCTCGCTTCCTGAGGCGTTTCCCAGTGCGTCGCTCGTATTCTTCTTCTTCAGTCTCACGTTGGAGATGTTGTTGATACTGATACTAGTATTTTCTCAGAAGATGGGAAGAAACCGGCCGTTGATTCCTGACATGCCTGACCTGTTCTTCAGTGATATAGCCTCTTTCTTCTTTTTGGGGCCGATCGCGGGAATTGGCCTCTTGCCTCGTATGCTGACGTGATGCATGCCCTGCCATGTTGATACCGAACGTGAAATCCAGCTGACGACACGTTGATCGATCGTACCCTTCCACCATATTTACGTTTGGGAACAGTTGAGTATCGATCTTCATGGCGTACTGTCCCAAAATTAATCAGCCTTGCTCAATGGCCGATTGTATCTGTCGCCGGAGTTCCTTGCAGTCACCAGTATCGTGAGTGAAAGAGTTATGCCACTTGCAGTATGATCTCCCCTGGAGCTCCTGGGTTGTTGGGATCTTGAAACCTTCAGGAAAGTTCAATTGCTTCTCCTTCAAGAGTAAGTCGAATATTTGTTCGACTTTGCTCACATCAAAATCAAATCCCTTCAAAGGCCCTTGTTGTTTCACCCACTTACAGGACACGGGTTTTGCCCCCTGTGCCCACTCTACGACTGCTATCTCTGGGTCATCCCCAGAATCTTCAGAGTCTTCAGCATCAACCATCACCACTTGACGTTTGAACTTGTCTTGATACAATTCTGGGTGACGTTGCTCGTATATTGTCATCTTTTGTACCAGATGCGCTAAAGAATTGAACTCCAGCTGGAAAACCAGATCTCTGATCGGTTTTACCAATCCCAAAGATGCCAATTCGACTGCTTCTTTTTCTGAAATTCTAGTCGAGTAGCATCGATTCTTGACTTCTCTGGAACGCTGGATGTACTCCGCCACTGTTTCTCCTCACTTTTGGTGGACCTGTGCCAAATCAGCAATCCCAGCTTCTGCAGCTTCCGAATGATATTGTACATAGAATTGTTCTTCTAGCTGCTTCCAGATGAGGATAGAATCAGGGCCCAATGACGTGTACCATCCAAAAGCCGGCCCTGTGAGAGACTGCGAGAAGAACCTTACTCGTAATGGATCCGACATCGAAATCATCCCCAACTGCGCTAGATATCGGCTTATGTGTTTTATGGAGCTAGATCCTTCTGCTCCGCTGAATTTGGTGAACTCAGGTAGCCGATACTTGGGCGGCAAAGGAATCAAGTTGTAGTCACTTGGATACGGCTTGTGTAGCCGATCGCTCGCCTTCTTGGGAGAATGCCAAATTGATCCCTCAAAATGGCACTAATTTGATCCAGTGTATGAACTCCTGGGGCCGAGTGCGTTCCTTCATGACTCGGCCCTGTTGCATAAGTAGCCAGCCATGCCTGTTTGTCAGCATCGACTACAGATGTACCTCTAGTTGCTCTATGTGTGGGTTGCGCCGGGTTACCACCATCTGGTATATACGCGCAAACATATCCATGCGGAACCTCCTTGGGGGGTTCGCTGAAGAACTGGTGATCAGCAGGGTCACCTCCCACCTTGTATATTACATAAGCTAGAGAATTATGTTGCTCTGGGGCTGCGAATGCATACGGCACTGGTGGTCTGGATTGAGAAGGCAACTCCCCTTTATGACTCCCTAAAGCAGGCCCTGTTGGAGAGTACTGGTGTTTCATAATTTCTTGCACCACGCGCACCGCGACGCGCTCGAGGGTGTTCACCAAACTCTCAGAATGCTGATGTAATGAGTGAGCCACCATGTAGTTGACTTCCTGACGGAGAGCTCGAGTACGTTCTTCTGTAGGAGTAGACAGATCCACCTCGTCGAGTACACCTTCAGGTGAGAATCCCTTCCATCTGATGCCGTGGTGACGAGTTCTTTCAAACGAGCCGATGAGATCGGCTTCAAAAGCAGCCTTGATTTCATCGTACTTCTGTTTATGCTCTTCAGATAACTCTTCATAAGTGATCGGGTTCTCGTTCGGCATCTTGGCAACAGGAGTCGACGTAGCTAGAGAAGATGATGCAGTCAAATGTAGTCGACGTAGCCGGAGGAAGTAGTCGAAGTAGTTGATGAAGAAGTCGATGTAGTCGATGGAGTAGTCGATGTGGTCCCACTGGGCGTGCCAGAATGTGTTGTCAGTCAAAACCCACCGGCGAGCAGCGACAGGCAACACAAGGAGCCGGGAGGCTTCCGGGACTGCTGGTGGGTCCCGGTCCCTCGGTCAACGGCCCAGAAGTCCAGCACATGCCCTGGCTTGGTGAAGTGCTAGGCGTGCCACCTGACCTATACCTGATCAGGAAGGTGTAGAAACCGTTTGTCAGCTATTTTCCTGCATACACAGCCATATCAAACATTAGTCTGAGCCGTGGTCGGCTCTGACAACGACCCCCAGATCAGCCAAAGAAGCCGACGGAATCATTGTACTAGATTGGACCTTTGGGTACCTTTCAGAATCGGCTGAAAGAAGCCGATTGCCACATTTAATAGATTGGATCTACTAAACATATAAACGCTTTATATGAATCCGATAGGAGAATAAAAGCATGTTCTGTAGTTGCCAAGCTAATCCAATCTGCGACGGTAAAAGCTTTCACCGTATGACCGGAACATCCTACGCGTGGTTAAGCCTAACGAACATGAAAGATAGCAATACGCTAACTCGAAGAGAGGCCTAAAAACCAACTTAACAATTCGATTCCCGGAACAATCCCTCGTCAGGTTACCATAAGGCACCAAACATGCAGCCGGAACATTCAACCCGTTTGAAGGGCCTAATCATACGGATGTTAAACCAATCTCTTGTAACACAAAGAACTACCATAACAGATTAGATCTACTAAGCGATAATAGAACAAGGCGCTGCCCTTGCACCTGAGATCACGTACAAGGGCAGCTAAACGATTACGAACAGCAAACAAAGCATGGATTGACTATTCAAAACCAATGCAGCATCATAATCGTTTAAGATAACTAGTGTTGCTCGCCATCAAAAACGCTTCAGTACGAGAAACACAATGATAAACAGATAAAAGCAACGCTGCTCTGACCATGCGGAACATGATCGGAGCAGCATGACGATTACCTGGACAAAGCCCTTGGGAAGGGGTAGCGATGCGCCGAGAGTTTGTTGTGAATGATTGATTCCTTTTCTGATTGAATCTCACGATACATATTTATAGTCCGGAGACTTGATCTTTTCAAACTAACCCTAGTTGATTACAATACAATCTCTAACTTACTATTTTTAAACTATCCTTAGATACATGGCCACCCTGGCCCTTGACACGTTCACACAGAGGCCGATTTGCAGACCATTACGATGATTTCCTTCAGCCCATGTTGCTCTCGGCCCATTCCTTGGCCCAGTCAAATTATGGCGATAACAAGTAGCCCGTTCCATTTCATCAAGGATTGCCCCCAACCCAGAAGATCTTTCCAAGGGCAAACATCCAACCTGAACAACAAGGGCAAGGGCAAGAAGCAGGTGGTACAAGACCGCCAGGGGAGGGTGAACTTCACGACTCTCTCCGAACTCCCCGAGGGTGCGCCAATAATGATGGGTACTTTCTCTATAAACCATCAACCCGTGATTATACTTTTTGATTCTGGTGCCACCCATAGTTTTGTTAGTTCAAAATGTGGAACCAAAGTAGGCTTGGATCTTTATCCTACTAGTGGATCCTATATGATAGCGACTCCTGGCGGTAAAATTTCATCAAATCAAATCTATAAAAAGGTGCCAATTCAGCTGGGTAGTAATTTGATTAAAACAGATTTACTATTATTGGACCTAGAAGGAATGGATGTCCTCCTAGGTATGGATTGGATGACCAGGCACCGAGCATCACTAGATATCATTTCCCGAACTGTGGAGATAGATTCACCTGATCATGAAGCTACCATTCTCTATCTTCCACAACGGGAGTGCAATAACTTTTGTGTCTATACTGTAGAAGGGATCAAGTTAAAGGACATCCCTATTGTTTGCGAATACCCAGACATTTCTCCAAACGACTTGCTTGGAATGCCCCCGGACAGAGATATTGTGTTTATCATAGAACTCCAACTCGGCACAGCCCCCATCTCTAAGAGGCCCTATTGTATGCCACCCAATGAGCTGGCAGAGTTAAAAATCCAACTCCAGGACCTCCTTGATAAGGGTTACATTCGTCCAAGTGCTTCACCATGGGGTTGTCCAGCCCTATTCGTGAAAAAAAGGACAATAGCTTAAGGCTATATGTAGATTATCGTCCCCTCAATGCGGTGACCATCAAAAACAAGTATCCTCTGCCCCACATTGACATTCTATTTGATTAATTAGCTAGAGCCAAGGTATTCTCTAAGATTGACCTCCGCTTCGGATATCATCAAATAAAGATCAAGTCGAGTGACATTCCAAAAACAGCCTTTTCCACCAGATATGGACTCTACGAATATCTGGTCATGTCGTTTGGTCTTACCAATGCTCCAGCATATTTCATGTATCTCATGAACTCTGTCTTCATGCAAGAACTTGACAAATTTGTTGTGGTATTCATTGATGACATTCTGATCTACTCTAAAAATCCAGAAGATCATGGGAACCATCTCCGTATTGTTCTTCAGAGACTAAGAGACCACCAGTTGTACGCCAAATTCTCTAAATGTGAGTTTTGGCTGGATACCGTTAAATTTCTGGGTCACACTATTTCCAGTAACGGTATATCCGTTGACCCCAGTAAAGTACAAGAAGTGATGGATTGGAAACCTCCAACATCAGTCCATCAGATCCGTAGTTTTCTTGGTCTAGCTGGCTATTATCGTCGTTTCATTCCTGACTTCTCAAGAATAGCCAAACCTATGACTGAACTACTAAAGAAAGGAGTTAAATTCTCCTGGGATCAGAAATGCGAACAATCAACTTTACATTTTGTAACGACACCTTCGATGATGAGGTAAGAAGGCAACGATCCTCAGCTAACTGGGGAGTTAGCCTTCCCGTCAGTGATGTGAACCGAACGCTGTTTCTCAAGCAGTGGCCTACTTGAGATGCTGCCAATATGTCAACTTAGGTTGATTATATTGGGAGTATATGGTTAGGCGCAGGGTATGGCGATTGCTGTTCATACCCCCGTATTTTGCGGTACCCCGTGAATACGTTGTTTCGATAACGTATGTTAACATTGTCTGTACGACGGTAATTGTACAGATACTGTTTCTATAGTAAACAGTAATAATTGGGAACGCTTTCATGATATGCTGGCATGAAAGGTTCAGTAGATATATACTGTGTTTTCTGCAGGTACGTTAACCACGAATCAATAGGTTCTGTATGGTTAGGATCTGTCGACTAGATATTGTAGGGAGAGACGTATCTATGTTATGCCACCGTACCTAACCACGTAAGTCCAAAGATATTTGGCAGTTATTTTGGTTCGTGAGGACGTTAGTGCGTGCATGCATCTTTGAATTGATTATAAATTAAAACTCGTGTTTATGTTGTGATGGGGACACTTAGAGTGTGGTTATCCACAAGTGCAGCCTAGAAATGATCACACAACCATAGGGTTTAGTATCTTGGTATCTTTGTTTCATCCGCCAAATCTATCATAACTATCTGATCTCCAGTTCTTGCTGTGACCAGAATCCAATATCTTGTTCCATTTACCTTGTGAGTTCTTAGTTGGATGTATATCATGGTGCATTCCAGCATTTCCTGAGCTTAACTCACATTTTTCCGTAGCCTTCTTACAACACTAAGGAATTTCTATCCAATCTAACATTTGAATCCTTTTGATTCAGATGGCAGATGTTCAGAGGATTTATTGGGATGCTGAGGGATATGCTCACACCACTTGTCTACATTGGGAAGGGTTTCCAAAAATCTTTTGGGATACACTTCGTATATTTCACTATCGGTACCCACCCCAATATAAGGGACGTGAGTATATTGAGATCAGAGTTCCTCGATGCCGTGCTACTATCACTATTCCCCAACATCCTATCCTTGAGTGGCAATCTATTGAGGTAGAAGTTGTCGGATATCATCTCATGGACACCTTTGAAGTAGCAGCCCTCAAGGCTATTACCACCTTTTGTGAACAGCATCCGGACAAAGTGGCGGCATATCCGATTGGACTGTTTCCGGCAGTTTTTGCACATGATGCTGAGTGGAACTATAGAACAAACTATTTTGGACATTTAGTTGGAAGTTTTGCCAAAGAAATTCTCAGGACAGTGATCAGATATATGAATGCTCAGTATCGTTTACAGTCACTGAAGCAAAAATGTATGGACGATATGGTGAATCTGGCCTAGGATTTTCATAGGAGTCTTACCCTGAAAGATGACCAGATTCATTCTCTTGGTCAAGGAATTGCCAGGAGAGATACTACCATTGGACATTTGGAGGTGCAGATCTTGGAGGGTGATGCTCAAATTCTCCAGCGCAACACCGTAATTGACTTCTTGCAGGAACAAGTCCATGATTTGAACCAAGAGTTAGGTGATGCCCTTGGACATATTGAGATGCTCCAAGAACAGCAAATGCCTCCTCTTGTGCCAAATGAGCTAGAAGAAGAAGAGGAAGATTCAGAAGAAGAACCTGAGGAAATTGAAGGCGTATCTGAGATAGATTCAGAACATAGAGATCCAGAACCAAATCCTCAGCCTAATCATTCATCTTCCGGCAGCCATTCTTCATCTGGCAGCCAGTCTTCTATGGGAACCTTGATGACTTCTAAATCATCCTTGTCGTCGATATCCTAGATATGTTTAGTGTAAAATGGTGTGACATAGGAAGTGTGTACTCTAGCTTGACCTAAGGGCCACTTGTTGTACTATATGTGGCAAGAGTAAGTATGGTTGAATGGTAATCGGTAGATTGCCGAATGTACTATACAAACCACCAGTTGTAATCTATAACTTAAGTTCTTGTTCAGTCATCTATCGATCTGTCAATCTGTTGTGCTATCTTTTCATGTCCCTTTTGGTGTGGTATATTCTGAAAATGGAAGTCAGGACAACCTCATGTAATGGACATCTTCCATGTTTTTCAGATGGTTGGTGCTACGCGTGGAACTCCTGAAGGGTTCAGGCCAGACCAGGCTAGCAGTTCTCAACAACCGTCACCACCACTTCCAAATCTAGCAGAGGTTATGGCACGACAGACTGAGCTTCTCAATCTGTTAGTACAGGCCCAACAGAACCAGCATCGCCAGCAATCACGAGGAGGTCGTGATGACCTCAACCCCCAAGTGGCAAGTTATCAGGATTTCCTCAATACTCAACCCCCATTTTTTAGTAAAGCTGAAGAACCCCTGGATGCCGATGCATGGCTTCATACCATCAAATCGAAGTTTGCCCTTCTTACTATACCTTGTGCGGACTCAAGTAAAGCTCACTTCGCTGCCCAGCAACTTCGTGGTGCTGCTCGCATTTGGTGGGATAATTTTTACGCCATGCAGCCTGCTGGACATGTTATTTCTTGGGAGGAATTTTGGACTGCCTTTAGGGCACATTATATTCCTGAAGGACTGATGGAGTGGAAGTTGAATGAATTCCTGGCCCTCACCCAAGGCACCCGTACGGTACTGCAGTATGCACAGACTTTCAATCATCTGTGCCAATATGCAGGTTATCATGTGGACAATGATGTCAAGAAATAAGATCGTTTCCGTCGTGGCCTCAGTACCAAGCTCAAGGAACGCCTAAACCTTATTAAGGCTAATACTTTCAGTGAATTGGTTAATATGGCCCTAACCCAGGAGGATTGCATCACGGCACATCGTGCCGAGAAGAAACGGAAGACCCCCACTGGACCCTCGAGTGCTCAGTCACCGAGGTATCATGTTGTTCCCAACACACAGTTCAGAGCACCGCAGCGGAATGCCCCATCTGGCAGATTTGTTTTCCGCCCGCCTCAACAGCAAGGAGGGTATAGATCTCCAGTGCCTCCGCAACAGCCGCAACAGTTTGGCCCACGGCCAAATAATCAACAGTTTCAGTAGAGGAGCAGCACTAATCGCTGTTTCAACTGCGGGAGTGCGGACCACTTCATCAAAGATTGTTCTTGGCCCAGGAAGCCTAATCAAGGGCAGAATTCTAATCAGAACAACCAGGGCAAGGGCAAAAAGCAAGTGATGCAAGTCCGGCAAGGGCGAGTCAATTTCACCACCCTTGCAGAACTTCCAGAAGGAGCCCCCATCATGACGGGTACATTTTCTGTCGACTATAAACCCGTTATTATCTTATTTGATTTCGGTGCAACTCATAGCTTCATTAGTGACAAATGTGTTGCCCGAGTGGGACTTGACTCTTGTTAAGCCAAGGGGTCGTACATGATCTCAACCCCTGGGGGAAAGATTGGTTCCAATCAACTAATTAGATGTGTGCCAATACAGTTGGGTAGCAAGGAAATAAAAACTGATTTGGTTTTGCTTCCTTTAGAGGGTATGGATATTATACTTGGGATGGATTGGATGACAAAACATAAGGTGTTGTTAGATATCTCTTCCCGAGTTATTGAGATTGACTCACCATATAATGGAGCCACTACCCTCTATTTGCCCCAACAAGAGTACTGCTACTCTTGTGTTTATGCAATCACAGATATCAAATTAAAAGACATTCCTATAGTCTGTGAGTATTCCGATGTCTTTCCAGATGATTTGCCTGGGATGCCACCAAATCAGGATATCGAGTTCATTATTGAGCTTCAACCTGGCACAACTCCTATTTCCAAAAGGCCATATCGAATGCCGCCTAATGAGTTAGCCGAGCTAAAAATCCAACTTCAAGATCTTCTTGACAAAGGTTTCATACGCCCAAGTGCTTCACCTTGGGAATGCCCTACTCTTTTTGTAAAGAAAAAGGATAATAGCTTAAGGCTATGTGTCGATTATCGTCCACTCAATGCGGTCACTATCAAAAATAAGTACCCTCTTCCCCGCATTGACATCTTATTTGATCAACTAGCTGGAGCCAAAGTCTTCTCTAAGATTGATCTACGCTCTGGTTATCATCAAATCAAAATCAAGCCTAGTGATGTTCCAAAAACGGGTTTCTCGACCAGATATGGACTCTATGAATATCTGGTTATGTCTTTTGGACTCACTAATGCACCGGCATATTTCATGTATCTTATGAATTCAGCCTTCATGCCGGAGCTTGATAAATTCATCGTGGTTTTTATCGATGATATTCTGATATACTCTAAGACTGAAGAAGATCATGCTAATCATTTAGGTGTCGTTCTTCAATGACTATGCGATCACCGCCTTTATACCAAATTCTCTAAATGTGAGTTTTGGCTTGATAGTGTGAAATTTCTGGGGCATACTATCTCCAGTGAAGGCATATCGGTTGATCCCATTAAAGTTCAAGAAGTTATGGATTGGAAGCCTCCAATTTCAGTTCATCAAATCCGTAGCTTCCTTGGATTAGCGGGATATTATCGTCGATTCATTTCAAACTTCTCCAAGATAGCCAAACCTATGACTGAGCTACTTAAGAAAGAGGTTAAATTCCATTGGAATGACAAGTGCGAAGAAGCATTTCATACATTGAGAAAGCTTCTAACCACTGCTCCAGTATTAGCTCAGCCAGATTGTACCAAGCCTTTTGATGTCTATTGTGATGCTTCCAGAATCGGACTTGGTTGTGTGCTTATGCAAAATAACCGGGTCATTGCGTATGCTTCCAGAGCACTCCTGAATCATGAACAAAATTATCCGACCCATGATCTTGAGTTAGCAGCTGTTATTCACGCTCTCAAGATTTGGAGACATCATCTTATGGGCGCCAAGTGTAATATTCACACTGACCATAAGAGCCTCAAATATATCTTCACTCAAGCCAACTTAAATTAGAGGCAAAGGCGATGGTTAGAATTGACCAAGGACTACGATCTTGAGGTACACTACCATCCCGGCAAGGCTAATGTGGTTGCGGACGCACTTAGCCGCAAGGCACATTGTCATTGCCTATCTATAGAAATCTTCAATGAAACTCTCTGCTTTCAAATGAGAAAACTCAATTTGGAGATTATTCCTCAAGGTAGCCTGAATCTCATATCAATTGAATCTACTCTTCAAGATGAAGGTATCAAAATTATCAAACAGAAACTATCTCAAGGAGAAGCAAAATATAGGTGTTTCCACACTGATCATCAAGGAGTTCTATGGTTCAACAATCGTATTGTTGTACCTAAGAATCATCAACTCCGTAAACAAATCCTGGATGAAGCACATCTATCCAAGTTTTCTATTCATCCTGGTAGTACTAAAATATATCAAGACCTTAGGCAAAACTTTTGGTGGACCAGGATGAAAAGGGAAATTGCTAAGTATGTATCTGAATGTGATACCTGTTAGAGAATCAAAGCCAGTCATTTAAAGGTATCAGGTACACTCCAACCATTGCCTATCCCATCTTGGAAGTGGGAGGACATCAGCATGGATTTCATTGTTGGTCTTCCCCAAACATCTCAGAAGCATGATTCCATTTGGGTAATCATTGATAGACTCACCAAAACTGCCCACTTTCTTCCTGTGCATACAACATATACTGCTAAGAAGTATGCCGAAGTCTATCTGGATCAAATTATTCGACTGCATGGTGTCCCTAAGACAATCATTTCTGATCGAGGGGCACAATTCATTGCACGCTTCAGGGAACAATTGCAATCTTCTCTCGGAACCAAGCTAATTCGAAGCTCTGCATACCATCCACAAACTGATGGACAAACCGAACGAGTTAATTAAATCCTTGAAGACATGCTCTGAGCTTGTATTATTCACTATGGTACGAACTGGGACAAATGTATAGCCTTGGCCGAATTTTCTTATTACAATAGCTATCAGTCCAGTCTTTAAATAGCCCCCTTTGAGGCGTTGTACGGTCGAAGATGTCAAACTCCTTTGAGTTGGTCTGAAACCGGTGAACGCCAAATCTTCGGACCAGACTTAGTTACCGAAGCTGAAGATAAAGTTAAGCTTATCCAAGCCAATCTTAAGGCCGCCCAGTCTAGACAGAAAAGTTATACAGACCAAAGGAGAAAACCCTTACAATTTCAAGTAGGAGATTATGCCTATCTTCGGGTATCTCCTACTAAGGGTGTTCAACGTTTTGGTATAAAAGGAAAATTAGCACCTCGATATATTAGGCCTTTCGAAATCACCGAAGCCTATGGCCCAGTAGCTTACAGACTTCGCCTTCCTACTCAGTTGGCTACCATTCATGATGTTTTTAATATATCCCAACTCAAGAAATGCATCAAAGTGCCTACTGAGATCATTGAACAACAAGCCATCGAGATCGAGCCTGATCTGTCTTATATCGAACAACCCCTTCAAATTCTCGATACCAAGGAGAGAAGCACTAGAAGAAAGAAGATTAAAATGTATAAGATCTTGTGGGACCACCATACTATAGAAGAAGCCACCTGGGAGACTGAAGAGTATCTTCAGCAAAATTTTCCCGGATTCCTTAAAACTCCTTAGGTATCCATCTTCCAAGTTATATCATTCCTATAATCTCGGGACGAGATTCCTTTTTGGGGGGAAGGTTGTGACATCCTAGGTGTCAAAATTTTAAAACACTAGGAAGGAATGTGTAATGTGTGTATTGGATTGAGTGAAAATTGGATGAATGTGTGACAATAAGGACTTGTGTGTAATTATTTCAAAAATATGAGTCCTTTTGTGTAAAATGTTTGAATTACAAAGGTAACTCTTAAATTTCACTAGGGATCAAAATGTAAAAGTGTTAGTCATCATTACATTACCTAAACTTGCAATTCAGTCCAAAAGTATATGGAATTTACCTAACTAAGGACAAAAACTTTGAAAAGTTTAAATTGAGTCAAAAGTTTTTAGATAAAGCTCTATCCTTTGAGTTTTTGAATTTAAACCCTAAATAAAAGTGATAGGGTCTGAAAAGTTCTACAACTTTTATGTTGATCATTTTCTCATTTGAGGTATAAAACAGTGAGGAAACCTAGCTTTACAGTGAGGTCCCTGAAGTTTTTAAAGCTTACCATTCAGCCCTTGGCGCCCCCCCTCTTCTTCCTCCTCTGTTCCCCCTCTGCCGCGCGGCAGCACCGCCGCAGGTCATCATGCCGCGCCGCCTGAGGCCCCCACCTGCCTCCCCTAACCCCCACGTGTCGCCCCCGAGCCCGCCCACCGTCTCATCTCCCTCCTGCTGGCCTTCCCCGAGCGCGCCACGCCGCCGCCCGAGCCGCCAGCAGCTGCTTGCAATCGCCGCCGTAGCTCACCGTTGCTGCAGCTCTACCAGCGCCATTTTCTACTCTGGTAGCTCCCACACGTCGCCTCTAGGCCGGCCGCCGCTCTAGCTCCTCCCTTCTGGCCTTCTCCCACGCGCTCCACGTCGCCCTGCCTCTGCCGAGCCCTGTCCGGCCTTCGCCGCTGCCGTCAGCCGCCAGCAGCGGCTACCGCTCGCCGTGCCTCTTCTTAGTCCCACAGCATGACCTGGAGCCCCCTTTCGACTACTTCTACTCACTCATGTAGTTGTATTTCACTTCTTCGGCTTCCTCTCCCGTCGACACCCGCCGGACCACTCTGCCATAGTCCTGCTCACCGTGGACAGCTCGCCCCACCCCTTCTCAAGCCACACCATCACCTCCTGCAGCTTCGCCGTGCTCCTGTGAAGCTCGCCCATCCTTCAATCAACTTCCTCAAGCTCCAATTTAGCCTTCCCGACGCTCGCCGGTGATCTTCTCTTCCGCCGTCGTCACGGTTGCCGTCGGTCACCTTCCCGTAGCTGTTAGCCCCAATTGAATGCTGCAGTGCATCACTCATGGCTCACTGATGCTCGTGCGCAGGACCTTTGCCGCTGTTGATCACCGGAGCACTGCCTTCATCGTCAACCTCTCCGCCACCACCTCGGTCTGTCGTGGAGATCTACCTTCCCAACCACCTCAACCCTCGCCAAGGTACTTAATCGAACCGCCTTGCTTCCCTTGAGCTCTGCCCAACCGCCGGTCCACCGCCGGTGCGCCGCCATGCCGGAACACCATCGCCGTGGTTGAGCTCCATCGCCGCCACCTCGGTTCACCGCCGTTCCACCCCCTCCGGTCAATCCCGACCATCACATCACCCCCAGCTATGCCCGTGCAAGCCCCCTGGTCCTCCCTGACCAGTTCCCCCTCGCCGCCGGCGATCACCGTCACCGGAATTTGGCCGGCGAGTTCCAGCTCCTCTGTCCCCATGAACCGAGGACCTAATTACGTTGATTTAAATCTTCCTGAGGGCTTGCTGCAAGATTCCAGTCCCTCCCCTCAATTCAAAATCATTGATCTTTAGAAATTTGCAAAAATTCATAGGAAACTCAAAAAAATGTCAAACCAGTTTTGTTTGAATCCTTGAAGTAAATTCTACAACTTTTGTTACTAGAGTTTAATGTGAAACCAAATGCTTCTTGAGCTATTTTAAAGTTTAGAAAAAGGGTTTCTTATGTGTAACTTTTGCATGCAAGCTCTATTGCTTGTAATTTTTGGTGTGTAGCCTATTTAGGGTATGAATGAGCTTGTGTGCAAAATTCACTTACAGTAATAAACCCTAGCTTAAACTAATTTAAACTTATACAAAACAAGCTTGAAATGGTTTAAATTTATTTAAGCATGTTACTAAGGTCTTCATGCTTAGATCTTTTTACCATGGGATGTTCGTTAATTAAGTAGTTCATAATAAATCTTTCAAGAATTTATGGCACTGTTTTATCCAAGGTTTGAATTTAAACTTGAAATTTGAACTTAATTCAAATGCTTTAGTTTCTATTTTCAAAAAATTATGAAAAATTCAAAGTACGCTTATCTACTTGAAGTAAGCTTATCCACAAAAATTCAAGGTCATAACCTTTGTGGATTTCAAAATAAAAATCAAACTTGTTAACTTAATTCAATTAATTCAATTAATTATTGAATTAAGATACCAATAGTAGGGTTGAATTCAAATTTCTTGTATTACGAAGTTGTGTTTATTCATTGTTAGATTGCAAGTTTATTGTGAAGTAAAATTCTTAACTCAAGAACCACCTAAATCAAATCATTGCATATCATATAAAGTCAACGACACTCGACGACTAGGACTACGAACTAGTCACGGAACACGAGCAAAGGTTTTCTGAAGACCAAGTGAACATCGCCGAGGAATTAATTGAAGCCCCGAACCAAGGTTCGGAAGTTTTTGACATCCCTGACCCCAACCCCACCAGCGAAGGCAAGCCCTGGACATAAACCACTATTTTTACTACACTGCAATTTATATATATATCTACTTGTGCATTTAAGTTTCCAAGAATTGTATTGAAACCTTAGTTGTATATTCCTAGGAGCCTAAGTATTGAACACTAGAACCTGAGTCCGACTAGCCGCTAAGCTAATAGGTCCGTTAGAAGTCGAGTGATTTCCTGTCACTCGCGAGCTTATAGGAGTTGCAATGTTTACATTCCTGCAACCACTATAAGGATGACGGACGGGGTTATGATTATGATTGATGACTTTGGCAGAAACCCCATCTGTGTTGATGAAAATTTGATAAGGTCACAGTGTGGTAGCGGTGGTTAAGCGTTTGAAAGTACTAGCCACATGCCGCGAAATATAGTAAGCGGTAAGCCTAGTAATCAATCGGCCCGAGGAGTGGACATACCCCCCCACCACTCGTAATTTGGTTTTTCACACGCACCGACGTGCGGGAGTACGTTTTGCACAGCGGACAGGAGTACGGTCATGTAGTCGCGCTACAGATGTACGTCCTGCACATTAGTGTGCGTATGGTCCTACAGTCGCTTGTGGTGGCACTGATCCATGAGTCGGAATGAAAGGCAAATGGTTGCTTCGGAATAATCATTGGATATTCCAAGCGTGTGAGTTAGGTTTACCCTTGCAAGGTTGTGAAATTCGATTCAGAATTGTCCGTTTCTCGCGGAGATTGAGACTGCTTGATCCCTTTGTGAAAGCATCTAGGCCCCTAAATTATGTTTTGGTAATTAATGACAACTATAAGTGGACTAACTGCTTCATTGAGATTTATGAGAGTAGGATGGTCCATAGATGAATAGTTGAAATGAAGCAAATGGCGCAATGATCTAAGAAGAGACTCAAAATGGACAGCTCAAGGCAAAGGTATAACATAATGATTTTATTTTTGCCGGTCCAAAGAAGAGTAGAGAAGAACTCGACCGGGTTTTTAGGCTAGATAGCCGTACTATTAAGAGGGGTCGATGTTCGTTTGCTCGAAAATTTGCTAAGTGCCTTATGATCGAGTCTTTGCATTGCATACCTTGAGAAACATGGCACATGAGAGAAAAGATGCACGCATACGAGAATTCCTGCACTTCACGCCTGAATCGGACAGTCCGGCTGGTTAGACCGGACAGTCCGGCATCACTGGACAGTCCGGTTGCTAACGGCGGACAGTCCGGTTTGTCTCCAGCATCTGAGTCAGAAGGTTTCGTCCAACCGGACTGTCCGGACCTGTATGACGGACTGTCCGGTTAGGCTGTAACGGCTAGTTCAGACCTCGCCGTTTTTGCAACAGTTGACCGTTGGGGGAGCTGGCGGACTGTGCTCCAGTATCTGGCAGACTGTCCACCAGTGTCGCAGAAATCCCACCAACTCCTCCAAACGGCTAGTTTGTGTTGGTAGGCTATATATACTCACCCCTTGGCTGCATAAGAGCTCTCTTAGCACTTGAGAAAGACACTAGAATATCCTTGAGCTCTCATTCACTCATCTCTCACTCACCATTGCTTAGTGATCGCATTCTTGTGAGTTGGAGAGTGTTTAGTGCATTGCATCAAAAAGGTTGATCATTGAGGCACTAGTGGGATTCCAAGCAAGCGTCGTTGGCTTGTTACTCTTGGAGGCTGCCACCTCCTAGATGGCTTGGAGATCGTGTGTGCCACCGAGCACTTAAAAGGAGATTGTGAAGGTGTCGTGGCCAAGTTTGTGAGAGGTTGAGCTCGCCTCGCCGGAGCGGTGAAGAGCATCTTAGTGGAATCGAGGTTTAGAGAGGTTCTTTGATCGATTGGCTCAAAGACTGAGTGAAGACTTGGTAGAGGAGCAATCGAGTTCATTGAATCCACCTCAACGTGGATTAGGGGTGACCGGCAAGTCATCGACACCACAGGATAAATTCTTGCAACTTGAGTATTGTTTCTTACCTTACAATTCTTTACTGCATCTACTCTTGTGCAAGTTTATATTCCTAGATTCTAGCTTTGCTTGATCACCCTAGATTGCAAACCCAATTTAGCTCAACTTAGACTAGAAATTTAATTCTCTTGTTGTACTAATTAAATTTCCCCTAAGTGCTTTGTTTTTAGTTAAAACCATCTATTCACCCCCCTCTAGCTGGTGTCCTTGATCCTACAAGTGGTATCAGAGCTGTGGACTCCAATTTATAAGGATTTAACAATCCTGGAGTAGGACAAATGGCTCTAGAGGGAAATAATCATGTGGGGAAACCTCCATTCTTTGATGGGAACAATTATGATTATTGGAAGACTAGGATGACGGCTCATCTTAAGGCAATGGGAAGGAAAATATGGAAAATTATGATTGAAGGTTATGTGATCTTAGATGAGGAGACCATGACCAAGCAAGATGAGGAGAATGAGCTATTAAATGATCAAGCCATAAATGTGTTGTATAGTGCTCTTGATATTGGGAAATTTAACCGAGTCAAAGGACTTGAAAGTGCTCATGGGATATGGGAGAAACTCAAGGAAATTCATGAAGGTTCAAACACCGTCAAAGAGGCAAAATTGTACATCTTCAAGGGCAAGTTTAGTGAGTTTGCTATGAATAAGGATGAAGATGTGCCTACAATGTTCAACCGGTTAAATGATATCGTGAATGAGATCAAGTGCCTTGGGTTCATTGTCCCGGATGAAGAATTCTCTCAAAAATTCCTAAGATCTCTCCCGGAGAAGTATGACACAATTGTCACATTGCTTGTGAGATCCGGATTGAAGACCATGACACCCACACAAATACTTGGGGAAGTGATCACTCTTGACTTATTCAAGAAGTCCCAAGTTGAAGCTCAAGCCAATGAACCGGATAAGAAAGCATTGCACTAAAGGCCAAAGCTTCAAAGGAAGAAAGTGATGATGAAGATGATAAAGAATCGGATGAAGAGATGGCACTCTTTGTAAGGAGGTTTAGAAGAATGATGTCAAAGAGAAAATTCAACAAGAAGGGCCAATCTTCAAAGAAAAACCCCTTTGAAGATAGAAAGTGCTATGAGTGTGGAGAAACCAGGCATATTGCAATTAATTGCCCAAGCAAGAAGAACAAAAAATATGGCAAGAAGAAGATTGAGGACAAGAAGAAGAAATACTTCAAGAAAGAGAAGAATGGACAAGCCTACTTTGTGGAGTGGGATTCCAATGAGAGTTCCGATGATGAAGATGACAAGCCATCAAGTGCTCTTGCCGGGATTGCTATCAAAGAAGCTCCATTTCTCTTCTCCAAACATCATTGCCTCATGGCCAAGGGTGAATCTAAGGTAACTAATGATGAGGCTAGTGATGATGAAGAAGACTCACTTTCTTATGATGATCTTGTTAGGATGATTAGTGAGTCCGATGATGTCTTGCGCAAAAAGAGTGACAAAATTACGGAATGGAAGAGAAAATACTCCTCTCTTCTATATTCGTATGTGGAGCTAAAGACTTCTCATGAAAGTAATGAGAAGCTTAAGAAAGCTCATGTCACTCTAGTTGCGTTTGAGACCGTCAAGGAAAAAATAGTTTCTTGTGCAAAATGTGATGAATTAAAATGTGCTTCATGTTGTCCTAGTACATCTAACTTCTCTTGTAGCACAAGTATTAGTTCTTGCACAAATGATGCATCTCTTATCTTGGAGAATGAATCTTTGAAGAAGGAAGTTGATTGTTTGTCCAAGGATCTAGCTAAATGGTTTGGTAGCCATGCCAAATTCAACCATTGTTGGACAAGTCAAAAATTCACTCTTAACCGCAATGGTATTGATTATGAGCCCAAGAAAGGGAAATCAGCTTTCATCCCTAAGAAAACCATCTTTGAGAAATCTCAAGTCAAATATAATGAGGAAGACAAAATGAAGATGTGCTTTATTTGCAAGAAGAAGGTGGAAGCCCATCACATGTGCAAGAACAAGAAGACCATATCCTTTGATGCATCCTATGTTCTTAGAAAGAATGCTAATGGGAATCTTTGTGCTAAATTTGTTGGTCTACCTATTAGTGACACTAAAAGGAAATCAATTTGGGTGCCCAAAACTTTGGTAACTAACATTCAAGGACCCAAGCAAGTTTGGGTACCTAAACAAAAGTAATTCATCTTTGTAGGTGGATTATAAAGCCAGTGGAAGATATTGGGTGATTGATAGTGGTTGCACTAATCACATGACCGGTGACAAGAAAATGTTCTCGTATATTGACTATGGTATTTCCGGTTTTGACAACATCACCTTTGGAGATGATAGCAAGGGAAAGGTAAAAGGTTTGGGTAACATAGCTCTCTCTAATGATTTCTCTCTTTCTAATGTGCCACTTGTTGATTCTCTTAACTTCAACTTACTTTCAATTGCTCAATAATGAGATAATGGATATAAATATTCTTTTACTAGTAATGAATTTGAAGTTACTTCTCTAGATGGTAAAACCAACATCTTTAAAGGTTTTAGGCATGAAAGCTTATATCTTGTTGATTTTGCTTCTAAGAAAGCTAACCTAACCACATGTTTGTTTTCTAAGTCATCTATGGGTTGGTTATAGCATAGAAGACTAGGACATGTTGGCATGAAACAATTAAATAGTCTTATCAAGCATGATCTTGTTGTTGGCTTGAAAGATGTCAAGTTTGATAAGGATAAATTGTGTAGTGCTTGTCAAGCCGGCAAACAAGTCTCAAATTCACATCCATCCGAGAGTAGCATGTCAACCACAAGACCTCTTGAGTTGCTTCATATGGACTTATTTGGACCTACAACTTATAGAAGCATTGGTGGAAATAGTTATTGTCTTGTGGTAGTGGATGACTATTCTACATATACTTGGGTATTCTTTCTTCATGACAAGGCCAATGTTAGTGATATTTTCAAGAGATTTGTTACAAGGGCGGAGAATGAATTTGAGAACAAATTTAAGAAGGTGAGAAGTGACAATGGAAGTGAATTTAAGAATTCAAGAATTGAAAACTTTTGTGATGAGAAGGGTATTAAACATGAATTTTCAACCACATATACGCTGGAGCAAAATGGATTGGTTGAGAGGAAGAATAGGACTCTAATTGATATGGCAAGATCAATGCTCTCGGAATATGATGTATCTCATTCTTTTTGGGCCGAGACAATCAATACCGCTTGTCATGCTTCAAATAGACTATTGTCATAGGTTCTTCAACAAGACTCCTTATGAGCTTCTTATTGGAAGAAAACCCAATATTTCTTATTTTCGGGTTTTCAGTTGCAAGTGTTATATATTAAGAAAGGGTATCGGGTTATCTAAATTTCAAGGCAAGTGTGATGAAGGATTTCTTTTTGGGTACTCACCTTGTAGCAAAGCTTATAGAGTATATAACAAGACTAAGGGTATTGTTGAAGAAGCTTATGATACTGAGTTTGATGAAACAAATGGCTCTCAAGATGAAAAAGATAATCTTGAAGATGTTAGAGATGAAGGCTTGGCTAATGCCATGAAGACTATGTCGATTGGAGACATTAGACCAAGACAAGAAGAAGATGAAGACGTTGCTCCATCGTGCTCTCTAAGGGAGAATCCACCCTCTTCAACTAATAATAATGATCAAGACCAACCTTCTAATGATATCATTCAAGACAATGTTCCTCAAGATGATTCTCAACTATTGTCACCATCTCCTCCATTTTCATCAACCCAAGAACCAAGTGCACAACCTAGGATTCATCATAATGTTGCGAAAGATCACCCCATTGATCAAATTATGGGTGATATTAGTAAGGGTGTTCAAACTCGATCTCGCATTGCTTCCTTTTGTCAACATTATTCTTTTGTTTTTTCTATTGAACCTAACCGTATAGATGAAGCATTACAAGATCCGGATTGGGTAAATGCTATGCATGAAGAACTAAATAACTTTACCCGCAATAAGGTTTGGGAATTGGTTGAGAGGCCCAAGAATTACAATGTTATTGGTACCAAATGGGTCTTTCGTAACAAGCAAAATGAAGATGGAATTATTGTAAGGAACAAGGCAATCAATGCTACACTCAAGTCGAAGGTTTGGATTTCGGTGAAACTTTTGCTCCCGTAGCTAGATTAGAAGCTACTAGAATCTTACTTGCTTATGCTTGTTCTCATAACATTCAATTATATCAAATGGATGTCAAAAGTGCTTTCTTAAATGGTAAAATAAATGAGCTAGTTTTTGTAGAACAACCTCCCGGTTTTGAGGATTCTATGAAGCCGAACCATGTGTTTAAACTTTCTAAGGCTCTCTATGGGTTGAATCAAGCACCTCGTGCTTGGTACGAGAGGCTTAGAGATTTTCTCACTTCCAGGGGCTTCATGTGACAGTTCATGTGCTTGTAAGCTAGGCACATTATTGTTAGTATGAAGTATGTGCTTGTTAATGTAAAGCTTGTGTATGTTTATGTAAAGCTTTTGAAAATTTAAAGTGCAGGTAAAAAGGGTATTTTTGTAATTTCAGAAAAGTACAAGTCCTTTTATGCAAGTATTTGATTTACAAAAGTAACTTTTAAAGTACCCAGGACTAAAGTGTAAAAAGTGCAAGTCATCATGACATGTCTATCTAACCATTATGACGAGTCTATCCCGTCATCATGACATGTCATAAATGCTTGCATTTAGGTCCTGAATATTATAAAATTTTACTCTTTAGGAAAAAAGTAATTCAAATCCAATCTTTGTTCAAAATTTTATGTGTAAAGATGCAAGTTTTGAATTTTTGAACTTGGGCCCTAAAGCAATGTTGTAGAGTTTGAAAAACTCTCCAACTTTCATTTTGGGCATTTCTTCACTAGGGTTTTAGATTGATGTGAAATTTATGTTTTACAGACAGACCCTTGCAGTTTCCTGAATTTGCGCATGAGTCCTTGGGGAAAACCATTCCTCTTTCTTCTCTGTTCTTCCTCTCTCCCTCTCTGACTTATCCTCTCCTAGCGTCTCTATTTTTGCTTCTTCCACCGGAGCCTATTTCTCTCCTGCCTCTAGCCGTGTCCCCGGCCACTCCTCTCTCTTCCCCCTCCACAAGCAGAGCTGATTTCAGGCGGTAGCGCACGGCGCGAGCGGAGGCGCACGGGCGAGCGGCTCGCGGGCGCAGGCGCGAGCAGGCTCGGGCCGAGGGAGCTGGGCGCGCGGGGATGGCTCGACTGGGCGCGTAGGCGCGCGGGTGCTGGCGGCGGGCGCGCGCGGAGCGGCACGGTGTGCGCAGGCGGCTCGCGGTGGAGCGTGCGAGCGGGCACTGTGCTAGGCGGCGGCGCGGAGCAGGCTTGGCGTGCGCAAGGCCAGAGTGCGGGCTGGAGCAGGCGCAGTGCAGGAGCAACCCGCGGGCAGCGCTGGAGCAAGAGCAGGAGCGTATGCAGGCAGCGCGTGCGCGGTGGAGCAGCAACGCGGGAAGGCGCGGCTGATGGCGGCGTAGGAGTGTGGACGCGCGAGTGGCTAGCAGTGCAGGCACGCAGCGCAGGCGCAGGTGGAGCTGCGGCCAGCGTGGCGGTGTGCGAGTAGAAGAAGGGTGGCCGCAGCAGGTGTGGCGCGGGCCAAGGGCGCACGCGGTTCGGGCGTGCGAGGGAGCGATTTCGGCAAGGCCGAAGCAAACGCGGGATCGGCAACAGGAGAAGGAGAAGCTGTGCAGGACAACGACGAGCAGTTGCACGACGTACAGGACGACGGTGTGCAGGGAAGTCACGCGCGGTGCGGGAGGAGCTGCAGTGCGGCGGCTGCAGGCGGATCCACACGGGAGTAGAGGGATCGCGCGTGGGGGACGTCGGAGGCCGTCGAGGAGAAGGCGGCGGAAGGCGCGACCCTGATGCGGACAGATCACAGCCCTCGCGGAGGCAGAGGTGGCAAACATGACGTGGCGAGTTCGGAAGCAGATGCTGCGCAACGGCACGAGGCGGTCGGATGCGCAGAACCTGGTGTAGGAGGTGGCTGAGTGCCGCGGTGCAGCCAGACACGGCGAGCTTCCTCCACTCATGTAGAGGTCGAAGTAGGAGCAACGCGACGCGGGTCCGAAGCGTGACGCAGGACTGACGGCCGGCTCGGCTCGATTCCGCAGGCGTGTGCGTATGCAAGGCAACCGACCACGCGCATGCAGGCTGGGGGTCATTGATGCGGGAGCAGAGCAGAAGCGGCGCACCGGAGATGCAACCAAGCACGGTGGTCCTGTCGGAGGCTACGCGGGTGTGCCGACCGTGTTTCTGCAGCACACGCGCGTGAGCAGTGGAGGCTCAGCCCGTGAGCAAGAGAACCCTGAGGTTCGCGGAGGAGTCAGCTTAGCGAACCAATCCGGTTCCATCGTTTCGTCCCATAAGCCCATGACATCCAGCAGTTCCTACCCTCGTTGATCGCTCAACCAACCGCCATCACCACAAATCACCGCAGGGATTACCTCTTCGGCCATTCTCTACCCACTACAATTCCCGGCAAGCTTCTTCGTCACCCATGGAATCTCGTCATCGTCGAGCTCATCTTATCGCCGATTCTGTTCATTGCGGGAATTCACTTTCCGCCCATTCTCTTCCACAACCAAAGTTACCCCAAGGTTTGCCCTGATTCACTGAATCTTCTTAATGCCGGCGACTCCTTTGCCAGAATATCATCGTTATCTTCCTGTTCTCTATTTTCCTCCGACCAGGGACTTAATTGCTTCGATTTAGAAAGTTCCAGAGTCTTCTTTATTTCAAATCCGTGAACTTCTACATTTCATAGATTTTCGAAAGAAGTTCATAAAAATACAAAACCAGTTTTGTTTGAATCCTTAGGTCAAAATCTACAAGTTGTATGTTGTGATTTTGAGTTGAAAGTCTTTAATTTGTGATCTAGGTTAAATGTTAGAGAATGAATGCTTTATTTGTACCTTGTGTTATATGCATGTGATATAGCTGAAAAGTAATCATAGGATGTATGTTTTAAATAGAGATGTGTGACAGTTAGTTAATCCTATCACCCGAGTGCTCGTATCTCTGCCCTCAAGACATTGTCCTTGTCTTGATTGTCGTTTCCTTAACGTCCTTTTCGTATAAGGATCCTTGTTAGTTCATGTGTATCTGCTGCTTAGCTTATGCATCTCTGCAGCTATGCTTCAGCGTCGGCTATCAGTTTAGCCGCTAAACATCCATTTCTCTTGAATCTATGATGTTTCTGTATAACAGCTGTCAGCCGATACATTTCTTTGATATACTTCTACCTTCGGCTGGTTAGTTGATCCGGTTGTTACCCTTTCAATATCGGCTACTGCCGATATAATTCTTTTGTTCTGTCCTACATCGGCTGCACATAGTCGATGTATCGGAGATGCACACACAATCTTAGGATTCTTGCTATCGGCCGATCCAAGCCGATTCTAGTTGCTCTCCATATCGGTTATGGCCGATCAATCCTTAGTTTTTCCATCCTTATCCACACACTTCTATCAGCCGATTTATCGACTAAGAGATCGGCTATATATCTATCGGTCACATACCCTTAACCACACCTCAATCGGCCGTACGTCACTCAATTGTTGTGTTGACGTAATCGAGCCGATACAACTACACCTTGTTACCTAGGATAACACTTAAGCACATCTCAATTAAGACACAACTGCTTTAGGAATCATCCCTCTGCTGGAGTAATCGATGCTTTCACCGATCAATTGGGAAACCGATGCATCTTTCAATCGACTACCCAGACCAAAGTACACAACCCTAGATCAGTAAGATAGCACAGTAGACACGCCTCTATTAAACACGACCTAAGCACATCAATCAGCTAAACCCCCGTTGTTTCTAATCGGCTCTGTTGTAACCCTCAACAAGTAGCCGATTCTAATTAGTGTTTCTTTAAAGCTCTATCTAAGTTTAGTTCAATATTTTTGGTTGTTATGTAAATAATATGTTAAGTGAGTGTTGAATTTCAACTTTGTTGTGAAGTAGAATAGTTTTGTGTGCACACTTGAATGTAATGTTGCATTGCATGTAGATACGACTACTTCCGCAGACGGTACCTACAAGATCTCCCAGGAGTCTGCAGAGGATGTTCCTGAAGACCAAGTGAATGTCACCAAGGGATTAACTGAAGCCCCGAACCAAAGTTCGGAAGATATTGACATCTCTAACTTCAGCCCCACCAGTAAAGGCAAGCCCCGGACATAACCCACTATTTTAATTACACTGCAATCTATATCTATTTATGTATTCTATGCATTAAGTTCTTAGGAATTGCTTGAAACCCTAGTTGTATTTTCCCTAGGAACCAATGTATTGAATAGTAGCACTTCAGTCCGACTAGCTGCTATGCTAATAGGACCGGTAGAAGTCGGGTGATTTTCTGTCACTCGCGCGATATAGGAGTTGCATGCTTACAATTCTGCAATCACTATAAGGATGATGGACAGGGTCATGTGTTGTAACATGACCTGAAAGTTTACCCTGTCTATTTTGTTAAAAGTGGTTAAGGCCAAACCATGTGGTAGTGGTGGATAAGCATTTGAAAGTACTAACCACATACCGCGAAATATGGTAAGCGGTAAGCCTAGTAACCAATCGGCCCGGCAAGTGGACATACTGACCACCACATGTATTTGGTTCTTTTGGTTACTTGATTCGACGTGTGGGAATACATGTTGCAAGGGCAACCAGGAGTACGGGTTTTGTAGTCGCGCTACAGACATACGTCCTGCACACATTGGGTGTGCGTATGGTCCTGCAGTCGCTTGTGGTGGCCCTGTCCACGACCCGGAATGAAAGGCAAATGGTTGCTTCGGAACGATCTTTGGATGTTCCAGGCGTGTGTGTAAGGTTTACCTTGCAAGGTTGAATTTCGATTCAGGAATCGTCCGCCTCTCATGATGAATGAGACTGCTTATCCCTTCTGCCACATCGAGTAAAAAGTGTAATTGTTGATGGAATAATCTTGATGGATGATAATCTATATCTTGCTTGTTTAGTATAGGTGCTTACCTAGAATGGCTAATCAAGCTAGAATCTGAAAGCTAAAACTCGAAAGTAGATTATACTCTTTGTTGCTTTTCAGCTGAAAATAAACCCAGAACCTTTACAATGCCTTCATGAGTCTAGTTATGGGCTAAAGTATACCCAATCCCGGGTAAGCCTTGCTGAGTATTAGTATACTCAGCCTTGCTAGTTTTATGTTTTTCAGGTAAAGCCTTTGAAGACCCTACTCTTCCCCTATCTTGGCCCTGTGCTCTTCCAGATGGTTGGTCCGTGGAATGGGATCCGACCCCGGCCAACACTGATGATACCGAGTGATGTCGTGCCAGGGCTTAGCATGACATCCGTCTTGACAACGTGTTATAAATCATCGCGTATGTTTTCCGCTGCTAAGAACCTTAACTTTAACAGTTTGTAATAATCTCTCTGCGTTGAAACTTCGTACTACTTTTAGAAACTCTTGTAATGTAATTCCCTGTAATGTAAAATATGATGGTGACTGTATCTCTGGACTCACCTTCGTGTGAGGTAACCTTATTGATCCTGTATTCGGTGGTTTATCGGGATGTTACCCGACAGGCCAAGGGATTATACCGTTTGAAGCACGTTGGAGCCCTCGGGAATGGACTCACGTACTTGAGCCGGTATAATTCAGGTTGGTTCTGCCACACTTCAAAATTGGGAAAGTTGATACAACCTTATTTACTAAGAAGATTGGTCATGATATCTTTATTTGTCAAATATATGTTGATGACGTTATCTTTGGTTCTACTAATGAAAGTTTTTGTGAAGAATTTGGAAAGATGATGTCTAGGGAGTTTGAAATGTCAATGATTGGTGAATTGAGCTTCTTCCTTGGTTTTCAAATCAAACAATTGAAAGAAGGCACATTTGTTTGAACAATCTAAATATATCAAAGATATATTGAAGAAATTTGGTATGGAAGAGGCTAAACCAATGAAAACACCTATGGCAAAAAATGGTCATCTTGATCTTGATGAGGGAGGTAAACCGGTAGATCTCAAACTCTATAGATCAATAATTGGTAGTTTGCTTTACCTTACCGCATCTAGGCCTGACATTATGTTTAGTGTTTGCATGTGTGCACGGTTTCAAGCCGCACCTAAAGAATGTCACTTGACGGCCGTAAAGCGAATTATGAGATATTTGAAGTATACTCCAAATATTGGTCTTTGGTATCCGAAGGGAGCTCAATTTGAATTGGTTGATTATTCGGATTCCGATTATGCCGGTTGCAAGATTGATAGGAAGAGCACTTCCGGTGGATGCCAACTTCTTGGTTGTTCTCTTGTTTCATGGTTTTCTAAGAAGCAAAACTCCATGGCTCTCTCTACCGCCGAAGCGGAATATATTTCGGCGGGGAGCTGTTGCGCTCAATTATTATGGATGAAACAAACTCTACTTGACTATGGCATTGATTTTAAGGATATTTCTTTATTATGTGATAATAAAAGTGCTATCAAGATTGCCAACAATCCTGTACAACACTCAAGAACCAAGCATATTGATATCCAGCATCATTTTCTTAGGGATCATGTTAGCAAGGGAGATATCAAGATTGATGGAGCACTATTGATCAATTGGCCGATATCTTTACCAAGCCGTTGGATGAATCATGTTTTTGCAAGTTTCTCAATGAACTCAATGTCATTGACTTCTCTAATGTGGCTTGAGACATGATACATATTTCAGATTCATGCTTTTTACCTTTATGAGCAAATTCATCTTAATGCATTTCATACATGTCCCATATTTCATGCATGAGGTCTCTAAATTCTCAAGTTCAAGCAATCTTCTTTTGGCCAAATCTTCAACAAATTGGCTACTGGATATCATGGATTCATCATGAACTTTGAATTTTGAGGTATTGGAAGAATTTGGATTAAAATCAGCAAGTTGGACAAGGAATTTGGACTCTGACTACTTAAACCGGACTGTTTGCCATAATGATCCGGACTGTCCACAAAATTGGATTTTTTCACACAGAAACATTCTTCAAACCGGACTGTCCGCCTGTAGTTGCTGGACTGTCCGGTCGAGCCAATTTTTGCCCAGTAACCCTTGCGCCGGGCACATAACACCTCCTCACCTCTTCATTTGTTCCCATCCGTCCAAAATAACCTCTCCTCTCTCTTTTCCTCACCTCACACCACCAAATCCCCTCCTCCAAAAGTTGATTTTTGGCCGGATTCGTGGACCCTCCGCTTCAATCTCCGAACACTCCGCGATTCCCTCGTCACGTCTTCTCGGTATTGAATCAAATCCCCTCTATTTCTTCCGGATTTCTCTCTTTTTGCCTAGGGTTTGTGTTGGGGGATCTCTCATTCTATCAAACTTTTGGATGTATGCTTTTGGGCACTTGTTAGTTATGTTGAGAGGATCATTTGCCTATGATTTGAGGATTTTCTCACGGTTAAATTTAGAGATCGGGCAAAGTGAATTGAAGAACCCTAAATGGTGAATCATAGGATTATGGCTGCTCATACTTGTTATCTATGGTCTCTAATTTGTGAAAACTCATTTTGTGACTGTAGTGGAAGGATCAAGAAAAGTGCAACAAAAAGGGCCGAAGCTCCCAAGAGGCAACGCATTCATGATCCTTCTTCTTCCTCCGAGTCTGAGGATGAGGAATATGTTCCTCCTAGCCATACTCCTGTGGATGATCCTTTTGAAGACTATGAAGATGAGGGTGAGGATGATGTCCTGATCAATGAGAGAGCTAACACTGCCCCTAGAGTTTGGACTGCTGCAGATTATTCATCAGAAAGTCGTCCGTATCAATATGATCTTGAGCGAAACACCAACAATCTCTATTTCTACACAAAAGTACAAGAAGAGGCATTCTTTGGTCATCTAGTGAACAAGACAGTCTTTGCACATCAGACCATTGATCTTAATTATATTCTTCTCAGCCAGTCATGCGTGACTTGATCCCGATGCTTCAACACATTGGATTAAGAGAGTTTCTTACTCACAGGTGTGATTGGAACAATACCATCATCCAACAGTTCTATGCCACAGTTGAACTTGATTTTGCAAATGAGCGAATTGAATGGATGACTGGAAAGATCAAGTATGAAGCTTCTTTTGCTGACTTTGCCAGAGCCATCAAAATCAACTATCAGTTCACCACAGGTCCTAACATTGTCAGTCTACAAGACGACCCTGAAATGAGAGAGGATGACATTACAGGCTACTACGAGCCAAATAGAACAGGAATTGACCGTCTCTATGGGCGCATCAGAGGTCTTAAGCATTGGCCTGCAGTCTTGAATAAAATTTCTAGGTGCACACTAGTTCCTAAGAGCAGATATCGAGAAAACTTTCTTGGATATTCAAGGAACTTTGTAGATCATGTGCTCAGGGGTGAGAAGATGGATGTTGTGAGGACAATCATGCATCAAATTCGATTTAAGAAGACAAATCTTGAGGTCAACATCTACTTTGCTCCCTATATCATGTCTTTCATTATTCAGGAGACAAATGTTGATGGTCCAAGGCTAGAAAAGCACACACCCTACAAACCATTCTCTAATGACAGAGATTTTCGTCATAGAGCACTCACTCCCATCAATGAGGTTGATGACCCACATGCTCCATTTGATCCTAATGCTGGTCAAGAAGCTCCTGCTCAAGAAGCTGCTCAGGACGTGCCTCCTCCTCCTCAACCTGGTCAGCAATTTTGGGAGCCTCCTGCAGGGTACTTTGATCCTTACTTCACTACTCTCCAAAACAATGTCAATGCTAGTTTCTCTTCTTATTTTGGGAGTTATGGGGAGCAAGTTAATCAGAGGTTTAACACTATAGAGCAAAACTTCTATGGCTATGTGGACAACCGCCTGAATATTTTTGGCCAACACATTCACGACACTATGTATAATCCAATCATGACTAGACTTGAGCATGTGCATACTGGGTTACACACTGACATTGAGGCTCTTGATGCTCGGTTTAATGATATGAATGTGAGTGGAAGTCACAGTGGACCTCATGGTGGTTCTTCCTCTAGTTACTTAGATATTGAGGCACGGCAGCAGCGCATTGAAGAAGACATTCACAACATCAACGCAAGTCTCACGGGCTTCTCGGATCATTTCTATTCCATATTCCCGGCTCTGACTCCTCCGCCATCGTTCTATCCTTTTCACCCATATTTTCCTCCACCGCCTCCACCACAAGACGATTGATTTGGCTAAATTGGTGAAGGCCTCTCTTTTTGGTACTTGATGCCAAAGGGGGAGAAGAAGATAAATGAGTGGATGGTCTTAGGGGGAGCTTGCTCTTGGTGAAGATGAAGACCCTCTTGCATTTTCATGCATGAACTATGAACTCTTTGCATTTCATGTTTATTTGCATTCATGTTTATTTACTCCGCATGAACTATGTGCTATTTGGGCTTGTAATAACTCTAAATACTTATGTGTGTGCTTGAACCTCTTTAAAATTGGTTGTGATGAACTAGTTGTGCTTAATATTTATTTACTTATCTATCTTACTCACCCCTTGGCTGCATAAGAGCTCTCTTAGCACTTGAGAAAGACACTAGAACATCCTTGAGCTCTCATTCACTCATCTCTCACTCACCATTGCTTAGTGATCGCATTCTTGTGAGTTAGAGAGTGTTTAGTGCATTGCATCAAAAAGGTTGATCATTGAGGCACTAGTGGGATTCCAAGCAAGCGTCGTTAGCTTGTTACTCTTGGAGGCTGCCACCTCCTAGACTGCTTGGAGATCGTGTGTGCCAAGTTTGTGAGAGGTTGAGCTCGCCTCCTAGACGGCTTGGAGATTGTGAAGGTGCCGTGGCCAAGTTTGTGAGAGGTTGAGCTTGCCTCACCGGAGCGGTGAAGAGCATCTTAGTGGAATCGAGGTTTGGAGAGGTTTTTTGATCGATTGGCTCAAAGACTGAGTGAAGACTTGGTAGAGGAGCAATCGAGTTCATTGAATCCACCTCAACATGGATTAGGGGTGACCGGCAAGTCATCGACACCACGGGATAAATTCTTGCGTCTTGAGTATTGTTTCTTACCTTGTAATTCTTTACCGTATCTACTCTTGTGCAAGTTTACATTCCTAGATTCTAGCTTTGCTTGATCACCCTAGGTTGCAAACCCAAATTCGCTCAACTTAGACTAGAAATTTAATTCTCTTGTTGTTCTAATTAAATTTCCCCTAAGTGCTTTGTTTTTAGTTAAAACCGTCTATTCACCCCCCTCTAGCCGGTGTCCTTGATCCTACACTTTGCCACATAGAGTAACAAGAGCAACCTTATGATTATCAAAGATGATGTTTGTTTAAAAGATTCTATCATGCTTGAATAGTTATAGTTGCTTACCTAGAATGAATAACCAACTAGAACCTAAAAGCTAAAAGTTGAAATTAAGGATCTACTCTTTGTTGCTTGTTAGCTGAAAATTATACCAAGAACCATTACAAGCCTTCATAGTCTAGTTACATGGCTAAGTATATCATGAAACGGGTAAGCCTTGCTGAGTATTAGAATACTCAGCCTTGCATTATGACTTTTGTTTATAGGTAATCCCCCTGACGACTCTGCTTTGCTTGTACCCTGGCCATGTACCCTTTCCGATGGTTGGACCGTGGAGTGGGATCCGTCCCCGGCCAACACAGGTCCTTCCGAGTGATATTGAGCTTGGGCTTAGCTCAATAACCGTTCCGCGACGTCTGGTGGTACCGTATTTTACTTTCCGCTGCAAATACTCCGAGTTTAAAAAGTTTTGTATAAATTCATACAAGTTAGGTCTTGCTACCATATATGCTTGAATAATATTGTAATATTATGCCTATGATGTAAAATTATCGGTGTTTGTATCTCCGGACTCACCTTCGTGCGAGGTACCTTGTTTGATCCTGAGTTAGGTGGTTTTATCGGGACTTTACCCGACAGACCACGGGGTTACACTATTTGAAGTGCGGTTGAGTCCTTGCTACCTTTCGAGAAAGGATCAGCGTACTTGAGCCAGTGTAATTCAGGTTGGTTCTGCCACATTCGCAACCACATTAGCCTTGCCGGGATGGTAGTGTACTTCGAGATCGTAGTCCTTGATCAATTCTAACCAGCGCCTTTGGCTCATATTTAAGTCGGCTTGAGTGAAGATATATTTGAGGCTCTTATGGTCAGTATAAATATTACACTTGGTGCCCATAAGATGATGTCTTCAAATCTTGAGAGCGTGAATAACAGCTGCTAAATCAAGATCATGAGTTGGGTAATTTTGTTCATGATTCCGGAGTGCTCTGGAAGCATAAGCAATAACCCGGTTGTTTTGCATAAGCACACAACCAAGTCCGGTTCCGGAAGCATCACAATAGACATTAAAAGGCTTGGTATTATCTGGCTGAGCTAATAGTGGAGCAGCTAATAGTGGAGCAGTGGTCAGAAGTTTTCTCAGTGTATGAAATGCTTCTTCACACTTATCATCCCAATGGAATTTAATCTCCTTCTTATGTAGCTCAGTCATAGGCTTGGCTATCTTAGAGAAGTCTGGAATGAATCGACGATAATATCCTGCCAATCCAAGAAAGCTACGGATTTGATGGACTAAAGTTGGAGGCTTCCAATCCATAACTTCCTGAACTTTAGTTGGATCAATCGATATGCCTTCACTGGAGATAGTATGCCCCAGAAATCTCACACTATCATGCCAGAACTCGCATTTAGAGAATTTAGCATAAAGGCGGTCATCACGTAGTCGTTGAAGAATGACACGTAAATGATCAACATGATCTTCTTCAGTCTTAGAGTATATCAGAATATCATCAATGAAAACCACAACGAATTTATCAAGCTCCGGCATGAAGACTGAATTCATAAGATACATGAAGTATGCTGGTGCATTAGTGAGTTCAAAAGACATAACCAGATATTCATAAAGTCCATATCTGGTCAAGAAAGCCGTTTTTGGAACATCACTAGGCTTGATTTTGATCTGATGATAACCAGAGCGTAGACCAATCTTAGAGAAGACCTTGGCTCAAGCTAGTTGATCAAACAAGATATCAATGCGGGGAAGTGGGTACTTATTTTTGATAGTGATCGCATTGAGTGGACGATAATCGACACATAGCCTTAAGTTATTGTCCTTTTTCTTTACAAATAGGGCGGGGCATCCCCAAGGTGAAGCACTTGGACGTATGAAACCCTTATCAAGAAGATCTTGAAGTTGTATCTTTAGCTTGGCCAGTTCATTAGGCGGCATACGATATGGCCTCTTGGAAATAGGAGCTGTGCCAGGTTGGAGCTCAATAATGAACTCGATGTCCCGATCTGATGGCATCCCAGGCAAATCGTCTGGAAAGACATCAGGATACTCACAGACTATAAGAATGTCTTCTAATTTGATGTCTGTGGTTGCATAAACACAAGAGTAGAAGTACTCTTATTGGGGTAGATAGAGGGTAGTAGCTCCGTCATATGGTGAGTCAATCTCAATAACTCAGGAAGAGATATCTAACATCACTTTATGTTTTGTCATCCAATCCATCCCAAGTATGATATCCATACCCTCCAAATGGAGCAAAACCAAATCAGTTTTTATTACCTTACTACCCAATTGTATTGGCACATATCTAATCAGTTAATTGGAACTAATCTTTCCCCCAGGGTTAGAGATCATATACGACCCCTTGGTTTGATAAGAATCAAGTCCCACTCGGGCACCACACTTATCACTAATGAAGCTATGGGTTGCACCGGAATCAAATAGGATAATAAAGGGTTTATAGTCGATAGAAAATGTACCCGTCATTATGGGGGCTCCTTCTGGAAGTTCTGCAAGGGTGGCGAAGTTGACTCGCCGGACTTGCATTACTCGCTTCTTGCCCTTGCCCTGGTTGTTCTGATTAAAATCCTGCCCTTGAAGAGGCTTCCTGGGCCGAGGACAATCCTTGATAAAGTGATCCGCACTCCCGCAGTTGAAACAGCGATTAGTGCTGCTCCCCTGCTGAAACTGTTGAACATTTGGCCTTGGGCAAAACTGTTGCCACTGTTGCGGAGGCACTGAAGGTCTATATCCTCCTTGCTGTTGAGGTGGGCAGAAAACCAATCTGCCAGGTGGAGCATTCCGCTGTGGCGCTCTAAACTGTGCATTGGGAACAAAACGATACCTCGGTGACTGAGCACTCGAGGGTCCTATGGGGGCCTTCTGTTTCTTCTCGGCACGATGTACCGTGATGCAGTCCTCCTGGGTTAGGGCTATATTAACCAGCTCACTAAAAGTATTAGCCTTAACAAGTTTCAGGCGTTCCTTGAGCTTGATATTGAGGCCACGACGGAAACGATCCTGCTTCTTGGCATCATTGTCAGCGTGATAACTCGAATATTGGCATAGATAATTGAAAGCCTGTGCATACTGCAGTACCGTGCGGGTGCCTTGGGTGAGTGCCAGGAATTCATTCAGCTTTCGCTCCATCAGTCCTTCAGGAATATGATGTGCCCTGAAGGCAGTCCGAAATTCCTCCCAGGAGATAACATGTCCAGTGGGCTGCATGGCGCAATAATTATCCCACCAAATGCGGGCAGCGCCACGAAGTTGCTGGGCGGCGAAGTGAGCTTTACTCGAGTCCGCACAAGGTATAGTAAGAAGGGCAAACTTCAATTCAATAGTATGAAGCCAGGCATCGGCATCAAGAGGTTCTTCAGCTTTACTGAACAATGGGGGCTGGGTACTGAAGAAATCTTGATAGCTTGCCACTTGAGGGTTGAGGTCATCACGACCTCCTCGTGGTTGTTGGCGATGCTCGTTCTGTTGTGCCTGCACTAGAAGATTGAGAAGCTCAGTCTGCCGTGCCATAACCTCTGCTAGATTTGGTGGGGGCGGTGGCGGTTGTTGAGAACCTCTAGCCTGGTCTGGCCTGAAACCTTCAGGGGTTCCATGCATAGCGCCAACCATCTGAAAAACATGGAAGATGTCCATTACAACAGGTTATTCTTGCTTCCATTATCAGAGGCATGATGCATGGTACAACATATTGAAACAGCATAAGAACGATGATGAGCATACACAATGAGTTTGAGAAATGTACACAATTCGTGTCCATCTCATCAAATCAACTCAACAATCATAGATAGGAAGGAGAAATTTTTTGGATAAGGACGATGATTGTAAAACCCAACTGGTGGTCACCATATAGTACATAATTCTGGTAGTCTTTAAAGTACATAAACAACTAGAGTTCAACTACTATAAGCCACAATGTTACAACAAGTGGCCTTATCCTAGTGGTCATATTACATCCCTCCTATTTACATATGTTATATCTTAGGACCATAACACCAGCTGCACCATCTTGCCTAAAAGTCATCTAAATTGCCCACAGATGGTGCACTCCCAGAGGAAGAGTCATCATCCTGAGGGTTGGGCTCTGGATCTCTATGTTCCGAATCTATCTCGAACACGCCTTCAATTTCCTCGGGTTCTTCTGGATCTTCCTCTTCTTCTTCCAGCTCATTCAGCACAAGAGGAGGTATTTGCTGTTCTTGGAGCATCTCAATATGTCCAAGGGCGTCACCTAATTCTTGGTTCAAGTCATGGAATTGTTCCTGCAAAAAGTCAATTACGGTGTTGTGCTGGAGAATTTGAGCATCACTCTCCAAGATCTGCACCTCCAAATGCCCAATAGTAGTATCTCTCCCGACAATTCCTTGACTAAGCGAATGGATCTGCTCATCTTTCAGGGTAAGGTCCCTATGAAAATCCTGGGCCAGATTCACCATATCGTCCATACACCTTTGCTTAAATGATTGGAGGTGGTACTGAGCGTTCATATACCTGATCACTGCCCTGAGGGTCTCCTCGGCTATATCTCCAACTAAATGTCCGAGATAAGTTGTTCTGAAGATCCACTCAGCATTGTGTGCAAAAACTGCTGGAAACAGTCTGATGGGGTAAGCTGCTACCGCATTCGGATGCTGTTCACAAAAAGTGGTGATAGCCTTGAGGGCTGCTGCTTCAAAAGCATCCACGAGACGATAGCCAACAACCTCTATCTCAATAGATTGCCACTCAAGGGTAGGATGCTGGGGAATAGTGATAGTGGCACGGCATCGAGGGACTTCGACCTCAGTAAACTCACGACCCTTATACTGGGGTGGATCTGGGTAGTGATAAATACGAAGTGTATCCCACAGAATTCTCGAAAACCCTTCCCAATACAGGCAATTAGTGTGAGCATATCCCTCAGCATCCCAATAGATCCTCTGAACATCTACCATCTGAATCAAAAGGATTCAAATGTTAGATAGGATATAAATTTCCTAAAGTTTGAAGAAGGCTGTGGAAAAATGTGAGTCAAGCTCATGAAAATGCTGGAATGCATCATAGTATCCATCCGACTAAGATCTCACAAGATAAAGGGAACGAGACATCTGATTCTGGTAATAAAAAAGATTGGACATCAGATGGATATTATAGATCTTTAGGATGAAACAAAAGATGCCAAGATACTAACCCTATAGCTGTCCGTATGACCATTTCAAGACTGCACTTGTGAATAACAACACTCTAGCTATCCTTATGACAACATAAGCGCGAATTCTAACTTACAAACAATAGTTCAAAGATGCATGCACATACTACGTCCTCACAAACAAAAATAACTGCCTAGTAATCTCGGTCTTACGTGGTTAGTTACGGTGGCATAATATAGGTACGTCTCTCCCTATAATATCTAGTCGACAAATCCTAACCGTTCAGAACCTATCGAATCGTGGCTAGCGTACCTGCAGAAAACCACAATAGATATATATGTATCCAATGAACCTTTCATGCCAGCACGTCATGAAAGTGTTCCTAACCATTACTGTTCACTATAGAAACAGCATCTGTACAATTACCGCCGTACAGATAACGTTAACATACGTTATCAAAACAACGTATTCACGGGGGTACCGCAAAATGCGGGGGTATGAACAACGATCACCATACCCTGTGCCTAACCATATACTCCCAATCTAACCAACCCAAGTTGATATATTGGCAGCATCTTAAGTGGGCCACTGCTTGAGAAACAGCGTTCGGTTCACATCACCGATGGGAAGGCTAACTCCCTAGTTAGCTGAGGATCCTTACCTTCTTACCTTCACGATGAGAACATCGTTACAGAATATGAGGTTGATTGTGCAAAAATTTAAGTTTTAACGAAAAGGTAATGCTGGAAGTTAGAGTTATATATATATTTATACTATAGCCACCTCTAACTCCCTTATTAAACATCACCCTAGAGCTTTACGTACTAAGCATAATCCTTAATGAAACCAACGTAGTTTTGTAAAATACTTTGTTGGTCCAATTTTATACTAAAAGCATTTTTAAGGCAATTCATATTTCCGGTGTACACTTGTTAGCTCTGATACCAGCTATGGGAGAACCAACATGAATTACACCGGCTCAAGTGCGCTGATCCTTTCTCAGAAGATAGCAAGGACTCAATCGCACTTCAAACAGTGTAACCCCATGGTCTGTCGGGTAAAGTCCCGATAAAACCACCTAACTCAGGATCAAAATAAGGTACCTCGCACGAAGGCGAGTCCAGAGATACAAGCATCGACAATTTTACATCACAGGTATAATATTACATTAGTTTCGGATATATATAGTAGTAAGACCTAACTAGTAAGAATTTATACAAAACCCTTTAAAGGGTGAGTATCTGCAGCGGAAAGTAAAATACGACAGTATCAGACGTCGCGGAACGGATATCGAGCTAAGCCCAAGCCCAACATCACTCGGAGGAACCTGTGTTGGCCGGGGACGGATCCCATTCCACGGACCAACCATCGGGAAGAGCATAGGGCCAGGGTACAGGCAGAGCAGAGTCCTCAGGAGGATTACCTGAAATACAGTTAAATTTGCAAGACTGAGTATTCTAATACTCAGCAAGGCTTACCCGTTTCATGGTATATGTAGCCATTTAGCTAGACTATGAAGGCTTTGTGAAAAGTACTGGGTTTGTCTTTTGCTAAAAAGCACCAAAGAGTAGGTCCTAAATTTTCAAATTTTAGCCTTCAGATTCTAGTTGATTATCCATTCTAGGTAAGCAATTATAATTACTCAAGCATGGTAGAACCTTTTAAATAAACATCATCTTTGATAATCATAAGGTTGCTCTTATTACTCTATATGGCAAAGTGATCAAGCAGTCTCGATCTCCGCGAGAAACGGACAATTCAGAATCGAATTTTCAAACCTTACAAGGGTAAACCTAACTCACACGCTTGGAACATCCAACGATTGTTCCAAAGCAACCGTTTGCCTTTCATTCTGACTCGTGGATCAGTGCCACCACAAGCGACTATAGGACCATATGCACATCCAATGTGCAGGACGTACGCCTGTAGCGCGACTACATGACCGTACTCCTGTCCGCTGTGCGGAACGTACTCCCGCACATCAGTGCGGGTGCGAAAAACCACATTACGAGTGGTGGGGGTTATGTCCACTCCTCGTGCCAATCGGTTACTAGGCTTACCGCTTACCCATAATTCACGGCATGTGGCTAGTACTTTCAAATGCTTAACCACCGCTACTACACACTGCGACCTTCTCAAACTTTTATCAACACAGACGGGGTCTCTGCCAAGGTCATAAATCATAATAACAACCCCATCCATTATCCTTATAGTGATTGCAGGAATGTAAACATTGCAACTCCTATAAAGCTCGCGAGTGACAGGCAATCACTCGACTTCTACCGGTCTTATGAGCATAGCAGCTACTCGAACTCAAGTTCTAATATACAGTACATAGGATCCTAGGAATGTGCGACTAGGGTTTCCATACAACTCCTAAGAACTTAGATGCACCAGTACAATAAATCAATATTTAAATTGCAGTGTATGAAAATAGGTTTATGTCCGGGGCTTGCCTTCGCTGGTGGGGCTGGGGTTAGAGATGTCAACACTAAAACTTTCCGAACCGTGAGGCTTCGGTTAAATCTCCGGTGACGTTCCCGGGGTCTTCAGAAATTCCTTCTTCTGGTTCCGGAATTAGCTGACAATCTCCGTCAGCGAGAGTCGTCGAGTCTACATGATATGCAAATATTATAATTTAGGGAATGCATACACTCTCATCTCATTTCACGATAAAGTTGCAATCCAATAAACAAATATTCCATTTAGCAAACCTATCATCTACTCTCCTACTGGGCAATCATTTATCGAGTACAAACTAAACTATCTAATTGCATTAAATGACATGTTTAGTTACTCTAGGCAACCAAACTAATTACATTAGATAGCATGGGGGTGATCCTAATTTACCAAACTAATTCCATTAAATACCATTAGTAGATTTTAGGAACTAGACTAATTATTCTTTAAAGAAATGGGGTCATTATTATTAAAAACTTTTGTTTTTGATCAAATAATCAAACCCTAAGTCAGGAGTGATTACTAATACTACAAAAATTAGTATAAACAGACCTAATTGAAATAATCTTATCCTAAAATTTTCAGAATATTTTATACAGTAAATAAATTAGAATAAATATTTCAATTAATTAGCACCTAGAACATATTTTATTTCCATAAAGCAAACCACTGCAATACTGGATCTATAAATTTAATTGAGTACTGGTGAAGCATGAATAAAGCTTCTGTAAATTATCAGAATTTTATATCCACAGGAACAGTGCTACAAAAATAAACAAAATCAGCACTATTATTTCAAGATCTATTTATATGTAGAGTTCCAGATAGATTCAGGTGCTGAAACTTTATGGACATGTTAAGCAACTCAGAAACATCATTCAAAAATATTTTCATAATTTTTCATGAACAGGATCTAGCATAATTTTTCATTCTTGATAGACCCCTAGTTTTTCACAGAAAAGATCCTAATAAGATTGAAATCAAATCAATCAGGTCCTTGGTCAGATTAAAACAGGGAACAGG
Source organism: Panicum hallii (assembly GCF_002211085.1). Taxonomy (NCBI): domain Eukaryota; kingdom Viridiplantae; phylum Streptophyta; class Magnoliopsida; order Poales; family Poaceae; genus Panicum; species Panicum hallii. The sequence goes on from NC_038042.1 coordinate 38,589,924, forward strand.
GAGGGGAACAGCGGCGTTTCGGTGAGGTGGCTCATCGGCGGTGGATCGGAGGTGGGGGAGGAGCTTCAGGGGGCCGAGGCGGTTCACAAGAGCCGCTTGGCGGGGGCTAGGATGGCCGGAAGGGCTGGTCCCCGCGGCGACCCGAGACGGCGGTTAGAGAGGGAGATCGACGGCGAGGTCGATTCGGTGCTCAAGGGCGGCGATGGAGGGGCTGGTGAGTGTGACGCCCTGAAAATTCACCAAATTAAATTGCGTGCTAGAGTGTTTCAAAACCGTTCGTCGTCAAAACCTTAGCCCTAACCCCTTCCGACCGACACCGAGCTTGACCACTGTCTCACCCCGCACCACTGGGCGGTCCGACGACCGCGCGCGACCGCTTTCCGCAATCAGCGCTGACGCAATCCCTTTCTCCTCGCGCAGCGCGCGAATGTCGCACGCGTGGCCGACCGGCCGCGGTCGCCGCCGCGATTGGCGCCGACGCGCCCCCTCTCTCCTTCTCCTTCTTCTTTTCCCTTTTCCCATTTCTTTTCTTTTCTTTTTTCCCCAATCTCTCTTTCTCTTTCTTTCTTTCTTTTCCTTTCTTCCCCTTTTTCCCTTTTTCTTCCCTTCTTTCTTCTTTCCCCCTCTTCCCTTCTCCCTCTCCCTTCTTTCCTCTGCCGTGCGCCCGAGCACTGGCCAGCCGTGCGCCTGCTCTGCCCGGCCGCGCCGCGACGCACGCGCACGCGCAACGCGTGGCCGTGCGCCGCGCCGCGCTGTCCGTCGCTCACGCCTCGCCCTGGCCCGCGCCTCGCCGCGCCGTGCGCGCACGCGCGCGCTCTGTTCCGCGCGTGCCGCGCCGCCCGCCGCTGGCACTCCGCCCCGCCGCGCGCGCCGTTGCTTCTCTACCTCTGTGCCAGCACAGCCCCCACGTACGACACCTCGGCGCCCTCGCCACCGCCGCACCGCGACGACCACAAGCGGCCGGAGCACCATTTATGGCGCCCCACGATGCTCGCCGGCCTCCATTGCCGCGCCCCGACCTCCACCGCCTCGAGCGCCTATAAAAGGGGCCGAAGAGCACCCCCGGCACCCCCACAACCCGCAGCGCCACCTAGCCCCTTCCCTCCTAGCCCTCAACGCCGCCACGCCGAGCCGCCTAGCGCCGCCGCCGCCTGCTCCCGTAGGCACGCCTCCTCGCTCCGTCCCGGTTCAAGGTGAGGCCGGGGATGGAATCCCCTCGCCTCCCCCTCCCTTTTTCCCCAACCCCCGGGTCGCCGTCGAGCCCTGGCCGCCGGGATTTGGCCGGCGCAGGAGCCCTGCCCCCCCTCCTCTGTTTCCCGTGGGGAGAGGAGGAAGAAGGGGCAGATTTGCCCTTAGGCCCCTCCCTTCCCCTCTATCTAGTTAAAGGCCCCTCCACCCTTTTGACCCCTTTGCAAAAAGAACCTCTTCCTTTTGCCATTTCCCAAACTAGACCCCTCCACTATATAAACTTATTCCCAAATAGGCCCCCCACACTTCCTGTTGTGACCCTAATGTTTCTAGGATTCACAAATAGGTCCTTTTCTTTTCCGGAAAGTGATGAATGAGCCCCTAGACCCCTGTTTAACCACCCGAACCCTCTTTAACTCGTCATTTTATGCGCCAAACGACCTCCGATCGACCCGAAACTTTACCACGCCCTTTTTAGTATAGTTCCAACCATGCCATTAAGAAACCACCCAAAAATATTAACCCTATCTCCATAACTAAATTATTTCCGATTCAAGCTTAACGATAAAAGCTTTTAGTTTGTTCGCTTGATTGTATGCCTGTTTGTTTGCGTCGTAGGACACGGAGTGAACGAGGAAGGTCCCGACCGTGACCAAGTGAACGAGGACCAGTTCTGCGACCCCGAACCCAAGGGACAGTGCTTCGATCAGGACCTCCCGCAAGGGTTTGATGATGGCAAGTTCAATCCCGCCCTTTGATGCATGTTTCTGTCCTAGTTTTTATAAACACAACCCAGTGGCCTGTTTTATAAAATTGCATGGTTTTGCTTGCCGGAAACATGGTAGGATAGCCACCCTTGTATGCGATAACCATACCTTGACCACCTGGTTTTATAAAGAAATGTGTGCGTGTGGGAAGGGATAAAATGTGGTTTTGAAAGATGAGTCAGACGGGATGGATGGCATTTCTGTGTGAATTGCCGTTGGTGTGCTCGTACCTGTGTGGTTGAGCGAGGAAGGGAGATATCCATCTTGTCACCCCTAAGGACCGAGTTGATGTGTCATCTCACCTAGCTTCCTGTCGTGCAAACCACTTGACCGTTGTATGGGCAACGGCTTAGCATAAATCCCACTAGTTAGTCTGATAGCCATCAGGAGAGCTGAGAGCAACGGGTGATCAAGGAGAAGGGATAAGCTCTGTGTGACTTATGCCCCGGTTAAACCTCGGAGATAGGTCGAATGACCCCTTGATGGATCCCGTGGTGGCTAGTCAGGTCTAGCTAAGGTGGGTAATGGCTTTGTTGGGATCTGCACCGACACTAAGGTGATCGTGCTGTGGTACCCCACCTGTGGGTAAAGTTGCACACCTCTGCAGAGTTAAAATCTATTCGAATAGCCGTGCCCACGGTATTGGGCAAGTTATGGTGTGGTCACATAACTAGTGTTTTCTCTCTGGGAATGGTTGGACTGGTGTGAGTTGTTTGGGAAGTATCCGGCAGTTGTGCCGTGTGCTACGGCGGACAGGGAGTCCGGTAGCAGGTTAAAACTTGGATCCTGTGTGGATCAACATCACGTGCTCCTTGGTGTTTGAAAACTTGTTTTGAAAATATTTTTAAACGAACTTTTGCATATAACCGAGTTTCCGCAAATAAACCCTAACCTTACCCTTGGATCGTCCTTTGCATTAATTTCTGTTATACCCCCTCCGTGGGTGTGATTGGACTTGCTGAGTACGTTTGTACTCACCCCATTCTTACTTTTACAGTGGAAGGCCCAGACTACATCCCCGAAGACGTCGAATAGGGTTTCGTCCTGCACCCAGTCTTGCCTGTGGTTAGGGCCACTGTTGGAGTTCCGCATGGCGCCAGACTCTGATGATCCTCTTCTCGTAGCTAGTGTAGTAGTATGGGTTTTAGTTGTAATCCTCGCGATAGTGGCGCTTCACTGCCCATTACCGCGTAGAGTTGTACGGTGATGTACCATCTGATGTAATAAAAGTGTTATCAGCCTCCTGGGACTGATAAAGCATCACTTTTATGTCTTCCCTGATGGGGGGACGCTTCAGCGAGCTTCACGGGAACAAGGCAAAGCTGCTAGAGGGGTTGGTGTGGATCAAGAAGAGGCAGGGCGAACTGTCCACGGCGGCCCGGAGCGACGGCAAGGGAGTTCAACGGCGACGGTAGTGCTCTGTCCAGGAAAAGAAGAAGGGAGCGAGTGAGCGGCGAGAGAGGGCCGCAGCAACTTGATCCAGGTTTAAATAAACAACAATCGACGGCAGGGGCATGGCATGGCGGTCGACGGCAAGCAGCTGCTGGCGGCTTGGGCAGCGGCGGAGCTGCATGGCATGCGCGGGAAAGGACAGCGGGGAGGCGCTGAGGCGGTGGCAGAGCTTCCTTGCGACACGCGGAGGGGCGCAGGAGCAGGAACTGGCCTCAGGCAGCGCAGCAACAGCGGTCAGCCGCGGCGCTGCTGCGGCGGCAGAGAGAACAGAGGAAGAAGAAGGGGGGGGGGTTGGAATCCTAGGACCCTATCTGCAATTACAGGAATTACAGGGACTTGACTGTAAAACAAAACTTCCCACTATTCTAAAGCTCAAATGAGAAAATGGTCAAAATAAAATTTGTAGAACTTTTTAAAAACTACACCTTTGCTTTAAGGTTCAAGCTCAAAAACTCAAAGAATAAGGTTTTATTTTTGAACTCTTGGGCTAAATTCAAAATTATCACGTTTTTGTCCTATTGAAGGTAAATTTCATTAGGTTTTGGACCTAAATACAAGTTTTTATGCAAGGTAATGATGACTAACATTCTTACACTTTGACCCCTAGTAGAAGTGAGAGTTACATTTGTAATTCAAAATTTTTGCACAAAAGGACTTGTACTTTTGAGAAATTACACATAAAGCCTTATTTTCACACACTTCACTCAATTTCACATAATTCAACACATACATTACAACTTCTCCCTCTATTTGCTACATTCAGACACCTATGGTGTCACACTAAACTCCTCATGGCTGGCTTCATTAAAGAAGTGATTGATCCAGAGTGGGTAGCTAATCCCGTCCTTGTAAGGAAAAAGAATAATGAATGGAGAATGTGCGTTGATTACACCGATCTCAACAAGCATTGCCCAAAGGATCACTTCGGGCTACCGCGCATTGATCAAGTCGTTGACTCGATGGCGGGTTGTGTACTCCTTTTTTTCCTTGATTGTTATTCAGGATATCACCAGATTGCACTCAAGGAGGAAGATCAGATCAAAACCGCGTTCATCACCCCAGTTGGGACATACACTTACAAAACTATGTCTTTTGGGTTGAAAAACGCAGGAGCAACCTACCAGCGCGTGATTCAAATGTGCTTTGCCGATCAGCTGCATCGGAATGTTGAAGCCTACGTGGATGACATGGTCATCAAGACCAGGAATCTCGACGGCCTGATTGCAGACTTGGAAGAGATGTTCCGCAGCCTACGCAGTTTTCGGTGGAAGCTCAACCTAACTAAATGCGTTTTCGGAGTATCATCAATTATATTGCTCGGGTTCATCGTCAGCAACCGGGAAATTGAAGCCAACCCTATGAAGATTTCAGCCATCACTGATATGGGGGCTCCAGCCACAATCAAAGATGTGCAAAAGCTAACAGGTTGTATGGCAACCCTGAACAGGTTCATCTCCCGGCTCGGGGAGAGAGGACTACCCTTCTTCAAGCTCCTGAAATACCAAGACAAGTTCTAGTGGATGGAGGAGGCCGAGCAAGCCTTGCAAGACCTGAAGCATCACCTTCAGTCTCCTCCGGTCCTTACAGCACCATTGCCAGGAGAAGATCTACTACTCTACATTGCGGCAACAACTCATGTTGTTTGCAGTGCTATTGTAGTCGAGCGCAACGAGGAAGGCCATGCATTTGGGGTGCAGAGGCCTGTGTACTTCGTCAGCGAGGTACTCTCCGAATCCAAGGTACGATACCTGGTAGTTCAGAAACTTTTATATGCAATTCTAATTACATAAAGAAAGCTGCGCCATTACTTCGACGAGTACAAGATCACTGTGATTACGGATTTTCCGTTGGCGGATATTCTCCATAATCAAGATGCCACGGGGCGTATATCAAAGTGAGCAGTGGAACTGGGGGCTTTGTCTATCAACTTCAAGCCACGCACTGCAATCAAGTCTCAAGCTCTAGTCGATTTTATGGCTGAGTGGAGAGAGAATCAAATTCCAACTCCAGTCAAGAAGCCAGAGCACTGGACCATGTACTTTGATGGGTCCCTTAAGCTCGATGGCGGCTGTGTTGGAGTCCTATTTATTTCTCCAAGAGGCGAACAACTAAAGTATGTCCTCTAGATTCTTTGGGAGGTATCCAATAATGAAGCCGAGTATGAGGCATTGCTTCACGGGCTACATTTGGCGATATCACTAGGCATCAAGCGACTACTTGTATATGGCGATTCACTTCTTGTCATTCAGCAAGTCAACAAAGAGTGGGACTGCAACAAGAAGACAATGGACGCTTATGTACAAGAAGTGCGCAAGCTGGAAAATAAATTTTCTGGCCTCGAGGTTCATCATGTGGTACAGGAGCATAATGTGGGCGCAGATGTACTGTCCAAGCTAGGATCCACCCGCGCACAGGTTCCAGCAGGAGTCTTCATCCAGGAGCTGAAACAGCCATCCATCAAGTCCTCACCTTAGGTAACCACTGATGTTGGCCTTCATCAGCCTGATCGGGAGGTTATGACGCTTGGAAAGGACTGGAAAGAGGCTTATATCAACTTCATCCGGGATCAAAGACTGCAGCGGGTATGGATGCAAGAAGCGCAGAGGCAGCTTGTGTCATGCGTAGAAGCAAAGGTTTCGTCCTAGTCAACAGTAAGCTCTACCAGCGGGGCGCATGATCAGGAATGCTCATGAAGTGTGTCACGAGAGAAGACGGCTACGACATACTGCGGGAGATACATGAGGGCGTTTGTAGCAACCATGCAGCTTCAAGAACGCTAGTGGGGAAAGCATACAGAGCTGGTTTCTGGTGGCCCACCGCAGTGTCTGATGCTAAGGACCTTGTGTGGAGATGCCAAAACTGCCAATTCTTTGGCAAGCAATCTCACGTCCTAGCTCACAGTCTCATCACCATACCGCCATCCTGACCGTTCGCTTGCTGGAGCCTTGATATGATTGGGCCCTTCACAACGGCGCCAGGTGGTTTCACCCATGTATTGGTGGCTATCGACAAGTTTACCAAGTGGATCGAGTACAAGCCGATAGCCAAGCTCACACCAGATCGAGTTGTTGACTTCATCTCTGATATCTTGCATCGCTTCGATTTCCCAAATACTATCATTACAAACCTGGGTTCAAATTTCACAGCCAACCAGTTTTGGGAGTTCTGTGAAAATACGTGCATCGAGGTCAAATATGTCTCTGTTGCACACATGTGACACCCTAGGTGTTAAATAGAGCAAGCCAATAGGAAGAATGTTTGGTGTGGATTAAATTGTGTGAAAATTGAGCAAAGTTATGAAAATAAGGGTATTTGTGTAAATTTATGAAAGTACAAGTCCTTTTATGTAAATTAGTTGAAGTATAAAAGTAACATCCAAATTTACCAAGGGTCAAAATGTAAAAAGGTGTAAGTCATCATGACATGTCATAAATACTTGCAATTAGGTCCAAAGTTATAAGAAATTTACCTTGATAAGGACAAAACTTATTTAAGTTTGATTTGAGTGCAAAATGGTAAAATAAAGCATTGTGCTTTAGATTTTTGAACTTGAACCCTAAAGCAAAGTAGTAGGATTTGAAAAACTCTACAACTTCTATTCTGGTCATTTCCTCATTAGAGCTTTGGATCAGTGGGAAAATTCAGTTTACAGTGAGATCCCTGAGATTTTTGCAAATTCCACGGAAGTCCTTCGGACCCCCTTCCCTCTTCTTCCTCCTCTGGCACCTGCCCTGCTCCTCTGCTGCTGGTCGTCAGAGCCGCTCACCGCCGCTCCAGCTCCTCCCCGGCGCCACCTCCTGCTACCTTCGCCTCCACGCGTCGCCCCCAGCCCGGCCACCGCCCTAGCTCCTCCTCCCTGGCCCTCTCACGCGCGTGCCACGCCGCCCCGTGGCTCTGCCGTCCGCCGCCTCGCCGCCGCAGCAGCCGCCCGTGCATGCCCCATCGCCCCCTCTCTTCTGGGTCAAGAGCTTCACCAGCTCCTTCTCTCCCCATTCCACTCCCTTTTTTGCTCTTCACTCGCTCAGAGCCCAGAACACCACCGCCGCCTCCTTCTTCCACTCCAGCGATCCTCTGTCCGCCGTGGGCCACCGCCATCCGCCTCCCTGATGAGGACATCGCCACTAACGATACATCCACACCTACACGAGTATCTACTTCAACAACACCTCTTGGTCCTATTACTCGCACTCGTGCTCGTCGGCTTACCCATCAAGTAAGTTCACTCTTAAGCTCAGGTTCATCATATTTAGAGAATGGAGACATGTGCACTCTTGTTTTACTTAGAAACAATGGATTGGATCAAAAGGGAAGAGGCATCGCGCAGGCTGGATTCGGACTGCAGGACAGACACGAGTTGTGACGGCCGCCATGACTTCATCCGGAATCTGTTTTAGTCGGTCGTGTACTTTCTGGAAATCTTATCAAATCTACTTTCCAACGGATCTAGAATCACCTCCATATCTATTCGGAGTCAACCGCAATCCTAGATTTACTACAGAGTCATTTTCAGCCACGGTGCTGCGTCACCCTAATTTGGCCCAACGGGCCGTGTATCAAGTTGAGTCCAAGACGGATGCGTCCTAGGGTTGGAACACGACCCCAGCACCCTTATGGTTATTCTCCCACTTCTTTGTAACCTTTAGCCACCGTCAAGAACACTCGGTTTTGTTAGATGCAAGTTTAGCTTTTGCTACTTCCTTGCAGACGCGCGTGCTGATCCAGCCGCCCGTCCACTTGTTTTCGGAACCCCATCAATATTGAGATTCGGTTTGAGACCTTCAATTACATCTCGTAATTTCAGTACTTGTTCTACTTGTTCTTGCTAGTTCTTCGACTGCTTGCAGGACGAGTGCCCTAGTGGCCGGGTGTCGTGCTCCACAAGATCGCGGCAACCAAAGGAGGTGGTGTATCAGTTGCTAAGGCGCAGCATCCTTGGAAGGTTGTAGTCGGGCCGTGAACGTCGTCTCCTCCATCAATCGAGTTATTCCACGCCTCTCATCGAAAGATCAGGAACAAACCCTAACGGGTTCACATCAGTTGGTAATCAGAGCAAGGTTGTTCGGTGAGAGACTTCCAATCCTTCGCTATTTTTATTTTCCTACAGTCCACAAAAAGCCAAAAATAGTAGAATTTTTTTTCCCACCGCAATCCTATAGACCCTTTTGAGCCTTTACTAGTACTGCTTAGTTAGGGCTTGTTGAGTTTTCGGCTGCATCGGTTGTGTCGAGTTGCTGGTCTTAGTTGTAGTCCTTTAGAGTTTCGAGTTTTTGTCACGTTTGGTCACGTACGCTGCCTTTTCATCACTGTTTTGGCCGAATCAGAATACACTTTGGCTGTGAAGTTCGACTTGGAATCGGTTAAGCGCGTGTTGGCCGAGACCGACTTGAATTCGGGTAACCTATTCATCTTGCGGTTGCCGAATCTGAGTGCCTCTTTGTTATTAAGTCTGAGTTGAATTCGGTGCTGGTTGAATCTGAGTCCGAACTGTGCACTAGAGGCAATAACACTTCCCACATATATTTAAGTGTTCGGCCTCTTTTAATTACCTGTATACCCCTACTCTTTCTGGCAAAAGTGTGTGTGGTGACGTGCTCACATGTATTCCTTTGTTCACAGAATCTATTTTTGAGGTTCCCCTGAAAAAAAGAAAGAAAATAAAAAAAAGAAAAAAAGGATAAGTGTTAAAAAAGAAAACAAAACAAAAAGAAGCAAGGGGCTAATTCATTGCGTTTGTTTTTCCCTTCTATTCGGAGTGGTGCTTTGTGACTTCCTTTGTGTCCAGACTCGCGTCTCTAGCACGGTCTAGACTAGGACCAGCACAGTACCACCGTTGAACGATTATTCAGCTTGCTTTTGTGACTAACGTGGTGCTAGTACTTCCTTGTTCCAGCCCACCTACAGCTCCACATATTCGGCTACAGCTCCACAGGTCTTGTTGCTGCAGCGCTAAAACACTTCATTCCACGGTTGCGGACTTGTTAGTTGCCGTCCCCTCCTAGCAGCAAGATAAGAATTGGTAAGACCTTGTGCAACAGGTTGAGAGTGAGCGCTTTGCAGTAGCTACACCCTATTAGTTGTAGGGATTTTACTACTTCACTTGTTTTTCTTGTTGTCCTTGTGTTTCTCACCATGGCAGGCTCCAAGGAGGAGGATCATAGCTTGCATCAGTCTCCATGTACTAGGGGCATCATACAACATTTTGAAAGGCAAGTGCAGCGGCACACAGAGGGACTTGATAATGATATGCAGGTGACGAATGAAAAGATTGGACAATTGGAGGCTACGCAGATTGCCACCAACACCAAGCTTACAGGCCTGGAGACAGCGGTCGGCAATATTGACAAGAGTCTCGATGCTCTTTTGCGGCATTTTGATGAGCTCCATGCGAAGACCAACGAACAGCGTGATGATTGGGCGGATGAATATATTGCTGATACTGAACAGGATGAACAAGACGCTCGCCATCGCCGCCAGCTATGCACTAATCGTAGAGGTATGGGTGGTTTTCGCCGCCGTGAGGTACGCAACAATGATGATGCTTTCAGCAAGATTAAATTTAAGATACCTCCTTTTGATGGTACATATGATCCTGATGCATACATTACTTGGGAAATTGCTGTTGATCAAAAGTTTGCATGCCATGATTTTCCTGAGAATGGGCGTGTTACAGCTGCTACTAGTGAGTTTACTGATTTTGCTTCTGTTTGGTGGATAGAACATGGCAAGAAAAATGCTGATGACATGCCACAAACTTGGGATGCTTTGAAACGGGTCATGCGGGCTAGATTCATTCCTTCTTACTATGCACATGATCTGTTACATAAGTTACAACAATTGAGGCAGGGCACTAGAAGTGTAGAAGAATATTATCAGGAATTGCAAATGGGTATGCTACGTTGTAATTTAGTGGAGGGTGAGGAACCTGCTGTGGCTAGATTTTTAGGCGGGTTAAATAGAGAAATTCAGGACATTCTTGCGTATAAAGATTATACTAACGTAACCCATTTGTTCCATCTTGCTTGTAAAGCTGAAAGGGAGGTACAAGGATGACGTGCTAGTGCTAGGTCTAATGTTTCTGCAGGTAAATCTACATCATGGCAGCCACGCACGACTACTTCTATGGGCGGACGTGCACCTGTACCAGCTCCTTCACCGAGTCGTACAGCAGCATCTTCTCCATCCAGCGACAAGCCACGTGCTCCTCCCACCACTTCAGCAACCAAGACTGTCCAGAAGCCAGCCGCTAGTGCTTCCTCAGTTGCATCCACGGGTAGAACAAGGGATGTCCAGTGTCATCGGTGCAAGGGCTTTGGGCACGTGCAGCGTGACTGTCCTACCAAGCGCGTTTTGGTGGTCAAAGATGATGGTGCGTATTCCTCTGCTAGTGATTTTGATGATGATACACTTGCTTTGTTTGCTACTGACCATGCAGGTAATGAGGGACCACCAGACGAACATATTGATGCAGGGGCAGCCGAACACTACGAGAGTCTCATTGTGCAGCGTGTGCTTAGTGCACAAATGGAGAAGGCGGCGCAAAATCAGCAACACACGCTGTTCCAAACTATGTGTGTCATTAAAGAGCGTTCTTGTCGTATGGTTATTGATGAAAGTAGCTGCAACAATTTGGCTAGCAGCAAACTGGTGGAGAAGCTTGCACTCAGCACCAAACCACACCCACACCTGTATCACATTCAATGGCTAAACAACAGTGGTAAGGCTAAGGTAACGAGGCTGGTGCGCATTAATTTTGCAATCGGGTCATATCATGATTTTGTTGAGTGCGATGTTGTGCCTATGCAAGCTTGCCATATTCTGCTCGGTAGGCCTTGGCAATTTGATACGGATTGTGTGCATTATGGTAGATCAAATCAGTTTTCGCTCTTGCACCATGATAAGAAAATTGTGTTGCTTCCTATGTCTCCTGAAGCTATTGTGCGTGATGATACTGCTAGAGCTGCCAAAGCTAAAAGTGAGACCAATAAAATTGTCAAGTCGGTTGCTAATAAGCAAGATGAGATATGCTTGAAAGGGACTTGCTTGCTTGCTACTAAATCTGATATTAATGACTTGATTGCTACCATTTCTGTTGCATATGCTTTGGTGTGCAAAGATGCTTTGATTTCCATTCCTGATATGCAGCACTCTTTGCCCCTGCTGTCGCTAACGTTTTGCAGGATTATTCTGATGTGTTTCCAAGTGCAATACCAGCGGGGCTGCCACCAATACGAGGGATTGAGCACCAAATTGATCTGATTCCAGGAGCATCGCTGCCCAACCGTGCACCGTACAGGACCAATCCGGAAGAAACGAAAGAGATTTAGCGACAAGTGCAAGAACTACTTGACAAAGGTTATGTACGTGAGTCCCTTAGTCCTTGTGCTGTTCCAGTTATTTTAGTTCCCAAGAAAGATGGAACGTGGCGTATGTGTGTCGATTGTAGAGCTATTAACAATATCACAATTCGATATCGACATCCTATTCCACGTTTGGATGATATGCTTGATGAATTGAGTGGTGCTGTTGTGTTTACCAAAGTTGATTTGCGTAGTGGGTACCACCAGATTCGCATGAAACTGGGAGATGAATGGAAAACTGCTTTCAAAACTAAGTTCGGGTTATATGAGTGGTTAGTCATGCCTTTTGGGTTAACTAATGCACCTAGTACCTTTATGCGATTAATGAACGAGGTTCTGCGTGCTTTCATTGGCAAATTTGTTGTGGTCTACTTTGATGATATATTGATTTACAGCAAATCCATGGAGGCACATCTTGATCATTTACGTGCTATTTTTACTGCTTTACGTGATGCACGTTTATTTGGTAACCTTGAGAAGTGCGTCTTTTGCACAGATCGAGTATCTTTTCTTGGTTATGTCGTCACTCCATAGGGAATTGAAGTTGACCAAGCCAAGGTGGAAGCTATTTAGGGATGGCCTGTACCAAAGACCATCACACAGGTGCGGAGTTTTCTAGGACTTGCTGGGTTCTATCGTCGCTTCGTGAAGGATTTCAGTACCATTGCGGCACCGTTGAATGCGCTTACGAAGAAGGGGTGCCCTTTTCTTGGGGAACCACACAAGAGAATGCGTTCACCATGTTGAAAGATAAGTTGACACATGCACCTCTCCTCCAACTTCCTGATTTTAATAAGACCTTTGAGCTTGAATGTGATGCTAGTGGAATTGGTTTGGGTGGTGTTTTGTTACAAGATGGTAAACCTGTTGCATATTTTAGTGAGAAATTAAGCGGACCTGTTCTGAATTATTCTACTTATGATAAGGAATTGTAAGCTCTTGTGCGCACATTAGAAACATGGCAGCATTATTTGTGGCCCAAAGAGTTTGTTATCCATTCTGATCATGAATCTTTGAAACATATTCGTAGTCAAGGAAAACTGAACCGTAGACATGCTAAGTGGGTTGAATTTATTGAATCTTTTCCTTATGTCATCAAACACAAGAAAGGGAAAGAGAACGTCATTGCTAATGCTTTGTCTAGGCGATATACTTTGTTGACACAACTTGATTGCAAGATTTTTAGTTTGGACACAATTAAAACACAATATGTGGATGATGCTAATTTTAAGGATGTTTTGCTGCATTGTAAGGATAGAAAAGCATGGAACAAATTCATCGTCAATGATGGGTTTGTGTTTCGAGCTAACAAGCTATGCATTCCAGCTAGCTCCGTTCGTTTGTTGTTGTTACAGGAAGCGCATGGAGGTGGCTTGATGGGGCATTTTGGAGCAAAGAAGATAGAGGATGTACTTGCTGGTCATTTCTTTTGGCCAAAAATGAGAAGAGATGTGGAGCGATTTGTTGCACGCTGCACTACATGTCAAAAATCTAAGTCACGTTTATATCCGCATGGTTTGTATATGCCTTTACCAGTTCCTAGTGCTCCTTGGGAGGATATTTCTATGGATTTCATGTTGGGATTGCCTAGAACTAGGAAGGGACGTGATAGCATTTTTGTGGTTGTAGATAGATTTTCCAAGATGGCACACTTTATTCCATGTCATAAAACTGATGATGCTGCACATTTTGCTGATTTGTTCTTTCGAGAAATTGTTCGTTTGCATGGTGTGCCAAACACAATTGTTTCTTATCGTGATGCCAAATTTCTTAGCCACTTTTGGTGAACTTTATGGGCACAATTGGGAACTAAGCTTCTATTTTCTACCACTTGTCATCCCCAAACTGATGGTCAAACTGAAGTTATTAATCGAACCTTGTCTACCATGTTAAGGGCTATTTTAAATAAGAATATTAAGTTGTGGGAAGAATGTTTGCCTCATGTTGAGTTTTCTTATAATCGTTCCATGCATTCTACTATAAAGATGTGCCCTTTTGAGATTGTTTATGGCTTGATTCCTTGTGCTCCTATTGATTTAATGCCTTTGCCCACTTCTGAAAAATTGAACTTTGATGCTAAGCAACGTGCTGAACTGATGTTAAAACTGCATGAAACAACTAAAGAAAACATTGAGCGCATGAATTCTAAGTATAAGCTTGCTGGTGATAAAGGTAGAAAGCAATTGATTTTTGAACCTGGTGAATTGGTTTGGTTGCACTTGAGAAAGGATAGGTTTCCTGCTTTGAGAAAATCTAAATTGATGCCTCGGGCTGATGGACCGTTTAAAGTGCTAGAACGAATTAATGATAATGCATATAAGTTAGACCTGCCTATGGATTTTGGGGTTAGTCCCACATTTAACATTGCAGATTTGAAGCCATATTTGGCAGAGGATGATGAGCTTGAGTCGAGGACAACTCAAATGCAAGAAGGGGAGGATGATGAGGACATCGCCACTAATGATACATCCACACCTACACCAGTATCTACTTCAACAACACCTCTTGATCCTATTACTCGCGCTCGTGCTCGTCGGCTTACCCATCAAGTAAGTTCACTCTTAAGCTCAGGTTCATCATATTTAGAGAATGGAGACACGTGCACTCTTGTTTTACTCAGGAACAATGGATTGGATCAAAAGGGAAGAGGCATCGCGCAGGCTGGATTCGGACTGCAGGACAGACACGAGTTGTGACGGCCGCCATGACTTCATCCGGAATCTGTTTTAGTCGGTCGTGTACTTTCTGGAAATCTTATCAAATCTACTTTCCAACGGATCTGGAATCACCTCCATATCTATTCGGAGTCAACCGCAATCCTAGATTTACTACAGAGTCATTTTCAGCCACGGTGCTGCGTCACCCTAATTTGGCCCAACGGGCCGTGTATCAAGTTGAGTCCAAGACGGATGCGTCCTAGGGTTGGAACACGACCCCAGCACCCTTATGGTCATTCTCCTACTTCTTTATAACCTTTAGCCGCCGTCAAGAACACTCAGATTTTGTTAGATGCAAGTTTAGCTTTTGCTACTTCCTTGTAGACGCGCGTGCTGATCCAGCAGCCCGTCCACTTGTTTTCGGAACCCCATCAATATTGAGATTCGGTTTGAGATTTCAGTACTTGTTCTACTTGTTCTTGCTAGTTCTTCGATTGCTTGCAGGATGAGTGCCCTAGTGGCCGGGTGTCGCGCTCCACAAGATTGCGGCAACCAAAGGAGGTGGCGTATCGGTTGCTAAGGCGCAACATCCTTGGAAGGTTGTAGTCGGGCCGTGAAGGTCATCTCCTCCATCAATCGATTATTCCACGCCTCTCATCGAAAGATCAGGAACAAACCCTAATGGGTTCACATCACTCCCATTGCGCACTACAACCCCCTGGGAAGCTTCTCCTCACCTCACTAACGCTCCCAAGCCACTCCCCGTGGCCTGATTTCCACCAGAACCACCCCACCGCCGTTACCTTCTCGCCGGTAAGCTTCTGTTGCCGTCGAACCTCTACCTCCTCCCCTTCTCCGTCCAATCCGACCACCCCAATAGCTTCCCCTCCTCCTGCTGTAGCTATCAGACCCGAGCTTGGCCGCCTTCCTCGCCGGGAAGCCCCTTGCCGACGAGCTCCTCCGCGCCGCCGCTTCGGCCACCGTGGGAACCCCACCTCCGGCCATCCCCTCTGCCTCCCAAGCCTACCCCCGGATGCGCCTTGAGCTCCTGGTGCTCGTGGGCTAGTCCTTCTCCACCCCCCGTCGCTTCCCTCGCCGGAATTTGGCCGGCGATGCTCCTGCCTTCTTCGCCGACGAGCCAAGCCCCCCAATTCAAAAGTTGTGAACTTCAAAAATGTGTAGAAAATTGTAGAAACTTCAGAAAAATGTCAAATCAGTTGGGTTTAAATCTTTGTGTTAAATACTACCACTTTTGTATCATGAGATGAAAATGTGTATTTTGTGCTGTGTTTAAATTAGTAGATAAGGGGTACTTTAATTAGATCTTTTTATTCCTAGCAATGCTGAGGCTCAAATTTGAAACATGAGATGTGTATGCCATAAGTAGTGTTGTGTAAAATTTAGAAGCCTGGAACAGCTCTCTAGCTAGGATGTTTAAATAACTTTGCTTTATGTTAATAAAAATTTCATGATTTAGTTCTAGATGCATTTTTGCATATTTATGGCTGAAAATTTCACATTAGCCTTATTTTAGCATCTCTAATCCTAGATAAAAGTTTGAGAGTCAGAAACCTAATGTAGCTTCAACAATGAATTTAAGTTTAGATTCAAAGAAAATTCATGAACAATAGCTCTAGTTCATGAAAAATTATGATAATATTTTGAGGTGTTGTTCTTGAGTAGTGTAACATGTCCACAAATTCTCAACCTATGATCAGGTGTAGAACAACTAGCATGAATAGGACATGATATGATAATGTTATATTCCTAATTAATCAAAGTAAGTCTATAATTAAATAATAACCTAGGGTTATTAAAGATAATTAGCTAGGCAAATAAATGAAGTTATTAAGTGTAATTAATTTAATTGTTTAATATAACCAAACATGCTACCTCATGCAGTTAGTTAAATGTTTAGGGTAACCAACCATGTTACTTAATGTAACTAAGTAAATTGGTTAATACCCGATAAATGACTGTCCAGTAAAGGAAAATTGTATTGTTTGCTAGTATGTAATGTTAATTTCATTGGATTGCAACTTTATTGTGAAACAAAATAGAAATCTATACATTTTCTAAACTGCATCATTTACATCATATGTAGACTCGACGCTTCTCGCCGACGGAGACTATCAGATTCTTCCGAAATCCGAAGTGGAAATCTCTGAAGACCTTGGGAACGTCATCGGAGAATTAACTGAAGCCCCGAACCCAAGTTCGGAAGAATTTGTTAACGTCTCTGACCCCAGCCTCGCCAGTGAAGGCAAGCCCCGGACATAAACCCACTACTTATTTACACTGCAATCTACATTTATATATATATACTTGTGCATTAAGTTCTTAGGGATTGTCTGGAAACGCTAGTTGCATATTCCTAGGAACCGATGTACTGAATATTAGAACCTGAGTTTGAGTAGTGCTATGCTAATAGGACCGGTAGAAGTCGAGTAATTTCCTGTCACTCGCATGATATAGAAATTTGTTGCTTACAATACTACAATCACTATAAGGATGACGGACGGGGTTATGTGTAGTATCTTGAAAAGAAATGATACCCCGTCTGTGTTGATGAATTTGGTTAAGGTCGTAGTGTGTGGTAGTGGCAGTTAAGCATTTGAAAGTACTAGCCACATGCCGTGAAATATGGTAAGCGGTAAGCCTAGTAACCAATCGGCCCGGCAAGTGGACTCATCCCCCACCACTCGACTTTTATTTTATGTTTGCACGCACCGACGTGTGGGAGTATGTTCTGCAGAGCAGACGGGAATACGATCATACAGTCGCGTTGTAGACATATATCCTGCATATTGGATGTGCGTATGGTCCTGCAGTCGCTTGTGGTGGCTTTGTTCCACGACCCGGAATGAAAGGCAAACGGTTGCTTCGGAACGACCTGTTGGTGTTCCAAGCGTGTGAGTTAGATTTACCTTGCAAGGGTTGAAATTCGATTCAGAATCGTCCGTTTCTCGTGGAGATTGAGACTGCTTAATTCTTCTGCCACATAGAGTAACAAGAGAAATCTTATGAGTAATACTGAGATATGTTTTAAAGAGGCTCTACCTTGCTTGAGTAGTTATAGGTGCTTACCTAGAATGGTTAAAGGAACTAGAAACTGAAAGCTAAAATATGAAATTAAGGATCTACTCTTTATTGCTTCTCAGCAAAAGCTAAACCCAGAACCTTTGCAAAGCTTCATGGTCTAGTTATGGGCTAAGTATACCCTAATTCCGGGTAAGCCTTGCTGAGTATTAGAGTACTCAGCCTTGCAATATGATTTTATTTCAGGTAATGCCACTGAAGACCCTACCCTTCCCATGCCTTGGCCCTATGCTTTGCCTGATGGTTGGTCCATGGAGTGGGACCCGTCCCCGGCCAACACTGATCTTAACGAGTGATGTCATGCCATAGCTTAGCATGATGTCCGTACTGGCGACGTGTACAGTTGTCGTACTTTAAACTCCGCTGCCGTAAACTTGAATCTTTAAACGGGTTTGTAATAATTTCTATCAGTTTAGAACTTATGCTATTCTGGAAACTCTTGTAATATAAGTGCTTGTGATGTAAAATATGATGGCAATTGTATCTCTGGACTCGCCTTCGTGCGAGGTACCTTGTTGGATCCTGCTTTCGGTGGTTTATCGGGACGTTACCCGACAGGCCAAGGGGTTACACTGTTTGAAGTACGATTGGAGCCTTTGAGAGAGGACTTGCGTACTTGAGCCAGTGTAATTCAGGTTGGTTCTGCCACAATACCCAAGGGCCAATGGTCAAGTCAAGAGGGCGAATGGCATGATAATTGATGGCCTCAAGAAAAGACTTTATGATGAAAACAACAAGAAAGGAGAAAAGTGGATACACGAGTTGCCACATGTCGTCTGGGGGCTCAGGACTCAGCCGTCCAAAGCCACAGGACAAACATCATTCTTCCTTGTCTACGGCTCTGAATCCATCTTACCGGCCGACATTATGTGGAAATCCCCAAGGGTTGAAATGTACAATGAAAGCGAGGCGGATGAAGCGAGGCAGTTAGAGCTCGACTCTGTCGAAGAGGCTCGATGCACTGCTCTTGTTCAGTCAGCATGATACCTGCAGGGGATCCGGCGATATCATGATTGCAACATGAGGGAACGGTCGTTCAGTATAGGCGATTTTGTCCTACGCCGCATCCAAGACGAGTCCAGCTTACACAAGCTCAACTCAAAGTGGGAAGGTCCGTTCGTTGTCAAGCAGGTTACAAGACCGGGGTCGTATCGACTACAATACCCCGAGGGCCAAGATATCCCGAATTCTTGGAACATTCAGAACCTGCGCAAGTTCTACCCATGAGGAAGCGTGCGGGGATAGCTGCTCTCTGGACGCCTAGGCAGCCTTTTTTCTTCCGAATTAATTTGGAGGCTACGTGTCATAAAATTCAGAATGTAAATTTTTCTGTTAAACAGACGGAGGCTACGGTCACGTTCATGTTTTATAAATCGACTCCTTGTCATGAGTTTTGACGGAGGCTACGGCCACGTTCATGTTTTATCGACTTCTTGTTATAAGTTTTGATGGAGGCTACGGCCACGTCCATGCTTTATATGAACCGACTTTCACCATGACTTTTGATGGTCGTTTGCGATGATGATCGCGTTTTTCCCAACAAGTTCGACCCGTTCGATTGGTTTATACCTAGCTTGTTGGACGGGCTCACACGAGGAGCTATTTCGACTACGCCCAAAGTTGTTGCACTCAGGGTAGTTTCGATCTCTTGCCATAAGCACGGCAGTCACGTGACGATGCTCGCTTTCTTTCCTAACTGGTTAGACCTGCTCGTTCGGGTTATACCTAACTTGTTGGATGGGTTCTTACTCGGAGCTACCTCGACTACTTCCAGGGTCGCTGCACCCGTGGTAGTGTCTACTACTTAGCTTTTGAACTTGGATGACAATTCAGTCAAAACACATACAAGTAGAGACATCAAAGACAATTATATACAAGGAAACGAGTACTTGTTTTTACATCTTAATCCTGCAGTACACTCTTTACTATCTCTTCTGCTATAGGTTGGGCTTCTTGGAGGTACTCGTTGAATTGTTCTTCAGAACACTCCGCAGCCACACCCTGCACAAATGCTTCTAGTCGAGCCTCCGACCAAAAGGATTTCACAAAGGAAAGAGCATGGCTGACACACGCGACCGGGGCTTCAGTGAGGAACTTGACGACCTTTTGCGGTGCCCCGAGAAGTTGCTCCAGCAAGGGCCGCTCGCCTACTTCGCCGTCTTCTTGTGGGTCCACCATATGCACAAGCTTCTTGGCAGCTCCACTGAGGTCCTCCAGCTCCTTTTGCCGCTGCTCCTTCTCCTCGCCCAGCATCTTGATCTGCTGAAGGCAATCGGTGAATTGTCGTTCAGTGTCGGCAATTACCTTCTCCAGCTTCTTGACATCATCTATGCGGCGATACAGCATATTCTTCACGTCAGTAAGCAGCTCTTCTTTATATGTTAAAATTTTTCTAAGCTCTGTGGTGAAGATTTTTTCAGAATCCAAGATAAACTTTTGAGTGAAAGTACTCGAGGGAAGAAAGGGCTTGCCTTGGTGTGCCTTCTTCTATTCCTTGAGTTGTTCCTGGAGTTCGGAGTTGGCCTTCTTGGGATTGCGGAGATCGTTCTTGAGGAGCCACGTCTCTCGAGTTCGCTCCTGCTTCAGCTTGTCAAGTTCTCTCTGAAGATAAATGTTCGTCGTCAGCTCTTCGGATATGCATTTTTCCTTCGCAGCAAGCTCCTGGTGGCCACTCACGACTGCTTTCAGCTTTTTGGTCTTCTTCTGTGAGTGCTTGATCACATCCTGCATAAGGGGGAAGATTAAGTGAAAGGATCTCAAGATGCCTAGAGGGGGGTGAATAGGCAAATCTGAAACTTAAAACACTTTAGACAATGTCAGTAACACAGATGTCCGGATACTCCGGATATATGTTCGGATACTCCAGGTTTTGTGTCCGGAGTTTCCGAAAATATGGTCCAGAGAGTCCGGGTATGAAACAATGTATGCACTAACAAGATATTGATGCTGTAATTTAGATCGAGTAAATTTAGGCAAGCTACTAGTAGTAAGAAGCACAAGAAGAAGACAGAATTTGTTTCCCGAAGTTCACTCCCAAAGGAGCTACATCTCCGTTGAGGAAGGATTCAAGAGACGGTGCTCAAGAACCCCTATGCTCCTCTTCCAAGGGTGAGACCAACGCTCAAACCCAAGGATACTTACTATGTGTTCCTCCGTGAGGAATGAAGATTACAAACTTCTTGTAGTGCTCACAACTTGCTTGAACACTCACAAGCGACACCTAGCCGTCTAGGAGCTTGAAGCTCCAAGAGTAATAAACTTGAATCCATCGGCTAAGGATGCTGTGCTCAAGAGATGGAATGGAAGCTTGCTAGCACGAATCTTTTCTCTTGCAACTATCTCACTTGATTCCCCTAAGAAAATCACTCAAGAATGGAAGAGGGGAAGTGAGAGAGCTCTCCTTTTGCTTGCTGGCGTGTTCTGGTTCAAATGAGCAAGAAAGAGAGAAATGAAGGGGTATGGGGGGTATTTATACCTCCTCTCACAGAAAACTAGCCGTTGGGTGAAGGGTACCCGGATACTCCGGGTATATGTCCGGACACTCCGGATATAAGGATCCAGAGACTCTGTTCCTAGACAAACTTCAGATGAGTAACAGTTAACCGAAGACTCCAGGTGACTGTCCGGATACTTCGGATCACAATGTCCGGACATTCCGGACATTGAACCGGACAGTCCGGATTAAACATGGATTTTCACAAGAAGGCTGTTTTTAGTGGTAGGTTTGATTCTCATGACTTTTGTAGGTTCTCTTGAGCACAACTACCACATCAACACCTGTGGATCAAAGTCCCTCTTGATAGTACGGCGTTCCTATACTCCATTTCAATATAAAATCTAATTCTTCAAGTAAATTTGAAACACCGCTTTTCATTTCCCTTTTTGAGGGGTCATGTTTTTGTAATACGCTTTGCTTCATCATTCTTAGCCCCTGCACACATGCTTGATAACATGATTAGATATACATGTGCTTTGTCATCTTCCACCAAAACCCACTAAGGGGCCTAGATATCTTTCAACCTCCCCCTTTTTGGTGATTGATGACAACCCACATGTATTTCATTTAAAAATCATAAAGAAGTAAACTTAAGCATATAAAGAGCTCCCCCTTAATGTATGCCATGAATTTGAATTTCAAATTGACTTCTCAAAAGTCAAAGTTGGCACATTATGAAGAACACATGAAAAACTCTTTATACATTTTACAGTGGGGTGAGCAGGTGTGTGCTAAAACAATGTGTGATGCAAATGACAGGTTATGCACTTAAGGAGAATTTGTGTTGGCTGCAAGAACCCCGGAGACTCCGGGTATATGTCCGGAGACTCCGGACAGGATGTGTGGAGTATCCGGATAGTTACCCGGAGTGTCCGGACCTTCTGCACAGAACACAGAAAATAGCAAGTTATCACAATTTAAAAAACATCACACTATCATTCAACTCTTAGAACAGTTTCAAATATGACAATCAAACAGTTTTGAACATAGAGTAGCACACATTACAAGTTTTCAAATACGATACAAGTTCAATATGATAATACAAGCCCAAAGGTACATAAATGGTCATCTTCATTCCCCTTTGTCATCAAGTGCCAAAAAGGGAATGAAAAGAGCAAAATGGTCTACTCATCATCATCATCTTGGGCGCCACCATCTGACGTGTCTTCATCCTCATCCGAGTCGGGGATCTCACGGTAGTTGCGAGGTTCTTCTTCCTTGGTCTCTTCTTCTTCTTCATCCAAAATCTCTTGGCCACTAGGAGGAGAGCGACGAGAACGAGTAGGGGCACGAGCGCGTCGACGTGGGCGAGGAAGAGGGGCATGAGCAGCAGCAACAGCAGCCTCATCCGCGGCATCCCACTCGGTGAAAGAGTCATCAAACTGAGGCAACTCATGGTAGGGATCCGCCGGAAGTCCTAAGTGACCCTTGGTCTCAATAATGTCATGGCGATTTTCATTGATCTCATGAGTAGCGGTCTTGCACATGCTAAAGATACTCTTGAGTGCCCGCTTGATGAAAGAATCATGATGACCATAGCGAGAGGAAGAAGATACACCGGAATGAGATGGAGCGGGATCAAATCTCGGATTCCTTGTAGCACTGGCATGAAGAGGAGGTGCGTGCGGTGCATCACCGGACTGAGGATGAAGGTGAAGTGCGGCATGCTTGTAGTCCTTAGGAAAAGTGACCTTGGTGACCCTCTCGATCATGTACATGAGATATGGAGCAGATGGTAGAAATTTCTAGGGGTCATTCATCGTCCTCCTCAACTCATTCTAAATGAAATCCATAATTGAGAAGGGTCTCCCACCGGGCATGACATGGGCAAGAAGGTTGCAAGCAAAGTATCTTAGAGCCGTAGCATCTCCATCCTTAGCATCAATGGTGGCACGAAAGAACTGATTTGGCTTCAATTAATTTTCCACATGAATGGGATCTCTCTTCTCATCCTCTGAGCCAAGTCCAAGAAGCCTAGAGAAGGTCATGTAATCCACCCCATACTTCACTCCCTCGGTTGTCCAAAAGAAAGCAATCTTCTTTGCATCATAAAATAGGGAGGAGTGAAATTGAGCAAGTATCTCCTCATTCCAATCGTACCTAAAACCCATGATGTCATAAAGTCCGAATTCCTTGCACTTTGCAATTGCTTGATTGAAGAATGGATCTTTGAGCTTCTCAAAGTATGCCCAATCCACATACTTGGAAGGGACAATTGGGGCCTTGCCCTTGCGCATGACGACAGAGGAGTAGAAATCCTGATGCAACTGACACCAAAATCTCCTTTCCAAGTTTTCTGCCTTCTCATACTTGTACACGTCCTCCTTGCGTGCATTGGTGAGTGCCACGGTTTGCTTGAAATAGTTTCTTCCCATGACAACTGCAAACTCGGGCAGAATTTGAGGATGACAAAGCTTCGAGCATCTGGGATATTGGCGTTGATCATCTTGGAACTCTATTTTAAGTCGCGGAGGTGTGTGAGGGTAGATTTCCCAAGCAATTCCATTTCTTGTTGGATTTGTCTGGGAAGGAGGAGGTACAGCCATGCTAGGCATCATGTAGGGAGCTTGTCGAGCTGCACGAGATGGAGTTTGGCTGCTGCTTGCAGGTTCCTTGCCGGGGCGACGGTTAGGACGAAGCTCCCTTGGAGGAGGGCTCGGAGGGGAGTCCTCTTCCACTTGATGTTGTGGATCATGGCGACGTTTTTGCTGTCACTGTCCTGTAGGAGCATTTGCATGGTCTCTTCCCATAGCCTAGACATAGGATTGAGCGATTAGGATCAATGTAGAAATAATACTGGCTGGAATTCTTAAAACCCGGAGAGTCCGGGTATGTGTCCGGATACTCCGGTCACACTGTCCGGAGTATCCACACAGAGTATCCGGAGTCTCTGGGCACCGAGTTTCAAACCCTAGGTTCAAGAAATTGAAACATTCTACCATGGAATTTGAGTGAAATTTGGGGTATGAGTTGCTAGACATGAGTGAAGATAATGCCCTAAAGGATATCCAATTTCATCAACTACATTGAGAGATCGGGCGATTTGAAGTTTGAATATCCTAATGAAGTTGAAGCGCGGGAAACTTCAAATCCAATGCTTTCCCCAGAGTTTCCGGAGGGGAGAATGCTCTTCCTTCAAAGATTTGCAAGATTTATGCGCTTGGATGGTGAAAATCGCCCCTTGGGCGAGAGGGAGGAAGAGGAGAGGAAGAGGGAGGCGGTGGCGGTGAAAATGAATGAGTGAAACGTTTCAACCAACCCCCTCCACGGTATATACGGGATGGCTTTACCATCCGGAGTATCCGGACATATATCCGGAGAATCCGGATGTCCGGAGTATCCGGACAAAATACCCGAGTATCCGGATCATCCCGCGCAGAATTTTAGAGAAGGATAGGATTGAATTTTGATTGAGATATCTCATGATGTGAGAGGCTCACTTAGCTTGAGACTAGCCAACAATCAATAATGGGAACAATAGTCTCAAGTAAGTAAGAAAAGATTCAAATTTTCTTTGAAAATTACTCTATAGCAAGCAAATATGTGCATGATCTCAAACTAAGTTACGAGAATCCAAAATATTTAGCTCACTCCTCAAGGTACAAAACCTTTGCTCATCAAGTGGTTTAGTGAAGATATCGGCTAGTTGTTTATCGATGCTTACATGACTCAAAACGATATCTCCTTTGGTCTCATGGTCTCTCAAGAAATGATGTCTTATATCAATGTGTTCTTGAGTGGTTTACTGGATTGTTAGCTAGCTTGATTGCACTCTCGTTTTCACACAAGAGTGGAATCTTACTAAACTTGCAACCAAAGTCGCTCAAAGTAAATCTCATCCAAAGTAGTTGCGCACAACAAGCACCTGCAGCAACATACTCGGCTTCGGCAATGGATAAAGCAATGGAATTTTGTTTCTTAGAACTCCAAGACACAAGGGACCGGCCAAGGACTTGATAAGTCCCCGATGTACTCTTTCTATCTACTTTGCAACCGGCATAATCCGAATCGGAGTAGCTAAGTAGATTGAAAGTGGAGCCCTTGGGATACCACAAGCCAAGGTATGGAGTGTAAACCAAATATCTTAGAATTCTCTTAACAGCCACAAGATGATATTCCTTAGGATTAGCTTGAAACCTTACACACATGCACACACTAAGCATGATATCGGGCCTAGATGCACAAAGATAAAGAAGGGATCCAATCATGGAGCGATATACCTTTTGATCTATGGCCTTGCCATCTTCATTTAGATCGAGATGTCCATTAGTTGGCATAGGTGTCTTAATAGGCTTGGCATTCTCCATGTCAAAAATTTTCAACATATCTTTAGTATATTTGGTTTGACAAATGAAAGTGCCTTCCTTGAGTTGCTTGATTTGAAATCCAACGAAGAAAGTTAACTCGCCCATCATGGACATCTCAAATCTCTTTGTCATGATCCTACTAAAGTCCTCGCACCAAGATTGATTAGTAGAACCAAATATAATGTCATCGACATATATTTGGCATACAAAAATTTCTTTATCAACTTTATGAGTGAAAAGAGTAGGATCGGCTTTGCCTATCTCAAAGCCTTTCCTTAAGAGAAAATCCTTAAAGCATTCATACCATGCTCTAGGAGCTTGCTTAAGCCCATAGAGCGCCTTATGGAGGTTGTAGACGTGATTAGGAAACTTGGAATCTTCAAAACCCGGTGGTTGCTCAACGTATACTAATTCGGAAATTGGTCCATTAAGAAAAGCGCTCTTCACATCCATTTGGTATAGCTTGAAATCATGGTGAGTTGCAAAGGCAAGCAAGATACGAATTGACTCAAGCCTAGCTACGGGTGCATAAGTCTCACCAAAATCCAAACCTTCCATTTGTGTGAAGCCTTGAGCAACCAACCTTGTTTTGTTTTGTTCCTTGTCACCACGCCATGTTCATCTTGTTTGTTTAGAAAAACCAACTTTTTTCCAATAACATTTTACTTGGGTCTTTCTACTAAGGACCAGACTTCATTCCGTGTGAAGTTGTTCAATTCTTCTTGCATAGCCATCACCCAATCCAGATCATCCAGAGCTTCTTCTACCTTAAGTGGTTCCAAAGAAGAAACAAACGAGTAATGTTCACAAAAAGTTGCCAAACGCGAACGAGTAGTTACCCCTTTGCTTATGCTTCCAAGGATGTTATCTACGGGATGATCCTTTTGAATAATTTGATGGATTCTTGGATGAGGAACTTGAGCTTCATGTTATATTGGCTCAACTTCTTCTTCTTCAGCCTGAGATTGATCTTGATCTGGAGTTGAGGGTTCAACTTCTATAATCCGGATAGTCCGGTCCACTGTCCGGATATTCCGGATAGGGGATCCGGAGTCTCCGGACGTATGACCGGAGTTTCTGGATTGCGCGGTGGAGGTGGATGTAGATGACCCTCTCAACATCAACATATCATCATCATCATCATCATCATCATCATCTTGATCTCCTCGTTCTTGAGGCTTTATTTCACCAGTGGCTAGCTTCTTGATTGCCTTGCTTGGTGATTCCTCCATACCTACAACACCATCAACTTGCTCCCCTTGAGAGCCATTAGATTCATCAAATGTCACGTCACACGCAACTTCAACACAACCGGCGTGTTGAAGACATGATAGCCATGAGCATTTGAGGCTAACCAAGAAGAAAACTGTAACACCCTAATTTTAAATTCAGCATTTCATCATAAATTTAAATTGGTTTAATAAAGTTTCTAAGGTTTTCTTTGTGTAGCCTTGCATTTAAATTAATTTTTGTTTCACAAAGAATTAAAATTTTATTTTAGTTCAACATGTTTGTGCATTGATGCTGGTGCATAAATTTTATTTGGTTGAGTGCATAGGGGTTTGAATTCAAATAGATTTGAGTTTGAAAACCAGGAAAAGAAATAGAAAAGGAATTGGAAAACCTAGAAAATAGAAAACCAGAAACCAGCCCCAGCTGGCCCAGCAGCCCGGCCTGCCCCTCCCCCCCCTTGGGCCGGCTCCTTTCCCCGCGGCCCATTTCCCTTTCCTTTCCCCGTGGCCTGCTCTGCTCGGCCCGTTGCCCCGCGCTTCCCCACAGCCCAGCAACCCGCATCGCTCTCTCTCTCCGACGCTGCGGCCCCACCTGTCGGCGTCCCCATCTCCTCCTTTCCTTTCTTCTTCCCCGCATCACCGGCCGCGCAACGACCCGCCCGCGATCTCCGGCGAGCCTCTGCGCTAGGCCCGCACGCCGAGGGTGCCTCACCGCCCCACAAATAGGATCCCCAACCCCTGCGCCCTTATCCCCTACCCTGTGGCCACCGCCCCAAACCCTAAGCCACGGCCGTTTGCCTCCGCCGCCCTAAGCTTCCTGCTCACCGTGGACCGGCCGCCCCGTTGCCCCCTAGCCCCGGCCAAGCCCCGCAATAGCTCCGCCTCACCACCAGGAAGCTTCTCGAGCCCTGCAACCGTGACCCCGACCCGTGTAGCGGCCGGAATTGAACCCGACGCCGCCGCAGGTGAGTTGGTCCGCCGCCAAAATTCATCGGCGCCGGCGATTTCCGATCCTTCTTGACCCTGTTGCACCATCACAGGGACACCCCATGTCGATCCACGGTGCCCAAGAGCCTGGGGAACCTCTGCTTCAACCCTCCCCGCGAGCGCCACCCCATCTCCGCCACCGGTCAACGTCGCCAACACACCTTTCCCGGCCATCCAGCCCGGACCAAGCCCTCGGTGAGCATCCACACCCCACCCTGTCCCTTTTGCGCTAGCCACCTTGGCACATAGGCCGCTCCCTAGACCAGAACGCCGGCCGCCGCCGTGCAGAGCCGCCCCCGCTGCTGGGCGTGCAGCTCAGAGCCCTACCGAGCCCCGCCAAGGCCCTAGGTGGATTAGGCATGTCGCGTAGTCCGTCCCAGACCCAAGCCCCGCTTGATTTGGCCACCGGAGCGTCGGATTTGGCGAAGTCCGGCGAGTCCGAGCCGTGCGCCGCCGCGGGAACAAGACTCCGGCTACCCAGCAACGCCGTCCCTTGCGTGCGTCAGCCCTAGCTGCCCGATCCAAGATCAACGCGTGAGATTAGATCCCACGTACCGCTTCACCCAGAGTCACCAGATCAGAAGCCAATGCCTGAGATTAGATCTAGGTTAAGATGGGGTCCGGAGCGTCAGATCAACATCCGACGGCTGAGATGCGTAGATACCGGTTCGTAGATTGGTTTAGATCTGAGCCATTAGATTTAGATCTAGTGGCCCAGATTAGAACATACCAGTTCACCCGGCGCTTTTATTAAAGAGCCCCTGGGATTATTAGAAACCAACCCACAGTCCACGTTAGTTCAAAAGTAATTCCATTTAAGTCCTATTTTTAGCGTCTAGGCCCCTGAGCTTCTTAGATATAGAACCCGCCGTCCAGCCCCTGTGTTTTTGTGTGTTAGACCCTAGATCTAACCTTTATTTATGTTTAAGTCCCTAGTGTTTGCGCAGAAACCCCTGGAAACTTCATTTTTCTCGCAGTTAAGCCCCTAGACCCTGTTTTAGCCCTAGTTTTCGTGTCTTAACTCCATTTTAAGTGGTTCTCACACCCACACGATCGTTGTAACACGTAGAATAGCTTTAGCTCAGTTTTGTGTGCTGTTTCTTATCTTTTGCCATTGTTTGCATGTATGTGCCTGTGTGGACCATGCTTTGACATTGCGATCGTGAGTAGACATTGAGCCACCGGAGGAGTACCTGGAGCCACCTTCTTCAGAGCCCTTTGAGCAGCAGCAGGAGAACTTTGAGGAAGGAAAGTATAACATGAACATCCTATCACTTTTAAATACAATTTCATACTGTATTTTAATACTGTATGCCTATAAGGATTTCCTAGCAACTTTTATCCTTTATATATAAATACCTTGGGTTGCATTTTGGTTAAGTTGTGCTAGGTGCTGCGCTCTCACACATTATGGTCCTTTTTAATTAAATTTGATTAATGGTATATGCAACTAGATCCTGAGAGTGGCCCTCTGTGCTGTGTGCTTGAGCGGCTCATGTCTCGTTAAAATATATTTTTATAGAAACATGGTTTAGGGGGGGCAGCACGGTGCTTAGTGCTTGGTTGGCCACTCTCCATAAGGATCGGTTCATAGAGCGACAACCTGGGACAACCGCGCAACCACAAGACTGGATGGGACGGTCTTGACTTACTAATTAGGGCATTTTGGTTTGGAGTAACTTACCTGCAGGGCAAGAGGGGTGGTAAGCTTCAATGGTCCCTGCTCCTCCGGCTTGGTCTGTGCTATGTGCTTGTACCCCCATGAGGTGGGCCCCATCGTCGCCGATCTAGAAACCTTAGCGGTTACACCTTACTAACATGGTCCTTTGTAATGGTCTCGTAGTGCGCTTTCTAGTCATCTCACCTAAGGAAGTGGGATGAACAACTAGCGTAGCTCACGACTTGTGGGTAAAGATGTGCAACCTCTCGAGAGTGTAAAACTGGTATACTAGCCGTGCTCACGGTCATGAGCGGCCCAGATCCTCCGTCTGATTAGTGGGGTTTATCTTTGGTGGTTTGGCTTGTATTTCATTAGACTCATGAGTAATTTTAATTAATTATTCAGTAACTTGGGTTATGGTAATTCATCCACTTGTAGTAAATAGCTTTAATAAAATTTGCCTAGATTAAAAGCTAACGCAGTTGAGTCAGCTAACCATAGAGCCTCATAGTTTGTGTTATACTTGTTGAGTACCAGTTGTGTACTCACACTTGCCTTCTCTACTCTTCTGTTCTCTTTGGGATATCTTTGACTGCTGCTCAGTACCAGGTGACGTGGAGGACTACATCAGCGGACTCGACGATTTCTAGGCATTTGTCTCCCAGCCGACATCCTTGTGGCGCTCTGTTCTTCATGTATTCATTTTACGTTTCCGCACTCCTTGAACCGATCTTGATTCAGTTGTAATAAAGAATTTATTTGCAATTTATATGCTTTTATTTTGTGATATGTGTTGTGATGTCTTGATAATTCTGTTGTATATATGCTTGACTTGATCCTGGCGCATATATGATTGCTCGGTTTATGTCCATGTAAATCGGGTGTGACAGAATTGGTATCACAGCCATGTTGACTGTAGGACGAAGCCTAGTTAGAAATGGTCGAGTTTAAGGATTTTTTTCTCTTGCCTTGCTTCCGTAAAACTCAAACATTCATTTCTGCTTCTAGTCCTTGAGTCCTAAACTTTGATCTGCTTGCTCTCTCTCTTGTCCTTTCCGAAAAATAGTTTGATCTTTTCTGTAGACATTGACCTGTAATTTTCTGCCTATCCTCATAAGCCTAGGATGCCTTTGCAAAAATATGCTAGAGCGTCTGTTTGTTTCTTAGTCGAGTGGTGTGATAAACTTGGCTAAGGTTTGAATATTGAGTGTTTGTGATTGTGCAAAATGTTTGGTTTGGATTTTTGGTTGATTGCATAGTTTAGAAGTTAAACTTGCTGATGCAAATTGACTTTAACGCAAACTTGAATTAAGTAATAAAACTGAGATAGATCGTTGGGGGTAAAACCGTACACTCTTTTCTCTCTACCTTATCCGGTCAGATTTTCTTCCCGGAATTGTACAATACTGGTCACTTATAAATTTCATTTCTGCTGCAAACAGATGGTGAACACCAGGAGCACCAGCGCCGGTTCTGGTCAACAAGGGCAGAACAACCAGAGTACCGGCCAGCCGATGCCGATGCCTCCACCTCTGACTCCGGAGCAGTACTTCCAGCTCCAGATGCAGATGATGGCTACCCTGAACAACACTGTTTAGACTCTGCAGCAGGCCCACGCTCAGCCGCCGCCTCCTCCACCGCAGCAGCACCGCGACAGGCGTGCAGACTTTCTGAGGGGTCACCCGCCGACGTTCTCCCATGCGGCTGATCCACTCCAGGCGAATGACTGGCTTCGTTTGGTGGAGCATCAGTTGGATGTTGCTCAGTGCGACGACCGGGAGCGAGTTCTATACGTGGCAGGGCAGCTGCGAGGCTTAGCTCTCGATTGGTGGGAGTCTTACCCAGCTTGGGACCGTGACGCCCTCACTTGGGTCCAGTTCCGGGAACGCTTCAGGAACCACCACATCCCCGCTGGAGTCATGAAGATGAAGCACAAGGAGTTCCTTGCTCTTAAGCAGGTAAATTAGAGTAAAATCTTCCCGCAATTCCTTTTGAGCTCAAGCCCACCCTTGTTTACCTCCATGAAATAGGAAATGCTGAGTAATTTCCATCTTCTTTTTCCGGTACTCATCATTTCAGGGAGCTATGACGGTGACCGAGTACCGTGACCGTTTCCTCCAGCTCGCTCGCTACGCCCCCACTGAGGTCGCCAATGATGGCAATAAGCAGGAGCGCTTCAGGGAGGGGCTGGACGATCATATTGAGTACACGCTCATGAACCTCTGCTTCGACAACTTCAACCATCTGGTTGACTCCGCCCTCAACACCGAGCGCAAGCGCCGGGAGATTGAGGATAAGAAGAGGAAGATGACTCCTGCTGCGTCTGGCAGCAATACTCGGCCTCGGTACCAGCACCCGCAGCAGAGGCCACTTCAGCCGTACCAGCTGCGACAGCAGCAGTACCCTCCTCGTCACCAGCAACAGTAGTAGGCGGGATAGGGCCAGAGATTCCAATACCTCTAGCTCCACCCGCTCCACGGCAGGGAGTGCCTACTCCTCCTGCCGGACAGCAGGCTCCAGCACTCCCACGGGCATGCTATCACTGTGGCGAGCCGGGACACTACGCCAACGCTTGTCCCCGGAAGGTGCAGTCTGGACCGCAGGGGCACCCAGCTCAACCCAAGGCGCCATCACAGGGCAGAGTGAACCACGTGACGGCCGAGTCGGCGGCCGAGGCTCCCAACGTGGTTATTGGTATGTTCATGGTTAATACCCACCCTGCTACAGTGCTTTTCAATACTGGTGCTATGCATTCCTTCATTACTTAGTCTTTTGTCGAGCATCATGGTATTCGTCTAGCACATTAAAGAGGTGCATGTTAGTATCCTCACCGGGAGGGCAGTTGAGGTCTCATATCTTCTACCCCAGAGTTAGTGTTGCCATAAGGGGGGTAGAGTTCAGTACAAATCTGATGGTGCTAGACACCAAGGGTATCGATGTGATTTTGGGAATGGAGACCCTTGCTAGATGGGGCGTCAGAATTGATTGTGCTCAGAGGACTGTCCACTTGTCAGCACCGGATGGACAGGAAGTCATAGTTTGTGCTTCGGAGCCTTCTGGATTTCTTTGTCAGATGGAGGCCAGACCTACTGCTGGTATTCGCGTGGTGTCTGAATTCCCGGATGTTTTTCCGGATGATTTGCCAGGTATGCCGCCTGATCGCGACATTGAGTTTTCTATTGATCTCTTGCCTGGCACAGCTCCTATTGCTAAACGGCCCTATCGTATGGCACCCGTTGAGCATGAGGAAGTTAAGAAGACCATCGACGAGTTGCTAGCCAAGGGCTATATCCGTCGCAGCTTCTCTCCTTGGGCTTTTCCTGTATTGCTCGTAGAGAAGAAGGATGGTGCGAAGAGAATGTGCGTCGATTATTGGGATCTGAATGCAGTCACCATCAAGAACAAGCATCCATTACCACATATTGAGGATCTCTTTGATTAGCTTCAGGGTGCTTTTGTATTCTCAAAGATTGATCTACGTTCGGGTTATCACCAGCTGAAGATTCATCCCGAGGATATCCCGAAGACGGCATTCACCTGCAAGTATGGGCTATATGAGTATACGGTCATGTCGTTCGGCTTGACCAATGCTCCGGCTTTCTTCATGCATCTGATGAACAAGGTTTTCATGGATTATCTGGACACCTTTGTGGTGATATTCATTGATGATATCCTGATATATTCCAAGTCAGAGGCAGAGCATGAGAAGCATCTGAAGCTCGTGTTGTAGAGGTTGAGAGAGCACAAGCTGTATGCCAAGCTCAGCAAGTGCGAATTCTGGATTGACAAGGTTCCATTTCTCGGTCATGTCATCTCCAAGGGAGGTATTGCGGTGGACCCCGGCAAGGTGAAGGATGTGCTTGACTGGGAGGTGCCGCATACTGTGAAGGAAGTTCGTTCCTTTCTGGGCTTAGCAGGATATTATCGGCAGTTCATTGAGAATTTCTCCAAAATTGCGAAGCCTTTGACTTCCTTGCTAGAGAAGGGTGTGGATTTCTCCTGGACTGATGAGCGTCAGATGGCCTTCGATGAGCTGAAGAAAAGATTAACTACGGCGCCAGTCCTTACTCTGCCGGACCAGAGCAAGAGGTTCACAGTGTATTGTGATGCTTCGAGGGATGGTCTCGGTTGCGTTCTGATGCAGGAAGGCAGAGTTATAGCTTATGCTTCACGGCAGTTGCGCCGGCATGAGCTGAATTATCCCACTCATGATCTAGAGTTAGCCGCAGTTGTGCATGCTCTGAAGATATGGAGGCATTACTTGTTTGGGCAAAGGTGTGATATTTACACCGATCACAAGAGCCTCAAGTACATTTTCACGCAGAATGAGCTGAACATGTGGCAGAGAAGATGGCTAGAGTTAGTCAAGGATTATGACCTGGAGATTCACTATCATCCGGGCAAGGCCAATGTTGTAGCAGATGCTCTGAATAGGAAGAGTCATGTCAACATGGCTATGGCTTTTCAGATGCCTCAGGACTTATGCGAGGAGTTTGAGCAATTGAGTCTAGGTTTCTTGCATCACACCTCGAGTGCATCATTCGAGGCAGAACCCACTCTAGAGGTAGAGATCAGGCAGCATCAGAAAGAAGATAAGAAGCTGCAGGAGATCCGTGAACTGCTCAAGATTGGCAATGCACCTCATTTCAGAGAGGATGATCAGGGTACCTTGTGGTACAAGGGCCGGATATGTGTGCCCGATGTAAAGGATCTCAGAAAGCTGATTTTGAGTGAGGCTCATGATACAGCATATTCCATTCATCCAGGCAGCACAAAGATGTATTATGACCTCAACGAACAATTCTGGTGGTATGGGATGAAGCGTTCCGTTGCAGAGTACGTGGCTATCTATGACACCTTTCAACGTGTCAAGGCAGAGCATCAGAGGCTAGCAGGTCTATTGTAGCCATTGAAGATTCCAGAGTGGAAGTGGGAGGAGATCACTATGGACTTCATTGTTGGATTGCCTCATACTCAGAAAGGGTACAACTCTATATGGGTAGTAGTGGATCGATTGAGGAAGTTTGCCCACTTCATTCCGGTGAACACTACTTACTCCGGTGCTAGACTCGCAGAGTTGTACATCTCCAGGATCGTCTGTCTGCATGGTGTTCCAAAGAAGATCATATCTGACCGAGGATCTCAGTTCACTTCACGGTTCTGGGAGCAGTTGCATGATTCGTTGGATACGAAGCTACGCTTCAGTACCGCCTATCATCCTCAGACAGATGGGCAGACAGAGAGAACCAACCAAGTATTGGAGGATATGCTTCGAGCCTGCGCTATTCAGTATGGTACCAGCTGGGATAAATGCCTGCCATTTGCAGAGTTTTCATATAACAATAGTTATCAGGCCAGTCTGAAGAAGTCCCCCTTCGAGGCCTTGTATGGATTGAAGTGCAAAACTCCCCTGTATTGGGATCAGATTGGCGAGAGGCAGGTGTTCGGTCCAGATATTATTGAGGATGAAGAACAGCTAGTACAGCAGGTACGAGAGAATCTGAGGGTAGCACAGACTCATCAGAAGAGCTATGCGGATACCCGTCGACGGGATTTGACCTTTGCGGTAGACGATCATGTGTATCTAAAGGTCTCGCCGATGAGAGGAATCCGCAGATTTAATGTGAAGGGGAAGTTAGCCCCTAGATACATCGCTCCGTTCAAGGTGTTGGAACGGAAGGGTGAGGTAGCATACCGTTTGGAGTTACCTCCCAATCTCTCAGGAGTGCATGATGTCTTCCATGTATCTCAGCTAAAGAAGTGCTTGAGAGTGTCGGAAGGGCAAGCACCACTAGATGGGTTAGATGTACAGGAGGATCTGATCTACACCAAGCTGTGACACCCTAGGTGTTAAATATAGCAAGCCAATAGGAAAAATGTTGTGTATGGTTTGAATTGTGTGAAATTTGAGTGAAGTTAGGAAAATAAGGGTATTTATGTAATTTCACAAAAATACAAGTCCCTTTTATGTAAGTAGTTGAATTGTAAAAGTAACTTTCAAAGTTACTAAGGGCAAAAATGTAAAAATGCAAGTAATCATGACCAGTCATAAATGTTTGCAGTTAAGCCCAAGATGACATAAAATTCACATTACTAAGGACAAAAACTTTATTAAGTTTCAGTTGAGTGCAAAATTGTAAAATAAAGCAGTGTACTTTAGGTTTATAAACTTGAGCCCTAAAGCAAAGTTGTAGGATTTGAAAAGTTCTACAACTTCTATTTTGACCATTTCCTCATTAGAGCTTTGGATCAGTGGGAAAATTTAGTTTACAGTGAAGTCCCTAAGATTTTTGAAAATTCTAAAGAGACCCCTCGGACCTCCTCCCCTTTTCTTCCTCCTCTGGCACATGCTCTGCTCCCCCTGCTTCGCCCGCTGCTCCTCTACCGCTGGTGTCAGCGCCGCTCACCGCCGCGCTAAACCCTCCCCGGCGCCACCTCCTGCTGCTATCGCCTCCACGCGTCGTTCCCCAGCCGGAGCGCCGCTCTAGCTTTCCTCCCTGGTTCTCTTGCACGCGTGCCACGCTGCCCCGCGGCTCGGCCGTCCGCCACCTCGCCGTCGCAGCAGCTGCCTGTGCACGCCCCCCTCGCCCCTCTTGTCTGGTTCAAGTGTAGCACTAGCTCCCTCTCTTCCCATTCCACTCGCTCATTTGCTCTCCAATCGACCAGAGTCCAGAACACCACCGCCGCCTCCTTCGTCTTCGCCGGCAAGCTACTGGTCGCCGCGGAGCCCCCACTTTGAGCCCCCCATTGTCCCGGACGATCACCTAGGAAGCTTCACCGCGCCATGCTGAAGCTCTACGACCCCACCCCGACGTCAATCCTTCGCCGGAGCCCGGTCGTCGACGTTCCCCTTCTCTCCGGTAAGCTCCTATCACCGTCGAGCCCTTACCTCTGCCTCTCCTCCACCCAATCCGACCACCCCAACAGCTTCCCCTCCTCCTGCTGCAGCTATTAGGCCCGGGCTTGACCGCCCTCCTCGCCGGGAAGCCCCTCGCCGACGAGCTCCCCTCCGCCGCCGCCTCGGCCACCGTGGGAATCACACCTCCAGCCATCCCCTCTTCCTCCCAAGCCCACCCATGGATGTGCCGTGAGCTCCTGGTGCCCGTAGACCAGCCCTTCTCCACTCCCCGCCACCCCCTCACCGGAATTTGGCCGGCAATCCCCCTACTCTTCTTCCCCGACGAGCCAAGGGCATATTTGTGATGATTTCAAAAGATCTAAGGGTTTAGCTGCAAGATTCCAGAGCCTTCCCCAATTCAAAAGGTGTGAACTTCAAAAATGTGTATAAAATTGTAGAAAATTAAAAAAATGCCAAACCAGTTCTGTTTGAATCCTTAAGTTATATTCGACTACTTTTATGTAGTAAGTTTGAGCTGTATGTGTGCATTTTTTGATGTAAATTAAATACTAGGAAATGAGTGTTTTATTTGTATCTCATGTTATATACATGTGTTGTGGCTGAATTTTGGAACTTAGGTTGTATGTCCCATGTGTAGCTCTGTGTAAAAATTTCAAGTTCTTTACTGCTCAATTACTTAGAAATTCGAGTACCTTTGTTGTATGTTGATAGAAGTTTCATGATTTAATTCAAGATGCATCCCTTCATGTTTAAAGCTGAAAATTTTACCTTAGCTTTGCTTTAACATGCCTAATCTAAGATAATGATTTGGGAGTCAGAATCCTAGTGTAACTCCAGTGGTGAATTTAAGTTTAGATTCAAAGAAAATTCATAAACAATAACTATAGTTCATGAAAAATTATGAAAATATTTTGAAGTATTGTTCTTGAGTAGTGTAATATGTTCACAAATTCTCAACCCATGATCAAATGTAGAACAACTAAAATAAATAGAACTTGATAAGTAGATCCATATTAAATAATAACCTAAGGTTATTAAAGATAATTAGCTAATCAAATAAATAAAGGTGTTAAATGTAATCAATTTTATTATTTAGGATAATCAAACATGCTACCTTATGTAGTAGTTTAAATGTTTAGGGTAAACAATCATATTAATTAATGTAATTAAGTGGTTTAATTAATACTTGATAAATGATTGTCTAGTGAAGGGAAATTATGTTGCTTGCTAGTATATAATATTAAGTTCGTTGGATTGCAACTCTATTGTGAAGTAGAATAACAGTCTATGCATTCTCTAAACTGCATCATTTACATCACATGTAGACTCGACGCTTCTCGCCGACGGAGACTATCAAATTCTTTCGAAACCCGAAGTGGAGATCTCTGAAGACCCCGGAAACGTTGTGGAAGAATTAACTGAAGCTCCGAACCCGAGTTTGGAAGAATTTATTAATGTTCCCGACCCCAGCCTCGCCAGTGAAGGCAAGCCCCGGACATAAACCCACTACTTTATTTACACTGCCATCTACCTTTATATATATATATATACACTTGTGCATTAAGTTCTTAGGAGTTGTTCAAAAACCTTAGATGCATATTCCTAGGAACCACTGTACTGAATATTAGAAACTGAGTCCGACTAGTGCTATGCTAATAGGACCGGTAGAAGTCGGGTGATTTCCTGTCACTCGCACGATATAGGAATTGATTGCTTACAATCCTGCAATCACTATAAGGATGATGGACGGGGTTATGTGTAGTATACTGGAAAGAAAGAATACCCCGTCTGTATTGATGAATTTGGTTAAGGTCGCAGTGTGTGGTAGTGGCAGTTAAGCGTTTGAAAGTACTAGCCACATGCCGTGAAATATGGTAAGCGGTAAGCCTAGTAACCAATCGGCCCGGCAAGTGGACTCGTCTCCCACCACTCGACTTTTAATTTATGTTTACACGCACCGACGTGTGGGAATATGTGTTGCAGAGCAACCAGAAGTATGGTCATGTAGTCGCGCTACAGATATACGTTCTGCATATTGGATGTGCGTATGGTCCTGCAGTCACTTGTGGTGGCATTGTTCCACGACCCGGAATGAAAGGCAAACGGTTGCTTCGGAACGACCTATCGGAGTTCCAAGCGTGTGAGTTAGGTTTACCTTGCAAGGGTTGAAATTCGATTCAGAATCGTCCGTTTCTCGCGGAGATTGAGACTGCTTAATTCTTCTGCCACATAGAGTAACAGGAGCAACCTTATGATGAGTAATACTGAGGTATGCTTTAAAAAGGCTC
Source organism: Panicum hallii (assembly GCF_002211085.1). Classification (NCBI taxonomy): domain Eukaryota; kingdom Viridiplantae; phylum Streptophyta; class Magnoliopsida; order Poales; family Poaceae; genus Panicum; species Panicum hallii. Next base: position 38,628,273 of record NC_038042.1, read on the forward strand.
GACTATGCTTGAGTAGTTATAGGTGCTGACTTAGAATGGTTAAAGGAACTAGAAACTGAAAGCTAAAATATGAAATTAAGGATCTACTCTGTATTGCTTTTCAGCAAAAGCTAAACCCAGAACCTTTGCAAAACCTTCGTGGTCTAGTTATGGGCTAAGTATATCCTAATTCCGGGTAAGCCTTGCTGAGTATTAGAGTACTCAGCCTTGCAATATGATTTTATTTCAGGTAATGTCTCTGAAGACCCTACTCTTCCCATGCCTTGGCCTTATGCTTTGCCTGATGGTTGGTCCGTGGAGTGGGACCCGTCCCCGGCCAACACTAATCATAACGAGTGATGTCATGCCATGGCTTAGCATGATATCCATACTGGCGACGTGTATAGTTATCGTACTTTGAATTCCGCTGCTGTGAACTTGAATTGTTAAACTGGTTTGTAATAACTTCTATCAGTCTAGAACTTATGCTATTCTATAAACTCATGTAATATAAGTGCTTGTGATGTAAAATATGATGGTGATTGTATCTCTGGACTCGCCTTCGTATGAGGTACCTTGTTGGATCCTGCTTTCTATGGTTTATCGGGATGTTACCCGACAGGCCAAGGGGTTACACCGTTTGAAGTACGATTGGAGCCCTTGAGAGAGAGGACTTGCGTACTTGAGCCGGTGTAATTCAGGTTGATTCTACCACAGCTGGTATCAGAGCTAACAAGTGTACCCTAGAGATATAGTTATCCTTAAAAATATCTTTTAGTATAAAATTGAACCAACAAAGTATTTTGCAAAACTACGTTGGTTTCGTCAAGGATTGTGCTTAGTACGTAAAGCCCTGGGGTAATATTGCATATGGAAATTAGAGGTGGCTATAGTATATGTATATAACTCTGACTTCCAGCACTACTTTCGGTTAAACCTTAAATTTATGCACAATCAACTTTACATCCTGTAACGACACTTTCGATGATGAGGTAAGAAGGTAAGGATCCTCAGCTAACTAGGAAGTTAGCCTTCCCGTCGATGATGCGAACCGAACGTTGTTTCTCAAGCAGTGGCCTACTTGAGATGCTGCCAATGTACCAATTTCAGTTGACTATATTGGAAGTATATGGTTAGGCGCAGGGTATGAACAACAATACCCCCGCATTTTGCGGTATTCCGTGAATACGTTGTTTCAATAACGTATGTAAACATTGTCTGTACGGCGGTAATTGTACAGATGCTATTTCTATAGTGAACAGTAATGTTTGAGGACGCTTTCATGAGTGCTGGCATGGAAGGTTCATATATATTGTGGTTTTCTGCAGGTACGCTAACCATGGTTAAATAGGTTAAGACGAATAAGGATATCCGACTAGCTATTATAGGGAGAGACGAATATATTGTGCCACCGAAACTAATCACGTAAGTCCAAACATATTTGGCAATTATTTTGAGTTGTGAGGACGCGTAGCACGTGCATGCATATTCCTTGATTTGATTGAATGAGTGGCATGGTTGTTGTTTTATGGATGACTAGAGTGTTGTTAGTCACTAGTGCCGCCTTGCAATAGTCATACTTATACCAACAGCCTTGGGTTATAGTGATTCGTCCTTTATCGTTTCATTCTCAAGATCTAGAACAATTCTCCAATTTTCAGACTCTGTTGCTATCAGAATAGGTCATCTTGTTTCTTTTACCTTGTGAGTTCTTAGCCAGATAGTTGTATTCCAGTCATTCCATAAGGCTAACTCACATTTTTCCGTAGTCTTCTCGAGGTGTATGGTTGAAAACTTGTAATCTCACCATTTGAATCCTTGTTTCAGATGCCTGAGCTTCCAAGGTTCTTTTGGGATTCCGCAGGACACGCTCATACCAATGCCTTGCATTGGAAGGGTTTTCCACATCTTTTGTGGGAATCTCTCCACGTGTTTGGCTACACCGAGCCTCCACCTTATGATGGAGTAGAGTATGATGAAGAAGGTGTTCCACGTTGCAGGGTGAAGATGACTGTTCCTCCGCACCCTACTTTATCTTTGTGGCGACCCATTGAAGTTAATGTGATTGGGCATCGCCTTGCTGATACTTTTGAAGCGGCAGCTATGGAAGCTATCCACATATTTTGCGATCAACATCCTGAGGAAGTTGCAGGATATCCTATCGGGTTATTTCCTGCAATGGATTTTCGTGACCCAGAATGGACTTTCAGGGTGACATACTGTGACCACTTATTGGGAAATCTGGCCGGAGAGACTCTACGCACTGCGGTCAGATTCATGAATGCACAGTACCACTACCAGACACTTTAGCAGCACGGTATCTATCGGTTGACCAATATAGCCCAAGGGTATCGTAATCAGGTTGGCCGACAATGTAGACAGATTGAGGGACTCCAAGCCACTATCACGGCTAAAGAAGAGATTATTACTCAGCGGGAAGAAAATATTCAGCATCGAGAGGAACAGATTGTTGAGAGTGATGCTCTCATTGTCCAGCGCGACACTGTCGTTGACTTTCTCCAGGAACAAGTTCATGAGCTCAATCTTAATCTTGGCCAAGCTATTGACCATATTAACATGCTTCATGAGCAACCAGTGCAGCCCGATGTTGATGAGTTTGAGAGTGAAGAAGAAGAAGAAGAAGACCCTAAAGAAATCTAAGGAGTCTCCGAGATCGACTCTGAGCATGGAGATCCTGTTCTTAGTCCCCATCATTCCTCTTCCGGTAGTCAGTCATCCGTGGGCAACCTCGATGACTTCTAGTCTCGTTTGAGTTGACGGCATCCTAGGTGTAGATAGTGTGACATAGTGTGACATGGGAATGAGTAGTTAAATGACCTGCAAGCCACTTGTTGTAGTATATGTGGCAAACCTATGTACGGTTTGGTTTGGAACAACGTGATGTAAGATGGAATAAGTTTCAGTTGGTAATATAAATCTGAGTTGCTGTTTGGATTGTTGAGTTAATACCTTGTGACTTGGATTTTTTACCCAGCACTGTTTTTGTATGTGTTATTCTGGTATCCTATGATTTCTAAAAATAGAAGTAAGTATTGGTGAACGCTAATGGACAACTTCTATATTTCAGATGGTTGGCGCTACGCGCGGAACCCCAGAGGGATTCAGACCAGATCAGGCTAGTGGTTCACAACAACCCCCTCCGCCACCGCCAAATTTAGTGGAAGTGATGGCTCGTCAGACCGAACTTCTGGATATGCTAGTGCAGGCCCAGCAACATCAGTTCCGTTCTCCTCAACGTGGATGTGAAGATCATCCATCGGCTGGTTATCAGGATTTCTTTAGTACGCAGCCCCCACTCTTCCATAAGACTGAAGAACCCCTTGACGCAGATGCATGGCTCCATATCATCGAGTCCAAGTTTGCATTACTTTCCGTCCTATGCTCCAAAGCAAACAAAACTCTCTTCACAGCCCAACAGCTTCGTGGTAATGCTCGCATTTGATGGGACAACTACTATGCAATGCAATCGGATCGACATGTTGTCACTTGGGAAGAATTCAAGGCAGCCTTTTGAGCGCACCGTATACTGGAAGGACTCATTGAGCGAAAGCTCAATGAATTTTTGGCGCTTATCCAAGGGAACCGCACTGTACTTCAATACGCACAGGCTTTTAATCACCTGTGCTAGTACGCGGGTTATCATGCTGACACAGATGCTAAGAAAAGAGATCGATTCCGTCGCGGACTAAACACCAAGCTAAAGGAATGCTTGAATCTGGTCAGGGCTGACAACTTCAACGAGTTGGTCAATATGGCCATTACCCAAGAGGATTGTATCTCAGCCCATCGTGCTGAGAAAAGGCAGAAAGTATTGACTCGACCCTCAAATGCGCAACCTTCAAGATATCAGGTGATTCAGAACCCAGCTCCCAGAGCTCCGCCCAGAAATGTTCCAACAGGCAGATGGGTAGCTAGACCTCCTCAGCAGCCCCGAATCAACAGGCCACCTGTGCCTCAACCCCAGCAGCAGCAACGACCAGTCGGTCCAAGGCCGAACCCTCTGCAGTTTAATCAAGGGAATAACGTCAATCGATGTTTCAACTGCGGCAGTCCGGCCCATTTTGTTAAAGACTGCCCACAACCAAGGATAACATTCCCCGGACAGGCCTCCAACTCCAACCCCAAGAACAAAGGCAAGAGGTAGGTTATGCAAGTCCGTCAAGGAAGAGTGAATTTCACCACTCTATCGGAGCTTCCGGAAGGTGCACCAGTAATGACGGGTACATTTACTCTACACCATCACCCTGCTTTTATACTTTTTGATTCTGGTGCAACCCATAGTTTTATCAGTACACGGTTTGAGACCAAAATAGATTTGGATTTCTACCCCACTAATGAAACTTATATGATAACAACCCCTGGAGGTAGAATTGCATAAATCAAATTTGTAGAGGTGTACCAATCCAGTTCGGTAGCACTCTGATAAGAACAGACTTAATTTTATTAAACCTAGAAGGAATGGATATTCTCCTAGGTATGAATTGGATGACCAGACATCGGGTATCTCTAGATATCTTTTCTTGAATAGTTGAGATAAACTCCCCGGAATATGGACATACCATCCTTCATCTTCCACAACAGGAGTATATCAGCTCTTGTGTATATGCTATAGAAGGGATCAAGTTAGAGGATATTCCTGTTGTGTGTGAGTACTCAGATGTCTTTCCGGATGAGTTACCCAGAATGCCTCCAGATAGAGATGTTGAGTTTGTTATAGAGTTACAACCTGGCACAGCCCCCATTTCTAAGAGACCTTATCGTATGCCAACCAATGAACTGGCAGAGTTAAAATTTCAACTTCAGGAACTCCTTGATAAAGGTTACATCCGCCTAAGTGCTTCACCTGGGGATGCCCTGCTCTGTTTGTTAAGAAAAAGGATCATAGTCTTAGACTATGTGTTGACTATCGCCCCCTCAATGCGGTTACTATTAAGAATAAGTACCCTCTTCCCCGCATTGATATCCTATTTGATCAGTTAGCCGGAGCCAAGATATTCTCCAAAATTAACCTTCGCTCTGGTTATCATCAGATAAAGATTAGGCCAAGTGATATTCCAAAAACAGCTTTTTCCACCAGATATGGACTCTATGAATATCTGGTTATGTCCTTTGGCCTTACCAATGCACCGGCATATTTCATGTATCTCATGAACTCTGTCTTCATGCCGGAACTTGATAAATCCATTGTGGTTTTTATCGATGATATTTTGATCTATTCTAAAAATCTTGAAGATCACGCTAAACATCTTCATATTGTCCTTCAACGTTTGCAAGATCACCACCTGTATGCCAAATTCTCTAAATGTGAATTCTGGCTTGATACCGTCAAATTTTTGGGTCATACCATCTCTAAGGATGGTATATCTGTTGACCCGAGTAAAGTTCGGGAAGTAATGGATTGGAAGCCCCCTACTTCGGTCCATCAGATCCGTAGTTTTCTAGGTCTTGCTGGCTACTACCATCGTTTCATTCCAGATTTCTCCAGGATAGCCAAGCCCATGATAGAGCTGTTAAGGAAAGAAGTTAAATTCTCCTGGAATGAGAAATGTGAAGAAGCTTTCCACGCCTTAAGAGCACATCTTACCACTGCTCCAGTTTTGGCTTAGCCAGATACATCCAGACCTTTTGATGTTTATTGTGATGCATCAGGCACCGGACTTGGGTGTGTACTTATGCAGGATAACCGCGTGATTGCATATGCCTCTAGAGCACTTCAGACACATGAGCAGAATTATCCTACTCATGATCTTGAGCTTGCAGCCGTTATACATGCACTTAAACTTTGCAGACACCATCTTATGGGTACCAAGTGCAACATTTACACAGATCATAAGAGTCTAAAGTACATCTTCACGCAAGCGGACTTGAATATGAAGCAGAGATGTTGGTTAGAGCTTATAAAGGATTATGATATTGAGGTCCACTACCATCCGGGCAAAGCCAATGTAGTTGCGGATGCATTAGCCGCAAGTCACATTGTCATTGCTTATCAGTAGAAGTTTTCAGCAATACTCTCTGCTAGGAAATGAGAAAGCTTAATCTAGAGATTGTACCTCAAGGCAGTCTAAATCATATAGCAGTTGAGCCTATACTCCAGGATAGTGTTGTTATGCACAACAGCATGATAAGGGAGTCAAAATTATTAAGCAACAATTAGCCAAAGGAGAAGAAAAGTATAAATATTTCCAAGAAGATCCTAAGGGAATTCTACGGTTTAATGGACGTATGGTTGTATCCAAAAACCATCAGCTTCGCAAGCAGATAATGGATGAAGCACATTTATCTAAGTTTGCTATACACCCTGGCAGTACAAAGATGTACCAGGATTTGAAACAGAATTTCTGGTGGACTCGTATGAGAAGAGAAATAGCAAAGTACATCTCTGAATGTGATGTTTGCCAGAGTTAAGGCCAGTCACTTAAGGATTTCTGGTACACTACAGCCTCTACCTATTCCTTCTTGGAAATGGGAAGATATCAGTATGGATTTTATCGTAGGTTTACGCAACACTTCCCAGAGGCATGATTCCATTTGGGTGATTGTGGATAGACTAACTAAGACCGCTCATTTTCTTCCAGTACATACCACTTACAATGCTAAGAAGTATGCTAAAATCTATCTAGATCAGATCGTTCGTCTCCATGGCATACCTAAAACGATCATCTCTGATCGTGGAGCACAGTTTGTTGCTCATTTCTGGGAGCAATTTCAACAAACTCTTGGAACCAAGTTAATCCGAAGCTCCGCATATCATCCGCAAACAGATGGGCAAATAGAAAGGATCAACCAAATCCTAGAAGATATGCTTCGAGCTTGCATAATCCAGTACGACAAGCATTGGGACAAATACTTAGCTCTGGCAGAATTCTCCTATAATAACAGTTATCAGTCAAGTATCAAAATGGCTCCTTTTGAAGCCTTATATGGTCGCCAATGCAGAACTCCTTTAAATTGGTCTCAGACTGGTGAACGCGAAATCTTTGGGTCTGATCTTGTCAACGAGGCAGAAGAGAAGGTAAAGATCATTCGGAACAATTTAAAAGCAGCTCAATCAAGACAAAAGAGCTACGTAGACAAAAGGAGGAAACCAATACAGTTTGAAGTAGGTGATTTTGTATACCTGCGAGTGTCTCCTACTCGAGGTGTTCAAGGATTTGGTATCAAAGGCAAACTCGCTCCTTGCTACGTTGGTCCTTTTGAAATCCTTGAAATTTGTGGACCCGTAGCCTATCGACTTCAACTTCCTCCTCAGCTAGCAGCCATTCATAATGTCTTCCATATGTCTCAACTGAAGAAGAGTATCAGTGTTCCTACTGAAATCATTGATACACAAAGCATCGACATCGAACCCGATCTTACCTATAAGGAGCATCCAATCAGAATCTTAGATACTAAGGAAAGAAGTACCAGAAGAGCAACAGTCAAGATGTTTAAGATCCAGTGGAATCATCATACGGAAGAAGAAGCTACCTGGGAAACCCAAGACTATCTTCAGAAAAAATTTCCCAGACTTTCTCAAGATTTCCTAGGTATCTACCCTCTCATATATCATTCCTGTAATCTCGGGACGAGATTCCTTTTAGGGGGGAAGGTTGTGACACCCTAGGTGTTAAATATAGCAAGCCAATAGGAAAAATGTTGTGTATGGTTTGAATTGTGTGAAATTTGAGTGAAGTTATGAAAATAAGGGTATTTATGTAATTTCACAAAAATACAATTCCCTTTTATGTAAGTAGTTGAATTGTAAAAGTAACTTTCAAAGTTACTAAGGGCAAAAATGTAAAAATGCAAGTAATCATGACCAGTCATAAATGTTTGCAGTTAAGCCCAAGATTACATAAAATTCACATTACTAAGGACAAAAACTTTATTAAGTTTGAGTTGAGTGCAAAATTGTAAAATAAAGCAGTGTACTTTAGGTTTCTGAACTTGAGCCCTAAAGCAAAGTTGTAGGATTTGAAAAGTTCTACAACTTCTATTTTGACCATTTCCTCATTAGTGTCAGGCCCGGGGCCACGGGGCTGTGTACATCAAGGAGTCCATATTGGGCTAGGGGATAGGACGTGTCCTGTACCTTATTTATGTTGTATTCTACCCGCATGCGGAGTAGAACTAGTCGATACAGAAGGAAACTACTCGAGTTGTACTTGAGTATGATTCCTAAGCTAGTATCAGGCTAGGATTCATGTAACCCTGTTCCCCCGGATATATAAGGGCGGGCAGGGACCCCCATCAAAACCAAGATTACCAGATCAACATCAAGGCAATACAAACCATCATACAGGACGTAGGGCATTACACATATTGCAGCCTGAACCTGTCTAAATCTTGTGTTGTCTGCACCTTCGAGTTCCTGATCTCGGCGCATCCCAACCCAAAACCTACCACCTTGGGCATACCCCTCGGTGGGCAACCGGATAAAACCCGACAGCTGGCGCGCCAGGTAGGGGAGCGCATCAGAGATCCCTTGGAGAACTCGATGGTTCTTTTCAAGTTCCTCAGTCCCGTGCTCCCTGAGGGCACGACGTTCATTTTTGGCTCGTGGGTCTGCGTCGCCAATGGCGCGGGCGGTTTTCGTCGGCACGTCGTCGACGACGCCATCAAGCCAAAGACATCCGCCGCAGGGCTCGACAATTTCGTCGAAAATCTCGGTGAGTTGCCGTTTTTTGATTCTGCTAGGGAAACCGAGGTAGAGTCTGTCACTATTGTTCCTTTCTCCGCGTTGGAGAAGGACTTGGACTCTCTGCTCCAGGCTGGGGGTTCCGATGCCACCGCATGTCGGGGGGCTGAGGATCACCTGGCCACTTGTGGGCTGATGATCACCACCACCTCTGAATCGTTCATTGGAAGGGGATGGATCTGTCCGATCTACTCGGACATGAAGACCGCTTGGTAGCCCACCTTGAACCTTTGCCTTTTCAGGAGGGCAGGGCGTTGGCTACCCTCACCGAGGGCTCGACTGAACTAGTCGAAGCCTCCTCTGAAGAACTCGCAACCCGCCAGGTGTTGATGGCGGAGGAGGGGGACGACGATGCCCTCATCCCCATCGGCGCGCTTGACGGGATATCAGAAGACGAAGACACTATCGATGCTGTCGACGAGAACGACGCCGAGCGCGACGCGCGGCGTGCCAGGAACAGAGCTCATGCGGTTCGTAGAAGGCGGGCCAACGAGCGCATACAGTCTGCACAGCGCGAACTCGACGCTGAATTCGCCGCTGCAGATGAACGAGGCTTCAGGACTCCTGTGGCCAACATCACTCGGGTAACAGCGCTACTTGAGCGAAGTAACGATCCCAACGTTCGACAGGCGCTCCGCTACGCCCAACGGGCATGGATCGAGCTGGACCAGCAGGCCCCGGCATCACTCGTCGGGGACGAGCACGTCAGAGACAGCCGGAGCTAGGCCCCAAGTCGAACAACAGGTGATCACCCGCGACCCCAACGCAGCAATAACAATGATGGTGCGGGCGGGAGTCAGGTCACCGGAGGGAGGCGGCAGCCACCTTCGGCGAACAACCTGAGGTAGCCCAACCGCCCACGTCGACAACCGGACCTTCGCCAGAAGATCAATGAGGGGTGCGACGTCCGGCCAGTCATCGACTCGAGGCGACGGGAACGCGAGGTAGCTGAGCGGGACGATGCTGACTGCAGCGATCGTTTTCCTGTGTTCACTACGAGATTCAACAGCTACAAGTACCCGGAGGGTTTCAAGCCGATCGGTATCACCAAGTATGACGGTAAGCAGGCCCCCCAACAATGGCTCCGCTGTTACTCCACTGCCATTGAGGTTGCCAGTGGCTCCAACACTACCAAAGTCGTCTACTTTCTGATGGCTTTGGAGCCTGCACCGCTGACCTGGCTGGAAAGCCTCCCCAACGACTCCATCGACTCCTGGGAGGGCCTCAAGAAGGTTTTCATCGATAACTTCCAGGGGGCGATAACCCGCGCAGGAACCCGGCACGACCTCGCCCAGTGCAAGCAGGAGCGTAACGAACTCCTCCGGTCCTACACCCGCCGTTTCTTCGACGTGCGGGCCACCATCGCCAACATCATGGAGGAGGACATTATCGACTGCTTCTACAACGGCCTAACGGACTCAGGTATATATCGTGATTTTGGGCGTAACAGGCTAAAGACGGTTGCAGGACTACGTGACATGATGCACGACTGGTCCGAACAAGAAGAAAAGATGCGCGAGAGGTTTCCAAGACGCGCTGACCTCAACCAGAAGCGCAACAACGACAACCGGGCTGACAAAGGCTAGCAGGACTTTTTGGGTTCTTCCCGAAAACGCAAGCCAGATGATCTCGTCGCGGCTGTGGAACGTCCTTCGCGGGGCAAGAAGTCGACCACACAGGAGCAGTTTGAAAAGCTCCTGCAGAAGAAGTGCCCATGGTGCGTCAACTCCAAACACGCAGCGTCGACTGCTTTCAGCTCAAGCGCACCTTTGGCTCCCCTGGAAACGGCAAGAAGAACAAGTGGACGGGCAAAGAGCCCGAAGATGAGGACCCAGAAGATAAATCTAAGACAGCCAAGTTCCAGGATGCCTCGAAGACCATCAATGTTATCTTTGGTGGTGATGAAGATTTTTGTTCCAAGCGAGAACAGAAGTTGCTGCTACGGGAAATTCTATCCATCGAGCCGGCGGTACCACGACCACTCCGATGGTCGGAGGTCCCCATATCATTTTCCCGTACTGACCAGTGGACCAGCTTTTCCGGGCCTAGGAAGTTTCCACTGGTGCTGGATCCCGTGGTCACAGAAGTTAAGCTCACTCGGGTTCTCATCGATGGCGGGAGCGGACTTCATCTTATCTTCCCCAGTACGCTGAAGAAGATGGGTCTGGACCTGACCAACATGCTTGCTCCGAGCAAGGCTCCTTTTTACGGTATTGTCCCTGGCAATGCCGCGCACTCGCTTGGAACAGTCGTTCTCCCAGTCACTTTCAGGACGAGGGAGAATTACCGAACCGAGTTCATCAAGTTCGAGGTGGCCAACTTCGAATCTTCCTACCATGCTATACTGGGGAGGCCGGCGCTCGCTAAGTTCATGGCGGTGCCGCATTACGTCTACTTACTTCTCAAGATGCCAGGACGTAGCGGCGTGCTCACGCTCCGCGGCGACTTGAAGAAGTCCTATGATTGCAACCAAGAGGCCATCCAGTATGCATCAACTTCCCGTGTGCCGGATGCTTCCGGAGAAGTACTCGCGGCCGCACAGCAACTTTCTCAAGCCGAGCTGGACATCTCGACGAAGAAGGCGAGCCAATCAGGCATCAAGCCGATAGGCGATGTGGCTCTCAAGTCGATCCAGCTCCAAGAAGGCGACTCATCCAAGACAGCCATCATCGACGCGGGCTTGGGTGACAAATAGGAACTCGCGCTCGTCAGTTTCCTGTGGGCTAACCGAGACATATTTGCATGGAAACCATCGGATATGCCAGGGGTGCCCAAGGAGCTGATCGAGCATAGTCTTAATGTGTATCCACAAGCTGTACCAAAGAAGCAACGACTTCGTCATTTTGCCCCTGATAAACGGGAGGCTATCAAACGGGAAATAGCTAAACTCCTCGCGGCTGGATTCATTAAAGAAGTAATCCACCCAGAGTGGGTAGCTAACCCTGTTCTTGTATTGAAAAAGAATAAAGAATGGAGAGTGTGTGTCGATTATACCGATCTCAACAAGCATTGCCCGAAGGATCAATTTGGGCTCCCTCGCATCGATCAAGTAGTCGACTCAACCGCAGGTTGCGTACTGTTATGTTTCCTTGATTGTTATTCAGGGTACCATCAGATCGCACTCAAGGAAGAAGATCAGATCAAGACCGCGTTTACCACCCCATTTGGAACTTATGCATATAAAACCATGTCCTTCGGGTTGAAGAACGCAGGCGCTACCTATCAGCGCGCAATTTAGATGTGCTTCGCCGATCAGTTACACCAGAACGTGGAGGCTTACGTGGACGACGTAGTCGTGAAGACCAGAAGTCCCGAGGGCCTGATCGCGGATCTGGAGGAAACTTTCGCCAGCCTAAGGAAATACCGATGGAAGCTCAATCCGACCAAGTGTGTTTTCGGCGTCCCATCAGGTAAATTGCTCGGGTTCATAGTCAGTAACCGGGGCATCGAGGCCAACCCTGAAAAGATCACCGCCATCACTGATATGGGGGCACCTGCCACAATCAAGGATGTGCAGAAACTTACAGGGTGCATGGCAGCCCTTAACAGATTCATCTCCCGGCTCGGGGAGAGAGGACTACCCTTTTTCAGACTCTTAAAGCGCTAGGACAAGTTTCACTGGACAGAGGAAGCCAAGTGGGCCCTGCAGGATCTCAAGCAACACCTACAGTCACCTCCGATCCTCACAGCTCCATTGCCGGGTGAGACCCTCTTACTTTATATTGCGGCGACAACCCACATTATCAGCAGTGCCATTGTCGTCGAACGCTCCGAGGAGGGCCATGCTTTTGGCGTGCAGAGGCCCGTGTACTTTGTCAGTGAAGTACTCTCAGAGTCTAAGGTGCGGTACCCGGCAGTCCAGAAGCTTCTCTACGGTATACTAATCACTTCAAGGAAATTACGCCACTACTTCGAAGAGTACCAGATCACTATGATCATAGACTACCCACTGGCGGATATCCTACATAACCAGGACGCCACGGGTCGTATTTCAAAGTGGGCAGTGGAACTAGGGGCTTTGTCGATCGACTTCAGGCCACACACTGCGATCAAGTCCCAAGCTCTAGTCGACTTCATGGCAGAGTGGAGGGAAAATCAAGTTCCAATTCCAGTCGACAAGCCAGAGCATTGGACCATGTATTTCGATGGTTCTCTCAAGCTTGACGGCGGTGGCGCTGGCGTGTTGTTCATATCCCCAAGAGGCGAACAACTCAAGTACGTCCTCCAAATCCTCTGGGAGGTATCCAACAATGAAGCCGAGTATGAAGCCTTGCTTCACGGGCTTCATTTGGTGATATCACTAGGGATCAAGCGGCTACTTGTCTATGGTGATTCTCTTTTGGTCGTCCAGCAAGTCAACAAAGAGTGGGACTGCAACAAAGAGACCATGGAGGCCTATGTACAAGAGGTCCGCAAACTAGAGAACAAATTCTCTGGCTTAGAAGTTCATCATGTGCTACGGGAGCACAATGTCGCTGCTGATACCTTGTCTAAGCTGGGTTCCACCCAAGCACAAGTCCCAGCAGGGGTATTCGTACAAGAGTTGAAGCAACCGTCCATCAGCCCTTCACCACAGGTCTCCACCGGCACTGGCTCTGTACAGCCAGAACGGGAGGTTATGCTGGTTGGCGAGGACTGGAGAGGACCCTTTATCGACTTCATCCGAGATCTCGTATTACCGGCAGGGACGGATCCCAAGAGCACTGATGCCGCCCGCGTCATGCGACGGAGCAAGGGGTTCGTCTTAGTCGCAGACAGGCTGTATCGATGTGGTGCACGGTCTGGCGTGCTTATGAAGTGCGTCACAACAGAGGAGGGCCAGGACATTTTGCAAGAGATACATGAGGGAGTATGCGGTAACCATGCAGCGTCACGCACGCTAGTCGGCAAAGCGTATCGAGCTGGCTTCTGGTGGCCCACCGCCATGGCTGACGCTGAGGACTTGGTGCGACGATGTCAGAATTGTCAGTTCTTCGGCAAGCAATCACATGTCCCGGCTCACAACCTTATTACCATACCACCTTCCTAGCCGTTTGCATGCTGGAGCCTTGACATGATTAGGCCCTTTGCAACGGCGCCAGGGGGGTTTACTCATGTCCTTGTGGCTATCGACAAGTTTACCAAGTGGATCGAGTTCAAACCGATCGCCAAGCTTACTCCAGACAGGGTGGTCGACTTCATCTCTGATATCTTGCATCGTTTCGGCTTCCCCAACACTATTATCACTGATTTGGGTTCAAATTTCACGGCCAACCAATTCTGGGAATTCTGTGAAAATTCATCCATTGAGGTCAAGTACGTTTCGGTGGCACACCGAAGGGCAAATGGGCAAGTTGAGCGGGCAAACGGCTTGATCATTGACGGTCTCAAGAAAAGACTTTATGACGCCAATACCAAAAAGGGCGGAAAGTGGATACACGAGTTGCCACACGTTATCTGGGGGCTCAGGACTCAGCCGTCCAAAGCCACAGGGCAGACTCCGTTCTTTCTGGTTTACGGCTCCGAGGCGATTCTCCCAGTGGACATCATGTGGAAATCCCCAAGGGTCGAGATGTATAAAGAAGGCGAGGCGGACAAAGCACGACAGCTGGAGTTGGATTCTGTCGAAGAGGCTCGCTGCTCTGCTCTCGTTCAGTCAGCCCGTTACCTACAAGGGATCCGGCGATATCATGATCGCAACATTAAGGAACGGTCATTTAGCATAGGCGACCTCGTCCTTCGTCGCGTTCAGGATGAGTCGGGTTTGCACAAGCTTAATTCAAGATGGGAGGGACCGTTCATCGTCAAGAGGGTTACAAGACCAGGATCTTATCGACTACAACACCCCGACGGTCAGGATGTACCAAATTCATGGAATATACAACACCTGCGATGTTTCTACCCTTAAGGGGACTTGTCCCCAGTTCCTGTACGCGCCACGATTATTTTCCTTTTCTGGGTCAATATGGCGGCTTTTTGTGCCACATGACCCGAAAGGTAATTTCTCGAATACACTGCGGAGGCTATGGCCATGCCCATATTATTCAAATCGACTTCTTGCTACACGCATTTGTGTCGTCGTGATGACAATCATGTCTTTCCCAGACTCGTTGGGCTCGACTTGTTTGGGTTTTATCTAACTTGTTTGGCTTGTCCCTTTGCTGGGCTGTATCGACTACCCCTAACGTCGTTATACTCAGGGTAGTTTTTGACTGTTTGCTATGAGGCATCCTAGTCGCTGCACCGCATATTGCGCGCTCCGGGCAAGTTGGATCCGCTCGGTCGGATTTCATCTGGCTTACCCGACAAGCTCACGTGCAGAGCTATATCGACTACCTTCTGAGCCGTTGCACTCAGAAGTAGCAGGTCTTTGCCTCAGATGAGACAATACTCTCAGAGTTCTCATAAGGCTGCATAAAAGATAACTGTGGTCTCTTATATTACAAAAGGCTTAAACACTAAGGGTTCAGTTTTGGACCATGTTTTCTACAATTTTTTCAGCTACTGGCCTAGCTTCTACCAAGTACTCGCGGAACCTCTCATCAGTGCAGTCGGCAGCTACGCCCCCTGCGAGTACTTCAAGTCGAGCCCTCGGCCAGTATGATCTTACTAGCCCTAAGGCGTGACCCACGTAGGTGGCGGCGGCCTTGGTGACGAAGTCCAAGATTCTTTGTGGCGCTCCATGAAGACGATCTACCAGTGGGGGCTCGCCTTCGGAGTTGTCCTCCCGTGGGTCCACCATCTCAACAAGCTCTTGAGCTGCCGCCTTCAGCTCCTCCAGCTCCTTCTGGCATTTCTCCTTCTCTTCGCCCAGAGTCTTGATCTGCTGGAGGCAATCGACGAACTGCTTCTCCGTGTCGGCAATCACCTTCTGCAGCCTCTCGACTTCATCTGCACGGCGATTGAGCATGTTCTTCAAGTCAGTAAGCAGCTCTTCTTTATAATTTACGAGTTTCTTAATTTCTGCGGTGATGAACAGGTTTCAGAATACACAATCATCGCCAACGATACAAACTCGCGCGTAAGATCCGTCATACCTTGATGCGCTTTTAGCTGCTCTTTGAGTTGGCCTCGAAGCCCGGCGTTAGCACACTCCAGGCTGGTCTGCTCCCGCATCAGTTCGTCAATGCGCCTTGCGGAATCTTCCAGCCTGGTGGCCTGCACATTTCCGGTGGATTGAGATGAATGATCCAACCACACTCAGCATCAGTAGGGCATGTGACTCTTACCTGGGCAAACTTGCTAATGGCCTGGAGTATATTTTTGACTTCTTCTCCAAGGGCGGGCTGCGCGCTAGTCCCCTCTACAGCTCCCACCACCTCAACGACTGATGGCTGGGCGGCTGTTGCAAAAAAGTAAGTGTTAAACAAGTGACGACTACGGCTAAGGGCAGCCGGATACTTTACCTGCACTCTCGGCGGGCACGTCAACGGCGACCTCGACTTGCTCATCGCCACCGGCTTCGCGTTCTGCGTGCTGGGGCTCGGGCGGCGATGATCTAGGCAAGGCTGCAGCCGCTACCTCTGCTGATTCCGGTGCGCTGGTTAGCTTGGGCGAGGGCTCGGGGGCTGGCGGAGCCAACTCGAGTCCTGGCTCGTCCAGCACCACTGCTGTTGCGGGCCTGTTCCAGACAACATAAAGTTTTGATATTTTGAATCTCATACATGGCTAACGACGGGATCCGGAGCAGTGCTTACATGTGAGATCGGGTTATTGCTGGATCCCTGAACGCCAGCCTCAGTGGCTTCTTCACCACGGCGTTTGCAGTTGGAGGTGAAGGCGTGCAAGTCGAGGGGGCTGGCAGCGCCGGTGTGATGCTTCTTGCGGTGATAGCCATAGCACTCATTGTTGGATGCTGGGCAACCCCAGCCGAGGGCGCCAGCAAACCGGGCATGGTGCCCGTTGTAGCGATGGCCACGGAACCCACCGCTGGCGGCGGAGCTACCTCAGCCGAGGACACGAGCTGCCCCGATACAACGCCCGCCACGGTGATTGTTACGTCATTTGCGGGAGAAGGCGACGGGTCCGCCCCATCAGCCCCTGTGGATCTGGCTTTTGGTGCATCATTCCCGGTTGGGGGTATTTCGACTACCCTCTGTCGCTGGGGGCTGGGCAAAGAAGACGAAGGACTACAAAACAGAGTTGTCATCAGTATTCAGCAGAACAACTCGATACCTTTATAGTTTGACAAGCACTTACCCGGCGAGGTCGGCGGTGCTGGCTTTGCATTTCCGCATCTCCCGGCGCCGCCGGGGGATTAGAGGCGCGTCGTCGGATAACTCCACGGATGATCCGGAGGAGTTGTTTGCTTGCGCCCTCTCCCCGGTTGCCTTGCTACCCTCGGCCGACTCGTTGCCAGCAGTTTTTGCTCTCTCTGCTTCGGCCGCGGCGCTGGGCAACGAGTGATAGGGTCGAGGCAGATCGGGTTGCGGCGGGTAACTCCGGTACAATGCCGTTTGATCCTATGTCATGTTAATCAATCAGTCTTAGCTCTCCATATCAAAGAAGAAGTCGAGAAGTCGAACACTTACCAACGGTGGTCGATTCTGGGCTGTAAATCCCGCTGGAACATAGGGGACGGTTTCCACATCCAGCAGAATTCGCTTGATGCGAACAAGTGCGGCGTCATCGCCAAGTTCCTTTGCGCACATACGAGATGGGTCTTCAGTACCCATGTACTCGAATCCTAATGTATGGCGCTGTTGGATGGGTTGAATTCGACGTTTGAAGAATGACAACATCACGGATGCTCCGGTTACCCCCATCTCTTTGTGTGTGGCGATCAACTCTAGCAGCTCATTCACCTGGTCCATCTCTGCTTCAGCGGGCTCCAGTGTCCATTCGGCGCGCTGAACAGGAGATTTGCCCGAACGCATAGGGAGTTGGGGGGCGTGGTTCGCAATGTAGAACCATTGCTGTTTCCACCCGGGGATATTGGAAGGAAATTTGTAAGATATGTATTTATCACTGGCATGTTGCCTAAGTTGGATACCTGCACCCCCTATCACAGATGGATTTTTGGCGGTTGGCTGGGGCTTCATGCGGAAAAGATAGCGGAAAAGAGCCCAATGGGGCTCAATTCCAAGGAAGGCTTCACAGAAGTGGATGAAAATTGAGATGTGGCAAATTGAGTTAGGGTTGAGGTGTTGCAGCTCAATCCCATAGTAATAAAGAAGGCCACGGAAGAACGAACAAGTGGGGAGGGCAAGACCCTGTTCAGAAAAAGAGCAAAAGGATACGATCTCGTCGACATTTTCCATCGGGAAAGGATCGCGAAGGGCAAGGCGCCAATTGATGAGATTTCTCTCTTGAAGCAGACCCCCCAGCACTAAATTTGCAAGATGGTGGCGAGAGCACTTACTAATTGACCACTCGCTGGTTGCCGCTTGCACCTCTTTCAATTCCTTCTGGTTGATTTTCCTCGGCGCCATTTTGGATCTGTTAAGCCACGTGTAACATTCCTGTAATTAGAATATAGACACTAGGTATTAGTGTGTTGTATTAAGGTTTGTACAGAGAACTAGGGGTGTATTTGTAAATTATGAATTTTATAAGTCCTTATGTACAATTGTGTGAAAATGTTCTTAAATGTCAAATTCAAATGACTATAGAAAAGAAAAGTACAAATACTAGGTTAAAACCTAAAAGAAATAGACTTTGTATGAAACTAAGGGCCTATGTGTAATTAACATAAATATAAGGGTTACATATTAAATGGTTGGAATATAAAAGTCAAATTCATCTTTACTTAAGGACTAATGTATAAAAACACAAGCAATCATGACATTCCAGGAAAATGTGTAAATATACCCAAAGTTTGATCAAATTAATTGAATAAAGACAAAAGTAATTTAAAGAGTTGTAAACCTTGAGTTTCTGAACCCAAGCCCTAAAGCAATGTTGTAGAGTTTGAAAAACTCTACAACTTTCATGTTGAGCACTTTTTCATTTGACCTTTGTAGCAGTGAGAATTTTTAGTTTACTGAGAGGTCCCTGAATTTTTTGGAAATCACGAACAAGTCCTTCTGACTCCTGCCTGCTTCTTCTACCTCTGCCACCGCCGCTTCCCCCTCTGCTCCGCTCTGCCTCCGCCGCTGACCGCCGGCACAGGACCCCGAGCTCCACCTCCAGCTTCTACACGTGCCCATGTGTCGCCCCTTGCTTTCCCCGCCGCTGTCCCCTCCCTTCCTGGCCTCGCGCGCGCGCCGCGACGACCCCGAGCCTCCGCCGGCCGCCACCTCCTCGTCGCCATGGACAGCCCACCGCCGCGACTTAACTCACGGTCTCTTGCACGCAGCAGCATTACCCTCCTTCCTACATCCTATTCCTCCAGTTTCCATGTCAATTCCGAGCGCCCAAGCCACACTTAACCGCCGCCGTCCTCTTCCACTCCAGCCACGCACGGCATGCCCGTGGACAGCCCTCACCGAGCACCCCTCGCCCCCATCGATCCCCGTAGTAGCTTTCCCGTGCCCTGTTGATGCTCGCCAACCCCTCGGTGCCTCCAAATTCCAGTCAGAAATTGGTTACCGACGGGCGCCGCCGTCGCCGCCTTCGGCCTCACCGTGGGCAGCACGACTCGAGCCTCCCCACACCCCCAGGACCTCTTAGCCAGCACCACATCACCACCCCGAAGCTCCCCGACCCATCCATTAGCTCTCTAGTCCACCACCGCGCCTCCCCGACGCTCGCCGGCGTTCTTCCTCGCCGCCGCCGCTACTGTCTCCGTCGGTCACCTCGAATCCGACATGAATCCTTCCAATTGATTGTACATACACGTTCCCCATGATGAACTGGTTCTCGTGCGCAGGTCCCCTGCCGACGTTCACCGTCGGAACCTCGCCGTCGACGGTGGCCCCTCCGCCGCCGCCTCAGGTCCTCATCGAGCTCTACAATTCCGGCCACCCCAGCCCTCGACACGTGGTGCCACAGAACCCTCGTGAGCTCCTGCACCCTTCCCTGCCCTTGGACCTCACCGCCGGTGACCACCGTCGCCGGAACACGGCCGCCCCCGCCTTGCTCTGCTCTGGTTCACAGCCCAAGGACCCCGGGTTAGAAGAGTCAAAAGTTCAGGGGGTTATGTGCACAACTGTAGACTCAGATGAATAGTCCCGAAGGACCCCCTTGGGTAAATAATGCTGTCAACTTAGAAATTCTGTATCTATTCAGGAAAAAATCATAAAAATGCAAACTAAATTTTGTTGGAATCCTAAGTTAAAGATCTAAAACTTTACTTAAGGGATAAAATTCAGTTTCTGAATGTTTGATGATCTAATTTAAATGTTAAGTTTGGTTAATTGTAGGCTTAAGAAATGTATAGTAATTCATAGAAAAAGGATAAAATGGTGAAACCAGTTGTGTTAGTTTTCTTTTAAAATGTAGAATTTAAGAAAAATAATTGTCCTAATAATTAAGTAATATTTTCTTAATGTACAAGATTAATTAGAAATAATGTATAGTTTATCTTATATGATAAATTTTTATAGATGATAAATATTCCAAAAATCATGAAAATATTTTAGGGTACTGTTCTTTGATAGTGTAACATGTTATTAAATTTCCAACCAAGAATTAGGTGTCAAACAAGTTAGACATAATTTAATTAGTCCATAGTGTAATAGTAATACCAAGATCATATAAATAATTAATGTAGTCAATATATAAAGCTTTTTAACATAGTTGTTAGGAACCACCCAACCTGTTGCCCTATGCCACTAGTTAGATAATTAGTGTAATCAACCCCGTTGTCTAATGGGTTTAGATAAAATAATTAATACTCGATAAATGACTGCCCAATGCAGGGTAGTTAGGTTATTTGTCGAAATGTAATGTTCTTTTATTTGGATTGCAACTTTATTGTGAATTAACATAAAAGTATATGCATTCCATAACTTGTAACTTTGCATCTCATATAGACTCGATCGCTCTCGCTGACGGTGACTACGAGCTTATCCCAGAACCAGAAGGAGGTTGTTCTGAAGACCCCGGGAACTTTGTCACGGAATTCTCTGAAGCCCCGAACCAAGGTTCGGAAGATATTAATTTGACTAACCCCAGCCCCACCAGCGAAGGCAAGCCCCGGACATAACCCCTACTTTATTACACTGCAATCTATACTATTTATATATATCTTTATGCATTAAGTTCTTAGGAGTTGTTTGGAAACCTTAGTTGCATAATTCCAGGAACCTATGTACTGAACACTAGAATTTGAGTCCGAATAGCTGCTCTGCTTATAGGACCGGTAGAAGTCGAGTGATTTCCTGTCACTCGCGCGATATAGGAATTGTAATGTTTACATCCATGTTATCACTATAAGGATGACGGACGGGAGTCTTATGAGGTATCATGGTTGAGATGATACCCCGTCTGTGTTGTGGAACTTGATAAGGTCGCAGTGTGTGGTAGCGGTGGTTAAGTGTTTGAAAGTACTAGCCACATGCCGTGAAATATGGTAAGCGGTAAGCCTAGTAACCAATCGGCCCGAGGAGTGGACATACCTCCCACCACATGTATTTGCTTCTTTTGGTTACTTTGTTCGACGTGTAGGAATACGTGTTGCTGGGCAACCAGGAGTACGGGTTTTGTAGTCGCGCTACAGACGTACGTCCTGCACTTTGGAAGTGCGTATAGTCTTGCAGTCGCTTGTGGTGGATCTGATCCACGAGTCGGAATGAAAGGCAAACGGTTGCTTCGGAACGACCCTTTGGTGTTCCAAGCGTGTGTGTTAGGTTATCCTTGCAAGGTTTGAATCTCGATTCAGGAATTGTCCGCCTCTCACGATGAATGAGACTGCTTACCCCCTTTACCACATAGAGTAACAAGAGCAACTATGTGATTACCAAAGATGATGTTTGATTAAAGATTCTACCATGTTTGCGTAGTTATAAGTGCTTACCTAGAATGGATAATCAACTAGAACCTGAAAACTAAAAGTTAAAATTAAGGATCTACTTTTTGTTGCTTTTCAGCTAAAAACCTTACCCAAAGCCTAAAAAGCCTGCATAAGTCTAGATACATGGCTAAGTATACCATGAGCAGGTAAGTCTTGCTGAGTATTAGTATACTCAGCCTTGCTTTTGTTGATCTATCTTAGGTAATATCACTGATGAGCCAGCTTTCATTACACCGTGGCCCTACCCCTTGCCTGATGGTTGGTCGGTGGAGTGGGATCCGTCCCCGACCAACACCGATTCCGCCGAGTGATATCATGCCAGGGCTAGCATGATATCTATAATGACGACGTGTATAATATTTACGCTTTTCAAACTCCGCTGTTTTATCTTAAGACTTAAACCTGTTTTGTAATAATCTCCTTAGTGGGAACAAATGATGCTTTGTATACTTTTGTAATATATCTGCATGTGATGTAAAGTGTATTGGCTTTTATATCTCTGGACTCACCTTCGTGTGAGGTACCTTGTTGGATCCTGCGTTCGGTGGTTTATCGGGACGTTACCCGACAGGCCAAAGTCTTATACCGTTTGAAGCGCGAGGTAGCCCTCAAGGGAGGACTCGCGTACTTGAGCCGGTATAATTCAGGTTGGTTCTGCCACAGCTGGTATCAGAGCTATCAAGTGTACTCTGGAGATATAATTAGCCCTAAAAGTAATTTATAGTATAAAATTTGATTAATCAAGTATTTGCGAACTATGTTGGATTCGTTAAGGTTTATGTATAGTACGTAAAGCCCTAGGGTAATGTTATTAAGGGAATTAGAGGTGGCTGTAATATATATATAACTCTAACCTCCAGCATTACTTTCCTACCAAAACTTAAATTCATGCACAACCCGACCTTACTTTCTGTAACGACATCTTCGCTCGTGAGGTAAGAAGGTAAGGATCCTCAACCAACTGAGGGAGCTTGGCCTTCCTGTCGGTGATGCGAACCGAACGCTGTTTCTCAACCAGTGGCTTACTTGAGATGCTGCCAATGTACCAACTTTGGTTGACTACATTGGGAGTAGATGGTTCGGCGCAGGGTATGGCGATCGCTGTTCATACCCCCGCATTTTTGCGGTACCCCCGTGAATACGTTGTTTCGACGACGTATGCTAACGTTGTCTGTACGGCGGTAATAGTACAGATGCTGTTTCTATAGTGAGCAGTAATGAATGGGAACGCTTTCATGACATGCTGGCATGAAAGGTTCATTGAACATATATATATGTATTGTGGTTTTCTGCAGGTACACTAACCACGATTGCGCAACTAGGACGGATAGAACTTATCGACTAGTTAATAGAGAGAGACGTATTTATATTATGCCACCAAGACTAACCACGTAAGACCAAGATTACTTGGCAGTTATTTTTGGTTGTGAGATCGATTAGTGCGTGCATGCATAATTCCTTAATCCAATGAATGCTTAATTTTGTTGTTTTAAGAAATAAGTAACATGTTGGTATTTCTTAGTTGGGGTAAATAGTAATCTTTAGCTCTTAAGTATCCATCTGATTTTCAGCCTTTGCTGTTATCAGAATCAACTATCTTAATCCATTTACCTTGTGAGCTTTCCGCAGGGTAAATATATCTTACCATTTGCAATGTTGTCACAGATGGCTGCTCCTTCCAATGCCTTTTGGGATCAAGAGGGGCACTTCCACACCAATGCTTTACATTGGGAAGGGTTTCCTCGTCTCTTATGGGAATCCTTAAGTCTGTTCCACTATACAGAGCCTCCTCAATACGATGGGGTAGAATATCGTGAGGAAGGAGTTCCTCGGTGCAGGGTTAAGATGACAATTCCTCAACACCCTTTCCGCTCCTCATGGCATCCCATAGAAGTGGAAGTGGTTGGATATCGTCTGGTTGATACCCTTGAAACTGCTGCCTTGGAAGCTATTAAACTCTTCTGCAATCAGCATCCGACTGAAGTTGCCGCATATCCTATTGGTTTATTTCCTACCATTGACCTTGATAATTCGGAATGGAATTTTCGGACAGAGCATCTTGGTCATATGCTAGGAGATCTGGCTGAAGAAACCGTCCGTATCATTACCAGGTTCATGGATGTGTAACATCATTACCAGATTCTACTGCGTCATGGTATGAATCAGATAACTGGTGTGGCTCAAAGCCACTATCGGAATGCTGACCGCCAAGTGACCCAAATAGTGGAATTACAAGCTTTGGTGACTCAGAAAGATGAAATCATTGCAGCAAGGGATGAGACAATCCTCCATCGTGAAGATCAGATCAATGAGAGTGATCATATTATCACTCAGCGTGACACTGTTATTGAGTTCCTACAGGCACAAATTCATGATCTGATACTTGTGGCTGATGATGCCCAGGCTCACATTGAGGAACTGCAGCAGCAACCGATACTTCCCGCTATACCCATAATGCCTGAAGCAGAAGAAGAAGATCCAGAAGAGATTGAGGGTGTTTCAGAGATTGACTCAGAGCATGGACATCCTGTTCTTAGTCCCTATCACTCTCCCTCTGGCAGCCAATCTTCTGTAGGCAACTTCGACGATTTTTAGCTTAGCAAAACGTCGACTATCGCGATGTAACTTATGGGGAGTGTAATAACTTAGGAAGTATGTAACTTAGCTAGATCTCATGCCATTTGTTGTAACATAGATGGTCTGCTTAGAGATCTTTCGGATGGGTGATGTGGAGAACAATCGGAACCAGTATTGTAAAATAAGTTTCCTATTTTATCATCCTGTTCATTATCCTTATGATTCTGAAATGAGATGATTGAATGGAGTATGTGCATTGTTTATCAAAGTCATTTATCTTCTGAAATTGGGAGTAAGGCTATATGGTTAATGATGGACATCTCCTTTGTTTCAGATGGTTGGAGCCACGCGCGGAACCCCGGAAGGTTTCCGGGCAGATCAGGCTAGCGGTTCCCAACAACCGCCACCGCCACCTCCTAACCTTGCCGAAGTTATGGCTCGGCAAACTGAGCTGCTTAACTTGCTGGTTCAAGCACAACAGAACCAGCAACATCAACAGTTCCGAGGAGGTCGTGATGACCGCAATCCTCCCGTGGCCAGTTATCAGGACTTCATCAGTACCCAGCCTCCCTTTTTCAGTAAGGCTGAAGAACCCTTGGATGCCGATGCTTGGCTCCATATCATTGAATCGAAGTTCGCTCTATTGACAATACCTTGTGCGGACTCAAGCAAAGCTTCCTTTGCCGCCCAGCAACTCCGTGGTGCTGCTCAGATCTGGTGGGATAATTTCAACGCCATGCAACCGGCAGGGCATGTTATCACCTGGGATGAATTTCGGGCAGCCTTTAGAGCACATTATATTCCGGAGGGATTGCTGGAGCGAAAGTTGAATGAATTCCTGGCTCTTACTCAAGGCACCAGTACAGTCCTGCAGTACGCACAGAATTTCAATCATCTGTGTCAATACGCGGGATATCATGCGGATAACGATGCCAAGAAACAAGATCGTTTCCGTCGAGGCCTTAATACCAAGCTCAAGGAACGCCTGAATCTTGTGAAGGCTAATACTTTCAGCGAGCTGGTTAATATGGCCTTAACTCAAGAAGATTGCATCATAGCACACCATGCTGAGAAGAAGAGGAAGACTCCTACTGGACCTTCGAGTGCTCAATCACTGAGGTATCGGGTTGTTCCCAATACACCATTCAGAGCACCGCAGCGGAATGCCCCAACTGGTAGATTGGTTTTCAGGCCGCCTCAACAGCAAGGAAGGTACAGACCTCATGTTCCTCCGCAACAACCGCAACAATCTGGCCCACGGCCAAATGTTCAACAAGTGCCACAGAGAGGCAGCAATTATCGCTGTTTCAATTGCGGGAGTGCGGATCATTTTATCCGAGATTGTCCGCGGCCCAAGAAACCTAATCCAGGGCAAAGCTCTACTCAAGGTAACCAGAACAAGGGCAAGAAGCCGGTGATGCAAGTCCGGCAAGGACGGATTAACTTCACCACTCTGGCAGAACTTCCAGATGGAGCTCCCGTCATGTCGGGTACATTTTCTATTCACCACAAACCAGTTGTTACTTTATTTGATTCTGGAGCAACACATAGCTTTATTAGTAATGACTGTGGTACCCGGATAGGACTTGATCCTTATTTCACTCAAGGGTCATATATGATCTCTACCCCTGGAGGAAAAATTACCTCCAACCAAATGGTTAAAAGTGTGCCAATTCAGTTAGGTAGCATTGAAATCAAAACTGATTTGGTTTTACTAAGTTTGGAAGGTATTGATATTATACTTGGGGCAAACTGGATGACTGAACATCGAGTCCGGTTAGACATATCTTCCCGAGTTATCGAAATTGATTCACCATATCGTGGGGCTATTACTCTTTATCTGCCTCAGCCAGAATGTCTACACCCTTGCACTTATGCTATCACAGATATCAAAGTCAAGGATATTCCTATAGTATGTGAATACCCAGATGTCTTTCCAGATGACCTACCTGGAATGCCACCAGATAGAGACATCGAGTTCATCATTGAACTTCAACCGGGCACTGCTCCAATTTCCAAGAGGCCGTATCGCATGCCTCCAAATGAATTAGCAGAACTGAAAATTCAGCTCCAAGATCTTCTTGATAAAGGATATATACGTCCAAGTGCTTCACCTTGGGGTTGTTCTGCTCTCTTTGTCAAGAAGAAAGACGATAGCCTAAGGCTATGTGTCGATTACCGTCCACTCAATGCAGTTACTATCAAAAATAAGTATCCTCTTCCCCGCATTGACATCTTGTTCGATCAGTTAGCCGGAGCTAAGGTCTTTTCTAAGATTGATTTACGCTCTGGTTATCATCAGATTAAAATCAGGCCTAGTGACATTCCAAAAATGGCCTTCTCAACCAGATATGGACTTTATGAATATCTGGTTATGTCATTTGGACTTACTAATGCACTGGCATATTTCATGTATCTCATGAACTCTGTATTTATGCCGGAACTCGACAAATTCGTCGTGGTCTTCATTGATGACATCCTGATATACTCCAAAACCAAAGAAGACCATGCTAATCATTTGCGTGTCGTTCTTCAACGACTACGTGATCACCGCCTTTATGCCAAATTTTCGAAATGTGAATTCTGGCTGGATAGTATGAAATTTTTGGGACATACTATCTCTAGTAAAGGCATATCGGTTGATCCGACCAAAATCCAGGAGGTTATGGACTGGAACCCTCCCACTTCAGTCCATCAAATCCGAAGTTTCCTTGGATTGGCGGGATATTATCGCCGATTCATTCCAGACTTCTCCAAGATAGCCAAACCCATGACTGAGCTATTAAAGAAAGGAGTTAAATTCTGCTGGAACGACCAATGTGATAAAGCGTTCCATACCTTGAGAAAACTCCTAACCACTGCTCCAGTACTAGCTCAGCCATATAATACTCAGCCTTTTGATGTCTATTGCGATGCTTCTGGAATTGGCCTTAGTTGTGTTCTTATGCAAAATAACCGGGTCATTGCTTATGCATCCCGAGCATTTCGGACTCATGAGCAGAATTATCCAACACATGATCTTGAATTAGCAACAGTTATTCATGCTCTCAAGATTTGGAGACATCATCTTATGGGTGCTAAGTGTAATATCTACACTGACCATAAGAGCCTCAAGTATATTTTTACTCAAGCTAACCTAAATATGAGGCAAAGGCGTTGGTTAGAACTGATCAAAGACTATGACCTTGAAGTACACTATCATCCAGGCAAAGCTAATGTGGTTGCGGATGCACTTAGCCGCAAAGCACACTGTCACTGTTTATCCGTAGCAACTTTCAGTGACACTCTCTGCCATCAGATGAGAAAACTCAATTTAGAGATCATTCCTCAAGGTAGTCTGAATCTGCTATCTATTGAGTCTAATCTTCGAGATAAAATCATCATGTCCCAACTTCATGATGAGGGTGTCAAAATTATCAAATCCAAGCTATCTCTAGGAGAAGCCAAATATAAATGTTTTCGCACTGACCATCAAGGAATCCTGTGGTTCAACAATCGCATTGTTGTACCTAAAGATCATCAACTTCGCAAGCAAATCCTCGATGAAGCACATTTATCCAAATTCTCTATTCATCCTGGTAGCACCAAGATGTACCAAGATCTACGGCAACATTTTTGGTGGACCAGAATGAAAAGAGAAATTGCTAAATATGTATCTGAGTGTGATACGTGCCAGAGAGTCAAAGCCAGTCATCTTAAGGCATCTGGTACACTTCAGCCATTACCCATTCCGTCATAGAAATGGGAAGACATTAGCATGGATTTTATTGTTGGTCTTCCCAACACATCTCAAAAGCATGACTCCATATGGGTAATCATTGATAGACTCACAAAAACAGCTCATTTTCTTCCTGTGCATACCACTTACTCTGCTAAGAAGTATGCCGAAGTCTATCTGGATCAAATCATTCGATTACATGGGGTTCCAAAAACCATCATCTCTGATCGAGGGCCCCAATTTATTGCACGGTTTTGGGAGCAATTGCAATCAGCTCTAGGGACCAAATTGATTCGAAGCTCTGCGTATCATCCCCAGACTGATGGACAGACTGAGCGAGTTAATCAAATTCTTGAAGACATGCTCCGAGCTTGTATTATTCACTATGGTACAAGTTGGGACAAGTGCCTTGCTCTAGCTGAATTTGCTTACAACAATAGTTATCAAGCTAGTCTTCAAATGGCTCCTTTTGAAGCGTTATATGGTCGCAGATGTCGAACTCCTTTGAGTTGGTCAGAGACCGGTGAACGCAAAATCTTCAGACCAGACCTAGTTGTTGAAGCCGAAGATAAGGTTAAGATTATCCAATCTAATCTTAAAACCGCTCAGTCTAGACAGAAGAGCTACGCAGATAAGAGGAGGAAACCTCTGCAATTCCAAGTAGGAGATTTTGTCTATCTCCAAGTATCTCCTACCAAAGGCGTCCAACGTTTCGGCATAAAGGGGAAGTTAGCACCTCGATATGTCGGACCCTTTGAAATTCTCAATGTTTGTGGCCCAGTGGCTTACAAACTTCACCTTCCGTTTCAATTGGCTGCTATCCATGATGTCTTCCATGTTTCTCAACTTAAGAAGTGTGTCAAAGTACCCACAGAAATCATTGAGACATGTAACCTCGAGATTGAACCCGATTTATCGTACATCGAACAACCTCTTCGAATCCTGGATACCAAGGAAAGACTCACCAGAAGAAGGGCAGTTAAGATGTACAAAATCTTATGGGATCATCACACCGAGGAAGAAGCGACTTGGGAAACAGAGTCTTATCTTCAACGGAATTTCCCAGACTTCCTTCAAGCCAATCCCCAAATCTAATCATCCGCTTCTGCTCAGCTTCGGAATCTCGGGACGAGATTCTTTTAAGGGGGGAAGGCTGTAACATTCCTGTAATTAGAATATAGACACTAGGTATTAGTGTGTTGTATTAAGGTTTGTACAGAGAACTAGGGGTGTATTTGTAAATTATGAATTTTATAAGTCCTTATGTACAATTGTGTGAAAATGTTCTTAAATGTCAAATTCAAATGACTATAGAAAAGAAAAGTACAAATACTAGGTTAAACCTAAAAGAAATAGACTTTGTATGAAACTAAGGGCCTATGTCTAATTAACACAAATATAAGGGTTACATATGAAATGGTTGGAATATAAAAGTCAAATTCATCTTTACTTAAGGACTAATGTATAAAAACACAAGCAATCATGACATTCCAGGAAAATGTGTAAATATACCCAAAGTTTGATCAAATTAATTGAATAAAGACAAAAGTAATTTA
Source organism: Panicum hallii (assembly GCF_002211085.1). Classification (NCBI taxonomy): domain Eukaryota; kingdom Viridiplantae; phylum Streptophyta; class Magnoliopsida; order Poales; family Poaceae; genus Panicum; species Panicum hallii. Next base: position 38,657,678 of record NC_038042.1, read on the forward strand.
AAGAGTTGTAAACCTTGAGTTTCTGAACCCAAGCCCTAAAGCAATGTTGTAGAGTTTGAAAAACTCTACAACTTTCATGTTGAGAACTTTTTCATTTAACCTTTGTAGCAGTCAGAATTTTTAGTTTATTGGGAGGTCCCTGAATTTTTTAGAAATCACGAACAAGTCCTTCTGACTCCTGCCTGCTTCTTCTACCTCTGCCACCGCCGCTTCCCCCTCTGCTCCGCTCTGCCTCTGCCGCTGACCGCCGGCACAGGACCCCGAGCTCCACCTCCAGCTTCTACACGTGCCCATGTGTCGCCCCTTGCTTTCCCCGCCGCTGTCCCCTCCCTTCCTGGCCTCGCGCGCGCGCCACGACGACCCCGAGCCTCCGCCGGCCGCCACCTTCTCATCGCCGTGGACAGCCCACCGCCGCGACTTAACTCACGGTCTCTTGCGCGCAGAAGCATTACCCTCCTTCCTACATCCTATTCCTCCAGTTTCCGTGTTAATTCCGAGCGCCCAAGCCACACTTCGCCGCCGCCGTCCTCTTCCGCTCTGGCCACGCACGGCATGCCCGTGGACAGCCCTCACCGAGCACCCCTCGCCCCCATCGATCCCCGTAGTAGCTTTCCCGTGCCCTGTTGATGCTCGCCAACCCCTCGGTGCCTCCCAATTCCGGTCAGAAATTGGTTACCGACGAGCGCCGCCGTCGCCGCCTTCGGCCTCACCGTGGGCAGCACGACTCGAGCCTCCCCACACCCCCAGGACCTCTTAGCCAGCACCACGTCACCACCCCGAAGCTCCCCGACCCATCCATTAGCTCTCTAGTCCACCACCGCGCCTCCCCGACGCTCGCCGGCGTTCTTCCTCGCCGCCGCCGCTACTGTCTCCGTCGGTCACCTCGAATCCGACATGAATCCTTCCAATTGATTGTACATACACGTTCCCCATGATGAACTGGTTCTCGTGCGCAGGTCCCCTGCCGACGTTCACCACCGGAACCTTGCCGTCAACGGTGGCCCCTCCGCCGCCGCCTCGGGTCCTCGTCGAGCTCTACCATTCCGGCCACCCCAGCCCTCGACACGTGGTGCCACAGAACCCTCGTGAGCTCCTGCACCCTTCCCTGCCCTTGGACCTCACCGCCGGTGACCACCGTCGCCGGAACACGGCCGCCCCCGCCTTGCTCTGCTCTGGTTCACAGCCCAAGGACCCCGGGTTAGAAGAGTCAAAAGTTCAGGGGGTTATGTGCACAACTGTAGACTCAGATGAATAGTCCCGAAGGACCCCCTTGTGTAAATAATGCTGTCAAATTAGAAATTCTGTATCTATTCAGAGAAAAATCATAAAAATGCAAACTAAATTTTGTTGGAATCCTAAGTTAAAGATCTAAAACTTTACTTAAGGGATAAAATTCAGTTTCTGAATGTTTGATGATCTAATTTAAATGTTAATTTTGGTTAATTGTAGGCTTAAGAAATGCATAGTAATTCATAGAAAAAGGATAAAATGGTGAAACCAGTTGTGTTAGTTTTCTTTTAACATGTAGAATTTAAGAAAAATAATTTTCCTAATAATTAAGTAATATTTTCTTAATGTACAAGATTAATTAGAAATAATGTATAGTTTATCTTATATGATAAATTTTTATAGATGATAAAATATTCCAAAAATCATGAAAATATTTTAGGGTACTGTTCTTTGATAGTGTAACATGTTATTAAATTTCCAACCAAGAATTAGGTGTCAAACAAGTTAGACATAATTTAATTAGTCCATAGTGTAATAGTAATACCAAGATCATATAAATAATTAATGTAGTCAATATATAAAGCTTTTTAACATAGTTGTTAGGAACCACCCAACCTGTTGCCCTATGCCACTAGTTAGATAATTAGTGTAATCAACCCCGTTGTCTAATGGGTTTAGATAAAATAATTAATACTCGATAAATGACTGCCCAATGCAGGGTAGTTAGGTTATTTGTCGAAATGTAATGTTCTTTTATTTGGATTGCAACTTTATTGTGAATTAACATAAAAGTATATGCATTCCATAACTTGTAACTTTGCATCTCATATAGACTCGATCGCTCTCGCTGACGGTGACTACGAGCTTATCCCGGAACCAGAACGAGGTTGTTCTGAAGACCCCGGGAACTTTGTCACGGAATTCTCTGAAGCCCCGAACCAAGGTTCGGAAGATATTAATTTGACTAACCCCAGCCCCACCAGCGAAGGCAAGCCCCGGACATAACCCCTACTTTATTACACTGCAATCTATACTATTTATATATATATATCTTTATGCATTAAGTTCTTAGGAGTTGTTTGGAAACCTTAGTTGCATAATTCCAGGAACCTATGTACTGAACACTAGAATTTGAGTCCGAATAGCTGCTCTGCTTATAGGACCGATAGAAGTCGAGTGATTTCCTATCACTCGCGCGATATAGGAATTGTAATGTTTACATCCATGTTATCACTATAAGGATGACGGACGGGAGTCTTATGAGGTATCATGGTTGAGATGATACCCCGTCTGTGTTGTGGAACTTGATAAGGTCGCAGTGTGTGGTAGCGGTGGCTAAGTGTTTGAAAGTACTAGCCACATGCCGTGAAATATGGTAAGCTCTAAGCCTAGTAACCAATCGGCCCGAGGAGTGGACATACCTCCCACCACATGTATTTGCTTCTTTTGGTTACTTTGTTCGACGTGTAGGAATACGTGTTGCTGGGCAACCAGGAGTACGGGTTTGTAGTCGCGCTACAGACGTACGTCCTGCACTTTGGAAGTGTGTATAGTCTTGCAGTCGCTTGTGGTGGATCTGATCCACGAGTCGGAATGAAAGGCAAACGGTTGCTTCGGAACGACCCTTTGGTGTTCCAAGCGTGTGTGTTAGGTTATCCTTGCAAGGTTTGAATCTCGATTCAGGAATCGTCCGCCTCTCACGATGAATGAGACTGCTTACCCCCTTTACCACATAGAGTAACAAGAGCAACTATGTGATTTCCAAAGATGACGTTTGATTAAAGATTCTACCATGTTTGCGTAGTTATAAGTGCTTAACTAGAATGGATAATCAACTAGAACCTGAAAACTAAAAGTTAAAATTAAGGATCTACTTTTTGTTGCTTTTCAGCTAAAAACCTTACCCAAAGCCTAAAAAGCCTGCATAAGTCTAGATACATGGCTAAGTATACCATGAGCGGGTAAGTCTTGCTGAGTATTAGTATACTCAGCCTTGCTTTTGTTGATCTATCTCAGGTAATATCACTGATGAGCCAGCTTTCATTACACCGTGGCCCTACCCCTTGCCTGATTGTTGGTCGGTGGAGTGGGATCCGTCCCCGACCAACACCGATTCCGCCGAGTGATATCATGCCAGGGCTAGCATGATATCTGTAATGACGACGTGTATAATGTTTACGCTTTTCAAACTCCGCTGTTTTATCTTAAGACTTAAACCTGTTTTGTAATAATCTCCTTAGTGGGAACAAATGATGCTTTGTATACTTTTGTAATATATCTGCCTCTGATGTAAAGTGTATTGGCTTTTATATCTCTGGACTCACCTTCGTGTGAGGTACCTTGTTGGATCCTGCGTTCGGTGGTTTATCGGGACGTTACCCGAAAGGCCAAAGGCTTATACCGTTTGAAGCACGAGGTAGCCCTCAAGGGAGGACTCGCGTACTTGAGCCGGTATAATTCAGGTTGGTTCTGCCACACCACGAGTTGTTCGCGAAACGCTCGGGGGCTACGGTCGACGGCTCGAAGGATTTTGACTACGCAGGGCGGTAGAGGAGTGGCAGCAGGGTGAGATTTAGTTGAGGTTTTTGTTTGTACTCTGGCGGCGGCGTGAGATCTGAAGGTACGGGAAGAACCCTAACTGACTGCGAGGTTAAATAACCAGCGGTCAGGCAGTGGTTTACTGTGCAAAAGGTGAAGCGTCGCACGAGGGGAATACTTGGAATACGAGCAGTTTTTTGGTGGATTTTTTTTGGGTAGTTATTTGCTTAACCATTTTTTCAGGGTTAATTGTCCCGAAAAAAGAGGTTTTTTGAATTTCAAGTTCAATTTCTGCCAATTACATCATCTTGGACTATATTTTCTCAACAGGGAACATTTTTGCCATGACTTTTGGGATCCTTTTTTCCAAAATTTGAGAGATTTGGATTCAAGGTTCGGGGGCTGTGAGACACGTGTGTGGCAGAACCAACCTGAATTACACCAGCTCAAGTACGCGAGTCCTCTCTTGAGGGCTACCTCGTGCTTCAAACGGTATAATCCCTTGGTCTGTTGGGTAACGTCCCGATAAACCACCGAAAGCAGGATCCAACAAGGTACCTCGCACGAAGGCGAGTCCAGAGATATAAATGCCATTGCACTTTACATCACAGGCAGATATATTACATAAGGATATAAAAGTAACATCAGTGTCCAACGAGGGACATTATTACAAAACGGTTTAAGTTTTAAGTTACAGCAGCGGAGTTTGAAAACACGAACACTGTACACGTCGTTATTACGAATATCATGCTAGCCCTGGCATGATATCATTTGGTGGAATCTGTGTTGGCCGGGGACGGATCCCATTCCACGGACCAACCATCAGGCAAGGGGTAGGGCCACGGTGTAATGAAAGCTGGCTCATCAGGGAGATTACCTGAAGTAAATCAACAAAAGCAAGGCTGAGTATACTAATACTTGGCAAGACTTACCCGCTCATGGTATACTTAGCCATGTATCTAGACTTATGCAGGCTTTTCAGGTTTTGGGTAGGGTTTTCAGCTGAAAAGCAACAAAGAGTAGATCCTTATTTTCAACTTTTAGCTTTCAGATTCTAGTTAATTAACCATTCTAGGTAAACACCTAAAACTACTCAAACATGGTAGAATCTTTAATCAAACATCATCTTTGATAATCACAAAGTTGCTCTTGTTACTCTATGTGGCAAAGGGATTAAACAGTCTCAATCTCCACGAGAAACGGACGATTCCTGAATCGAATTTCAAAACCTTGCAAGGGTAAACCTAACACACACGCTTGGAACACCAAAGGGTCGTTCCGAAGCAACCGTTTGCCTTTCATTCCGACTCGTGGATCAGGGCCACCACAAGCGACTGTAGGACCATACACACTTCCAAAGTGCAGGATGTACGTCTGTAGCGCGACTACAAAACCCGTACTCCTGGTTGCCGAGCAACACGTATTCCTACACGTCAAACAAAGTAACCAAAAGAACCAAATACATGTGGTGGGGGGTATGTCCACTCCTCGGGCCGATTGGTTACTAGGCTTACCGCTTACCATATTTCACGGCATGTGGCTAGTACTTTCAATCGCTTAACCACCGCTACTACACACTGCGGCCTTATCCAGTTCAACAACACAGACGGGGTATCATCTCAACCATGATACATCATAAAACTCCCGTCCGTCATCCTTATAATGATAACAGAAATGTAGACACCACAATTCCTATATCGCGCGAGTGACAGGAAATCACTCGACTTCTACCGGTCCTATAAGCAGAGCAGCTATTCGGACTCAAGTTCTAGTGTTCAATACATCGGTTCCTGGAATTATGCAACTAAGGTTTCCAAACAATTCCTAAGAACTTAATGCATAAAGATATATATAAATAGTATAGTGTGCAGTGTAAATAAAGTAGGGGTTATGTCCGGGGCTTGCCTTCTTGCGTAGGATTGGGGACAGTAGGGTCAAAGTTGTCCGAACTTTGGTTCGGAGCTTCAGTTAAACTTTCGACGACGTTCCCGGGATCTTCAGCGGATTCCACTCCTTGTTCCAGAACGAGCTCGTAGTCCCCGTCGGCAAGAGTGGTCGAGTCTATATGAGATGCAGAGTTATAAGTTATGGAATGCACATTCTTTTATGTTATTTCACAATAAAGTTGCAATCCAAACAAAAGAACACTATATTTCAACAAACAACCTAACTACCCTGTACTAGGCAGTCATTTATTGAGTATCAACCAAACTAACTAGTTACGTTAGGCAACAGGGTGGGTTACCCTAAACATCCAACTAACTACATTAGGTAGCATGTTAGGTTACCATAAGCAACAACTAAACACACTTAGTAACTTCATTTATTTTATTAACTAAACATTGTAATTAACCTTAGATTATTATTTAATTATGGCTGACTTTTGATTAATTAAGCAAACCTTAAGTTAGGAAAAATAAATTAATACTATGAAACTATCCTAAGTGGGTTTAATGGAAATAACATTACCCTAATTTTTTTAAATATTTTGCGCAATAGATAAATCAGAATAAATTACTTAATTAAACAATATGTTTATCTTGAAAGAATTTTTACAGAGCAAGATATTTCAAAACAGGAGCTAAAAAAATTACTGAGCATAGATTGGTATTAGATATATTTACTGCAATTTTATTGGAATTTTATTCTAAAAGAAACTAAGCCACAAAATTAAACAAGATCAAATTGAAATTTCGAGATGCAATTATAACTGGAGTTTTACACTAAAACTAGGGTTCAAAATTTAAGGACATCATAAACTACTCAAGATTAATATTCCAGAAAAGTTTCATAATTTTTCATGCATAATAATTATTATTTATGAATTACCTTTGAATTACCTTTTGAAATTAACTTGTGAAGGTTTTATTAACATATAACAAAGGTAGCAAAATATTCTAGCTAGAGGGCTTCTAAGCCTCAAAAATTTACACAAGGCTACTCAAGACATATGCAACACATGCTCCAAAAATCAACAGCAGCAAGGCTATGGATCACAAGATTTGATTAAAGCATCCCTTTACTTGTATTTAAAATACAGAACAAATTATGCATTTTCATAGCATGATTGTGAAACAAAAGTTGTAGAATTCATCACAAGGATCCTAACCCAATTGATTTGACATTTTTCTGATTTTTCTACTGTTTTCTATACATTTTTAAAGTTCACAGCAGAGAATAAGGGAGACTCAAACAAGCTTTACAGAATAGCCCCTAGATTTAGCAATAAACCCCCTGAAACTTCCTTTTCTTCTCCAACAAAGCCCCTGGCCGTGGTCAGAGAGGAGAGGCGGAAATTGACCGGCCAAATCCGGTGAGCTCGGTTCACGGTGGCGAGGGAAGAGAGGGGGATTAGCTAGAGGAGATCGGGGGCTACCTTGGGAGGTGCTTGATTGGGCTTCTAGGGTTGTGTAGCGGCCTGCCCGCGTGGAGCAGACGGCCGGCGGCGGGAATGGCCTCGGCGGCGGCACTCCGGGCAAGCCGGGCGGCGATGGCCGGGCCTAGCAGCTTCAGGGAACTAGGGGAAAGCTTCTAGTAGGGTTGGCTTGGGTGGAGGAGGGCTGCAGGGGTGGGTCCACGGCGGCGTTGAGCTCGCCAGGGTTGCGGGGGAAATGGCGACAGCGTTCCGGGGTTTAGGGGCGAGGAAATGGCGAGCTAACGGAAGAAATGAGTCGAGGGGATCCTTGCTGTACTGATGCGCCCACAAGATAGAGCTCGGGGGCTCCAGTGCTTCATCCACGCGGCGGGGCGGCGAACAGAGAGAGGCCGGCGTTCAGGCGGCGCTGGCAGTGCCAGAACATCGTGGCACTCGGTGAGAAGGCCAGCAAAGGGAATTAGGAATGGCAGCAAGACTATGGGGCGACGCGTGGAAGGAAAACCCAGCAGGAGGTGGAGCTTGGGGTGCGGCGCCGGCGGTGAGCGGCGGTGGCAGGAGTAGAGCAGAGGGGGAAGCGGCGGTGACAGAGGAAGAAGAAGCAACAGGTGTCAGTAGGACTTGTTTGCAATTTCCAAAAAGTTCAGGGACCTCTCGATAAACTAAGATTTCCCACTGCTACACAGGTCAAATGAGAAAATGCTCAAAATAAAAGTTGTGGAGTTTTTCAAACTCTACAACATTGCTTTAGGGCCTAGGTTCAGAAACTCAAAGTTTACAGCTTTTTAGATTGCATTTTGAAACAAAGATGGAATTTAAATTAACTTTGTCTTTGCCCACCTAAATTTGATCAAATTTTGGGCATGTTTACAATTTTTCTGGATTGTCATGATTACTTGTATTTTTACACATTAATCCTTAAGTAAATCTGAATTTTACTTTTATACTTCAATCATTTCACATATAAACCCTTATATCTTCGTGTTAATTACATATAGGTCCTTAGTTTCATATAAAGTCTATTTTTCTTAGGTTTTAACTTAACTTTTGTACTTTTCTTCTCTATGGTCATTTATGTTTGACACTTAATAGTACTTTTACCCAATTACACTCAAGTACTTTTATAATTCATAAATTACAAATATACCCCTAGCTATCCTGTACAACTCACCTACATCAAAGCAAGCATACATATAAGATATACAAACTTAGTATCTAGGTTTCTAACTACCTGGATGTTACAGCCTTCCCCCCTAAAAAGAATCTCGTCCCGAGATTCTGAAGCTGAACAGAATCGGATGATTAGATTTGGGAATTGGCTTGAAGGAAGTCTGGGAAATTTCGTTGAAGATAAGATTCTGTTTCCCAAGTCGTTTCTTCTTCGGTGTGATGATCCCACAAGATTTTATACATCTTAACTGCTCTTTTTCTGGTGAGCCTTTCCTTGGTATCCAAGATTTGAAGAGGTCGTTCGATATAAGATAGATCGGGTTCAATCTCAATGGCACAAGTCTCCACGATTTCTGTGGGTACTTTGACACATCTCTTAAGTTGAGAGACATGGAAGACATCGTGAATAGCAGCCAGTTGAGACGGAAGGCGAAGTTTGTAAGCCACTGGGCCACAAACATTGAGAATTTCAAAGGGTCCGACATATCAAGGTGCTAACTTCCCTTTTATGCCAAAACGTTGGACACCTTTGGTAGGAGATACTCGGAGATAGACAAAATCTCCTACTTGAAATTGCAAAGGTTTCCTCCTCTTATCTGCGTAGCTTTTCTGTCTGGACTGAGCGGTTTTAAGATTAGATTGAATAACCTTAACCTTATCTTCGGCTTCAACGACTAGGTCTGGTCCGAAGATTTTGCGTTCACAGGTCTCAGACCAACTTAAAGGAGTTCGACATCTGCGACCGTATAACGCTTCAAAAGGAGCCATTTGAAGACTAGCTTGATAACTGTTATTGTAAGAGAATTCAGCTAGAGCAAGGCACTTGTCCCAACTTGTACCATAGTGAATAATACAAGCTCGGAGCATGTCTTCAAGAATTTGATTAAATCGCTCAGTCTGTCCATACGTTTGAGGATGATACGCAGAGCTTCGTACCAGTTTGGATCCAAGAGCTGATTGTAACTGTTCCCAGAAGCGTGCAATGAACTGGGGTCCTCTATCAGAGATGATAGTTTTAGGAACACCGTGCAATCGAACGATTTGATCTAGATAGATCTCTGCATACTTCTTAGTTGAATAAGTGGTATGCACAGGAAGAAAATGAGCTGTTTTTGTGAGTCTATCAATGATTACCCATATGGAGTCATGCTTTTGAGATGTGTTGGGAAGACCGACAATAAAATCCATGCTAATGTCTTCCCGTTTCCATGACGGAATGGGTAATGGCCTTGAGATGACTGGCTTTAACTCTCTGTCAAGTGTCACACTCAGATACATACTTGGCAATTTCTCTTTTCATTCTGGTCCACCAAAAATGTTGTCGTAGATCTTGATACATTTTGGTGCTACCAGGATGAATAGAGAACTTGGATAGATGTGCTTCATCAAGGATTTGCTTGCGAAGCTGATGATCTTTAGGTACAACAATTCGATTGTTGAACCATAATGTTCCTTGATGGTCAGTGTGAAAACACTTATATTTGGCTTCTCCTAGGGATAGCTTTGATTTGATGATTTTGATACCCTCATCATGTAGTTGCGACATGATGATTCTATTTCGAAGAGTAGACTCAATGGATAGTAGATTCAGACTACCTTGAGGAATGATCTCTAAATTGAGTTTTCTCATCTGATGGCAGAGAGTGTCACTAAATATGGATATGGATAAGCAGTGACAATGTGACTTGCGGCTAAGTGCATCCGCAACCACATTAGCTTTGCCTGGATGGTAGTGTACCTCAAGGTCATAGTCTTTAATCAATTCTAACCAACGCCTTTGCCTCATATTTAGGTCAGCTTGAGTGAAAATATACTTGAGGCTCTTATGGTCAGTGTAGATATTACACTTAGCACCCATAAGATGATGTCTCCAGATCTTGAGAGCATGGATAACTGCTGCCAATTCAAGATCATGTGTTGGATAATTTTGCTCATGAGTCCGGAGTGCTCGGGATGCATAAGCAATAACCCGGTTGTTTTGCATAAGAACACAACCAAGGCCAATTCCGGAAGCATCGCAATAGACATCAAAAGGTTGAGTGCTATCTGGCTGAGCTAGCACTGGAGCAGTTGTTAGGAGTTTTCTCAAGGTATGGAATGCTTCCTCACACTTGTCACTCCAGCAGAATTTAACTTCTTTCTTTAATAGCTCAGTCATGGGTTTAGCTATTTTGGAAAAGTCTGGAATGAATCGGCGATAGTATCCCGCCAATCCAAGAAAACTTCGAATTTGATAGACTGAAGTTGGAGGTTTCCAGTCCATAACCTCCTAGACTTTGGTTGGATCAACCGATATGCCTTCACTAGAGACAGTGTGTCCTAGAAATTTCACACTATCCAACCAGAATTCACATTTCGAGAATTTGGCATAAAGGTGATGATCACGTAGTCGTTGAAGGACGACACGTAAATGATTGGCATGGTCCTCTTTAGTTTTGGAGTATATTAGAATGTCATCAATGAAGACCACGACGAATTTGTCGAGTTCCGGCATGAATACTGAATTCATGAGATACATGAAATATGCCGGTGCATTAGTGAGTCCAAATGACATAACCAGATATTCATAAAGTCCATATCTGGTCGAGAAGGCCGTTTTTGGAATGTCACAAGGCCTAATCTTGATCTGATGATAACCAGAGCGTAAGTCAATCTTAGAGAAGACCTTAGCTCCGGCTAGCTGATCGAACAAAATGTCAATGCGGGGAAGAGGGTACTTATTTTTGATGGTAACTGCATTGAGTGGATGGTAATCGACACATAGCCTTAGGCTATTGTCTTTCTTTTTGACAAAGAGAGCAGAAGAACCCCAAGGTGAAGCACTTGGACGTATATAACCCTTATCAAGAAGATCTTGGAGCTGGATTTTTAGTTCTGCTAATTCATTTGGAGGCATGTGATACGGCCTCTTTGAAATAGGAGCAGTGCCCGGTTGAAGTTCAATGATAAACTTGATGTCTCTATCTGGTGGCATTCCAGGCAAGTCGTCTGGAAAGACATCGGGGTATTCACATACTATAGGAATATCCTTGACTTGGATATTTGTGATGGCATAAGTGCAAGGATGCAGACATTCTGGCTGAGGCAGATAAAGGGTGGTGATCCCATAGTATGGTGAATCAATTTCAACAACTCGGGAAGAAATATCTAGCCGTACTTGATGTTTAGTCATCCAGTCTGTCCCAAGTATAATATCAATACCCTCCAAACTTAGTAAAACCAAATCAGTTTTGATTTCTTTACTACCTAACTGAATTGGCACATTTCTACTCATTTGGTTGGAGGTAATATTTCCTCCAGGGGTAGAGATCATATATGACCCCTGGGTAGAACTAAGATCGAGTCCTATTCGGGTACCACAGTTGTTACTAATAAAACTATGTGTTGCTCCCGAATCAAATAATGTAACAACTGGTTTGTGGTGAATAGAGAATGTACCCGACATGACGGGAGCTCCACCAGGAAGTTCCGCCAGAGTGGTGAAATTAATCCGCCCTTGCCGGACTTGCATTACCGGTTTCTTGCCCTTGTTCTGGTTCCCCTGTATAGAGCTCTGCCCTTGATTAGGTTTCTTGGGCCGCGGACAATCTCTGATGAAATGATCCGCGCTTCCGCAATTGAAACAGCGATAATTGCTGCTTCTCTGTGGCACTTGTTGAACATTTGGCCGTGGGCCAGATTGTTGTAGTTGTTGTGGAGGAACGGGAGGTCTATACCTTCCTTGCTGTTGGGGCGGCCTGAAAACCAGCCTACCAGTTGGGGAATTCCGCTGTGGCGCTCGGGACGGTGTGTTGGGAACAACCCGATACCTCGGTGGTTGAGCACTCGAGGGTCCAGTAGGGTTCTTTCTCTTCTTCTCAGCATAATGCGCCACGATCCAATCTTCTTGAGTTAAGGCCATATTAACTAGCTCGCTGAAAGTATTAGTGTAAGCATCTAGGCCTTTAAGGTATGTTTCGGTGATTAATGACAACCATTATTGTGACTAATGAGTTTGTGCAGCTTTATAGATCATTATTGCTCATTTGGTTATATGTCAAAAGAGGCCCCCAAATTTTCATTATTCAAAAAGGCGATCTCGGCATTCAACTCTATAATGTGTCAAGACTAAGGATCTTTCTAGTCCTAAGTGTCATAAGGTTGAGAAGGACACTTAGGTTAGTATAGGTTTTATAGTTTTGTAGTGATCGCACTATTAAGAGGGGTTTAGGCTTAGTAACTTGAGCATGGACATGGTCATGTGAAAATGGATGCACACGATGGTCACTCAGGTTTCTAGAAGCTCAAATAAGTGGTTCTCAACTTATATCTCAAGAACATTTGGATTTCATTCAAGACTCAAGTCAGAAAAGGCAAAATCAGAAAAATCCTATTCACCGGTTTAACCGACGCTTCAAGTTTTATATACGTCGGTTAAACGAGGTCAGCAGGTCTGGACAAGTCAATACACCGGTTAAACCGACGTTATTTGAAATTTGACGTTGGTGCAGTTGTCCAGAGACTCGGTTTTCAGTTGATCAGTGGACAAAAGGACTCACCGGTTAAACCGACGCTATTTGAAATTGGACGTCGGTGCAGTTGTCCAGTAACTTGGTATTTCTGTTGATCAATGGATGTTTACACTCACCGGTTAAACCGATGCAACGACGGTTAATCTTCCCAAACAGTAACGGCTAGTTTTTCAAAAGGGGAGTTCACATTCACCGGTTAAACCGACGATGACTATTGGAGGGACGTCGGATTAACCGGCGCTACGCAGTTTTTCTGGCAGCTTTTTCTCCAACGGCTCTATTCGTGTGAGCTGCCTATATATACCCCTCCAATGGGTCATTCTACTACTCTTGACACCAGGCAACATCCAAACACACATACTATAGTCAAGAGCCACCTTGAGCTTCAACATTTCATACACTTGTTCATTCAATCATTCAAGAAGCAAGATTAAGGACTTGAGTAGAGAGAAGCTTGTGTGCATCCATTCTTTGTGATTGGTTCTTGCTCAAGTGAAGGCCTTAGCTTGTTACTCTTGGTGATTGGCATCACCTAGGCAATCTTGGTGATCGAGGTGATTCTCGCGGAGCTTGCCAAGGATTGTGGAAGCCCGGAGAAGAGATTTGTACGTGGCTTGATCTCCACCACACCGGGATGGTGAACGGAGACTCTTAGTGAGCGCCCTCGTCTTGGTGACTTGGGAGGTGACAATACTCTTTGTGAGTGTCACAACGTGGACTAGGGGTGTGTGCCAACACATCGATACCACGGGAAAAAATCCGGTTGTCCCTTGTCCACTTTACTTTTTCAAGCATTATCTTTCATGCAATTCTTTCATGTGCTTGATTTAGGGATCACTAGTTAGCTCTACCGTGCTAGGCTTTATCTCTTTTCTATCTTGTCTAGCTTGTGTAGGTTGTTTTAGTTATCCGGTTGGTGAATTGGTGCCTTTCTAGTTTTGCATAGGTTAAGGTTGTTTTATCTTGTTTTAGAAATTGAAAAAGGCCCAATTCACCCCCCCTCTTGGTCCATCGATCCTTTCAATTGGTATCAGAGCCTCGTTGCTCATTTGGATCAATAGGCTTCACCGCCTAGAGCTATGGCCAAGATGGGTGGTTCGCCGCCTCACTTCGAGGGCAAGAACTTTGCCTATTGGAAAGTTCGCATGGCCGCATACCTTGATGCGATTGCCCCCGAAGTGTGGTTGGCAACTAAAGTCGGGTTCACCGGAGATCCCACCCCCGACCAATTAAAATGGAATGCTAGAGCTAGAAATGCAATTTTCGAAGCTATTAGTGAGGAGGTCTTTGCTAGAGTAAATGGCATGGATCTAGCAAGTGATATTTGGAAGGAGCTCATTGAAATACATGAAGGTTCCACCAAAGTTCGTGAACAAAAATATCACTTGTTTAGAGCTAAGTATGATTCCTTCAAAATGCTAGCTCATGAAAATTGCAATGATATGTATTCTCGCTTGAATGTCATTGTCAAGGACATTAATGCACTTGAAATATCCAAAATTGACAGTGCATCCATCAACCGCAAGATCCTCATGCTACTCCCGAAGCCCAAGTATAACATTATCAATGCTATGCTTCAAAAGGAGGATCTCGCCGCAATGGAAGTTGGAGAACTTGTGGGCGAAATTCGCGCTCATGAAATGAGCATTCTTGGTATGACCGAAGAGCCAACATCAAGCAAGTCAATTGCTCTAAAGACCAAGACAAACAAATCCCGCAAGCTCAAGATGGTCAAACAAGACTCAAGCTCAAGCAATGAAGAAGATGATCATCTTGAGAGCTCATCCGATATTGAAGATGATGGAGAACTTGCTCTCATGATGAGAAAGTTCACACGCTTGAATGAGAAGATCAATAAGAAGGGCTTCAACTTTGACTCCAAGAAGGGAATGTTCCGGCCAATGGATGTCAAGAACAAGATTTGCTACAATTGTGGCGAAAAAGGACACATCCGTCCTAATTGCCCCAAGCCGGACAAAAGAAGCAAGGACAACAAGAGTAAGCATCGCCATGATTCAAGCGATGATGAAGAAGAGGAGAGGAAGAACAAAAACAAGAGATTTGGGAAGAAGAAGACCCATGATAAGAAGACCAAGCTCTTCCCAAAGAAGAAAGGGCACACCAAGAAAAGTTTCTTGGTGGAGAAACAAGAATGGGTGACCGATGTCTCATCAAGCGAAGACTCAAGTGATGAAGAAGACATTGTCACCATCGCCCTCACCAATGAAGAACCATCTCTACCTCCGCCTCCTATGTGCCTCATGGCAAAAGGTAACACCAAGGTATGTGAGGTAGATAGTGAAGATGATAGTGATGAAGAGCTTGATCCAAATGAATTTACTAACCTCATCAATGAGTATACATCCGTCATCAAGAGGGAAAAGGGCAAAGTTAAAGTTCTTGAGAGCACTCATGCCAAGTTAGAGCTTGCCCACTACGACTTACTTAGTAAGTACAATGACTTGCTCAAAAAGCACAATGAGTCACTTGTACTTGCTAAGCAAGTTGAAGAGAGCCACAAAAAGCTCAAACAAGAGCATAGGGAGTTGGCTCACAAGTATCAAGAACTTGAATTTGCTTATGAAGTAATTGACCCAAGTCTTGAGAAAGTTGTTAATGAAAAGGTCAATGCTTCTACTTCATGTGATGACCTACTCATTGATGCATATGCCACTAATGTTGTGCCCAAGCTTGCCTCTTCTAGGGAAAAGGAATTGATGGATCAAGTGGCAAGCCTCAAGAGTAGTGTGGAGAAACTCTCAAGGGGAGAATACATCCACAAGGAGATTCTCTTCAACAATGCCCGTGACTATGGTAAGAGAGGTCTTGGTTCATTTCCGGAGCCAAACATGGCTACAACTCCTTCTCCGGAGATCAAGACAAGCTTCATCAAGGAAGTTGGTTCATATTGCCAACATTGCCAAGTCACCGGGCACCACACTAGGGAGTGCACTTTACCATCACGTCCTCTTCCTAAATTACCCAAGAATTACTCATCAATGTTCCAAAATAATCATTTTCTCTTGAGTAAAGTGAAGGGCAAGGTGAAGGCCAAGTTCATTGGCAAAATTGCTAAGGAGTCGCGGAAGAAGCTCCCCAAGCAACTTTGGGTCCCAAAAGCTCTTGTCACACATGTGCAAGGCCCAAAGCTTGTTTGGGTTCCGAAAACTCAAAAATAAATTCTCATGTGTGTAGGTGAACTACAAAGCCGGTGGAAAACATTGGGTACTTGATAGCGGTTGCTCTCAACATATGACCGGTAATGATAGCATGTTCACCTCACTTGAAGACCCCGGCGATCATGAACATGTCACCTATGGTGATAACTCAAAGGGGAAAGTCTTAGGTTTGGGTAGAATTGCAATTTCAAAAGATTTATCCATTTCAAATGTTTTGTTTGTAGAAGCACTTAGTTTTAACCTCATTTCTATTGCACAACTGTGTGATCTTGGACTAACGTGTGCCTTTGACAAGAATGGTGTTGTAGTGACTCATGAAAAAGACAAGTCATTGGTATTCACGGGGTTTAGGCATGGCAATATCTATTTGGTGGATTTCTCTTCAAAGCAAACAAGCACCATGACTTGCCTCTTCACCAAGTCGTCTCTTGGGTGGCTTTGGCATAGAAGAATTGCCCATATCGGCATGAGCAACCTCAAGAAAGCCCACAAGAGAGGGATGATCACCGGCATAAAGGACGTCACTTTTGACAAGAACAAGCTATGCAAAGCATGTCAAGCCGGGAAGCAAGTTGCAACTCATCATCCTATCAAGACGATGTTGTCTACCTCCAAGTCGCTCGAGCTACTACACATGGATCTTTTTGGTCCAACTTCATACAAGAGCATTGGTGGTGATAAGGGTGAAACTCCGGAAATCTTCAAGACGTTTGCAAGAAAAGCTCAAAGGGAATACAATTCCCCAATCGTGAAGATCCGGAGTGACAACGGCACCGAGTTCAAAAATATGAAGATTGAAGAATGGTGCGATGAAGAAGGAGTCAAACATGAGTTTTCCGCCACCTACACGCCCCAACAAAATGGAGTGGTGGAAAGAAAGAACAAGACTCTCATCACTCTTGCAAGAGCAATGTTGGATGATTATGGCACGTCCGAGAAGTTTTGAGCGGAAGCAATCAACACGGCGTGTCATGCATCCAACCGAGTGTATCCTCACCGACTCCTCAAGAAAACTCCATATGAGCTCATCACCGGAAGGAAACCAAATATTTCATACTTTCGAGTCTTTGGTTGCAAATGCTTCATCTATAAGAAGAAAAGGCTCGGTAAGTTTGAGAGTAGATGTGATGAAGGTTTCTTTCTTGGTTATGCATCAAACTCCAAAGCATATAGAGTATTCAATCAAACCTCCGGGTTAGTTGAAGAAACATGTGATGTGGAGTTTGATGAATCTAATGGCTCCCAAGAGGAGGTTGTTGGCTATGAAAATGTAGGGGATGAAGAGATTGAAGAAGCCTTGAAGAAGATGTCCATTGGGGATATCAAGCCGGAAGAGGTGCATGAAGGCAATGATCAAGGGGGAGGACCTTCCTCATCTACACCAAGCACCTCCACGGCACCCCTAGTGAATGAAGATCAAGATAAAGTTGATCCACTACCCCAAGAAAATGTGTCAACGCCAACACCCCAAGTCCAAGAACAAGAAGAGAAAAATGTTCCACCACAAGCACAAGTCACTCATGATCCACCCCAACAAGCATCCACGCAAATACCGCTAGTGAAGCATGGTCGCATCTCCAAGGATCATCCAATTGGTCAAATCATTGGTAGTCCTTCCAAAGGAGTAAGAACTCGTTCTAAGCATGCTTCATTTTGCGAACATCACTCGTTTGTTTCTTGCATTGAACCCACTAGCATAGAGGAAGCGCTTGAGGACTCGGATTGGGTGATGGCCATGCAAGAAGAATTGAATAATTTCACCCGCAATGAAGTTTGGGTCCTCGAAGCTCCTCCGAAAGACAAGAACATCATCGGCACAAAGTGGGTCTTTCGAAACAAGCAAGATGAACATGGGGTGGTAGTACGCAACAAAGCAAGACTTGTGGCGAAAGGGTTTTCTCAAGTCGAAGGTTTGGATTTTGGTGAAACTTTTGCTCCGGTCGCAAGACTAGAAGCTATCCGCATTCTTCTTGCTTACTCTTCACATCATAATATCAAGTTATATCAAATGGATGTGAAAAGTGCTTTCTTAAATGGCTTTATTAACGAACTTGTTTATGTTGAGCAACCTCCCGGGTTTGTAGATCCGAGGAATCCTAACCATGTTTATAGGTTGCACAAGGCACTCTATGGACTCAAACAAGCTCCAAGGGCTTGGTATGAGAGACTTCGTGACTTCCTAATCATGCAAGGTTTCAAGATTGGGAGGGTGGACACCACTTTGTTCACAAAAGACGTCAACGGGGATCTTTTCATTTGTCAAATTTATGTTGACGATATTATCTTTGGCTCAACTAATGATTTACTAAGCCATGAGTTTGCTACCATGATGTCTAGGGAATTCGAGATGTCCATGATTGGCGAATTGACCTTCTTCCTTGGTTTTCAAGTCAAACAAATGAAGGAAGGGACATTCATTTATCAAGAAAAATATACTAAAGATATCTTGAAGAAGTTCAAGATGGATGAATGTAAGCCAATCAAGACACCCATGGCAATCAATGGGCATCTCGACTTGGATGTGGACGGTAAACCTGTTGATCAATCCCTCTATCGTTCAATGATAGGGTCTTTGCTTTACCTTACCGCATCTAGGCCCGATATAATGTTTAGTGTGTGCTTGTGTGCCCGTTTTCAAGCTAACCCTAAGGAATCACATCTTTCTGCTGTGAATAGGATCCTTCGGTATCTCAAGCACACCCCTAGCATAGGCTTGTGGTACCCCAAAGGCGCTAGTTTAGATCTCTTGGGATACTCGGATTCGGATTTTGCCGGAAGCCGTGTCGATCGCAAGAGTACCTCCGGGGGTTGCCACTTGCTTGGGCGTTCTCTAGTTTCTTGGTCGAGTAAGAAGCAAAATTCCGTAGCTTTGTCGACCGCGGAAGCGGAATATATAGCTGCCGGTGCATGTTGTGCCCAAATTCTATATATGAAGCAAACCCTTTTGGACTTTGGTGTGAAACTAGGAAGAATACCACTCCTTTGTGACAATGAAAGTGCCGTAAAAATTGCCAAGAATCCAGTTCAACACTCTCGCACAAAGCACATTGATATTCGCCATCACTTCTTGCGTGATCACGAAGCCAAGGGGGACATTTCCCTTCAAGGTGTGAGATCCGAGGAGCAATTGGCGGATATTTTCACAAAACCTTTAGACGAGAGTACCTTTGTTAGGCTAAGAAATGAGCTTAATGTATTAGATGCGGCAAACGTCATGTAAGTTGCCATGTCATATAGAAAAATGCATACATATAGGACACTTGTCTAACCATGGCAAGATAGTGATGAGCAAGGGTTTAGCTAGAGGTGGTGGTCCACTTGTTTTCCTCTAGGCTTGTAGAAAGGCTCATCATGATAAAGCTTTCCGTGGGATCAAACTTGACAAGTAGATCTTAAATTCTCGCTATGCATTTCTTGTCATATAGTTGTGCATCTCATGTTTACCTTTCTTTCGCATGTGTTTGTAATTTGCATTATCATTGCATGCGTAAAAGTCACAAAGGAGATCACTTGATGAAGATGAGACTTGTTTTACATGCAAGATCTTAATTCATGAGAAGTGAAGAAAGTAAAGTGTTGGGTGCGTTATTGCCTAGTGAGCAATGTCATTATGAGTTTGAAGCTTTCCTCCTTCAATATTCCTATGACATGGCTCATACATTTTAAATTCGCGCTTTGTCTCTCTTGCGACTTATCCTTGATTTTGAAAAGAAAAACTATTTAAGTTATTAAGCTATTCTATTTTGAGGGGTAAAGTCGCCTATGCAAGTCCATCAACTTGAGTTTAGTTGAATCTTATAAGTTCATTGGACGTAGCATAGAAAAGTGAGCTGAGAGAGGGTTTTTGGGTTCACCGGTTAAACCGACGTTCAATGGATCTATACCTATCGGTTTAACCGGCGTTACTAAGTGTCAGTCACAGCTCAGTCATTCCAGGCGTTCAACCGGCGTATACAAAGTCTGCAGCATCGGATCAACCGTTGAACAGAACACACTTTTGACCTGAAAATCAACTGATATTTGCTTCGTTCAACCGACGAGTTCACTTTTCATATCATCGGTTCAACCGGCGTATAGATACAGATTTGGCAAGGCTTCTGGTAAACTACACCGACGCAATCAATCGGTGTTCAAAACCTAAGCGTCGGATCAACCGACGATAAGAAAAATTGCGGGGTCCACATGTCATATTTCTCTCTTGCCGGCTCACGACCCACTCTCTCGCATTCGTGTTTTTGCTCGACCCCTCGCCTTCGCCACCGCCTCCGTCACACCGTCGCCATCCGCCGCCGCTCGCCGTCCGTGCGCCGCCGCTGCTCGCCGTCCGTGCGCCGCCGCGTTCCCGCGCCCGCGCCCGCGTCCGTACGCGTCCGTCGCCTCGCTCCGCCGCCCGTCGAGCCACCGCCGTCTACGCACGCACACCTTCCGCGCCGCCGCCGCCTTCCACCGAGCGCCAGCCGCGCCCGTGCACCACCTCCGCGCCGTCACACCACCGCCCGCGCGCACTCGCACCTGCGCCCGAGCGACGCCCACACATTGTGTCTCCACCACTGCCACCTTCCACGCCGTGCCATCGCATCCTCTGCACACACACTCGCCGCCGCATTACACCGCATTCACGCCGCGCTTCCATTTGCTTGACCTAGTTCGTAGTGCCGCGTCGTCTGTGATCGTGATGGGTCGTGACAAGAGGAAGGGTAAGGAGATCGTGGTTGAGGAGCCCGCGCGCAAGCGGACTCGCGCAGCGAGAGAGGCCGAAAGGGCCGAGATGGTGGCTAAGGCCGCCGAGGAGCAGGCGTCAGGCCGTGCTCGTCCTTTCGCGATCAGAGATCCAGCAGCCAGGGGCAGAGGGAGAGGCAGAGGGATGGGCAGAGTCAGAGGAGGCAGGGCCACCAGAGCCGCAGCAGCAGCAGCAGAGTCAGCGCAGTCAGCTTCAGCGGCAGAGTCCGAGTCAGAGTCAGCGACAGACCAGTCTGAGCAGTCTCAGGGGCAGGCTACACCTCAGTCACCAGCTCTACGACGTTCCGGCCGCACTCGGCAGACGTCCCCTGCAGAGCAGCCCTCACCTGCGACCGAGCGTCGCACTGGACCTAGGACGCGAGGAGGTCACCAGCCACAGGAGCCTCGCAGGTCCACAGCAGCAGCAGCAGCAGCTCGTCGAGCCGAGGCCCTAGCGGCAGAGCGCGCAGTGTTCCGCATGGACACTGTCGTGCGTCTGGAGCCAGGTGTACTGCTCCAGAACTTGACCAAGGCCAATGCGGCGAAGGTCAAGAGGCTCAGGTGGAGTGTACAGGAGGAGGAGTGGTTCCCAGTGACACGAGACAGCAGGGTCGATCGTAGATTCTGGACGCTCCTTCAGGCCAGTTTCTACGAGACCTATCAGAGGCGGGGCCACAGGATTTTCCCTCACCGAGTACTGGACTGGGTTTCTTTGAGGACAGCTGCAGGGGGAGCCGATGTCCGCGAGCACTTCGAGCACTTCAGAGGTCTGCCCAGGTTGCTCTCGATTGAGAGGAACAGGTATATTGAGGACTGGGTCAGAGTCTTCTACGCCACAGCTTGGATTGCCCCAGAGCGCAGAGCAGTTCACTTCATGTTTGGGGGGCAGGTATTTGGATTGTCCAGAGCGACACTTGCTGGGATACTTGGAGTTGACCTTGTTGACGTCTCTCTGCACGAGATGGTCTACGGTGATGCAGATCCACCACGCAGGGCTATGATTGGCGGGATTGCACCTTCTCACGAGGCGATCTCTCAGTGTTTCCGTCAGCCATTCCCTGCTTCCTACGCCAGAGTCCCTAGCCTGCTGACCCCAGAGGCTTACGCAGTTCACATGGCACTCCGGAGGACTTTGCTCCCGAGGAGTGGCTACCCAGAGGGGTTCACAGGTCTGCAGCAGCTACTGCTTCTTCACATCCTTACTCATGAGCCGTTCGACATTGTTGACTTCATTTTGGCTGAGATTGAGGACGTCATCACTGACGGGATGGGTGTCGTGCGTCAGTTTCCATATGCTCACTGGATCAGCTTCATTTGTTCTATGATTGTGCCAGCTGAGTCCCCCGTCAGTGCAGTTTACAGACAGGACGAGATCCCATGGTTTCCAGTCTACAGACCGACAGCACCCTCAGACAGGAGGAGAGGGAGACAGGCAGATCGTGCTGCCATGGCACGTTTGTCACCAGAGGTACAGGCCCGAGTGGCCCAGGAGGACGAGGCATTACTTGCTGCAGAGGCACAGCTTCCCGAGGAGATGATGAGATTCACTGGTCAGACCTAGAGTCAGACTCCTCCGAGGATGAGGAGTACTTCCCTGCACCCGCTCCAGCGAGTCACGATCACGAGGCAGGGGGGTCCGGAGAGCCAGCTCCAGTGACAGCTGCTGCTACTTCTGTCTCAGAGTCACAGGTGTCTCAGCCGTCTGAGCTCACCGCACTTCTACAGCAGCTGGTCACACAGCAGAGAGAGGATCGCCGTGCACAGGAGGAGGCCAGGAGAGCCCATGAGGCCCAGATTGCAGCTATACAGAGGGAGGCCGCCCGAGAGCGAGCCGCTACAGAGGAGCGTTTCGTCGGCCTTATCGACAGAGTCTCTCAGAGGACGGACGCTCAGTTTCAGCAGATGCAGCAGGGCATGATGGCGATGTTCGGGATGATTTCACAGTTATATTCTCACACCGGACTCGCCCCTCAGCAGCCAGCACAGTCAGGCCTTCAGGGCGCCGGAGCACCAGCACTTGCAGTTACACCTGCTCCGGCCTCCACTACTCCAGCTTCTTCTACGACTCCGGAGATCATGTTCTCACTGTCAGCACTTCTCGGGTCTGCGAGTCGTCCTCTCTTCTCTCCACTGCCTGCGACCTCGCTCTTCCAGGAGTCACCTTCAGCAGTGCAGTCCGTTGGCCTCCCCGCAGTACCACAGCCACTACCTTCAGGGGGAGGCGGAGAGGTGTCCTTAGCCCAGCAGTCGTCACAGCCGGCAGCATCAGCTCTTACTACTTCAGATGTTGACACATCTTCTGCTGAGCCGGCTACTACTTCCACGGACCCTCTCCCAGGCAGTGCTAGCACCAGGGCCTCGACGACAGCCTCGACGACCGCTACACCTCCGGTCAGCTCAGCACCAGCCGGCCCTTCAGACCAGCAGCTACCGGCAGTCACTGAGGATCCACCGTCTGACGACGACGACGACGACGATGACCCGGATCGCTTCCTCGCCGTCCCGCGGCACCCAGATCAGTAGCTAGCCTTTTTGTGCTTTGATGCCAAAGGGGGAGAGGGAGTCAGGGGGAGGGTAGCTTTAGAGAGAGCTCGATCAGGACTCGATCAGGACTTTGTTGTCTCTTATTGTATCATATATTGTCTTATATTTGGTCTTAGTTCATGGATATGTACATTTGTCATTTGAGCATGCTGAGTTTTTGAGACATATCTATGGATTTCGTTTGAGCCTTTGAGCTCTTTGGTTCCTTTCTTTCGAGTTTGCCTGTATTTATTCTTGCCATATCTTTCTCGCTCTCTCGTTATTTATGTCTGTGTTGTCATCAATCACCAAAAAGGGGGAGATTGTAAGCATCTAGGCCTTTAAGGTATGTTTCGGTGATTAATGACAACCATTATTGTGACTAATGAGTTTGTGCAGCTTTATAGATCATTATTGCTCATTTGGTTATATGTCAAAAGAGGCCCCCAAATTTTCATTATTCAAAAAGGCGATCTCGGCATTCAACTCTATAATGTGTCAAGACTAAGGATCTTTCTAGTCCTAAGTGTCATAAGGTTGAGAAGGACACTTAGGTTAGTATAGGTTTTATAGTTTTGTAGTGATCGCACTATTAAGAGGGGTTTAGGCTTAGTAACTTGAGCATGGACATGGTCATGTGAAAATGGATGCACACGATGGTCACTCAGGTTTCTAGAAGCTCAAATAAGTGGTTCTCAACTTATATCTCAAGAACATTTGGATTTCATTCAAGACTCAAGTCAGAAAAGGCAAAATCAGAAAAATCCTATTCACCGGTTTAACCGACGCTTCAAGTTTTATATACGTCGGTTAAACGAGGTCAGCAGGTCTGGACAAGTCAATACACCGGTTAAACCGACGTTATTTGAAATTTGACGTCGGTGCAGTTGTCCAGAGACTCGGTTTTCAGTTGATCAGTGGACAAAAAGACTCACCGGTTAAACCGACGCTATTTGAAATTGGACGTCGGTGCAGTTGTCCAGTAACTTGGTATTTCTGTTGATCAATGGATGTTTACACTCACCGGTTAAACCGATGCAACGACGGTTAATCTTCCCAAACAGTAACGGCTAGTTTTTCAAAAGGGGAGTTCACATTCACCGGTTAAACCGACGATGACTATTGGAGGGACGTCGGATTAACCGGCGCTACGCAGTTTTTCTGGCAGCTTTTTCTCCAACGGCTCTATTCGTGTGAGCTGCCTATATATACCCCTCCAATGGGTCATTCTACTACTCTTGACACCAGGCAACATCCAAACACACATACTATAGTCAAGAGCCACCTTGAGCTTCAACATTTCATACACTTGTTCATTCAATCATTCAAGAAGCAAGATTAAGGACTTGAGTAGAGAGAAGCTTGTGTGCATCCATTCTTTGTGATTGGTTCTTGCTCAAGTGAAGGCCTTAGCTTGTTACTCTTGGTGATTGGCATCACCTAGGCAATCTTGGTGATCGAGGTGATTCTCGCGGAGCTTGCCAAGGATTGTGGAAGCCCGGAGAAGAGATTTGTACGTGGCTTGATCTCCACCACACCGGGATGGTGAACGGAGACTCTTAGTGAGCGCCCTCGTCTTGGTGACTTGGGAGGTGACAATACTCTTTGTGAGTGTCACAACGTGGACTAGGGGTGTGTGCCAACACATCGATACCACGGGAAAAAATCCGGTTGTCCCTTGTCCACTTTACTTTTTCAAGCATTATCTTTCATGCAATTCTTTCATGTGCTTGATTTAGGGATCACTAGTTAGCTCTACCGTGCTAGGCTTTATCTCTTTTCTATCTTGTCTAGCTTGTGTAGGTTGTTTTAGTTATCCGGTTGGTGAATTGGTGCCTTTCTAGTTTTGCATAGGTTAAGGTTGTTTTATCTTGTTTTAGAAATTGAAAAAGGCCCAATTCACCCCCCCTCTTGGTCCATCGATCCTTTCAATTAGCCTCACAAGATTCAGGAGTTCCTTGAGCTTGGTATTAAGGCCCCGACGGAAACGATCTTGTTTCTTGGCATCATTATCCACATGATATCCCACATATTGACACAGATGATTAAAATTCTGTGCGTACTGCAGGACTGTACTGGTGCCTTGAGTAAGTGCCAAGAATTCATTCAACTTTCGCTCCAGCAATCCTTCAGGAATATAATGTGCTCTAAAGGCTGCCTGAATCTCATGCCAGGTGATAACGTGCCCTGCAGGTTGCATGGTGTAGAAATTATCCCACCAGATCCGAGCAGCACCACGGAGTTGCTGGGCGGCAAAGGAAGCTTTGCTTGAGTCCGCACAAGGTATTGTCAATAGAGCGAACTTCGATTCAATGATATGGAGCCAAGCATCGGCATCCAAGGGTTCTTCAGCTTTACTGAAGAATGGAGGCTGGGTACTGATGAAATCCTGATAACTAGCCACGGGAGGATTGTGGTCATCACGACCTCCTCGGAACTGCTGACGTTGCTGGTTTTGTTGTGCTTGTACCAGCAAGTTGAGAAGTTCAGTTTGCCGAGCCATAACTTCGGCAAGGTTAGGAGGTGGCGGTGGCGGTTGTTGAGAACCGCTAGCCTGATCTGCCCGGAAACCTTTCAGGGTTCCGCGCGTGGCTCCAACCATCTGAAACAAAGGAGATGTCCATCATTAACCATATAGCCTTACTCCCAATTTCAGAAGATATACGACTTAGATAAACAATGCATACACTCCATTCAATCATCTCATTTCAGAATCATAGGGATAGTGAACAAGATGATAAAACAGGAAACTTATATTACAACACTGATTCTGATCGTTCTCCACATCACACATCCGAAAGATCCCTACACAAGCCATCTATGTTACAACAAATGGCACGAGATCTAGCTAAGTTACACACTACCTAAGTTATTACACTCCCCACAAGTTACATCTAGCTAGTCGACGATTTACGAAACTAGAAATCGTCGAAGTTGCCTACAGAAGACTGACTGCCAGAGGGAGAGTGATAGGGACTAAGAACAGGATCCCCGTGCTCGGAGTCAAGCTCTGAGACACCCTCAATCTCTTCCGGATCTTCTTCTTCTTCTTCTTCAGGCATTACGGGTGCAGCAGGTAGTATCGGTTGCTGCTGCAGTTCCTCAAGGTGAGCCTGAGCATCATCTCAAGTATCAGATCATGAATTTGTGCCTGTAGGAATTCAATGACAGTGTCACGTTGAGTGATTATATGATCACTCTCGTTGATCTGATCTTCCCGGTGAAGGATGGTCTCATCTCGTGCTGCGATGATTTCATCCTTTTGAGTCACCAGGGCTTGTAATTCCACTATTTGAGTAACTTGGCGGTCAGCATTCCGATAATGACTTTGAGCCGCACAAGTTAACTGACTCATGCTATGACGTAGCAAAATCTGGTAATGATGTTGCACATCCATAAACCTAGTAATGCTATGAACCGTTTCTTCAGCCAGATCTCCTAGCATATGGCCAAGATGCTCTGTCCGAAAATTCCATTCCAAATTACCAGGGTCTATGGTAGGAAATAAACCAATAGGATATGCGGCAACTTCTGTCGGATGTTGATTGCAGAAAAGTTTGATAGCTTCCAAGGCAGCGGTTTCAAGGGTATCAACCAGACGATATCCGACCACTTCCACTTCTATGGGATGCCATGAGGAGCGGAAAGGGTGTTGAGGAATTATCATCTTAACCCGGCATCGAGGAACTCCCTCTTCGCGATATTCCACCCCATCATATTGAGGAGGCTCTGTATAGTGGAACAGACTTAAGGATTCCCATAAGAGACGAGGAAACCCTTCCCAATGTAAAGCATTGGTGTGGAAGTGCCCCTCCTGATCCCAAAAGGCATTGGAAGGAGCAGCCATCTGCGACAACAATGCAAATGGTAAGATATTTTTACCCTGTTGAGAACTTACAAGGTAAATAGATTAAGATAGCTGATTCTGATAGCAGCAAAGGCTGGAAATCAGATGGATACTTAGATACCCGACTAAAGATCTTTACTTACCCAAACTAAGAAAAACCAACCGATAACAAATATTTATGCATCGATTTTTGTTGATTAGTGTATTATGCATGCACGCACTAATCGACCTCTCAACCAAAAACAACTGCCGAATAACTTTGGACTTACGTAGTTAATCTCGGTGGCATAATACATACGGCTCTCACTATTAACTAGTCGATAAGCCCTATCCGACCTAGATTCGTAATCGTGGTTAGTGTACCTGCAGAAAACCACAATACATATATATATATCCAATGAACCTTTCATGCCAGCATGTCATGAAAGTGTCCCCATTCATTACTGCTCACTATAGAAACAACATCTGTATAATTACCGCCGTACAGACAACGTTAACATACGTTATCGAAACAACGTATTCACGGGGGTACCGCAAAATGCGGGGGTATGAACAGCGATCGCCATACCCTGCGCCGAACCATCTACTCCCAATGTAGTCAATCAAAGTTGGTACATTGGCAGCATCTCAAGTAAGCCACTGCTTGAGAAATAGCGTTCGGTTCGCATCACCGACAGGAAGGCCAAGCTCCCTCAGTTGGCTGAGGATCCTTACCTTCTTACCTCACGATCGAAGGTGTCGTTACAGAAAGTAAAGTTGAATTGTACATGAATTTAAGTTTCAACGGAAAAGTAATGCTGGGAGTCAGAGTTATATATATATATACTACAGCCACCTCTAATTCCCTTCTTAATATTACCCTAGGGCTTTACGTACTATACATAAACCTTAACGAACCCAACGTAGTTCGCAAATACTTGATTAATCAAAATTTTTATACTATAAATTATTTTTAAGGCTAAATATATCTCCAGGGTACACTTGTTAGCTCTGATACCAGCTATGGCAGAACCAACCTTAATTACACCGGCTCAAGTACGCGAGTCCTCTCTTGAGGGCTAGCTCGTGCTTCAAACGGTATAATCCCTTGGTCTGTGGGGTAACGTCCCGATAAACCACCGAAAGCAGGATCCAATAAGGTACCTCGCACGAAGGCGAGTCCAGAGATATAAATGCCATTGCACTTTACATCACAGGCAGATATATTACATAAGGATATAAAAGTAACATCAGTGTCCAACGAGGGACATTATTACAAAACGGTTTAAGTTTTAAGTTACAGCAGCGGAGTTTGAAAACACGAACACTGTACACGTCGTTATTACGGATATCATGCTAGCCCTGGCATGATATCATTCGGTGGAATCTGTGTTGGCCGGGGACGGATCCCATTCCACGGACCAACCATCAGGCAAGGGGTAGGGCCACGGTGTAATGAAAGCTGGCTCATCAGGGAGATTACCTGAAGTAAATCAACAAAAGCAAGGCTGAGTATACTAATACTCGGCAAGACTTACCCGCTCATGGTATACTTAGCCATGTATCTAGACTT
The DNA here is from genome assembly GCF_002211085.1 of Panicum hallii. Lineage (NCBI taxonomy): Eukaryota > Viridiplantae > Streptophyta > Magnoliopsida > Poales > Poaceae > Panicum > Panicum hallii. The sequence goes on from NC_038042.1 coordinate 38,686,320, forward strand.
ATGCAGGCTTTTCAGGTTTTGGGTAGGGTTTTCAGCTGAAAAGCAACAAAGAGTAGATCCTTATTTTCAACTTTTAGCTTTCAGATTCTAGTTAATTAACCATTCTAGGTAAGCACCTAAAACTACTCAAACATGGTAGAATCTTTAATCAAACATCATCTTTGATAATCACAAAGTTGCTCTTGTTACTCTATGTGGCAAAGGGATTAAGCAGTCTCAATCTCCGCGAGAAACGGACGATTCCTGAATCGAATTTCAAAACCTTGCAAGGGTAAACCTAACACACACGCTTGGAACACCAAAGGGTCGTTCCGAAGCAAACGTTTGCCTTTCATTCCGACTCGTGGATCAGGGCCACCACAAGCAACTGTAGGACCATACGCACTTCCAAAGTGCAGGATGTACGTCTGTAGCGCGACTACAAAACCCGTACTCCTGGTTGCCCAGCAACACGTATTCCTACACGTCGAACAAAGTAACCAAAAGAACCAAATACATGTGGTGGGGGGTATGTCCACTCCTCGGGCCGATTGGTTAATAGACTTACCGCTTACCATATTTCACGGCATGTGGCTAGTACTTTCAATCACTTAACCACCGCTACCACACACTGCGGCCTTATCCAGTTCAACAACACAGACGGGGTATCATCTCAACCATGATACATCATAAAACTCCCGTCCGTCATCCTTATAATGATAACAGAAATGTAGACACCACAATTCCTATATCGCGCGAGTGACAGGAAATCACTCGACTTCTACCGGTCCTATAAGCAGAGTAGCTATTCGGACTCAAGTTCTAGTGTTCAATACATCGGTTCCTGGAATTATGCAACTAAGGTTTCCAAACAATTCCTAAGAACTTAATGCATAAAGATATATATAAATAGTATAGTGTGCAGTGTAAATAAAGTAGGGGTTATGTCCGGGGCTTGCCTTCTTGCGTAGGATTGGGGACAGTAGGGTCAAAGTTGTCCGAACTTTGGTTCGGAGCTTCAGTTAAACTTTCGACGACGTTCCCGGGATCTTCAGCGGATTCCACTCCTTGTTCCAAAACGAGCTCGTAGTCCCCGTCGGCAAGAGTGGTCGAGTCTATATGAGATGCAGAGTTATAAGTTATGGAATGCACATTCTTTTATGTTATTTCATAATAAAGTTGCAATCCAAACAAAAGAACACTATATTTCAACAAACAACCTAACTACCCTGTACTGGGCAGTCATTTATTGAGTATCAACCAAACTAACTAGTTACGTTAGGCAATAGGGTGGGTTACCCTAAACATCCAACTAACTACATTAGGTAGCATGTTAGGTTACCATAAGCAACAACTAAACACACTTAGTAACTTCATTTATTTTATTAACTAAACATTGTAATTAACCTTAGGTTATTATTTAATTATGGCTGACTTTTGATTAATTAAGAAAACCTTAAGTTAGGAAAAATAAATTAATACTATGAAACTATCCTAAGTGGGTTTAATGGAAATAACATTACCCTAATTGTTTTAAATATTTTGTGCAATAGATAAATCAGAACAAATTACTTAATTAAACAATATGTTTATCTTGAAAGAATTTTTACAGAGCAAGATATTTCAAAACAGGAGCTAAAAAAATTACTGAGCATAGATTGGTATTAGATATATTTACTGCAATTTTATTGGAATTTTATTCTAAAAGAAACTAAGCCACAAAATTAAACAAGATCAAATTGAAATTTCGAGATGCAATTATAACTGGAGTTTTACACTAAAACTAGGGTTCAAAATTTAAGGACATCATAAACTACTCAAGATTAATATTCCAGAAAAGTTTCATAATTTTTCATGCATAATAATTATTATTTATGAATTACCTTTGAATTTAAGCTTGAAACTTATAACTCAAGTTATATTAGGTTTCTGATTCTCAAATATTTATGATGGATCATACTTATAAAGATCAAGTTATGGTAGAAATTTCATCCATAAATATGAACAGATGCTTCTGAAATTAACTTGTGAATGTTTTATTAACATATAACAAAGGTAGCAAAATATTCTAGCTAGAGGGCTGATCTAAGCCTCAAAAATTTACACAAGGCTACCCAAGACATATGCAACACATGCTCCAAAAATCAACAGCAGCAAGGCTATGGATCACAAGATTTAATTAAAGCATCCCTTTACTTGTATTTAAAATACAGAACAAACTATGCATTTTCATAGCATGATTGTGAAACAAAAGTTGTAGAATTCATCACAAGGATCCTAACCCAATTGATTTGACATTTTTCTGATTTTTCTACTATTTTCTATACATTTTTAAAGTTCATAGCAGAGAATAAGGGAGACTCAAACAAGCTTTACAGAATAGCCCCTAGATTTAGCACAAAACCCCCTAAAACTTCCTTTTCTTCTCCAACAAAGCCCCTGGCCGTGGTCAGAGAGGAGAGGCGGAAATTGACCGGCCAAATCCGGTGAGCTCGGTTCACGGTGGCGAGGGAAGAGAGGGGGATTAGCTAGAGGAGATCGGGGGCTACCTTGGGAGGTGCTTGATTGGGCTTCTAGGGTTGTGTAGCGGCCTGCCCGCGTGGAGCAGACGGCCGGCGGCGGGAATGGCCTCGGTGGCGGCACTCCGGGCAAGCTGGGCGGCGATGGCCGGGCCTAGCAGCTTCAGGGAACTAGGGGAAAGCTTCTAGTAGGGTTGGCTTGGGTGGAGGAGGGCTGCAGGGGTGGGTCCACGGCGGCGTCGAGCTCGCCGGGGTTGCGGGGAAATGGCGACGGCGTTCCGGGGTTTGGGGCGAGGAAATGGCGAGCTAACGGAAGAAATGAGTCGAGGGGATCCTTGCTGTACTGATGCGCCCACAAGATAGAGCTCGGGGGCTCTAGTGCTTCATCCACGTGGCGGGGCGGCGAACAGAGAGAGGCCGGCGTTCAGGCGGCGCTGGCAGTGCCAGAACATCGTGGCACTTGGCGAGAAGGCCAGCAAAGGGAATTAGGAATGGCAGCAAGACTATGGGGCGACGCGTGGAAGGAAAACCCAGCAGGAGGTGGAGCTTGGGGTGCGGCGCCGGTGGTGAGCGGCGGTGGCAGGAGCAGAGCAGAGGGGGAAGCGGCGGTGACAGAGGAAGAAGAAGCAATAGGTGTCAGTAGGAGTTGTTTGCAATTTCCAAAAAGTTTAGGGACCTCTCGGTAAACTAAGATTTCTCACTGCTACACAGGTCAAATGAGAAAATGCTCAAAATAAAAGTTGTAGAGTTTTTCAAACTCTACAACATTGCTTTAGGGCCTAGGTTCAGAAACTCAAAGTTTACAGCTTTTTAGATTGCATTTTGAAACAAAGATGGAATTTAAATTAACTTTGTCTTTGCCCACCTAAATTTGATCAAATTTTGGGCATGTTTACAATTTTTCTGGATTGTCATGATTACTTGTATTTTTACACATTAATCCTTAAGTAAATCTGAATTTTACTTTTATACTTCAATCATTTCACATATAAACCCTTATATCTTCGTGTTAATTACATATAGGTCCTTAGTTTCATATAAAGTCTATTTTTCTTAGGTTTTAACTTAACTTTTGTACTTTTCTTCTCTATGGTCATTTAGGTTTGACACTTAATAGTACTTTTACCCAATTACACTCAAGTACTTTTATAATTCATAAATTACAAATATACCCCTAGCTATCTTGTACAACTCACCTACATCAAAGCAAGCATACATATAAGATATCCAAACTTAGTATCTAGGTTTCTAACTACCTGGATGTTACAACGTGGCATCGACTACTTATTTTTCAAAAGTACTCGACGGATAAGAAGAAAAGACTCAAGACTAGTTTGACCCTCAGCTTGATTCTTCGATTCAACCTAAGGCTCGGGGGCTACTCCATATGGAGTGCGATTATTCATCGCACCCCATACAAAAGAAAGAATTCAGGGCATGAGCACCTCATAGCTTCGATGCAGTCAGAAGAGTACTTGAAGAGAAATGTCAAGACGGAGCTTCGAAAGAAGCCGAAGACTGCTTCAGAAGTACTCGAAGAGCCTGCAGTACTCAGCTACGAAGAGCTCGGGGGCTTGTCAGGCCCAGGGCCACGAGGCTGTGTACATCAAGGAGTCCATATTGGGCTAGGGATAGGACATGTCGTGTACCTTATTTATGTTGTATTCTACCCACATGCGGAGTAGAACTAGTCGATACAGAAGGAAACTACTCGAGTTGTACTTGAGTATGATTCCTAAGCTAGTATCAGGCTAGGATTCATGTAACCCTATTCCCCCAGATATATAAGGGCAGGCAGGGACCCCCATCAAAACCAAGATCACCAGATCAACATCAAGGCAATACACACCATCATACAGGACGTAGGGCATTACGCAAATTGCGGCCTGAACCTGTCTAAATCTTGTGTTGTCTGCACCTTCGAGTTCCTGATCTTGGCGCATCCCAACCCAAAACCTACCACCTTGGGCATACCCCTCGGTGGGCAGCCGGATAAAACCCGACAATTAGAGCTTTGGATCAGTGGGAAAATTTAGTTTATAGTAAAGTCCCTGAGATTTTTGAAAATTCTAAAGAGACCCCTCGGACCTCCTCCCCTTTTCTTCCTCCGCTAGCACATGCTCTGCTCCCCCTGCTTCGCCCGCTGCTCCTCTACCGCCGGTGTCAGCGCCACTCACCGCCGCGCAAGACCCTCCCCGGCGCCACCTCCTGCTGCTGTCGCCTCCACGCGTCGTTCCCCAGCCCGAGCGCCGCTCTAGCTCCCCTCCCTGGCTCTCTTGCGCGCGTGCCACGCCGCCCCGCGGCTCGGTTGTCCGCCACCTCGCTGTCGCAGCAGCTGCCTGTGCACGCGCCCCCCTTGCCCCCTCTTGTCTGGTTCAAGAGTAGCACTAGCTCCCTCTCTTCCCATTCCACTCGCTCGTTTGCTCTCCAATTGACCAGAGTCCAGAACACCACCGCCGCCTCCTTCCTCTTCGCCGGCAAGCTATTGGTCGCCGTGGAGCCCCAACTTTGAGCCCCCCATTGTCCCGGACGATCACCTAGGAAGCTTCACCATGCCACGCTGAAGCTCTACGACCCCACCCCAACACCAATCCTTCGCTGGAGCCCGGTCGCCGACGTTGCCCTTCTCTCCGGTAAGCTCCTGTCGCCGTCGAGCCATTACCTCCGCCCCTCCTTCGCCCAATCCGACCACCCTAATAGCTTCCCCTCCCTCCTGCTGCAGCTATTAGGCCCGGGCTTGACCGCCCTCCTCGCCGGGAAGCCCCTCGCCGACGAGCTCCCCTCCGCCGCCGCCTCGGCCACCGTGGGAATCACACCTCCGACCATCCCCTCTTCCTCCCAAGCCCACCCATGGATGCGCTGTGAGCTCCTAGTGCCCGTAGACCAGCCCTTCTCCACCCCCCCCCCCGCCACCCCCTCGCCGGAATTTGGCCAACAATCCCCTTGCTCTTCTTCCCTGACGAGCCAAGGGCATATTTGTGATGATTTCAAAAGATCTAAGGGTTTAGCTGCAAGATTCCAGAGCCTTCCCCAATTCAAAAGCTGTCAACTTCAAAAATGTGTAGAAAATTGTAGGAAATTCGAAAAAATGCCAAACTAGTTCTGTTTGAATCCTTAAGTTATATTCGACTACTTTTATTTAGTAAGTTTGAGCTGTATATGTGTATTTTCTGATGTAAATTAAATACTAGGAAATGAGTGTTTTATTTGTATCTCATGTTATATGCATGTGTTGTGGCTGAATTTTGGAACTTAGGTTGTATGTCCCATGTGTAGCTCTGTGTAAAAATTTCGAGTTCTTTACTGCTCAATTACTTAGAAATTTGGGTACCTTTGTTGTATGTTGATAGAAGTTTCATGATTTAATTCAAGATGCCTCCCTTCATGTTTAAAGCTGAAAATTTTACCTTAGCTTTGCTTTAACATGCCTAATCTAAGATAAAGATTTGGGAGTTAGAATCCTAGTGTAACTCCAGTGGTGAATTTAAGTTTAGATTCAAAGAAAATTCATAAACAATAACTATAGTTCATGAAAAATTATGAAAATATTTTGAAGTATTGTTCTTAAGTAGTGTAATACGTTCACAAATTCTCAACCCATGATCAGAAGTAGAACAACTAAAATAAATAGAACTTGATAAGTAGATCCATATTAAATAATAACCTAAAGTTATTAAAGATAATTAGCTAATCAAATAAATAAAGGTGTTAAATGTAATTAATTTAATTATTTAGGATAATCAAACATGCTACCTTATGTAGTAGTTTAAATGTTTAGGGTAAACAATCATATTAATTAATGTAACTAAGTGGTTTAATTAATACCCGATAAATGATTGCCCAGTGAAGGGAAATTATGTTGTTTGCTAGTATGTAATGTTAAGTTCGTTGGATTGCAACTCTGTTGTGAAATAGAATAACCGTCTATACATTCTCTAAACTGCATCATTTACATCATATGTAGACTCGACGCTTCTCGCCGACGGAGACTATCAAATTCTTCCGGAACCCGAAGTGGAGATCTCTGAAGACCCCGGAAACGTTGTGGAAGAATTAACTGAAGCTCCGAACCCGAGTTCGGAAGAATTTATTAATGTTCCCGACCCCAGCCTCGCCAGTGAAGGCAAGCCCCGGACATAAACCCACTACTTTATTTACACTGCCATCTACCTTTATATATATATATATATACACACTTGTGCATTAAGTTCTTAGGAGTTGTTCGAAAACCTTAGATGCATATTCCTAGGAACCAGTGTACTGAATATTAGAAACTGAGTCCGACTAGTGCTATGCTAATAGGACCGGTAGAAGTCGGGTGATTTCCTGTCACTCGCGCGATATAGGAATTGATTGCTTACAATCCTGCAATCACTATAAGGATGACGGACGGGGTTATATGTAGTATCCTAGAAAGAAAGAATACCCTGTCTGTGTTGATGAATTTGGTTAAGTTCGCAGTGTGTGGTAGTGGCAGTTAAGCCTTTAAAAGTACTAGCCACATGCCGTGAAATATGTTAAGCGGTAAGCATAGTAACCAATCGGCCCGGCAAGTGGACTCATCTCCCACCATTCGACTTTTAATTTATGTTTACACGCACCGATGTGTGGGAATACGTGTTGCAGAGCAACCAGGAGTATGGTCATGTAGTCGCGCTACAGACATACGTCCTGCACATTGGATGTGAGTATGGTTCTGCAGTCTCTTGTGGTGGCATTGTTCCACGACCCGGAATGAAAGGCAAATGGTTGCTTCGGAACGACCTATCGGAGTTCCAAGCGTGTGAGTTAGGTTTACCTTGCAAGGGTTGAAATTCGATTCAGAATCATCCATTTCTCGCGGAGATTGAGACTGCTTAATTCTTCTACCACATAGAGTAACAAGAGCAACCTTATGATGAGTAATACTGAGGTATGCTTTAAAAAGGCTCTACTATGCTTGAGTAGTTATAGGTGCTTACTTAGAATGGTTAAAGGAACTAGAAACTGAAAGCTAAAATATGAAATTAAGGATCTACTCTGTATTGCTTTTCAGCAAAAGCTAAACCCAGAACCTTTGCAAAACCTTCATGGTCTAGTTATGGGCTAAGTATACCCTAATTCCGGGAAAGCCTTGCTGAGTATTAGAGTCCTCAGCCTTGCAATATGATTTTATTTTAGGTAATATCTCTGAAGACCCTACTCTTCCCATGCCTTGGCCTTATGCTTTGCCTGATGGTTGGTCCATGGAGTGGGACCCGTCCCCGGCCAACACTAATCATAACGAGTAATGTCATGCCATGGCTTAGCATGATATCCATACTGGCGATGTGTATAGTTATCGTACTTTGAATTCTGCTTCTGTGAACTTGAATTGTTAAACTGGTTTGTAATAACTTCTATCAGTCTAGAACTTATGCTGTTCTATAAACTCATGCAATATAAGTGCTTGTGATGTAAAATATGATGGTGATTGTATCTCTGGACTCGCCTTCGTGCGAGGTACCTTGTTGGATCCTGCTTTCGGTGGTTTATCGGGACGTTACCCGACAGGCCAAGGGGTTACACCATTTGAAGTACGATTGGAGCCCTTTAGAGAGAGGACTTGCGTACTTGAGCCGGTGTAATTCAGGTTGGTTCTGCCACATGAGCATCCGGTGAAGATTCTAGAGACGTTTGAGAGAGTTACTAGGAACAAGAAGATCAAGATGTGCCATGTCCAGTGGAGTCATCACACAGAGGATGAGGCTACTTTGAAGCAAGAAGATGAGCTGAGGAAGACATACCCAGATCTCTTTGCTAGCTAGCCTATCTAAATCTCGGGACAAGATTCCTGTAGGGGGTAGGTTTGTAACACCCTAATTTTAAACTCAGCATTTTATAATAAATTTAAATTGGTTTAATAAAGTTTCTAAGGTTTTCTTTGTGTAGCCTTGCATTTAAATTAATTTTTGTTTCACAAGGAATTAAAATTTTATTTTAGTTCAACATGTTTGTGCATTCATGCTGGTGCATAAATTTTATTTGGTTGAGTGCATAGGGGTTTGAATTCAAATTTGTTGAATTCAAATAGATTTGAGTTTGAAAACTAGGAAAAGAAATAGAAAAGGAATTGGAAAACCTAGAAAATAGAAAACCGGAAACCAGCCCCAGCTGGCCCAGCAGTCCGGCCTGCCCCTCTCTCTCCTCCCTCGGGCCGGCTCCTTTCCCCGTGGCCCATTTCCCTTTCCTTTCCCCGCGACCCATTTCCCTTTCCTTTCCCCGCGGCCTGCTCTGCTCGGCCCGTTGCCCCGCGCTTCCCCGCAGCCCAGCAACCCGCGTCGCTCTCTCTCTTCGACGCTGCGGCCCCACCTGTTGGCGCCCCCATCTCCTTCTTTCCTTTATTCTTCCCCGCATCACCGCCCGCGCAACGACCCGCCCGCGATCTCCAGCGAGCCTCTGTGCCAGGCCCGCACGCCGAGGGTGCCCCACCGCCCCACAAATAGGATCTCCAACCCCCTGCGCCCTTATCCCCTACCCTGTGGCCGCCGTCCCAAACCCTAAGCCACTGCCGTTTGCCTCTGCCGCCCTAAGCTTCCTGCTCCACCGTGGACCGGCCTTCCCGTTGCCCCCTAGCCCCAGCCAAGCCCCGCAATAGCTCCGCCTCACCACCAGGAAACTTCTCGAGCCCTGCAACCGTGACCCCGACCCGTGTAGCAGCCGGAATTGAACCCGAGGCCACCACAGGTGAGTCGGTCCGCCGCCGAAATTCATCACCGCCGGTGATTTCTAATCCTTCCTGACCTGGTTGCACCATCACAGGGACACCCCGTGTTGATCCACGGTGCCCAAGAGCCCGGGGAACCTCTGCATCAACCCTCCCCGCGAGTGCCGCCCCGTCTCTGCCACCGGTCAACGTCGCCGACACCTCTGCACGGCCATCCAGCCCGGACCAAGCCCTCGGTGAGCATCCACACCCCACCCTGTCCCTTTTGCGCTAACCACCTTGGCACATAGGCCGCTCCCTAGACCAGAATGCCGGCCGCTGCCGCGCAGAGCCTCCCCCGCCGCCGGGCATGCGGCTTAGAGCCCTGCCGAGCCCCGCTAAGGCCCTAGGTGGATTAGGCATGTCGCGTAGTCCGTCCCAGACCCAAGTCCCGCTTGATTTGGCCACCGGAGCGTCGGATTTGGCGAAGTCCGGCAAGCCCGAGCCGCGCGCCGCCGCGAGAACCAGACTCCGGCGATCCAGCGCTGCCGTCCCTTGCCCGCGTCAGCCCTAGCCGCCCAATCCGAGATCAACGTGTGAGATTAGATCCCGCGTACCGCTGCGCCCAGAGCTGCCAGATCAGAAGCCAACGCCTGAGATTAGATCTAGGTTAAGATGGGGTCCAGAGCGTCAGATCAAGATCCGACGGCTGAGATGCATAGATACCGGTTCATGGATTGGTTTAGATCCGAGCCGTTAGATTTAGATCCAGTGGCCCAGATTAGAAGATACCGGTTCGCCCGGCGCTATTATTAAAGAGCCCCTGGGATTATTAGAAACCAACCCATAGTCAATGTTAGTTCAAAATTAATTCCATTTAAGTCCTGTTTTTAGCGTCTAGGCCCCTAAGCTTCTTAGATATTGAACCCGCCATCCAGCCCCTATGTTTTTGCATGTTAGACCCTAGATCTAAACTTTAATTATGTTTAAGTCCCTAGTTTTTGCGCAGAACCCCCTAGAAACTTCATTTTTCTCGCAGTTAAGCCCCTAGACCCTGTTTTAGCCCTAGTTTTCGCGTCTTAACTCCGTTTTAAGTGGTTCTCACGCCCACGCGATCGGTGTAACACGTAGAATAGCTTTAGCTCAGTTTTGTGTGCTGTTTTATTGTATTGTTGTACTGTTTCTTATCTTTTGCCATTGTTTGCATGTATGTGCCTGTGTGGACCATGCTTTGACGTTGCGATCGTGAGTAGACGTTGAGCCACCGGAGGAGTACCTGGAGCCACCTTCTTCAGAGCCCTTTGAGCAGCAGTAGGAGAACTTTGAGGAAGGCAAGTATAACATGAACATCCTATCACTTTTAACTACAATTTTATACTGCATTTTAATACTGTATGCCTATAAGGATTTCCTAGCCACTTTTATCCTTTATATATAAATATCTTGGGTTGCATTTCGGTTAAGTTGTGCTAGGTGCTGCACTCTCACACATTATGGTCCTTTTTAGTTAAATTTCATTAATAGTATATGCAACTAGATCCTGAGAGTGGCCCTCTGTGCTGTGTGCTTGAGCGGCTCACGTCTCGTTAAAATATGTTTTTATAGAAACATGGCTCAGGGAGGGCCAGCATGGTGCTTAGTACTTGGTTGGCCACTCTCCATAAGGACCGGTTCATAGAGCGACAACTTGGGACAACTGCACAACCACAAGACTGGAATGGGACGGTCTTGACTTACTAATTAGGGCATTTTGGTTTGGAGTAACTTACCTGCGGGGCAAGAGGGGTGGTAAGCTTCAATGGTCCCTGCTCCTCCGGCTTGGTCTGTGCTGTGTGCTTGTACCCACGTGAGGTGGGCCCCATCATCACCGATCCAGAAACCTTAGCGGTTACACCTTACTAACGTGGTCCTTTGTAATGGTCTCGTAGTGCGCTTGCTAGTCATCTCACCTAAGGAAGTGGGATGAACAACTAGCGTAGCTCACGACTTGTGGGTAAAGATGTGCGACCTCTCGAGAGTGTAAAACTGGTATACTAGCCGTGCTCACGGTCATGAGCGGCCCAGATCCTCCATCTGATTAGTGGGATTTATCTTTGGTGGTTTGGCTTGGATTTCAGTAGACTCATGAGTAATTTTAATTAATTATTCAGTAACTTGGGTTATGGTAATTCATCCACTTGTAGTAAATAGCTTTAATAAAATTTGCCCAGATTAAAAGCTAACGCAGTTGAGTCAGCTAACCGTAGAGCATCATAGTTTGTGTTATACTTGTTGAGTACAAGTTGTGTACTCACACTTGCCTTCTCTACTCTTCTGTTCTCTTTGGCATATCTTCGACTGCTGCTCAGTACCAGGCAACGTGGAGGACTACATCAGCGGACTCGATGATTTCTAGGCGTTTGTCTCCCAGCCGACGTCCCTGTGGCGCTTTGTTCTTCATGTTTTCATTTTACGTTTCTGCACTCCTTGAACCGATTCTTGATTCGGTTGTAATAAAGAATTCATTTGCAATTTATACGCTTTTATTTCGTGATATATGTTGTGATGTCTTGATAATTCTGTTGTATATATGCGTGACTTGATCCTGGCGCATATATGATTGCTCGGTTTATGTCCTTGTAAATCGGGTGTGATAAAAATCTTCATCAACTTTAGGTGCAAATTTAGAGTTCCTGGGCTTCTTGTTAAGAATGAAGCACTTACTTCCAAAAACTCTAAAGTAAGACACATTAGGCTTTTTACCAAGTAGAAGCTCGTAGGCTGTCTTATTCAAGATCTTGTGTAGGTAAAGGTGATTAATGGCATGACATGCCATGTTGATTGCTTCCGCCCAAAATTGATCCGAGATCTTGTATTCATCAAGCATTGTCCTTGCGGCTTCAATGAGAGTTCTATTTTTCCTTTCAACAATTCCATTTTGTTGTGGAGTATATGGAACGGAGAATTCATGACCAATGCCCTCTTCGTCTAGGAATTTTTCAATGTTGGTGTTCTTGAATTCGGTGCCATTATCGCTTCTCACTTTCTTGATCTTGGTGTCGAATTCATTTTGAGCTCTGTTTGCAAATTTCTTGAGTGTATCTTGCACTACACTTTTGTCATGCAAAAAGAATACCCAAGTGAAATGAGAATAATCATCAAAAATAACAAGACCATATTTATTACCACCAATACTCATATAAGCCACTGGGCCGAATAAGTCCATGTGTAGTAGTTCCAATGGCTTGACGGTGGTGACAATGCTTTTTGATGGATGAGGAACACCAACTTGCTTTCCGGCTTGACAAGCACTACAAATACGATCTTTTTCAAAAGAAACATTGGTTAGTCCTAGAATGTGACCCCCCTTTAGGAGTTTGTTGAGATTTCTCATCCCAACATGGGCTAGTCGGCGATGCCATAACCAACCCAAGCTAGACTTTGCCACCAAGCATGTATCAAATTGAGCCTTTTCTTGTGAAAAATCCACTAGATAAAGCTTTCCCTTGAGTACACCCTTGAAGGCAATGGAGCCATCGCTTCTCCTAATGATGGTCACACCTTCGTTAGTAAATAAAAAATTAAAGCCTGACGCACAAAGTTGTGATATAGACAACAAATTATACCCAAGTGATTCAACTAAGAGAACCTTTGAAAGAGAGAATTTTGAGTTTAGATCAATGTTACCAGTGCCAAGAACTTTTCCCTTTTGATTTCCAGCAAAGGTAATGTAATGATCACCATCGGATTCTTTCAAAGATTCAAACATACTTTCTTCTCCAGTCATATAATTTGTACATCCGCTATCAATCACCCATGTGGATCCACCGGAGAAGTATTCCTACAAAACAAGATTGTTCATTCCTTTTAGGTACCCAACAATATTTGAGTCCTTGAGTGTTAGTCAAAAGCACCTTGGGTACCCACACATGGCTTTTCACCTTAGTGTTCCATGAGCGGTGACCCACAAATATAGCAACCACTTTACTATGATGGTTCCTAGTTAAAACATAATCCGCATAAAAGGATATTTGAGAGGATGACTTTTGTGTCTGAGGTGCTTGGAACTTGTCTTGCTTTAATGAAGATGCGATAATTTTGGCATCTTCATCACATGTTGTGCCTCTCTTGATAAACTTGATATGACTTGTCCCTTGAGTTTCACCAATTCCCTTGTGGATGGGAGTAGTCATGTTCACTAGACCTCCTTTTGCCCCTAAGGCGGTCTTCTTGTTGTTCTTGACATATGAGATGGTTTGAGATGCACCATCTTCATTCTTTCCAAATCCCTTACCTTTCTCAAATCTATATTTGCTTAAGTACTTCAATCCAAATCCTTTGGTATGCTTCTCAAACTCACCTACTCTTGGTGAGGGATTTGTCTTAAGCACTTGCTTGTGAGATGGTGCTTCTTCTTGCACTAATTGAGTGAGTCTAGTAATCTCTTTCTTCATGGCTTGCATTTCAGCATGGTTAGTAGCACAAGTTTGAATATCAATATTAAAGTATCATGCACAACCGTTACTAGTTGAAGGACTAGATGACTTTGATGACTTACAAGCGTTAGAGGAGTTTTCCAAGAGAGTATTAACTTTAACTTCAAGTGCCGTGTGAATGGCTTGCAAGCTTGTTAAGCTTTCTTGAAGTTTCTCATTGTCTCTCTTCAAGTTAGCATGAGTGTCTTCAACTAAGGAGAGTTCTTTAGTTAAATCATTCACTTTCCTCTTTTCACTAGTAAATGACTCTTCTACCTCAAGAAGTATGCTATCCTTAGTTTTTGGGACTCCTCAAGTCTCTTGTTTTCCTTCCTTTCATTGGTAAGGTGCTTTTCAAGAGCTTCGTATTTTTCTCTCCCAAGCCTAAACAATTCTTCTTGTGTTTCAAGAGTCTCATCTAGGTCATCTAGTTTCATTATTAGTTTCATCATTCTAGTTGCCGCACTCTTGCCATATTGTTTAATGAGACTAGCAATTTCATCTTCCTAATATGTTTCATCATCCGATGAGTTTGGGGATGTTACCTTTGAGTTTTGCCATCAAGCACATGATTGGACCTTGATCCTCATCATCGGTGAGATCTTCAAACAAACTTGGTTGATGCGAAGAGGAGGTCTTGAATGCCATAGTTGCAACATCTTCATTATCGGAGTTGCTCTCTTCATTTGAATCCCATTCTTGACCAAGATGAGCTTCACCGGCACGCGTTTTGTATCTTGGCTTGTCCCTCTTGGATGAGCTATATCCTTGGTGTCCTTGTTCTTCTTCTTTTCTTTCGGACAATCCGCAATGAAACGTCCAATTTTCTTGCAACCGAAACAAGGCTTGCTTGAACATCTTCTTGATTCATACTTGTTCTTGCCAAGATTTCGGAAGTTACTCTTCCTTAGTACCCTTCTAAAGTTCTTGATGAAGAAAGCCATTTGTTCATCATCAAGCTCATTATCTTCATTATCACTAGAGTCATCATCCTTTGAGGATCGGGTAGCCCTTTCCTTGCCCTTCAACTTAGCTTGAAGAGCCAACCCATTGTTCTTTGCCGCTTGCTCTTGGAGGTCGGCCAAATGTTTATTGATCTTGACCCTCTTTAATTGATCATGGTGAGCTTCTATTCTTCCAAGAATATTCTCGGCGGTGAAGTGTTTAAAACCCCTTTCAGCTCTTATCAAGCTAGGTAGTTTGACATCCCTAGCCATGTAGACGGTCAAGAGCTTGTCCACTATCTCACGATCACCCCATTTATCTCCACCAAGTGACTTAATTCGATTGGTGATCTTCTTCATTCGATTGTACATTTCTTTGACGGTTTCATCTTTTTTCATTGAGAAAAGACTTAGTTCATCTTCTAATGTTTTGATTCTTGACTCATGAACTTTTCTTGATCCTTGATGATTCACTTGGAGTGTATCCCAAGCATCCTTGGCGGTAAGAGCATCCTCAATCTTATCAAACTCTTCGGCACTTACGGAGGAGTGGAGGATGTTCAAGGCTTGGTAGTTGCGTTGCAAAATATAGGCTTGAAGCGGTGTAGGAGTTTCATCATCATCCAGAATATCACAACCAACTTCCACAATCTTCCAAAGATCCTTATGAATGGCACTCAAGTATCCAAACATTTTTGTCTTCCATTGATTATAGCCTGTGCCATCAAAGTGAGGTGGCTTTCCCAAGTGAATTGAGGCATTGTGTTCACTTGGGATTTGAAAGGTGTAGTCATGACCCACTCGGTGATAGTTGGCTCTTTTCTTCACTTTTGATGAGCTTGAGGATCTTTTCTTGTAATCGGTGTCCGAGTCATCAATTGACTCGATTATAATCTTGGTGCTGAATTTCTCTTTCTTTCTTTGTAGTTTCTTCTTCTTCCATGCCTTCCACTCTTGGAATGACATCTCATCATCGGTTGTTTCCAACTCTTCTTCTTCTTCGTGTTGACTATACTTTTTCTTGTCCTTAGGTTTTTCAAACGACTTCTCCTTGTCAACTTCAATGGTTGGATCAACGGGAGCCTTTGATGAAGTATCACTTGACATCTTGATTCTCCAAGCGGTTAAACTTCAAAGATGGAGAACCTCGCTTTGATACCAATTAAAAGGATCTCAAGATGCCTAGAGGGAGGTGAATCGGCAAATCTGAAACTTAAAACACTTTAGACAATATCAATAACACAGATGTCCAGATACTCCGGATATATATCCGGATACTCCGGGTTTTGTGTCCGGAGTTTCTGGAAATATGGTCTAGAGAGTCTGGGTATGAAACAATGTATGCACTAACAAGATATTGATGCTGCAATTTAGATCGAGTAAATTTAGGCAAGCTAGTAGTATCTTAGGAGTGTTTCTAAACAGTTTTCTTGCTCTAGAGACTAATATAAATATAGATCAACCTCAAACCTAGAAGACTAGTCTCTCAAGCAAATATCTAATAAAACTAGTAAGAAGCACAAGAAGGAGACAGAATTTGTTTCCCGAAGTTCACTCCCAAAGGAGCTACGTCTCTGTTGAGGAAGGATTCAAGAGACGGTGCTCAAGAACCCCTATGCTCCTCTTCCAAGGGTGAGACCAATGCTCAAACCCAAGGATACTTACTATGTATTCCTCCGTGAGGAATGAAGATTACAAACTTCTTATGGTGCTCACAACTTGCTTGAACACTCACAAGCAATGCCTAGCCGTCTAGGAGCTTGAAGCTCCAAGAGTGATAAACTTGAATCCACCGGCTAAAGATGTTGTGCTCAAGAGATGGAATGGAAGCTTGCTAGCACGAATCTTTGCTCTTGCAACTATCTCACTTGATTCCCCTAAGAAAATCACTCAAGAATGGAAGAGGGGAAGTGAGAGAGCTCTCCTTTTGCTTGCTGGCGTGTTCTGGTTCAAATGAGCAAGAGAGAGAGAAATGAAGGGGTATGGAGGGTATTTATACCCCCTCTCACAGAAAACTAGCCGTTGGGTGAAGGGTACCCAGATACTCCGGGTATATGTCTGGACACTCCGGATATAAGGATCCAGAGACTCCATTCCTAGATAAAGTTCGGATGAGTAACAGTTACCCGGAGACTCCGGGTGACTGTCCGGATACTCCGGATCACAATGTCCAGACATTCCGGACATTGAACCGGACAGTCCGGATTAAACATGGATTTTCACAAGAAGGCTATTTTTAGTGGTAGGTTTGATTCTCATGACTTTTGTAGGTTCTCTTGAGCACAACTACCACATCAACACCTATGGATCAAAGTCCCTCTTGATAGTACGACGTTCCTATACTCAATTTCAATATAAAATCTAATTCTTCAAGTAAATTTGAAACACCGCTTTTCATTTCCCTTTTTGAGGGGTCATGTTTTTGTAATACGCTTTGCTTCATCATTCTTAGCCCCTGCACACATGCTCGATAACATGATTAGATATACATGTGCTTTGTCATCTTCCACCAAAATCCACTAAGGGGCCTAGATATCTTTCATTAAGACAAGCAACTCAACAACGTATATGGGCAGAAGAGTAATCATGTCTTACCATGGTAAAATTGTACAACTCTTTGGAGATCTTCTTGAAGTATCTTATGTTGTCGTCCGTCGGAATCGAGTCTTCTACCAAATCTGTGGTGATGACATTCTGGTATTCATGTCTGGTCACCAGCAGATCTCCAAGGCTCCTTGAGGTCCCTGCAGCTTCTTCAGCTGATGGTTGTTGGGCACCGCAAGTCACGATGCATTCAGTACATATTATCTGTGATCTAAGCAGCTAGCCGTGGGCGGTCAGACACTTACCTGTGCCATCTACAGGAGCGGCATCAGGGGCCTTGACTTGTTCCTCACCACCAGCTCTGGCTTCGGCTTGCTGGGGCTCGGAGGGTGGCAGGTCGGGCAGTGTTGTGCCCGCCTCGGGGGCTAGCTCCTTGGGCGTGGGGCTCCTTTGGAGCTGGTGGCTCGGGGGCTGGAGTAGCTGCGGCAGGCTTCGGCTTGTGCCTCATATCGCTTGCTGACCTAATGAAGTAGAATCAGTTATGTTATTACACAAGTTGAGAAGAATAGGATGTTTATTGTGCAAGAAAAGATCTATACTTACAGTGAAGATTTCTTCATGATAGCTTTCTTCACTCTTAGAGCCCGTGGTGTTTCAACCATGGTACTCATTGCTGGGGGCGAGGTCACACCAGCTGGTGGCGTGGTGCCCGCCACGGTGATGGTAACCATTTCTGTTGAAGTAGTCGGTGGGTCCATTTCCATCCCTTGGCATTTGGGGTCGGGAGGAGAAGCAGATGGACTGCAAAAGGATAGTATTAGCATGCAACAATACCGATATTTGACAGTTCAACAAGGCAGCAACTTCATACCTGGAGGACTCGATTACATGCGCTTTCCGCTTGCGCACTACCCGATGACCCTGCGGGACCAAAGGCAGAGTTTCGGTCAACTCCACGGATGGTCCGGGGGAGTTGTTCCTTCTCGCCTCCCCCTCGGCTTCCTTTTCCACCAGGGGCTCCCGCTTTCCATGGTTTTGTGCCGGGCAGAGCCTCGGCTGCTTGAGCTCTCTTCGCTTTGGCTGCGGCACTGGGGAGAAGGTGGTCTGGTCGAGGGATGTCGGGTTGTGGAGGGTAGCTCCGGTACAACTCTGTGTGTCCCTGCAGAAGATTTGCAGTTAGTAGTGGCAGAACAGCAGAACTTGTTTTCAACAAAAAGTAGTTGAATACTTACCGGTTTCGGAGGATTTTGTGCAGAAAATAGCTGCAGGATGTAGGGAACTGCATCCACGTCCAGCAGCACTCGCCTGACCCGGATGAGTGCGGCGTCGTTGATCAATTCTTCTGCGCATATCCGAGAAGGATCTTCAGCGTCTATGTACTCGAAGACTAAAGTGTGGCATTGTTGGATTGGCTGGATCCAGCGCTTGAAGAAAGAAAACATTACGGACGCTCTGGTCACCCCTATTTCATTGTGAGCTGCTATGATGGCTAGCAACTCATCGACTTGGTCCAGGTCTGCTCTGGGGAGCTCGGTGTTCCACTCTGGCCTCACGACAGGGGGGTTTGCCGGATTTTTCAGGAAGCTGGGGGGCATGGTTTTCGATGTAGAACCAGTGGTTCTTCCATCCAGGAATGTTGGAGGGGAATTTATAGGAAAGGTACCTATTGCCGGCTTGCTGTCTAAGTTGGATGCCGGCGCCCCCTACAATGGATAGATTTTTGGTTGTGGGTTGTGGTTTTACCCGAAAAAGGAAGCGGAAAAGATCCCAATGGGGTTTGATTCCGAGGCAAGCTTCGTAGAAATGGATGAAGATGGCAATGTGGCAAATGCAATTCGGGTTGAGGTGATGGATCTCAAACCCGTAGAAATAAAGAAGGCTATGGAAAAAAGAGCATGAGGGGAGGGTCAGACCCCATTCGGCAAAATGGTAAAATATGACGATTTCATCTATATTTTCCATGGGGAAAGGTTCGCGAAAAGAGGGGCGCCAGTTGACAAGACTCTTGTCTTGGAGCAATCCCTCGGAAACAAATCTTTTGAGGTCATTGTTGGAGCACTTACTTTGAGTCCACTCCCCAGACGGCGGCTGCGACTCCTTCTTCTTCCCATCCTTCTCGCTTGATCTCTTCGGCGCCATTTCTGGATCTGCTCATCACAAGTTACTTGGGGGCTGCGGGGGGAAAGGGGCGATGAGATTTGGTTGGATTGGGGCTCTCCAAGGGGGTGAAGGTGGAATGCGGCTCTGATTGGGGGATTTCGAAAGCTCTTGGTGGATTGCAGATTGGAAGCACAGTTTTTACTCGGCATTACCGCGGGGTTAAATAACCAGCGGCCGGATACAGTTTTACTGTTTCGAAGTTGAAGAGTCATTTCAAGGAATATTCGGAAGATGAGGGGTCATTTAGTGGATTGTTTAGATACAATATTCGATTAATCATTTTTTCAGGGTTAATTGTCCCGAAAAAAGGGATTTTTCGAATTCCAGATCTAACTTCCATCATTTGTATCATCACACCAGTTATTTATCATGGGGATATTTTTTCACTGCATGCCATGACTTTTGGATCCTTATTTCCAAAACTGAGAGATTTGGATTCAAGGCTCGGGGGCTGCGGGATACGTGGCATCAGCTACTTATTTTTTTGAATTTATTTGAAAAGTAAGTAAGGAAGATTCAAGATTAATATGACCCTCAGCCTGATTATCTGATTCAACCTAAGGCTCAGGGGCTACTCCATATGGAGTGCGATTTTTCGATGCAGCCAAGAAAGTACTCGAAGAAGAACTTCAAGACGGAGCTTCAAAAGAAGCCGAAGACTACTTCGAAAGTACTCGAGAAGCCTGCAGTACTCAGCTACGAAGAGCTCGGGGGCTTGTCCGACCCGAGGCTACGGGGCTGTGTACATAACGTTGTGTAAACAGGATTAAAAGATAAAGCCTGTCTTATCTCTTATTTATGTTGTTTTCTACTCGTATGAGTAAGAGATAAAGCTAGTTGGTACAGAAGGAAACTACTCGAGTTATACCCGGGTATGATTCCTTGGCTAGTATTGGACTAGGATTCATGTAACCCTGACTTCCCGGATATATAAGGGGGGCAGGGACCCATTCAAAATAGAACAATATCTACACCCAAGGCAATACAAACCACCATACAGGACGTAGGGTATTACGCACCTCGTGGCCCGAACCTGTCTAAGTCTTATGTTCCTTGCACCTTCGAGTTCCTGATCTCGGCGTCTCCTCACCTAAACTTACCACCTTGGATATACCCTTCGGTGGGCAGCCAGTAAAACACCGACACCTCTGCCCACCTCCAGTGTGGTATGCCAATTTAGTATCCTAGACAGCTATTGAGGGAAGTTCTAAAACGAAGTATAGCGAATCGATGCTTCAATTTTTTTATTTTATCTTAGAAGAAACTATACAAGCTTGTCAGCTTGGTTCCATGTGTTTTCTCTTGATTCATGCCTCCAGTAGCTCGCTAGCTCGCCACCCCATGCTGGAGGTAGATAGAGGATGGGGACGGGCTAATTTACGGAAGCTGCTTATGGTGAGTTGCACTACCAAGGGTAAAAGGGGTATTTTACCTCCTAAGCTGACTGGGCAGGTGACGAGGTGAGCCAACGTGGCGTGCTATATCCGTGAATAGATGAAATCGGACCGATTTGAATAGTTCAGACACTTTATTAGACGTGAGGGACGAAAGTGAGCCAAGCATGCTAGTTTAGGGATTGAATTAAGCTATTTTGCCTTTTGCGGCCGTTCCCTGCGTGTTCCCTTGGCGGAGCTCCTTGGGCGTTTGTGCCAGTTGGTTCTGATTCCTCATCCAACTTCCTTGTTCACCGATTCGAGGTAAGTCCGTTGTCCTCCTCTCTGGTTCTTCCTTCTTCTACTTCGATGTTTTAAGGCTGTCTCCAACAAGAGAAGCCATTCGGAGTAGGCAAATACATGTTTTGCCTACCGGTTAGGAAATAGCTACAGTAGGTATGTTTCCTAGCCTCCAACAGCATAGGCAAAAAGCATACTGCATTCCACTGGTAGTTGGCTCCCGCCGCCAGCAAGAAATCTCTCCCGCGCCGCTTGTAACCTCCTCCAGATTCGTCGAATGGGTTGAATCATTTCGGCACATCTTTGCACGCGAGGCATGGATCGTCTCGTGGAGGCTTTGAAGTAGGCGGAGGTCATCAGAAGGTCAAGGATTGCAGGTGAGTTTGATGGTTTCTTTGGATGCGACGGCAGCACTGGAGGTTGTTCATGTCCGGCTGTGGGGACTTGGGACGAATGTAGTGGGCATTGATCCTTTTGCCCTGTTGCAGGTCAGGACGGACAGAGTTCACCATGGCATGGAGGTACATCAAGATGGGGATTTGCGGTACGTCTGCCGCAAATCATCGTCAAGAGGAAGAACTGCAAGCCACGGCCATTGCAGTCTCAATGGTCGTAGGGAAGAAACGACGTTGGGGAGGATCTGTCATTGGGCATAAAGTAAAGAATCGTGAAAGGGAAGAGGTCAATGCTCAAATAATGCGAGATTACTTCAATGATCCTCCACTGTATGGTGAAGAGTATTTGAGGCGAAGGTAACATTTTATCGCAGATGCTTATATTTTGCTTTGTTCCAATGTTCAGAACATGTAGCTTATAGTTAAATTATGGCACTGATAAAGCATTGCACAATAACACTTCATAGGTTCAGAATGCATAAATCTTTGTTCCTACGCATCGTTCAAGATGTCATTGCTAGAAACAAATATTTCAAGCAAAAAAGGAATGCAGCAAAGAAGTTAGGTATCAGTCCGATTCACAAGTGTTTAATTGCATTGAGAATGTTAGCTTACGGTGGAGTTGCAGATGCATTAGATGACACATACAAAATGCCAGAGACCACCGTTCTTAAGACCCTCATGCAATTCATGCACACTGTCATTGATGTATATGAGAAAGAGTACTTGAGACCACCACGTGCCCACGAGCTTGAAGTCATTCTAAAGCAAAATCAGGCTAGAGGTTTCCCAGGCATGGTTGGTAGCATAGATTGTATGCACTGGGAATGAGAGAATTGTCCCACGGCATTGGCTGGCATGTACAAGTGTAACGCCCATGATTTTATCTCATTTAAATTGCATTACCAATCACTCGCTTAAAAATCTTTTAAACCTTTTCCGCCGCTTGAGCTCTCGAAGCCCACCTCCCGATTTTCCGCCGTTCCGACATCGCGCAGTCTCTTCCTCTTTTTCCGTGGAGCCGCCCGTCCCTTTTCCTTTTCCACTGGCCCTGCCGTCCCGTTACATCACCATCGTGTTGCGGTCGGCCGCATGCGCCTGCCCGGCCATGATCGTCGGTGCCGCGCGCTTGTCCCCTCTTTTCTTTTCTCATATTTTGTTCAAATCCATTTTATTTCTCTCTTCTAACTTTTTTTCCCAGACTCTTTTTTTTGCTCTAGCTTCCTCTTTCTTTTTCTCCCCTATGCTGCCTACTGCCTGCTCAAGTTGTAGCCTGCTCCTTACGCGCACGCGCGGGCCAGCGCACGACCCGCCGCTACCCCCGTTGCTGGCTGTGCACGCGCATCACGCCGCCCGCGTCACGCCACGGCCGCTGCTACTCGCTGTGCCGCTGCGTGCCTGCTGCCTGTGCATGCCAAGCCGGCGTGCGGTTCGCTGCTGCGCCGGCCCGTCTCCGTCCCGTCCCCTCGCCCTCGCAGCTTGCGCCTTGTCCCCGAGCATCCCGGCCGCCATTAATGGCGAGGCTCCTGTACTGCCCATGACCCTCCCATGCCGGCCATCTCCCCTCTTCCTCTCGGCCTATAAATCAGACCCCAAGCCGCCCCTCACTCCGCCCACACCACCCCAGCACCTCCCCTCTACCTCACGCTGCAGCTCGCCGCTGCCGCTCACCCTTGCCGGCCACCACCCATCTCCGTGGACAGCCCTCCGTAGACCATCTCCGCACGAGGTGAGGGCCGGAATCGGACCCCCTCGGCCTCGTCTCCGTTTTCCCCCTCCTCCCCGGGCGTTGCCATGCACCAGGGGGCCGGCGCCCATGGCCTGGCCGCCCCCCCACCTACCGTTCCCCCCCCTCCTGTTCTGTCTCAAGGAAGAAGAAAGGCAGACTAGTGCATGACCCCCTCCACTTTTCCTCCTTATGCAGTCCACAGCCCTCCATTTTATGCGACATTATGTTCCGAGTCGATTCCAAACTCCACCACGCATCAAATATTCTCTCCAAGTCTCAGGATCCACATCCGACAAATATAATAGTCTTCTCTATTTTTTTAATCGAAGGTCTCTTTTTTCCTCTTTTTTTAGCTCATCGGCGAACTTTGTTTTTATTGTGTGATTGTTTGTGTGTTGTAGCCGACGGTGTGACCGAGGAGGAGCAGGACCGCGAGCCGGAGCCCGAAGACCCGTACCTCGAGGAGGAGCTTCCGGAAGGCTTTGAGGACGGCAAGTCCAATCCCATCCTTTGATGCATATTTATCCCAGTTTTATAAACACAACCTATTGGCCTGTTTTATAAAATGTATTGTTGCAAGACATGGTTGGATAGCCACCCCTTGATTGCTATGATGATTCCTTGATGACCTAGATTAATGTCTATATAGGGTTTGCTCTGCTGGACGTTAACTACTGCTAGAGATGCTTAGGACCTTTTATTCCCTTTATTATATTCTAATCATGACCACAACGCGCTTTATCGAAAATAAAGGTGTGAGTGTTATAAAAGATAAAATGGGATTTCGGGAAAATAAAAGAAGGATATAACCTGATGAGATGGACGGTGTTTCCTGTGTGAAATGCCACGGGTGAGCTTGTACCTTTGTGGTTGAGCATGGTTGGGAGATGTCCGTCTTGTCAATGTAAGGATGAACTGAGGTGTCATCTTGCCTAACCCACTTATCGTACAACCACTCGACCGTTGTGTGGGCAACGGCTTAGCATAAAGCCCACTAGTTGTTCTGGTAGCCAAAAGGAGAGCTGGTGAGCAACGGGAGATCATGGAAAAGGAATACGATCTGTGTGAGTTATGTCCCGGTTATGACTTTGTTGATAGGTCATTAACCCCATGGTTGCTTCCGTGTTGGCTAGTTAGATTCAGCTAAGGTGGGTAATGGCTTTGTTAGGATCCACAGCGACACTAAGGTGTTCGTAGTGCGGTATCCTACTTGTGGGTAAAGTGTACAACCTCTGCAGAGTATAAAATCTATTCGAATAGCCGTGTCCACGGTATTGGACGAGTTACGGCATGGTCACTTCAATAGACATTTTGGGATGGTTGGTTTTGTGGCGTGAGTTGTTTTGAAAGTGTCCGGCAGTTGTGCCATGAGCTACTGTGGACGTGGAGTCCGGTAGCATTAAAACTTGGATCCTTTGTGTAGGATCAACCTCACTTATTATTCGAATACTACGGAAATGTTTTGAGAAAACTCTTTTATTAAATGAACCTTTGCATGTGTAAAACCTCACTTTATCGCAAATGAACCCTAGCCTTACCCTTGATATATCCTGTGCATGATCTTTATTATCCCCCCCGGTGGGTGTGGTTGGATTTGTTGAGTATGTATGTACTCACTCTTGCCTAGTTTTTACAGAGGAGGATCCAAACTTCGTTCCTGAAGACGTTGAGTAGGTCGCCGTCCTGCACCCAACCTTGCCTGTGGTTCAGGGTCTCCCCAGGAAGTTTACCATGGCGTAAGACTCTGATGTTATCTTAGATTTCATTGGCACTTTAGTTTGGCTTGTAGTCCTTATGTTGTCTCTCTTGATAGTGACGCTTCAGTGCGCTACCTCGATGGTTTGTATGATAATGAATCATCTGATGTAATAAATGTGTTATTAGCCTCCTGGGACTGATATTTGTATCACATTTAGTCACCTCGGATGAGGGGACGCTTCAGGTGGTATCAGAGTCGTAGGTTGGCCGTAGGACGCGACCCTTAGGACCGAGGATATTTTCTAAGCCGTTTCTCACTAGATCGTTCCCCACTTAACTCACCTTTCTACATAGCACTCACCTTTGGCCCTTGTCTGATTCCAAATGGCTGACAATGGTGGAGTGACGGAATCTGCCCCGCAGAGCCTGGCTTCCCGAAGTTATTGCTACTCAGCCTAGAATGCGTCGGAGTTGTGGACCCACCGGAGCACACCTACCGGGAGTACAACTTCAGAGGCACCCTTCGATGTGACCTGATGATCTTCGTGGGAAAAAGCACACTTTACCCCGATGTGGATCCCTGGTTCATCTCCACCACTGGCTTTGGGTTCCCAGACACCTACCGAAAGGCTGCCCGAAAAGCCCTGCGATGCCTACGCGTGGTCTATAAGCATCATCTTCAGCGAACTCCTATGGGAGTTTTCCCACCTGCTGGAGGAAGATGACGCTCATGGATTGCCCAGATGAGAGGATTGGGAAGGGAAGAAGAAGAACTAGAAGATACGGTTTCCCACCTGTCCATTTACCTCACCGGCCTAGACTGACTTTATAGCGAACAGACAAAACAACTGAAGCACCAAATCCGCAGGGCAGAAAAGGCAGAACAAGAGTTGGAAATACAATGGAGGAGAACAATAGAAGCTGAGGCACAAGCTGAGAGTTCCCTAGACTCTCTCCAAGACATATGGCAAAGCAACGCTCAAGAAAGGGAACGTATCAAGGCACGCAGAAGAGAAGCTGGTGTGACAGTTCATGTATTTGTAAGCTAGGCATATAATTTGTTAGTGTGAAGTATGTATTTGTTAGTGTAAAGCTTGTGTATGTTTATGTGAAGCTTTTGAAAATTTAAAGTGCAAATAAAAAGGGTATTTTTGTAATTACAGAAAAATCTAGGGTTGTTTTGCAAAAAGTATTTGGATTAGCGTAATTTCAAAATAAGTGAAAGGTGGTTTTGGTAAATATGTTTTTCCTATGTTATCCCTTGTGAAAATATATGTTTATTTGAAAGTTTCATTTGAAATGTGTATGTTGAAGTGTGTAAAAAAATTTCGGGTAAAGTGGTGAAAATAAGGGTGTTTATGTAATTTTATAAAAGTACAAGTCCTTTTATACAAATATTTGATTTACAAAAGTAACTTTCAAAATTACACAGGACTAAAGTGTAAAAAGTGCAAGTCATTATGACATGTCTATCCGATCATTATGACGTGTCTATCCCGTCATCATGATGTGTCATAAATTCTTGCATTTAGGTCCTGAATATTATAAAATTTCACTCTTTAGGACAAAAGTAATTCAAATCCAACTTTTGTTCAAAACTTCACGTGTAAAGATACAAGTTTTGAGTTTTTGAACTTGGGCCCTAAAGCAATGTTGTAGAGTTTGAAAAACTCTCCAACTTTCATTTTGGGCATTTCTTCATTAGGGTTTTAGATTTATGTGAAATTTATGTTTTACAGACAGGCCCTTGCAGTTTTCTGAAATTGCGCATAAGTCCTTGGGAAATCTCTTTTCCCCTTCTCCTCTGTTTCTTATCCTGGCGTCTCCTTTCTTTTTGTTCTCCACCGATGGCAGCTCTGTCAAATCCCTGTTTCTCTCTCTCTCTCTCCCTGCTTTTTCCCCTCTCTGCCTCCTCAGCACAGGCGCCAGAGCGAGCGGGCGGCCCCACGCAGGGCGCTGCGCGGCCGGCGGCGCGGCTCGGCGCAGGCGCACGCGAGCGCGCGCGGCTCGGGCGGCCAGCCGCGGGAGGAGCGGCGGCTCGTGGCTAGCGCGGGATGCGCGGCTAGCGAGCAACCCCAGGCGGCGCCAGGCGCGCTGCGCAAGCGAGCGGCCCACGCGAGCGGAGGCACTGCATGGCGCGAGCGGTGCGGGCTGGCGGGCCCAGGCGGGCGCGCGCGGGCGTCGCGGGAGGCAGGCAAGCCGGCGCGGCGGTTCGGGCGGAGCGCTATCGGAGCGCGCGCAGGGTGGCGGCCAGGCGTGCGAGCGGACAGTGGGAGGAGCAGAGTGCGTGGGAGCAGACCGTGCAGGTGAAGCCACGGCGCAGGCAGCAAGTGACGCAGGCGGCTCGGTGCGTGGCGCTGGCGACGTTGGCGTGGAGCAGGGCAGCGGCCGCAGCGGGCAGAGCAGCTCGGCGCCGAGCGGGTGGCGCGAGCGTGCACGCGATGGCGCACGGAAGTTGGCGGTGTGGGCAGGTGTTGGGCAGAGCGCGCGCGGAGGGTGCTGGAGGCGCGGTTGGCGGCGCGCGCGCGAGTGGCTTGGCGGGGGCAGGAGCAGGCCCAGGTGGCGCGAGCACGCGTGGAGGCGCGTGGGAGTGAGCCAGGCGGGGGAAACCGGCGAGGTAGGGCGGCTCGGTTGGAGCGCGGACACAGGGAGCCGGCGAGGGTGCGGCAGATGCAGGCGCACGGGTAGAGCAGCGCGTGCACGGCGGAGCAGAGTGGGCGCTGGAGCATGGATGCACGGGAATGACACGGCAAGGCCGAAGCAAGCGACGCCGAGCTCCTGCGCAAGGACCGGCGGCACGTAGCGGGGCTTCTGCGCGAGATGCGGGAACACGGTGGCGTCGACCCTGGCTACGCCATGGTGATCTTTGGTGGTGCAAGAGTGGCCGTATCGAAGATGCAGTTAAGGTGTTCGACGAAATGCTAGCCGCGGGAGATGTGATGCCAACTGCGGTGATGTACAACGCATTGATCGGAGGCCGTCGAGGAGAGGGCAGCGGGAGGCACGGCCCTAATGCGAGCAGACCGCGATCCTCGCGGAGACGGAGGAACGGTTATGGCGTGACGAGCCGGAAGGAAAGGCGATGGAGTGGAGGTGGCGACTGGATGCAACGAGCTCGGAGGAGCCACGCACGGCAAGCTCCCTTCATCCATGCAGAGATCGGAGCAGGAGTAACGTGGCGTGGGTTCGACGCGCAGCGCATGACCGGCGGCGGCGGTAGACCGGTCCTGATGGCGTCACAGTGGATGGAGAGGGCGGCGGGATTGCAGAACCCGGAGGTCCGAGCGGAATTGAACCGGCGCGTTCACGAATGCGAGCGGAAGTGTTTTACTAGTGGCCGGCTCGGCTCAATTCCGTAGGCGTGAGCGCGTGCAAGACAACAGGTCACGTGCGAGCAGGTCAAGAGCCAAAGGTGCGTGAGCAGAGGAAGCTCAACCCGTGAGCAGGAAAACACTAAGGTTCGCGGAGGAGTCAGCATAGCGGACCAATCCGGCTATTCTTCCACCCACTACAAATTCCCGGCAAGCTTCTTCGTCACCCATGAAATCTCGTCACCATCGAGCTCTTCTCGTCACTAATTCTGTTCACCACGGGAATTCACTTTCAGCTTGTTCTTCCCCACAACCAAGGTTTGCCCTAACCTACTGAATCTTCTTAATGCTGACGACTCCTTTGCTGGAATATCGCCGTTATCTTCATGTTCTTTGTTTTCCCCCGACCAGGGACTTGATTGCTATGTTTTAGAAGGTTCTAGGGTATTCTTTATAAAATTTCTAAGGCTTTCTTTATTTCAAATCAGATAACATCTACAAGTTTATGTTGTGCTCTTGAATTGAAAGTTTTTGATGTGTGGTCTAGGTCAAATGTTAGGGAATGAATGTTTCATTGTGCTTTATATTGTATGCATATGTCATAACTGAAAAATAATCACAGAATGTATGTCTTATATGGAGATGTGTGATATTTAGTTAAACCTTTTATACGAATGCTTATATCCCTGTCATCGAGACCTTATCCTTGTCTTGATTGCCGTTTCCTTAAGGTCCTTTTTATATAAAGATCTTTGTTAATTCGTGTGTATCTGCTGCTTAGCCAATACATCTCTGCAGCTATGCTTCAGCGTCGGCTATCAGCTCAGCCGCTAAGCATCAGTTTTCTTTGAGTCTATGGTGTTTCTGTGTAACAGCTGTCAGCCGATGCATTTCTTTTGATATGCTTCTACCCTCGGCTGGTTAGTTGATCCGGTTGTTACCCTTCTAATATCGGCTACTACCGATATAATTCTTCTGTTCTGCCCTACGTCGGCTGCACATAGTCGATGTATCGGAGATGCACACACGATCTTATAGTTCTTGCTATTGGCCGATCCAAGCCGATTCTAGTCGTTTTCCCATATCGGTTAAATATAGCCAATCAATCCTTAGTTTTCCTATCCTTATCCACACACTTCTATCAGCCGATTTATCGACTGAGAGATCGGCTATCTATATCTATCGGTTACATACCTTCAACCACACTCCAATCGGCTATACGTCACTCAATGGTTGTGCTGACGTAGTCGAGCCGATAGAACTACACCTAGATACCTAGGATAACACTTAAACACATCTCAGTTAAGACACAACTACTTTAGGAATCACCCCTCTGCTAAAGTAATCGAAGCCTTCATCGATCATCTAGGAACCTGATGCACTCATCAATCAGCTAAACCCCTGTTGTTCCAATCGGCTCTGTTGTAATCTTCAACATATAGCCGATCTTAATTAGTTGTCCTCCTAAAGCTCTATCTAAGTTTAGTTCAGATCTTCCTGGTTGTTATGTGAATAGTGTGTTATATGAGTGTCGGATTGCAACCTTGTTATGAATTAAGATAGTTTTATGTGCACACTTTGAATGTAATGTTGCATTACATGTAGATACGACTACTTCTACAACGGTACCTACGAGATCTCCCAGAAGTCTGCGGAGGATGTTCCTGAAGACCAAGTGAACGTCACCAAGGGATTATTTGAAGCCCCGAACCAAAGTTCGGAAGATCTTAACTTTACTGACTTCAGCCCCACCACTAAAGGCAAGCTCCGGACATATCCCACTACTTTATTTACACTGTAATCTATGTCTATCTATATTATATCCTGCATTAAGTCTAGGAGTTGAAGTGAAACCCTAGATGCATGAATCCTAGGAATCCAATGTAATGTACCTGAGTCCTGATCGCATAGACGCTCTGCTAATAGGACTGGTAGAAGTCGGGTGATTTCCTGTCACTCGCGTGATATAGGAGTTGCATGTTTACTATTTTGCAACCACTATAAGGATGACGGACAGGGTCATGTGCTGTGTCGTGACCTGGAAGTTTACCCTGTCTGTTTCGTTAAAAGTTGATAAGGTCGATATGTGTGGTAGTGGTGGCTAAGCGTTTGAACAGTACTAACCACATGCCGCCAAATATGGTAAAGCGGTAAGCCTAGTAACCAATCGGCCCGGCAAGTGGACATACCTCCCACCACTCG
This sequence comes from Panicum hallii, assembly GCF_002211085.1. Taxonomy (NCBI): domain Eukaryota; kingdom Viridiplantae; phylum Streptophyta; class Magnoliopsida; order Poales; family Poaceae; genus Panicum; species Panicum hallii. Next base: position 38,716,592 of record NC_038042.1, read on the forward strand.
ATCTTTATTTTATGTTCACACGCACCGACGTGTGGGAGTACGTTCTGCATGGCAGACAGGAATACGGGTTTTGTAGTCGCGCTACATACGTATGTCCTGTACACATTGGGTGTGCGTACGGTCCTGCAGTCGCTTGTGGTGGCCTGTCCATGACCCGGAATGAGAGGCAAACGGTTGCTTCGGAACGATCTTTGGATGTTCCAAGCGTGTGAGTTAGGTTTATCCTTGCAAGGTTGAAATTCGATTCAGAATCGTCCGTCTCTCGCGGAAATTGAGACTGCTTATCCCTTTTACCACATAGAGTAAGAAGTGTAACGAATGATGGATAATCTTCATGGATGATAATCTCTACCTTGCTTGCTTAGTGTAGGTGCTAATCTAGAATGGATAATCAACTAGAAGATGAAAGCTAAAATTTGATAGTAGTTCATACTCTTTGTTGCTTTTCAGCTGAAAATAAACCTAGAGCCTTTACAATGCTGTCAGTTGTCTAGTTACGGGCTGAAGTATACCCAACCCCGGGTAAGCCTTGCTGAGTATTAGTATACTCAGTCTTGCTAGTTACATGTTTTTCAGGTATAGTCCTTGAAGACCCTACTCTTTCCCTGCCTTGGCCCTGTGCTCTTCCAGAAGGTTGGTCCGTGGAATGGGATCCGTCCCCGACCAACATTGGTGATACCGAGAGATGTCGTGTCTGGGCTTAGCATGACATCTGTCATGACGACGTGCTGTAATCATCACGTATGTTTTTCCGTTGCTAAAAACCATAACTCTAACAGTTTGTAATGGTTTTTTTTTTCTTTCTAAATTTGAAACTTCGTACTGCTTTTGGAAACTCTTGTACTGTGATTTCCTGTGAGGTAAAATATGATGGTGACTGTATCTCTGGACTCACCTTCGTGTGAGGTAACCTTATTTGATCCTGTGTATCGGTGGTTTATCGGGACGTTACCCGACAGGCCAAGGGATTATACTGTTTGAAGCACGTTGGAGCCCTCGAGAGTGGACTCGCGTACTTGAGCCGGTATAATTCAGGTTGGTTCTGCCACAGCTGGATTACTGGAAGGAGAACCCAAAGAAACCCATTGGGATAAGGGCACTCAGACCGAAGATGAGGTATTGGGGCAATGTCTTCCGCCAAAGAAGCGCCCTAACCGGATCGGGGAAGAATCCCCTTGGGAAGAGTAGAGTACCTAAGCTAGAGCTATCATCCTAGTAATAATGTATCCTTGGGAGATGTACCCGACCCTAATGAAAAATAAAGACCATCTATCCTTCTTGTACCCTACCATGTGTGCAAGGCTTGTTCACTCTACCTTTGTTTTCAGATGGCCGAGAATGGTTGGACCCAGGGCGTTTGCCAAGAAGAGCCTGGTTTCCCCCGCCTTTTGATCAACTCCTTGGAGCGCCTCGGTGTTACTGAGCGCCCAAGGTACTACAGCAGAGAGTACGAACACCTCGGCACTCTTCGCTGTAGGGTGGTTCTTTCCATCGCCAGAAGCACCCGCTACCCCGACATCGAGCCGTGGCGAGTGACTGCCACAGATTTCAACATCGGGATGCCTATCCCTTGGCCATCAGAAAGGCTCTCCGCTACCTGTGCCGGATCTTCGAGGAACACCTCATTCCCACACCGATGAGGCTTTTTCCTCCGGCCATCAGGATGCAAGTCTAGCAGGCCCGCCTGAGGAACTTGGAATGGCGCTGCCATCAAGAACACCTTTTGTACCATGTGGTCGCCTACCTCGTCTCCTTGACAAGCTCTTCAACGAGCAAGCCCGATTCCTAAGGGAGCAAACCCACCGGGCCAAGCAAGCTGAGCTTGCAGTGAGGATGCACCAAATCCGAGTGGCTCAAGCCGGAACAAGGACCACGGCCACTATAAGTAGCGAAGCCGTTGCTCATGAGAACCTCAGGCAGATCCAGGATCGGCGCATGCAAGAATGGACCAGCAGTGGAATGCCCATCCCGGCAATTGGGGAGACCCAAGTCTTAATTGGAACACCCATCATAGGATGGGGAGGACTTTTTGGGACCCCGCAAGCTCCACCCGAAGGTGCCGAAAGGTCAGCTGCAGCCGCAGAAGAAGGAGCTGTCGAACAGCCCCGAGAAAATAGGATCCTTGAGGACGATGAGGAAGAGCTACTCATCCCACAGGAAGTGCACTCTGCCCCGGAAGATGGCTCGCCCCGCGAGTAGCATGCCTCAAAGATGCCCCCAGGAATGAAGCCGTCCCGGCCCTAAGCTTAGAGTTGTGCCTCTCTCATCTGTTGTGCCCTTTATACCCGACCGTATAGTGCGTGTTTTGGCTGTATCCTCCCAAGTATTGTACCCCCAGCTTAATAAATAAAACCGTTTGTGCTTGATGCTTGTTAGTCTGTGTGCTTGTCGGCAGGAGGTGGATTCTGCCTTTTCGAAAATATGAAAATAAATAACTTAAACATCACTTAATCCCAAATCTAAGTCCCATAAAAGTTTTACCCAATCTACAGATGGGCCCCAGGCGTAACACCAGGACCTTCCAAAGTCAGGCACGTACTACTCCAAGTGCGGAGAGGTAGCAGGGTGTGCAAGGACAAGCCCCCGGCCATGAAGATCAGGAAGATTAGGAAGTAAGCCAGAGGGAGGAGAAAGCCAAGTAGGAGCACATCAGGTGCAAGTGTTGAACAACCAGAACCTCCTACTGGAAGCTTTGACCAATGTCATCACCAACCCAAGGCCCCGTGAGCAGAGTACAAATGATAAACTGACAGCTTTTCTGAGGACCAAGCCACCCACCTTTGCAGGATCCCACAACCCCTTGGATGCAGATGACTGGCTGCGTGTTATCAAGAGAAAACTCAAACCATTTGAGCATGGAGATCGTGACAAGGTCCGTTTGGCTGCTCACCAGCTCACTGGAACTGCTTTGGCTTGGTGGGAGAACTACTGTGCAGCTGCTCAGGATGTCTCCACTATCACTTTGAAGGAATTTGTGGATGAGTTCCATCGCTATCAATCCAAGCAGCCACCATGAAGCACAAGGCAGATGAGTTCCGTGAGCTGCAACAAGGCAACAAGTCTGTTGAGGAGTACACATATCAGTTCATAGAACTAGCTCGCTATGCATCGGAGGAAGTAGACAAGGACGAAAAGAAGCAGGATATGTTCAGAAAGGGTTAAAATGCAAAACTTAAGAAGCTACTTTCCCCATGCATCTACCCAGACTTCAACACACTGATGAACATGGCTATCATCACCAAGAGAGCCATGGCAGAGGAAAAGAGAGACAATAAGCGTAAGTTCCTGGAAACCAAGTGTGGCAGAACCAACCTGAATTATACCGGCTCAAGTATGTGAGTCCTCTCTTGAGGGCTACCTCGTGCTTCAAACGGTATAATCCCTTGGCCTGTCGGGTAACGTCCCGATAAACCACCGAAAGCAGGATCCAACAAGGTACCTCGCACGAAGGCGAGTCCAGAGATATAAATGCCATTACACTTTACATCATAGGCAGATATATTACATATGCATATAAAAGTAACATTAGTGTCCAACGAGGGACATTTATTACAAAACAGTTCAAATTTTAAGCTACAACAGCGGAGTTTGAAAACACGAACACTGTACACGTTGTTATTACAGATATCATGCTAGCCCTGGTATGATATCACTCGGCGGAATCTGTGTTGGCCGGGGACGGATCCCATTCCACGGACCAACCATCAGGCAAGGGGTAGGGCCACGGGGTAATAAAAGCTGGCTCATCAGGGAGATTACCTGAAGGAGATAGTTACAAAGCAAGATTGAGTATGCTAATACTCAGCAAGACTTACCCGCTCATGGTATACTTAGCCATGTACCTAGACTTATGCAGGCTTTTTCAGGTTTTGGTTAGAGTTTTCAGCTGAAAAGCAACAAAGAGTAGATCCTTAATTTCAACTTTTAGTTTTCAGGTTCTAGTTGATTAACCATTCTAGGTAAGCACCTATGTCTACTCAAACAAGGTAGAATCTTTAATCAAACATCATCCTTGATAGTCATAAAATTGCTCTTGTTACTCTATGTGGCAAAGGGATTAAGCAGTCTCAATCTCCGCGAGAAACGGACGATTCCTGAATTGAATTTCAAAACCTTGCAAGGGTAAACCTAACACACACGCTTGGAACACCAAAGGGTCGTTCCTAAGCAACCGTTTACCTTTCATTCTGACTCATGGATCAGAGCCACCACAAGCGACTGTAGGACCATACGCACTTCCAAAGTGCAGGACGTACGTCTGTAGCGCGACTACAAAACCGGTACTCCTGGTTGCCCAGCAACACGTATTCCTACACGTCGAACCAAGTAACCAAAAGAAGCAAATACATGTGGTGGGGGTATGTCCACTCCTCGGGCCGATTGGTTACTAGGCTTACCGCTTACCATATTTCACGGCATGTGGCTAGTACTTTCAAACGCTTAACCACCGCTACCACACACTGCGACCTTATCCAGTTCAACAACACAGACAGGGTATCATCTCAACCATGATACCTCACAAAACTCCCGTCCGTCATCCTTATGGTGATAACAGGAATGTAAACATTACAATTCCTATGTCGCGCGAGTGACAGGAAATCACTCGACTTCTACCGGTCCTATAAGCAGAGCAGCTATTCGGACTCAAGTTCTAGTGTTCAATACATCGGTTCCTAGAATTATGCAACTAAGGTTTCCAAACAATTTCTAAGAACTTAATGCATAAAGATATATATAAATAGTATAGTTTGCAGTGTAAATAAAGTAGGGGTTATGTCCGGGGCTTGCCTTCTTGCGTAGGATTGGGGGCAGTAGGGTCAAAGTTGTCCGAACTTTGGTTCGGAGCTTCAGTTAAACCTTCGGCAGCGTTCCCGGGGTCTTCAGCTGATTCCACTCCTTGTTCCAGAATGAGCTCGTAGTCACCGTCGGCAAGAGCGGTCGAGTCTATACGAGATGCAGAGTTACAAGTTATGGAATGCATATACTTTTATTTTATTTCACAATAAAGTTGCAATCCAAACAAAAGAACATTACATTTCAACAAACAACCTAACTACCCTGTACTGGACAGTCATTTATCGAGTATTAATTATGTTATCTAGATACATTAAATAGCAGGGTTAACTATGTTAAATTTTCTAATTAGTGGCATGGAGCAACAGGTTGGGGTGATGCCCAATAATTAAATTAAATCATTTCATCTATTGCTTGTACTATTTATTTATGTGAATTCCATATTGATATTAAATTATGTACTTATAATAACATGTTCAATTGTTTTAGTTGTTCCCACCTAACCTTGGGTTGTAAATTTAGCAAAAAGACTACACAATTATAGAACAACATCAACAAATACTTTCATGATTTTAGAGCATTTAAATTTATGATATTAATTATACAAGATTAACTTATGCATTAATTAAAAGTAAACTCATATACTAAGAAATATCACTTAAATGATAGGATAATTATTTTCCTTAAATTCTACATGTTAAAGGAAAATTAACCCAACTGATTTCACATTTTTATCATTTTTCAATCAATTTCTAAACATTTCCTAAGCCCATAAGTAACTAAACTTAACATTTAAATTAAAGTACAAAACATATAGAAACTGAAGTTTATCTCTTAAGTAAAGTTGTAGATCTTTAACTAAGGATTCCAACAAAATTTTGTTTACATTTTTATGATTTTTCCCTGAATTGATATAGAATTTCAAAGTTGACAGCATAATTACACAAGGGGGTCCTTCGGGTACTATTTGTCTGAGTCTAAGGGTGTGCAAATAGCCCCCTGGACTTTCAAGTCTTCTAACACGAGGTCCTTAAGCTGAAGGCAGACGCAGAGCAAGGGAAGGACGGCCGTGTTCCGGCGAGGCAGGTCACCGGCGGCGAGGTCCAAGGGTAGGAGAGGATGCAGGAGCTCACGAGGGTTCTGCTGCACCTCGCGTCGAGGGCTGTGGTGGTCGGAAAGATGGATCTCGATGAGGACCCGAGGTGGCGGCGGAGAGGTCACCGTCGGCAGTGAGGCTCCGGCGGTCAACGTTGGCAGGGGACCTGCGCACGAGAACCAGTACGTCATGGGGAAGGTGTAGGTGCCACCAATTGGAAGCATACGTGTCGAATGGGGAGTAATCGGCGAAGACAGTGGCGGCGGCGGCGGGGATGAATACCGGCAAGCTTCGGGAGGGCGATGTAGAGCCCTAGAGTTGCCACGGAGTGACCGTAGAGCTCCGGGATGATGATGTGGTACTGGCTAGGGAGTTGTGGTGGCACGGAAAGGCTCGGATTGTGCTGTCCACGGTGAGGCCGAGGGCGGCGACGGTGGCGCTCGTCGGAGACAAAGTTCCGGCCGCAATTGGAAGGCAACAGAGGGTCGTCGAGCACGAGCAAGCAACAGGAAAGCTTGCACGAGGATGGGTTGGGACGGAGGAGGTCTGGTGATGGCTGCCCACGGGAATGCCGTGCGCGGCCGGAGCAAGGGACGACGGCGGCGGTGGAATGTGGGTCGAGTGCTCGAAATTGGTTACTGGAACTGAAAGAACAGAATGTAGAAGTGAAGGTAATGCTGTTGCGCGCGAGAGACCGAGAGTTAAGGCTTCGCGGTGGGCTGTCCACGACGACGAGGAGGTGGCGGCCGGCGGACGTTCGGTGAAGTCGTGGCGCGCGCGCGACAGGCCACTAGGGAAGAGGAACTTGACCGGGAGAGGAAGAGGGCGACGCGTGGAAAAGATCTCAGTAGGAGGTGGCGCTGCGGCGGCGGTGAAGTGGCGGCCAGAGGCGCAGTGCTGCCGGCGGCAGGCGAACAGAGCAGGGTCCCACGTGCGCGAGGAGGAAGAAGAGAGGGGAGAGGTTCGGGGGACTTGCTTGTGATTTCCAAAAAGTTCAGGGACCTCTCGGTAAACTAAGATTTCTCACTGCTACAAAGATCAAATGAGAAAATGCTCAATATGAAAGTTGTAGAGTTTTTCAAACTCTACAACATTGTTTTAAGGCTTAGGTTCAGAAACTCAAAGTTTACAGCTTTTTATATTGCATTTTGAAACAAGATGGAATTTATATTATCTTTGTCTTTGCCCACCTAAATTTGATCAAATTTTGGGCATGTTTACAATTTTTCTGGACTGTCATGATTACTTGTATTTTTACACATTAATCCTTAAAAAATTCTGAATTTTACTTTTATATTTCAATCATTTCACATGTAAACCCTTATATTTTTGTGTTAATTACATATAGGTCCTTAGTTTCATATAAAGTCTATTTTTCTTAGGTTTTAACTTAACTTTTGTACTTTTCTTCTCTATGGTCATTTAGATTTGACACTTAATAGTTCTTTTACCCAATTAAACTCAAGTACTTTTATAAATCATAAATTACAAATATACCCCTAGCTATCCTGTACAACTCACCTACATCAAAGCAAGCATACATATAAGATATCCAAACTTAGTATCTAGGTTTCTAACTACCTGGATGTTACAGCCTTCCCCCCTAAAAAGAATCTCATTCTGAGATTCTGAAGCTGAACAGAATCGGATGATTAGATTTGGGAATTGGCTTGAAGGAAGTCTGGGAAATTTCGTTGAAGATAAGATTCTGTTTCCCAAGTCGTTTCTTCTTCGGTGTGATGATCCCACAAGATTTTATACATCTTAACTGCCCTTTTTCTGGTGAGCCTTTCCTTGGTATCCAAGATTCGAAGAGGTCGTTCGATATAAGATAGATCGGGTTCAATCTCAATGGCACAAGTCTCCACGATTTCTGTGGGTACTTTGACACATTTCTTAAGCTGAGAGACATGGAAGACATTGTGAATAGCAGCCAATTGAGATGGAAGGTCAATTTTGTAAGCCACTGGGCCACAAACATTGAGGATTTGAAGGGTCCGACATATCGGGGTGCTAATTTCCCTTTTATACCAAAACGTTGGACACCTTTGGTAGGAGATACTCGGAGATAGACAAAATCTCCTACTTGAAATTGCAGAGGTTTCCTTCGCTTATCCACGTAGCTTTTCTATCTAGACTGAGCGGTTTTGAGATTGGCTTGAATAACCTTAACCTTATCTTCAGCCTCAATGACTAAGTCTGGTCCGAAGATTTTGCGTTCACCGGTTTCAGACCAACTCAAAGGAGTTCGACATCTTCGACCGTATAACGCTTCAAAAGGAGCCATTTGAAGACTAGCTTGATAACTGTTGTTGTAAGAGAATTCAGCTAGAGCAAGGCACTTGTCCCAGCTTGTACCATAGTGGATAATACAAGCTCGAAGCATGTCCTCAAGTATTTGGTTAACACGCTCAGTTTGTCCATCAGTCTGGGGATGATATGCTGAACTTCGAATCAGTTTAGTTCCTAGAGCTGATTGTAACTGTTCTTAGAAGCGTGCAATAAATTGGGGCCCTCGATCAGAGATGATGGTCTTTGGAACACCATGCAACCAAACAATTTGATCCAGATAGACTTCGGCATACTTTTTAACAGAATACGTGGTATGCACAGGAAGAAAATGAGCTGTTTTTGTGAGTCTATCAATGATTACCCATATGGAGTCATCTTTTTGGGAGGTGTTAGGAAGACCAACAATAAAATCCATACTAATGTCTTCCCATTTCCATGACGGAATAGGTAATGGTTGAAGTGTACCAGAAGCTTTTAAGTGGCTAGCTTTGACTCTCTGGCAGGTGTCACACTAAGAGACATATTTGGCAATTTCTCTTTTCATTCTGGTCCACCAAAAATGTTGTCGTAGATCTTGATACATTTTGGTGCTACCAGGATGAATAGAGAATTTGGATAGATGGGCTTCATCAAGGATTTGTTTACGTAGTGGATGATCTTTAGGTACAACAATACGGTTGTTGAACCATAGGACTCCTTGATGATCGGTATGAAAACACTTATATTTGGCTTCTCCCAGAGATAGCTTTGATTTGATGATTTTGATACCCTCATCATGTAGTTGCGACATGATGATTTTATCCTGCAGAGTAGACTCAATGGATAGCAGATTCAGACTACCTTGAGGAATGATCTCTAGATTGAGTTTTCTCATCTGATGGCAAAGAGTGTCACTAAAGGTAGATATGGATAAGCAGTGACAATGTGACTTGCGGCTAAGTGCATCCGCCACCACATTGGCTTTGCTCGGATGGTAGTGTACCTCAAGATCATAGTCTTTGATCAATTCCAACCAACGCCTTTGCCTCATATTTAGGTCAGCTTGAGTGAAAATATACTTAAGGCTCTTATGGTCAGTGTAGATATTACACTTAGCGCCCATAAGATGATGTCTCCAGATCTTGAGAGCATGAATAACTGATGCCAATTCAAGATCATGCGTTGGATAATTTTGCTCATGAGTCCGAAGTGCTCTTGATGCATAGGCAATGACCCGATTGTTTTGCATAAGGACACAACCAAGGCCAATTCCGGAAGCATCGCAATAGACATCAAAAGGTTGAGTGCTATCTGGCTGAGCTAGCACTGGAGCAGTTGTTAAGAGTTTTCTCAAGGTATGGAATGCTTCCTCACACTTGTAATTCCAACATAATTTAACTTCTTTTTTTAATAGCTCAGACATGGGTTTAGCTATTTTGGAAAAGTCTGGAATGAATCGGCGATAGTATCCCTCCAGTCCAAGAAAACTTCGAATTTGATGGACTGAAGTTGGTGGTTTCCAGTCCATAACCTCTTGGACTTTGGTTGGATCAACCGATATGCCTTCACTAGAGACAGTGTGTCCTAAAAATTTCACACTATCCAGCTAGAATTCACATTTCGAGAATTTGGCATAAAGGTGATGATCACGTAGTCGTTGAAGGACGACACATAAATGATTAGCATGGTCCTCTTTAGTTTTGGAGTATATCAAAATGTCATCAATGAAGACCACGACAAATTTGTCAAGTTCCGGCATAAAGACTGAATTCATAAGATACATGAAATATTCCGGTGCATTAGTAAGCCCGAATGACATAACCAGATACTCATAAAGTCCATATCTAGTTGAGAAGGCTGTTTTTGGAATGTCACAAGGTTTAATCTTGATTTGGTGATAACCAGAGCGTAAGTCAATCTTAGAGAAGACCTTAGCTCCAGCTAGTTGATCGAACAAAATGTTAATGCGGGGAAGAGGGTACTTATTTTTGATAGTGACCGCATTGAATGGACGATAGTCGACACATAGCCGTAGGCTATTGTCTTTCTTCTTAACAAAGAGAGCAGGACAACCCCAAGGTGAGGCACTTGGGCGTATATAACCCTTATCAAGAAGATCTTGGAGCTGAATTTTTAGTTCTGCTAATTCATTTGGAGGCATGCGATACGGCCTCTTTGAAATAGAAGGAGTGCCCGGTTGAAGTTCAATGATAAACTCGATGTCTCTATCTGGTGGCATTCCAAGCAAGTCGTCTGGAAAGACATCGGGGTATTCACAGACTATAGGAATATCCTTGACTTTGATATTTGTAATGGTATAAGTGCAAGGGTGCAGACATTCTGGCTGAGGCAGATAAAGGGTGGTGATCCCATAGTATGGTGAATCAATTTCGACAACTCGGGAAGAAATATCTAGCCGTACTTGATGTTTAGTCATCCAGTTTGTCCCAAGTATAACATCAATACCCTCCAAACTTAGTAAAACCAAATCAGTTTTGATTTCTTTACTACCTAACTGAATTGGTACACCTCTAATCATTTGGTTGGAAGTGATATTTCCTCCAGGGGTAGAGATCATATATGACCCTTGAGTAAAACAAGGATCAAGTCCTATCCGGGTACCACAATTGTTACTAATGAAACTGTAACGCCCCGAAAATTTCAAATCTAAACTATGCGTTCCGACTAAAAACCTAACCGTCGGAAAACCCTGACCCTCTCCGCCACACGCGCGCTGTCACGTTCCCCGCCCTGTGCTGCACAGCGCCCGGCCGCGTCACGACAACCGCGCGCGACCGCTTTCCGCGATCAGCGCCGGCGCGATTCCTTCCTCGCGCAGCGCGCGAAAGCCGCACGCGTGGCCGACCGGCCGCGGACGCCGCCGCGACCGGCGCCAACGCGCCTCTCTCCCTTTCCCTCTCCTTTTCCCTTTTCCTCTCTCCCATTTCTTTTCAATCTCTCTTTTTCTCCTTTTTCTTTCCTTTCTTTCTTCCCTTCCTCCTTTCTTCTTTCCCCCTTCCTCCCTTCTCCCCTTCCCTTCCCCTTGCTGCGCGCCCGAGCGCTGCTGTGCGCCGGCCCCGCCCGGCCGTGCCGCACGCGCGCACGCGCCGCGTAGCCACGCGCCTCGCCGCGCCGCGCCTCGCCCCTGGCCCGCGCCACGAGTGTCGTGCGCACACGCGCGCGCGCCCGGCGCCGCGACGCCGCGCCGCCCGCCGCTGCCGCACTCCGCCCGAGCCACCGCGCACGCGCCCACGCGTCCCTGCTCCCCGCATTCCCCGCGCACGCGTGCTCTGGCTCGCGTACGCTCGCGCCCACGCGCTCGCGCACACGGCCCCGGGGCTGCACGGCACGCCGCGCCGCCCGTCGACAGGCTGCGCCGCCCGCCGTGCCGCATCCCGCCCCACCGCACGCGCCATCACTCCCCGCTCCTGTGCCGGCACAGCTCCACGTACGGCACCTCGGCGCCCTCGCCGCCACGCCGCCCCACGACGACCGCGCACGGCCAAGCGCCATTAAAGGCCGTCCGCGGAGCCGCCGGCCAACCCCCCTACCTCACCGCCCCGCCGGCCTATAAGTACAGCCCCACCCTGCTCCACCCTTCCCACGACCTCCACTGCCACCGCCCGCCGCCTCCCTCGCTCCCAGCTCCGCCGCCGCACACCGCTCGGTCGCCACCCGCAGGCCACCGTCGCCCGGCCCCCTCGCTCCACCTCGGCTCAAGGTGAGGCCGGGGATGGGATCCCCGTGCCCCCCTCTCCCTCATCCCCCATACCCCCGAGCCGCCCTTGGCCCTGGCCGGCCGGAATTTGGCCGCCGGCGCCCCCCCCCCAACCCCTCCTCTGTTCTGTACGGGGAGAAGGGGAAGAAGGTGGCAAAATTGCCACAAGGCCCCTGGCCTTTTTCCTTTTCTCCTAAAAAGAGGACCCCCCCTCTTTACTATCTTTTTGCAAAAGAAACCCTATCCTTTCAAGCTTTTCAAACCAAACCCCTCCATTACATAAACCTAAATGTACCCGACACCTTTAGCAGGTCCTGAGTATTTCTAGAAATTCGCTATTAGGCCCTTACCCCCTCCAGATAATTACGTATAAGCCCCTGGAACCCTGTTTAACCACCCGAACCCTCTATAACTCGTCATTTTATGTGCGAAACGACCTCCGATTGACCCGAAACTTTACCACTCCGCTTCTAGTATAGTTTTAGCCATGCCATTAAGAAACCACCCAAAGATATCACCCCTAACTCCGCAACCAAATTATTTCCGATTCGAGCTTAACGATAAAAGCTTTTAGTTCTCTCGCTTGATTGCATGCCTGTTTATTTGCGTCGTAGGACACGGAGTGAACGAAGGAGTTCCCGACTGCGACCAAGCAACCGAGGACCAGTTCTGCGACCCCGAACCCGAGGGACAGTGCTTCGATCAGGACCTTCCGCGAGGGTTTGATGATGGCAAGTTCAATTCCGCCCTTTGATGCATATTTTTATCCTAGTTTTTATAAACGCAACCCCGTGGCCCGTTTTATAAAATTGCATGGTTTTGCGTGCTGGAAACCTGGTAGGATAACCACCCCTGTTTGTGACAACCATACCTTGACCATTTGATTTTGCAAAGAAAGTGTGTGTGCGTGTGGGAAGGGACAAAATGTGGTTTTGAAAAGTGAGTCAGACGGGATGGATGGCATTTCTGTGTGAAATGCCGTTGGTGTGCTCGTACCTATGTGGTCGAGCGTGAAAGGGAGATATCCATCTTGTCACCCCTAAGGACCGAGTTGATGTGTCATCTCGCCTAGCTTCCTGATGTGCAAACCACTTGACCGTTGTATGGGCAACGGCTTGGCCTAACTCCACTAAGTTAGTCTGATAGCCATCAGGAGAGCTGGGAGCAACGGGTGATCAAGGAGACGGGATAAGCTCTGTGTGACTTATGCCCTGGTTAAACCTCGGTGTTAGGTCAAATGACCCCTTGATAGATCCCGTGGTGGCTAGCTAGGTCTAGCTAAGGTGGGTAAGGGCTTCGATGGGATCTGCACCGGCACTAAGGTGTTCGTGCTGTGGTACCCCACCTGTGGGTAAAGTTGCACACCTCTGCAGAGTTAAAATCTATTCGAATAGCCGTGCCCACGGTACTGGGCAAGTTACGGTGTAGTCACATAACTAGTGTTTCTCTCTGGAATGGATGGGCTGGCGTGAGTTGTTTGGAAAGTGTCCGGCAGATGTGCCGTGTGCTACGGCGGACGGGGAGTCTGGTAGCGATTTAAAACTTGGATCCTGTGTGGATCCACGTCGTGTGTTCAGTGACACTTGAAAACTTATTTAGAAAATGTTTTCCAAAACAAATCCTTGCACATAACCGAGATTTCCGTAAATAAACCCTAACTTCATCCTTGAATATTCCTGTGCATTTAATTCTGTTGTACCCCCCCTCCGTGGGTGTGATTGGACTTGCTGAGTACGTTCGTACTCACCCCATTCTTACTTTTACAGTGGAAGACCCCGACTACATCCCCGAAGACGTTGAGTAGGGTTCCGTCCTGCACCCAGTCTTGCCTGTGGGTGAGGTCACCATTGGAGCTCCGCATGGCGCAAGACTCTGATGATCCCCTTTTCGTAGTTAGTGTAGTAGTATGGGTTTTTGTTGTAATCCTCGCAATAGTGGCGCTTCACTGCCCGTTACCGCGAAGAGTTGTACGGTGATGTACCATCTAATGTAATAAAAGTGTTATCAGCCCCTGGGACTGATAAAGTAACACTTTTAAGTCTCCCCGAATGGGGGGGACGCTTCAGGTGGTATCAGAGCCGTAGGCTGGCCGTAGGACGTGACCCTAGGAACGAGACCCCTTTTCAGACCCTAGAACTTGTCCCGGTTTAGAAACTTTCTGCACAAACACTCACCACTGGTCTTTGCCTTGTTCCAGATGGCTGGCAATGGATGGGTTAGCAGAATCTGCCACGCAGAGCCTGGCCTCCCCAAGTTACTATTGCTCAGCCTGGAACGCGTTGGGATTAGGGAACCACCGGAGTATGCCTACCGTGAGTACATCGCAGGAGGCACCCTTCGGTGCGACATGATGGTTTTTGTGGAGAGAAGCACTCGCTACCCTGATGTGGACCCTTGGTTCCTCTCCACCACTGGCTTCCGCTTCCCCGACACCTATCGAAAGGCCGCCCGTAAAGCCCTGTGACGGCTGCGTGTGCTCTACAAGCACCACCTTCAGCGGACTCCTATGGGGTTTTTCCCACCCGCTGAGGGACGAGGACGTACTTGGATTGCCCGAATGAGGGGCCTTGGACGAGAAGAAGAAGACCTCGAAGATACGGTTTCCCACCTATCCATCTACCTTACTGGCTTGGATGCCCTCTACCGCGAACAGGCGGCACAACTGAGGCAGTTAATTCGTGGGATTGAAAAGATAACCCAGGAGCTGGAGGAACAACAGACAAGAGCCGCAAACGCCGAGTAATCCTTAGCCGCCCTCCAAGCCCAGATGCAAGAATACGAGAACCGCAACGGAATAGGTGGATGGATAGAGGAAGAAGAAGAAGAACCCATGGAAACCCATTGGGATAAGGGTACTCAGACCGAAAACGAGATGGATCGGTTCCTTCCAATAAAGAAGCGCTCTATCAGGACCGAGGAAGAATCCCCATGATAGGATTAGCACCCCTAGCTAAAACCCTACCCTAATGACCACGTATCTATGAAAAACTGTACCACCCTTGTTGTAATAATAAATATCATCTACTCCCTTTTGCACCTGTACCAGGTTGTTTACCCTGTTTCTGTTTCAGATGGCTGAGGAAGGATGGACCCAGGGCGATTGCCAAGCTGCACCTGGTTTTCCCGGCCTCTTAATCAACACCCTGGAGAACCTTGGCGTTGCAGAACGCCCAAGGTACTACAGCCGAGAGTATGAGCACCATGGTACCCTCCGCTGCAGGGTGATCCTGGTCATCGCCAGGAGCAACCGCTACCCCGACATCCAGCCTTGGCGAGCGACCGCCACAGGATTTAGGCACCAAGATACCTACCCCCTGGCCATCAGAAAAGCACTCCGTTATTTGTGCCGGATTTTTGAAGAACACCTCGCCCCCACGCCAGCGAAGTTCTTCCCGCCGGTCATCAGAACCTCAGTCTGGGAAGCGCGCATGAGAAACCTGGAACGACGTCGCCACGAAGAAGGCCCCCTGTACCAAGTGGCCACTTACCTAGCCGCCCTGGACCAACTCTTTGATGAGCAAGCCAACCTTCTAAGGGAGCAGACCCATCGAGCCGAGCAAGCAGAGCTCGCAGTAAGGATACAGCAGATCCGAGCCGCCCACGCCGAGGCGAGAGCCGCAGCCGCGGTCAGTAGCGAAGCGGTCGCCCAAGAGAGCCTCAGGCAAGCCCGAGACCGGCGTATGCAAGATTGGACCCAAAGCGGAACACCAGTCCCGGCGACAGGGGAGGACCATGTTTTACTCGGGACACCCGTCATAGGGTGGGGATCACTCTTTGGGAGCACACGAGCCCCACCCGAGAATCCTGAAAGTTCTGCTGCCGCCGACGAAGGGGATGCTACAATGCAGCCCCTGACCGATGGGAGCCCAGAAGACGGCGAGCGAGAACCTCTCACCCTGTCCGCCCCGGAAGAAGACACACCACGCAAGTAGAGTGACCGACGCCATCCCAGTAATGCCCCTCCCCAACCTTTCTGTTTACGCCGTACCCTTAAGATGAGACCCTGGCCGAGTGGCACGAGACCTAGTCGCACCCCCAAGTTGTACCCCCCCTTGCAATAATAAAAAGGGTTGTGTTTGTTGTTTGTGATTGTGTGCTAACTTGTTGTGTGCTGCTTGTTTATATGAATACAGGCAGAAGGTAGATTCTGCCCTATATACGAATTAAACAACTTAAACATCACATAGTCGTAACCCTAATTTACCCAATCAACAGGTGACCCCCCGGAACGTTGCGAGGGCCTCCCGTGGCCGGAACCCAGTAGCCGCTAGTGCCGGAGCACAGCCCGTTGAACAAGATCTTCCCCAAGGAGAACAAGAAGTAAGCCAGAACCGAGGAGGAAGTCAAGAAGGAGAGCAACTACCACCACCCCCGCCCCTCGGAGACTTGGCACAGATAATCCATAACCAGACCCTCATTCTGGAGACACTGGCGAATGCCCTCATTAACCGGCAGCCACGAGGGCAGAGTATGAACGACAAGCTGACGGCCTTTCTAAGGACCAAGCCACCTACCTTCGCCGGATCCTGCAACCCGTTGGATGCTGACGACTGGTTGCGAGTAATTCAGAGGAAGCTCGAACCATTCGAATGCCAGGACCGGGATAAAGTCCTTCTGGCAGCCCACCAGCTCACCGGAACAGCATTATCCTGGTGGGAAAACTATTGTGCCGCAGCCGAAGATGCCTCTACCATCACCTGGGGAGAATTCGTAAGGGAGTTCCGCCGCTACCACATCCCTTCGGCCACTATGAAGCGCAAGGCGGATGAATTCCGCGCACTACAACAAGGAAGCATGTCGGTGGAAGAATACACCCACCGGTTCATAGAACTGGCCCGGTACGCGCCGGAAGAAGTGAACGATGACGATAAGAAGCAAGACATGTTCAAGAAGGGATTAAGCCCAGAACTCTGGACCTTGCTTACTCCCCAGATCTATCCGGACTTCAACACCCTGATGAACAAGGCTATCCTCACAGAAAGGGCCAAAGCTGAAGAGAGAAAGGATAATAAACGCAAATTCCTGGAAAGTAAGGCCCGCCAACAGGACCGCTTCCAAAAGCCGAGGAACTCCAACTACACTGCACCAAGATCCGAGGCCCCAATGCAGTATAGGACTCAGTCCCAAGTGACAGGATCACGAGCCCCTGAAGCACAGCTTAAGAGTCAGAATACCATGAGGGCCCCGCAGGGCAACACAAGCCTGGTCGCCTCCGACAACAACAATGTTAGGGCCTGTTTCAACTGCCGTGAGACAGGGCACTTCATCGCCAATTGCCCTTATGCCAAGAGCAAGCCGGCTACATCGGCCTTCTCCAACACGGTGAATGGGCCCAGACCAGCCCTGACCGGTGCTAACCGAGTGCCCGTCCGCAACAATGACAACAGCCAGCAGGTGAAGCAGCAATCATTTGGACGGGCCCGCGTCAATCACATCGACGCGCAGGAGGCTCAAGAGGCCCAAGGCGTAGTGCTCGGTGAGTACCTAGTCAACTCGGCTCTGGCGACAGTATTATTTGATTCTGGAGCATCACACTCGTTTATATCCTCGAGCTATGTGGAGAAACACAAAATACCTACAGTACTACTAAAAACACCCTTATTAACCCGGACGCCTGGAGGCGACATCAATTGTCAATTGGGTTGTCCACGGGTAAGGATCAATTTAAGTGGGGTAGACTTCCTAGCAGATTTGGTAGTACTTAAGCCTGGGGGAATAGACGTGATCCTTGGAATGGATTGGTTAAGCCGACACAATGGTCTCATAGGCTGCACCGACAAAGTAGTACACCTAACAAACCCCGAAGGAGTACAAGTGATCTGCCGTACCCGGGATAGTAAGTTTGACCCAATGGTGTTTAGCATGGAAGCCAGGCCCTTAGAAGGAGTCCCGGTAGTGAGCGAATACCCAGATGTGTTCCCCGAAGAGCTTCCCGGTATGCCGCCGGACAGGGATATAGAGTTCGTCATAGACGTTATCCCCGGAACTCCTCCGATAGCCAAGAGACCCTATAGGATGGCAGCCTCTGAGTTAACAGAATTAAAGAAGCAACTAGAAGAACTGCAACGAATTGGCTTCATTAGACCAAGCTCGTCACCATGGGGAGCCCCAGTGCTGTTTGTCAAGAAGAAAGATGGGAGTATGAGGTTGTGTGTAGATTACCGAGCATTGAACGAGGTTACCATTAAGAATAAGTACCCCCTCCCCAGGATTGATGACCTGTTCGATCAGCTAAAGGGAGCCAAGTATTTCTCCAAGATCGATTTAAGGTCAGGGTACTTTCAGCTCAAGATTAGAGAAAGTGACATCCCTAAGACAGCTTTTGTCACCCGCTACGGGCAGTTTGAGTTCACCGTAATGTCCTTCGGACTAACCAATGCCCCTGCCTATTTTATGAACCTCATGAACAAGGTATTTATGGACGAGCTAGATAAGTTTGTCGTAGTCTTTATCGACGACATACTTATCTACTCCAAGAGTATTCAGGAACATGAGCAGCATCTGCGGGTAGTATTGGAGAAGCTGAGGACACATAGGCTCTATGCTAAGTTTAGCAAGTGCGAATTCTGGCTGGAAAGAGTAGCTTTCCTTGGTCACATCCTGACCGCGGAAGGCGTAGCTGTGGACCCAGAGAAGGTCGAAGCAGTCTCCAACTGGCAGCGACCAACTAACGTTAGTGAAATCAGGAGCTTCCTTGGGTTAGCCGGGTACTATCGGAGATTTATCGAGGGATTTTCCAAGATAGCCCGACCCATGACGGAACTTCTTAAGAAGGAGAAGAAGTTCGCCTGGATGGAATATTGTGAAAGAAGTTTTCAAGAATTGAAGCAAAGGTTGACAACCGCCCCAGTGCTGACCCTACCGGACATTCATCGGGACTTTGTCATTTATTGTGACGCATCCCGACAAGGATTAGGGTGTGTACTGATGCAAGACGGGAGAGTCGTCGCATATGCTTCCCGCCAACTCAGGACTCATGAGCAGAATTATCCGACCCATGATTTGGAATTAGCAGCCGTAGTGCATGCCCTTAAGATTTGGAGACACTACCTGATTGGAAATAAGTGTGAGGTTTACACCGACCACAAGAGCCTGAAGTATATCTTCACTCAGCCGGATTTAAACCTAAGGCAAAGAAGATGGTTGGAGTTGGTCAAGGACTACAATTTGGAAATTCAGTATCACCCCGGGAAAGCAAACGTAGTAGCCGATGCCTTAAGTCGAAAATCCTATGGGCCCACGAATGGCCATCTGCGAGAGGAAATGGCACGAGTAAATGTGCACATTATACCTCGAGGTTCCAGCCAAGTGCTAAATGTCCAATCGACATTAGAGGATAAGATTAGAGAAGCCCAAAGCTCGGATCGGGAGTTAATGAAAATCTGCAAACAAACTGGAGAAAACAAAGCACCAGGATTCCGAGTAGACGATAAGGGAATATTGTGGTTTGAGAATAGGATTTGTGTACCCCAGGAAGGAGATTTCCGGCAGATAATCATGGATGAAGCCCATAACTCGGCCTACTCCATCCACCCAGGATCCACCAAAATGTATATGGACATAAGGCGAAAATATTGGTGGAATGGAATGAAGGCGGACATCGCACGATTTGTAGCCCACTGTGATACTTGTCAGAGGATCAAGGCCGAACATCAAAAACCAGCCGGGTTATTGCAACCCTTGCCCATTCCGGTCTGGAAATGGGATGAGGTAGGAATGGACTTTGTAGTGGGTCTACCCCGAACACAGAAGGGACACGATTCCATATGGGTGATAGTGGACCGACTCACTAAATCGGCACATTTCATACCCGTACGAACTAATTATGGTGGAGAAAAGCTGGCAAAGCTTTATATTGAAAACATAGTAAAGTTGCACGGAGTGCCTAGCCGAATTGTCTCGGATAGAGGGACCCAATTCACCTCTAGGTTCTGGAAAAGCTTGCATCAAGCCATGGGCACCAAGTTGGATTTCAGCTCTGCGTATCACCCACAGACGGATGGCCAAACCGAAAGGGTAAATCAGATTATGGAGGATATGCTGAGAGCATGTGTTCTAACCTACGGAAAGGACTGGGAGCAGAGTCTGCCTTATGCAGAATTCTCGTACAACAATAGCTACCAAGCTAGCCTGGGCATGTCACCATTCGAAGCTCTCTACGGAAGAAAGTGCAAAACTCCTCTAATGTGGTCGGAAGTTGGGGAACGTGCCCTAGTTGGACCCGCACTTATAAAGGAAGCAGAAGAAAAAGTAGCGGAGATCCGCGAAAAGCTGAAAGCGGCTCAATCCCGACAGAAGAGCTACGCAGACAAGAAGAGGCGGGAAATAAGTTTCAATCCGGGAGATTTCGTTTATCTCAAGGTCTCACCCATTCGAGGAACGCGAAGGTTTCAAGTGCAAGGAAAATTGGCCCCTCGATACATTGGACCGTACCGAGTTCTGAAGAGGGTCGGAGCAGTGGCATACCGACTGGAGTTACCGGAAGAAATGTCAGATATACACCCAGTATTTCATGCTTCGCAATTGAGGAGATGTTTAAGAGTACCCGAGGGAGAACATGTGCCTGCGGAAACAATCGATCTACAGCCGGATCTGCGATACCAGGAAATACCGGTCAAAATTCTGGACACCATCACTAGGAAGACAAGAAACTCCGAAGTACGGATATGCAGGGTTCAGTGGAGTAGACATGGAGTAGAAGAAGCGACATGGGAACGCGAAGAGGCCCTAAAGAAGGAATTTCCCCATCTGTTTAGGAGCCAGCCGAATCTCGAGGACGAGATTCATTTAAGTGGGGTAGGTTTGTAACGCCCCGAAAATTTCAAATCTAAACTACGCGTTCCGACTAAAAACCTAACCGTCGGAAAACCCTGACCCTCTCCGCCACACGCGCGCTGTCACGTTCCCCGCCCTGTGCCGCACAGCGCCCGGCCGCGTCACGACAACCGCGCGCGACCGCTTTCCGCGATCAGCGCCGGCGCGATTCCTTCCTCGCACAGCGCGCGAAAGCCGCACGCGTGGCCGACCGGCCGCGGACGCCGCCGCGACCGGCGCCGACGCGCCTCTCTCCCTTTCCCTCTCCTTTTCCCTTTTCCTCTCTCCCATTTCTTTTCAATCTCTCTTTTTCTCCTTTTTCTTTCCTTTCTTTCTTCCCTTCCTCCTTTCTTCTTTCCCCCTTCCTCCCTTCTCCCCTTCCCTTCCACTTGCTGCGCGCCCGAGCGCTGCTGTGCGCCGGCCCCGCCCGGCCGTGCCGCACGCGCGCACGCGCCGCGTAGCCGCGCGCCACGCCGCGCCGCGCCTCGCCCCTGGCCCGCGCCACGAGTGCCGTGCGCGCACGCGCGCGCGCCCAGCGCCGCGACGCCGCGCCGCCCGCCGCTGCCGCACTCCGCCCGAGCCGCCGCGCACGCGCCCACGCATCCCTGCTCCCCTCATTCCCCGCGCACGCGTGCTCTGGCTCGCGTACGCTCGCGCCCACGCGCTCGCGCACACGGCCCCGGGGCTGCACGGCACGCCGCGCCGCCCGTCGACAGGCCGCGCCGCCCGCCGTGCCGCATCCCGCCCCACCGCACGCGCCATCACTCCCCGCTCCTGTGCCGGCACAGCTCCATGTACGGCACCTCGGCGCCCTCTGTGGCAGAACCAACCTGAATTATACCGACTCAAGTGCGCGAGTCCTTAATGCAGGGCTACCTCGCACTTCAAACGGTATAAAACTATTGGTCTGTCGGGTAACGTCCCGATGAACCACCGAACGCAGGATCTAACAAGGTACCTCACACGAAGGTGAGTCCAGAGATACAATGCCCAAAATAATTTACACCACAGGCAGTTATATTACAAAAATATACAAAATAACATTTGTTCTTACAGAAGAGAGTTTATTACATCACAAGTTCGAGTTTCTGATTAAAGCAGCGGAATTTGAAAAGCGGAGTTATTATACATGGCGTTATTACAGATATTATGCTAGCCCTGGCATAATATCACTCGGCGGGGTCTGTGTTGGCCGGGGACGGATCCCATTCCACGGACCAACCATCAGGCAAAGGGTAAGGCCACGGGGTAATGAACGCGGGCTCCTCAGAAGGATTACCTGGAGTAAATAAATGAAAGCAAGGCTGAGTATACTAATACTCAGCAAGACTTACCCGGAATTGGGTATATCTTAGCCCATAACTAGACTCATGCTGGCTTTTAGCTTTGGGTAGGGTTTTCAGCTGAAAAGCAACAAAGAGTAGATCCTTATTTTCAATTTTTAGCTTTCATGTTCTAGTTGAATTAACCATTCTAAGTAAGCACCTATAACTATCCAAACATGGTAGAATCTTTTCTCAAACATCATCTTTAATAATCACCTGATTACTCTCGTTACTCTATGTGATAAAGGGGATAAGCAGTCTCATACATCGTGAGAGGCGGACGATTCTGAATCGAGATTCAACCCTTGCAAGGTAAACCTAACACACACGCTTGGAACACCACAGGGTAATTCCGAAGCGACCGTTTGCCTTTCATTCCGACTCGTGGATCAGATCCACCACAAGCGACTGCAGGTCATACGCACATCAAAAGTGCAGGATGTACGTCTGTAGCGCGACTACAATCCCCGTACTCCTGGTTGCCCAGCAACACGTATGCCTACACGTCGAATCGAGTAACAGGAAAAACCAAAATACGAGTGGTGGGGGGTATGTCCACTCCTCGGGCCGATTGGTTACTAGGCTTACCGCTTACCATATTTCACGGCATGTGGCTAGTACTTTCAAACGCTTAGCCACCGCTACCACACACTGCGACCTTAACAAATTCATCAACACAGACGGGGTATCATCTTGACCATGATACCTCATAAAACTCCCGTCCGGCATCCTTATAGTGATAACAGGAATGTAAATCATTACAATTCCTAAGTCGCGCGAGTGACAGGAAATCACTCGACTTCTACCGGTCCTATAAGCATAGCAGCTATTCGGACTCAAATTCTAGTGTTCAATACATTGGTTCCTAGAGTAATGCAACTAAGTTTCCAATCAATTCCTAAGAACCTAATGTATAAAGAGATATACATAATTAATATAGGTTGCAGTATAATAAGGTAGAGGTTATGTCCGGGGCTTGCCTTCGCTGGTGGGGTTGGGGTTAGTCAAAATATTTTCTTCCGAACCTTGGTTCGGGGCTTCAGAGAAATCCGTAACAAGAGTCCCGGGGTCTTCAGAATAATCTCCTTCTTGTTCCGGGAGCAGTTGATAATCCCCGTCAGCGAGCGTGGTCGAATCTATATGAGATGCAAAATTACAAGTTATAGGATGTTCTTACTTTTATTTTACTTCCCGATAAAGTTGCAATCCAACTTAAAGAAAATTACATTACGATGATAATCTAACTTCCCTGTACTGGGCAGTCATTTATCGAGTACTAATTAAACTAACTAGTCTCGTTAGGCAACCGTGGTGGGTTACCCTAAACATCTAATTTAACTTTACTGGGTAGTGTATCTAATTACCTTAAGCAACACTACACACACTTAGCAATTTTTATTTATTTTATTAGCTAAACATTGTAATTAACCTTTGGTTATTACTTAATTATGGCTAACTTGAATTATTTAACCAAATCTTAAGTTAAGATAAATAATTAATATTTATGAAAATTATCATGGTTAGGTTTTATGATAATTTTTTTACTCTAAAGGTTCTAAGTCACAAAACTAATTAAGATTAACATTGAAATATTAAGATATAATTGGAGTTTTATATTAAGACTAGGGTTTTTATACAACAATTAGGGTTCACAATTTAAGAATATCATAAACTACTTAAGTCTAGTATTCTAGAGAAGTTCCATAAATTTTCATGCATTCCAATTATTATTTATGACTCATCTTGCAATCTAAGTTTTAAAATTTATAACTTAAGTTATATTAGGTTTCTGCTTTTAAAATTTTTATGTTATATCACACTCATAAAGACCAGACTATAGTAAAAATTTCATCCCTAAATATGTATAAATACTTCTGAAATTAAATTGTCAAGCTTTTACTAACTTATAACAAAAGTAACTAATTACTCTAGCTAGAGAGCTGATCTAGGCCTCAAAAATTTACACAGAACTACTTATATTGCCTATAATACATGCTCCAAAAACTAACAGCAACAGGGCTAAGGATCACAAGATTTAATTAATGCATCCTTTTACTAGCATTTAAAATACAGAACAAACTATGTAGTTTCATGGCATGGTGATAAAATAAAAGTTACAGAGCTTATCATAAGGTTTCTAACCCAACCAATTTCACATTTTTCTGATTTTTCTACTGTTTTCTATGCATTTTCAAAGTTCACAGCAATAACTCAAACAAGGTTTACACATCAGTCCCTGGAACTTAGCACAAAACCCCCTGAATTTTCGTTTCTTCTAACCCGCAGTCCCTCCTCCAATCCCCCCCTCGGTCAAGACAACAACCCGACGTTGACCGGCCGATTCCGGCGACGGCGAGCTCTGGGGATGGGAACAGAAGGGCGGAAGAGCATCCAGGGCTTGATGCGCACCTGCGCGAGCCGGGAATTGGAGGGAGATGGCTCGGAGCGGCGGCGCGACGAGGACTTGCGGCCGGCGGCGAAGTGGCTCGGTGGGGCAGTGTTCTGGTGCCTTTGGACGACGGTGGAGAGGTCTGGGAGCTGCCTGGGGATGTGCTGGAGCTCAGGCCGGGGTCAGTTGGGGCTAGGGAAGGCCGGAAGGTGGAGCCCCACGGTGGACTGGTCACGGCGGCGGCAAGGAAGCTCGGGGAGCTCGTCGGGGAGCCAATGTAGGGCCTTAGACACCCAATGGATCGGTCGGGGAGCGTCGTGGGGGTGATGTGGTGCAGGCTCGAGCACGGAGGTGGCGTGAAGTGGCTCGGGCTGAGCTGCCCACGGCGGTGCCGAGGCGGCGGAAAGGGAAGAACAGTGCGGCGGCGCTACGGTGGTCAAGTGGGGAAATTGGTTGGTCGAACAGCTGCGCGAGGATGCGGTGGAGCTAACGGTGAGGTGGTTGCAGGCGGAGCAGCTGCAGAGAAACGGGACGACGGTGAGCTTGTGCTCGCCGGCGTTCGGGCGGCGATGGCGACGGCGTTCCGGGGGCTAGGGACGAGCAAATGGCAAGCTGTTGGTTGGAATAGGTCGAAGAGATCCTGGGAATGCTGGTGCGCTTGCAAACATAGGAGCAGGCACTCGGGTTGGAGCTCGCCACGGCGGCAGCTCGGTGGCGGCCGCACAGCGACGGCGTGCGCGTGGCAAGCGCGGGGAATGCCAGAAAGGGAGGGGAGCAGAAGTGGAACAAGGCAAGGGCGACGCGTGGGAGCAAAATGCAGCAGGAGGTGGTGCTCGGGACGCGGTATCGGCGGCGAGCGGTGGTGGCAGGAGCGGCGCAGAGAGGGAAGCGGCGCGCGCCAGAGGAAGACGAAGCAGGGGATGTCAGGAGGACTAGTTCGTAAATTCCAAAGAGTTCAGGGACCCCACTGTAATGTAAAATTTTCCTACTGTTACAAAGGTCAAATGGAAAAGTGTTCAACATGAAAGTTGTAGAGAATTTCAAATCCTACAAGATTGCTTTAAGGTTCAAGTTCAAAATCTCAAAGAATAAAGTTTCATTTTAAACTTTAGAGCACCATTCAAATTATACACTTTGTCTTGTAATTCAAACAATTTGCTTTAATGCTTAGGGTCTTTTTGCAAGTTTTCCTGCAGTCATCATTACTAGCTCTTCTTACACTTTAGTCCTTAGGTAAAACTAAGTTTTACTTTTATCTTTTTACCATTTCACATGTAAGTCCTTATATGTTTGTATTAATTACATAAAGGTCCTTAATTTTATATAAAGCCTATTTCCCTTTGTTTTTATTTAACCTTTGCTCTTTTCTTTACTATAACCATCTGAAATTTGACATTTAAGAACATTTTCACATACTTGCACATGAGACTTTATAAAACTTATAATTTACAAATATACTCTTATGCTTTGTACAACTTGTATACATTATTCTACTTACATATAATATACCCAAATTTAGTATCTAGTTGTCTAACTACCTGGATATCACAGCCTTCCCCCCTTAAAAAGAATCTCGTCCCGAGATTCCGAAGCTGCACAGAATTGAATGATTAGATTTGGGGATTGGCTTGAAGGAAGTCTGGAAAATTCCGTTGAAGATAAGACTCAGTCTCCCAAGTCGCTTCTTCTTCGGTGTGATGATCCCATAGGATTTTGTACATCTTAACTGCCCTTCTTCTGGTGAATCTTTCCTTAGTGTCCAGAATTCGAAGAGGTTGTTCGATGTACGACAAATCAGGTTCTATCTCAAGGGTACTTGTCTCAACGATTTCTATGGGTACTTTGACACACTTCTTGAGTTGAGAGATGTGAAAGACATCGTGAATAGCTGCCCATTGAGATGGAAGATGAAGTTTGTAAGCCACTGGGCCACAAACATCAAGAATTTCAAAAGGTCCGACATACCGAGGTGCTAACTTCCCCTTTATGCCAAAGCGTTGGACGCCTTTGGTAGGTGATACTCGGAGATAGACGAAATCTCCTATCTGGAATTGCAGAGGTTTTCTCCTCTTATCTGCATAACTCTTTTGTCTGGACTGTGCGGTTTTAAGATTAGATTGAATAATCTTAACCTTATCTTCGGCTTCAACAACTAGGTCTGGTCCGAAGATTTTGCGTTCACCGGTCTCAGACCAACTCAAAGGAGTTCGGCATCTACGACCATATAACGCTTCGAAAGGAGCCATCTGAAGACTAGCTTGGTAACTGTTGTTGTAAGCAAATTCAGCTAGACCAAGACACTTGTCCCAACTTGTACCATAATGAATAATACAAGCTCGGAGCATGTCTTCAAGAATTTGGTTAACTCGCTCAGTCTGCCCATCAGTCTGGGGGTGATATGCAGAACTTCGAATCAATTTAGTTCCTAGAGCTGATTGTAGCTGCTCCCAGAACCGTGCAATAAATTGGGGCCCACGATCAGATATGATAGTTTTTGGAACCCCATGCAATCGAATGATCTGTTCCAGATAGACTTCGGCATACTTCTTAGCAGAGTAAGTGGTATGCACCGGAAGAAAATGAGCTATTTTTGTGAGTCTATCGATGATTACCCATATGGAGTCATGTTTTTGAGATGTGTTAGGAAGACCAACAATGAAATCCATGCTAATGTCTTCCCATTTCCATGACGGAATGGGTAATGGCTGAAGTGTACCAGAAGCCTTGAGATGACTGGCTTTGACTCTCTGGCATGTATCGCACTCAGACACATATTTGGCAATTTCTCTCTTCATTCTGGTCCACCAAAAATGTTGCCGAAGATCGTGATACATCTTGGTGCTACCAGGATGAATAGAGAATTTGGACAAATGTGCTTCGTCGAGGATTTGCTTACGAAGTTGATGATCCTTAGGCACAACAAGTCGATCGTTGAACCATAGGACTCCTTGACGATCAGTGTGAAAACACCGATACTTAGCTTCTCCCTGGGATAGCTTGGATTTAATAATTTTGACACCCTCATCATGTAGCTGCGACATGACGATTTTATCCCGCAAAGTAGACTCAACGGAGATCAAGTTTAAACTACCTTGGGGAATAATCTCCAGATTGAGTCTCCGCATTTGATGGCAAAGAGTGTCATTAAAAGTGGATATGGTCAAACAGTAACAATGTGACTTGCGGCTAAGTGCATCCGCAACCACATTAGCTTTGCCCGGATGATAATGTACCTCAAGGTCATAATCCTTGATTAACTCCAACCAACGCCTTTGCCTCATATTTAAATCAGCCTGAGTGAAAATATACTTGAGGCTCTTATGGTCAGTGTAAATGTTACACTTAGCACCCATAAGATGATGTCTCCAGATCTTGAGAGCATGAATAACTGCTGCCAATTCAAGATCATGTGTTGGATAATTTTGCTCATGAGTCCGAAGTGCTCGGGATGCATAAGCAATAACCCGGTTGTTTTGCATAAGAACACATCCAAGGCCAATTCCAGAAGCGTCGCAGAAGACATCAAAAGGCTGGTTACTATCTGGCTGAGCTAGTACTGGAGCAGTCGTCAGAAGTTTTCTTAAAGTGTGAAATGCTTCCTCACACTTCTCGTCCCAACGGAACTTAACTTCTTTCTTGAGTAGCTCAGTCATGGGTTTAGCTATCTTGGAGAAGTCTGGAATGAATCGGCGATAATAGCCTGCCAATCCAAGGAAGCTCCGTATTTGATGGACTGAGGTGGGAGGATTCCAGTCCATAACTTCTTGAACTTTGGTTGGATCAACCGATATGCCTTGACTGGAGATAGTATGTCCCAAAAATTTCACACTATCCAGCCAGAATTCACATTTTGAAAATTTGGCATAAAGGCGATGATCCCGTAATCGTTGAAGAACGACACGTAAATGGTTAGCATGGTCTTCTTTGGTTCTGGAGTAGATCAGAATGTCATCGATGAAGACCACGACGAATTTATCAAGCTCCGGCATAAATACGGAATTCATGAGATACATGAAATATGCCGGTGCATTTGTAAGTCCAAATGACATGACCAGATATTCATAAAGTCCATATCTGGTTGAGAAGGCCGTTTTTGGAATATCACAAGGCCTGATCTTGATCTGATGATAACCGGAGCGTAAATCAATCTTAGAAAAGACCTTTGCTCCAGCTAATTGATCGAATAAGATATCAATGCGGGGAAGAGGATACTTATTTTTAATAGTAACCGCATTGAGTGGACGGTAGTCGACACATAGCCTCAGACTATCGTCTTTCTTCTTGACAAAGAGAGCAGAACAACCCCAAGGTGAAGCACTGGGGCGTATATAACCCTTATCAAGAAGATCTTGCAACTGAATTTTCAGTTCTGCCAATTCGTTTGGAGGCATACGATATGCCCTTTTTGAAATTGGAGCAGTGCCAGGTTGAAGTTCAATGATGAACTCGATATCTCGATCTGGTGGCATTCCAGGCAAATCGTCTGGAAAGACATCTAAAAATTCACCTACTATCGGAATATCCTTAATTTTGATATCTGTGATAGCATATGTGCAGGGGTGCAGATACTCTGGCTGGGGCAGATAAAGAGTGGTAATCCCATAGTATGGTGAATTGATTTCAACCACTCGGAAACAGATATCTAACCGGACTTGATGCTTAGTCATCCAGTCGGTCCCAAGTATAATATCAATACTCTCCAATTGTACTAAAACCAAATCAGTTTTAATTTCAATGCTTCCTAACTGAATTGGTACACTTTTAATTATTTCATTGGAGGTGATTTTTCCTCCAGGGGTAGAAATCATATATGACCCCTGGGTAGGACAAGATTCAAATCCTAGTCGGGTTCCACAGTTGTTACTAATAAAACTATGTGTTGCTCCAGAGTCAAATAAAGTAACAACTGGTTGGTGGTGAATAGAAAATGTACCCGACATTACAGGAGCTCCATCTGGAAGTTCCGCAAGAGTGGTGAAGTTAATTCGTCCTTGTCGGACCTGCATCACCGGCTTCTTGCCCTTGTTCTGATTTCCCTGGGTGGAGCTCTGCCCTTGATTAGGTTTCTTAGGCCGCGGGCAATCTCGGATGAAATGGTCCGCACTTCCGCAATTGTAGCAGCGATAGTTGCTGCCTTTCTGTGGCACTTGCTGAATATTTGGCCGTGGGCCAGATTGTTGTGCTTGTTGCGGGGGCATAGGAGGTCTGAACCTTCCTTGCTGCTGAGGCGGCCTAAAAACCAATCTTCCCGTAGGGGCATTGCGTTGTGGTGCTCTGGGCGGCGTATTGGGAACAACCCGATACCTCGGTGGTTGTGCACTCGAGGTCCCAGCAGGGTTCTTCCGCTTCTTCTCGGCAGAATGCGCCACAATGCAGTCTTCTTGAGTTAAGGCCATGTTAACCAACTCACTGAAAGTAGTAGGCCTCACAAGGTTCAGGCGTTCCTTGAGTTTGGTGTTCAGGCCTCGGCGAAAACGGTCTTGTTTCTTGGTATCATTATCTGCGTGATACCCTGCATACTGGCACAGATGATTGAAATTCTGTGCGTACTGCAAAACTGTATTGGCACCTTGGGTAAGAGCCAGGAACTCGTTAAGCTTTCGCTCCAATAGCCCTGCGGGTATATAATGCGCTCGGAAGGCAACCCGGAATTCATCCCATGTGATGACATGCCCTGCAGGTTGCATGGCATAAAAATTGTCCCACCAGATTCTAGCAGCACCACGAAGTTGTTGAGCAGCAAAAGAAGCCTTGCTAGAATCCGCACATGGTATGGTCAGGAGAGCGAACTTCGATTCAATGATGTGGAGCCAGGCATCGGCATCCAATGGTTCCTCGGCCTTACTGAAGAAAGGCGGTTGGGTACTGAGGAAATCCTGGTAACTAGCCACAGGAGGATTACGATCATCCCGGCCTCCTCGGAATTGATGCTGCTGATTCTGCTGTGCTTGAACCAGCAAATTAAGCAATTCTGTTTGCCGAGCCATGACTTCGGCAAGGTTGGGAGGAGGTGGTGGTGGTTGCTGAGAACCACTGGCCTGGTCAGCCCTAAAACCCTCCGGGGTTCCTCTTGTAGCTCCAACCATCTGAAATCAAGGAGATGTCCATTATTAACCAGATATCCTTACTCCCAATTTCAGAAAACATAATCAATGCATATATTCCGCAAATCATCTCATATCAAAATTTAAAGATAATGAACAAGATGATGAAACCGGAAATTATATTACATTGCTAACCCAATAGTTCTCACATCGCATGTCGAAAGTTTACTACATGGGCCATCTATGTTACATCAAATGGCGTGAAGTTCGACTACTTAAACTTATTACATTCCCTTAGATTACATCTGAAAGTTGACGATTTTACTAAAAATCGTCAAAATTTCCTACAGAAGACTGACTGCCAGAAAGAGAGTGATGGGGACTAATAACGGGGTCCCCATGCTCAGAATCTATCTCTGAAATACCCTCAATTTCCTCTGGGTCTTCTTCTTCTTCCTCTTCAGGTACTAGAGGTATAGCAGGAAGGATGGGTTGCTGCTGCAATTCTTCAATATGAGCCTGGGCATCATCCGCTTCGAGCATCAGATCATGAATATGCTCTTGTAGAAATTCTATAACAGCATCACGTTGGGTGATAAGATGATCACTCTCCATGATCTGATCCTCGCGGTGAAGAATTGTTTCATCTCTAGCTGCAATGATTTCATCCTTTTGGGTTACCAAAGCTTGTAATTCTTCTATTTGGGTCACTCGGTGATCAGCATTCCGATAGTGGCCTTGAGCCACACCGATTATCTGATTTACCCCATGACGCAGTAGCTTTTGGTAACGGTATTGCACATCCATAAACCTGGTAACAATACGGACGGTTTCTTCAGCTACATCTCCTAGCAAATGACCATAATGGTCTGTCCGAACATCCCAGTCCGAATTACTCGGGTCTATGGTAGGAAATAACCCAATAGGATATGCAGCAACTTCAATCGGATGTTGATTGCAGAAGAGTTTGATTCCTTCCAAAGCAGCAGTTTCAAGAGTATCCACTAGGCGATATCCAACCACTTCCACTTCTATGGGAGGCCATAAGGAGCGGAAAGGGTGTTGAGGAATTATCATCTTAACCCTGCAGCGGGAAACTCCTTCTTCAAGAGATTCTACCCCATCATACAGAGGAGGCTCGGTATAATGAAACATACTCAAGGATTCCCACAAAAGACGAGGAAATCCTTCCCAATGTAAACCATTGGTGTGAAAGTGCCCCTCCTGATCCCAAAAGGTACTAGTAGGAGCAGCCATCTGCGACAACAATGCAAATGGTAAGATATTTTTACCCTGTTGAGAAAGCTTACAAGGTAAAATGGATTAAGATAGCGAATTCTGATAACAGCAAAGGCTGGAAATCAGATGGATGCCTAAGATACCCAACTAAAGATTCTTACTTAGCCAAATTAAGAAATACCAACATGTTATCTATTCCTTAAGAAGTATCGATTTAAACATGCAATTTAGTTGATTAATGGAGTATGCATGCACGTACTAAGCGATCTCACAACCAAAAATTAACTGCCAAGCAATCTTGGTCTTACGTGGTTAATTACGGTGACACAATATAAATACGTCTCTCCCTATTAACTAGTCGATAAACCCTATACGTCCTAGTTTCAGAATCGTGGTTAGTGTACCTGCAGAAAACCACAATGCATATATATCCAATGAACCTTTCATGCCAGCATGTCATGAAAGCGTCCCCATTCATTACTGCTCACTATAGAAACAGCATCTGTACAATTACCGCCGTACAGACAACGTTAACATACGTTATTGGATAACGTATTCACAGGGGTACCGCAAAATGCGGGGGTATGAACAGCGATCGCCATACCCTGCGCCGAACCATATACTCCCAATATAGTCAACCGAGGTCGGTATATTGGCAGCATCTCAAGTAGGCCACTGCTTGAGAAACAGCGTTCGGTTCGCATCACCGACAGGAAGGCCAAGCTCCCTCAGTTGGCTGAGGATCCTTACCTTCTTACCTCCCGATCGAAGATGTCGTTACATAATTGTAAAGTTGGATGGTGCATGAAATTAAATTTCAACTGAAAAGTAATGCTGGAAGTTAGTCATATATATATATATATATCACAGCCACCTTTAATTCCCATACTAGTATTACCCTAGGGCTTACGTACTATACATAATCCTTAATGAACTAACGTAGTTCGCAAATACTTGAGTAATGAAATTTTATACTAAAAATTACTTTTTAAGGCTAATTATATCTCCAGGGTACACTTGTTAGCTCTGATACCAGCTGTGGCAGAACCAACCTGAATTATACCGACTCAAGTGCGCGAGTCCTTAATGCAGGGCTACCTCGCACTTCAAACGGTATAAAACTATTGGTCTGTCGGGTAACGTCCCGATGAACCACCGAACGCAGGATCTAACAAGGTACCTCACACGAAGGTGAGTCCAGAGATACAATGTCCAAAATAATTTACACCACAGGCAGTTATATTACAAAAATATACAAAATAACATTTGTTCTTACAGAAGAGAGTTTATTACATCACAAGTTCGAGTTTCTGATTAAAGCAGCGGAATTTGAAAAGCGGAGTTATTATACATGGCGTTATTACAGATATTATGCTAGCCCTGGCATAATATCACTCGGCGGGGTCTGTGTTGGCCGGGGACGGATCCCATTCCACGGACCAACCATCAGGCAAAGGGTAAGGCCACGGGGTAATGAACGCGGGCTCCTCAGAAGGATTACCTGGAGTAAATAAATGAAAGCAAGGCTGAGTATACTAATACTCAGCAAGACTTACCCGGAATTGGGTATATCTTAGCCCATAACTAGACTCATGCTGGCTTTTAGCTTTGGGTAGGGTTTTCAGCTGAAAAGCAACAAAGAGTAGATCCTTATTTTCAATTTTTAGCTTTCATGTTCTAGTTGAATTAACCATTCTAAGTAAGCACCTATAACTATCCAAACATGGTAGAATCTTTTCTCAAACATCATCTTTAATAATCACCTGATTACTCTCGTTACTCTATGTGATAAAGGGGATAAGCAGTCTCATACATCGTGAGAGGCGGACGATTCTGAATCGAGATTCAACCCTTGCAAGGTAAACCTAACACACACGCTTGGAACACCACAGGGTAATTCCGAAGCGACCGTTTGCCTTTCATTCCGACTCGTGGATCAGATCCACCACAAGCGACTGCAGGTCATACGCACATCAAAAGTGCAGGACGTACGTCTGTAGCGCGACTACAATCCCCGTACTCCTGGTTGCCCAGCAACACGTATGCCTACACGTCGAATCGAGTAACAGGAAAAACCAAAATACGAGTGGTGGGGGGTATGTCCACTCCTCGGGCCGATTGGTTACTAGGCTTACCGCTTACCATATTTCACGGCATGTGGCTAGTACTTTCAAACGCTTAGCCACCGCTACCACACACTGCGACCTTAACAAATTCATCAACACAGACGGGGTATCATCTTGACCATGATACCTCATAAAACTCCCGTCCGGCATCCTTATAGTGATAACAGGAATGTAAATCATTACAATTCCTAAGTCGCGCGAGTGACAGGAAATCACTCGACTTCTACCGGTCCTATAAGCATAGCAGCTATTCGGACTCAAATTCTAGTGTTCAATACATTGGTTCCTAGAGTAATGCAACTAAGTTTCCAATCAATTCCTAAGAACCTAATGTATAAAGAGATATACATAATTAATATAGGTTGCAGTATAATAAGGTAGAGGTTATGTCCGGGGCTTGCCTTCGCTGGTGGGGTTGGGGTTAGTCAAAATATTTTCTTCCGAACCTTGGTTCGGGGCTTCAGAGAAATCCGTAACAAGAGTCCCGGGGTCTTCAGAATAATCTCCTTCTTGTTCCGGGAGCAGTTGATAATCCCCGTCAGCGAGCGTGGTCGAATCTATATGAGATGCAAAATTACAAGTTATAGGATGTTCTTACTTTTATTTTACTTCCCGATAAAGTTGCAATCCAACTTAAAGAAAATTACATTACGATGATAATCTAACTTCCCTGTACTGGGCAGTCATTTATCGAGTACTAATTAAACTAACTAGTCTCGTTAGGCAACCGTGGTGGGTTACCCTAAACATCTAATTTAACTTTACTGGGTAGTGTATCTAATTACCTTAAGCAACACTACACACACTTAGCAATTTTTATTTATTTTATTAGCTAAACATTGTAATTAACCTTTGGTTATTACTTAATTATGGCTAACTTGAATTATTTAACCAAATCTTAAGTTAAGATAAATAATTAATATTTATGAAAATTATCATGGTTAGGTTTTATGATAATTTTTTTACTCTAAAGGTTCTAAGTCACAAAACTAATTAAGATTAACATTGAAATATTAAGATATAATTGGAGTTTTATATTAAGACTAGGGTTTTTATACAACAATTAGGGTTCACAATTTAAGAATATCATAAACTACTTAAGTCTAGTATTCTAGAGAAGTTCCATAAATTTTCATGCATTCCAATTATTATTTATGACTCATCTTGCAATCTAAGTTTTAAAATTTATAACTTAAGTTATATTAGGTTTCTGCTTTTAAAATTTTTATGTTATATCACACTCATAAAGACCAGACTATAGTAAAAATTTCATCCCTAAATATGTATAAATACTTCTGAAATTAAATTGTCAAGCTTTTACTAACTTATAACAAAAGTAACTAATTACTCTAGCTAGA
This sequence comes from Panicum hallii, assembly GCF_002211085.1. NCBI lineage: Eukaryota > Viridiplantae > Streptophyta > Magnoliopsida > Poales > Poaceae > Panicum > Panicum hallii. The sequence continues at coordinate 38,751,766 of NC_038042.1, forward strand.
GAGCTGATCTAGGCCTCAAAAATTTACACAGAACTACTTATATTGCCTATAATACATGCTCCAAAAACTAACAGCAACAGGGCTAAGGATCACAAGATTTAATTAATGCATCCTTTTACTAGCATTTAAAATACAGAACAAACTATGTAGTTTCATGGCATGGTGATAAAATAAAAGTTACAGAGCTTATCATAAGGTTTCTAACCCAACCAATTTCACATTTTTCTGATTTTTCTACTGTTTTCTATGCATTTTCAAAGTTCACAGCAATAACTCAAACAAGGTTTACACATCAGTCCCTGGAACTTAGCACAAAACCCCCTGAATTTTCGTTTCTTCTAACCCGCAGTCCCTCCTCCAATCCCCCCCTCGGTCAAGACAACAACCCGACGTTGACCGGCCGATTCCGGCGACGGCGAGCTCTGGGGATGGGAACAGAAGGGCGGAAGAGCATCCAGGGCTTGATGCGCACCTGCGCGAGCCGGGAATTGGAGGGAGATGGCTCGGAGCGGCGGCGCGACGAGGACTTGCGGCCGGCGGCGAAGTGGCTCGGTGGGGCAGTGTTCTGGTGCCTTTGGACGACGGTGGAGAGGTCTGGGAGCTGCCTGGGGATGTGCTGGAGCTCAGGCCGGGGTCAGTTGGGGCTAGGGAAGGCCGGAAGGTGGAGCCCCACGGTGGACTGGTCACGGCGGCGGCAAGGAAGCTCGGGGAGCTCGTCGGGGAGCCAATGTAGGGCCTTAGACACCCAATGGATCGGTCGGGGAGCGTCGTGGGGGTGATGTGGTGCAGGCTCGAGCACGGAGGTGGTGTGAAGTGGCTCGGGCTGAGCTGCCCACGGCGGTGCCGAGGCGGCGGAAAGGGAAGAACAGTGCGGCGGCGCTACGGTGGTCAAGTGGGGAAATTGGTTGGTCGAACAGCTGCGCGAGGATGCGGTGGAGCTAACGGTGAGGTGGTTGCAGGCGGAGCAGCTGCAGAGAAACGGGACGACGGTGAGCTTGTGCTCGCCAGCGTTCGGGCGGCGATGGCGACGGCGTTCCGGGGGCTAGGGACGAGCAAATGGCAAGCTGTTGGTTGGAATAGGTCGAAGAGATCCTGGGAATACTGGTGCGCTTGCAAACATAGGAGCAGGCACTCGGGTTGGAGCTCGCCACGGCGGCAGCTCGGCGGCGGCCGCACAGCGACGGCGTGCGCGTGGCAAGCGCGGGGAATGCCAGAAAGGGAGGGGAGCAGAAGTGGAACAAGGCAAGGGCGACGCGTGGGAGCAAAATGCAGCAGGAGGTGGTGCTCGGGACGCGGTATCGGCGGCGAGCGGTGGTGGCAGGAGCGGCGCAGAGAGGGAAGCGGCGCGCGCCAGAGGAAGACGAAGCAGGGGATGTCAGGAGGACTAGTTCGTAAATTCCAAAGAGTTCAGGGACCCCACTGTAATGTAAAATTTTCCTACTGTTACAAAGGTCAAATGGAAAAGTGTTCAACATGAAAGTTGTAGAGAATTTCAAATCCTACAAGATTGCTTTAAGGTTCAAGTTCTAAATCTCAAAGAATAAAGTTTCATTTTAAACTTTAGAGCACCATTCAAATTATACACTTTGTCTTGTAATTCAAACAATTTGCTTTAATGCTTAGGGTCTTTTTGCAAGTTTTCCTGCAGTCATCATTACTAGCTCTTCTTACACTTTAGTCCTTAGGTAAAACTAAGTTTTACTTTTATCTTTTTACCATTTCACATGTAAGTCCTTATATGTTTGTATTAATTACATAAAGGTCCTTAATTTTATATAAAGCCTATTTCCCTTTGTTTTTATTTAACCTTTGCTCTTTTCTTTACTATAACCATCTGAAATTTGACATTTAAGAACATTTTCACATACTTGCACATGAGACTTTATAAAACTTATAATTTACAAATATACTCTTATGCTTTGTACAACTTGTATACATTATTCTACTTACATATAATATACCCAAATTTAGTATCTAGTTGTCTAACTACCTGGATATCACACCCTCGCCGCCACGCCGCCCCACGACGACCGCGCACGGCCAAGCGCCATTAAAGGCCGTCCGCGGAGCCGCCGGCCAACCCCCCTACCTCACCGCCCCGCCGGCCTATAAGTACAGCCCCACCCCGCATCTGTCCAAATTTTCCATTCATCCCGGTAGTACTAAAATGTATCAAGACCTTAGGCGAAACCTTTGGTGGACCAGGATGAAAAGAGAAATTGCTAAGTATGTATCTGAATGTGATACCTGCCAGAGAGTCAAGGCCAGTCATCTGAAGGTATCAGGTACACTCCAACCACTGCCTATTCCATCTTGGAAGTGGGAAGACATCAGCATGGATTTCATTGTTGGTCTTCCACAAACATCTTAGAAGCATGATTCCATTTGGGTAATCATTGATAGACTCATCAAAATAGCACACTTCCTTCCTATACATACAACTTATACTGCTAAGATGTATGCCGAAATCTATCTGGAGCAAATTATTCCACTGCATGGTGTCCCTAAGACAATCATTTCTGATCGAGGGGCACAGTTTGTTGCACACTTCTGGGAGCAATTGCAGTCTTCTCTCGGAACCAAGCTAATTCGAAGCTCTGCTTATCATTCGCAAACTAATGGACAGACTGAGCGAGTTAATCAGATCCTTGAAGACATGCTCCGAGCTTGTATCATTCACTATGGTACGAACTGGGACAAATGTCTAGCCTTGGCTGAATTTTCTTATAACAACAACTATCAGTCCAGTCTTCAAATGGCCCCCTTTAAGGCATTGTACGGTCGAAGATGTCGAACTCCTTTGAGTTGGTCTGAGACCGGTGAACGCAAAATCTTAGGACCAGACTTAGTTACCGAAGCTGAAAATAAAGTCAAGCTTATCCAAGCCAACCTTAAAGCAGCCCAGTCTAGACAGAAAAGTTATGCAGACCAAAGGAGAAAACCATTACAATTCCAAGTAGGAGATTATGTCTATCTTCGAGTATCTCCTACTAAGGGTGTTCAATGTTTCGGCATAAAAGGAAAGTTAGCACCTTGATATATCGGACCTTTTGAGATCACCGAAACCTGTGGCCCAGTGGCTTACAGAATTCATCTTCCTTCTCAGTTGGCTGCCATTCATGATATCTTCCATATATCACAACTCAAGAAATGCATCAAAGCACCTACTGAGGTCATGGAACAACAAGCTATCGAAATCGAACCTGATCTATCTTATGCCGAACAACACATTCAAATTCTTGATGCCAAGGAGAGAATCACTAGGAGGAAGAACATCAAGATGTACAAAATCTTGTGGGACCACCATACTGTAGAAGAAGCCACTTGGGAAACTGAAGATTATCTTCGGAAGAACTTCCCCGGTTTTCTTAAAATTCCTTAGGTATCTACTTTCCAAATCTACCATTCTTGTAATCTCGGGACGAGATTCTTTTTAGGGGGGAAGATTGTGACATCCTAGGTGTCAAAACTGTAACACATTAGGAAAGAATGTGTAATGTAGGTATTGAATTGAGTGACATTGAGTGAATGTGTGGAAATAAGGACTTATGTGTAATTTTTCAAAAATACGAGTTCTTTTATGCAAAATATTTGAATTACAAAGGTAACTTTTAAATTCTACTAGGGGTTAAAGTGTAAGAATAATAGTCATCATTGCAGTACATAAAATTTGCAATTAAGTCCAAAAATACATGAAATTTACCCTAATAAGGACAAAAACTTTATAAAGTTTGAATTAAGTCCAAGGTTTTAAAATAAAACTCTATCCTTTCAGTTTTTGAATTTGAACCCTAAATAAAAGTTGTAGGTTTTGAAAAGTTCTACAATTCTTGTTTTGACCATTTTCTCATTTGGGATATAAAACAGTGAGAAAATCTGGTTTTGCATCGAGGTCCCTAGAATTTTTGAGGTTTACACCTCAGCCCCTGGCCCCCCCCCTTTCTTCTTCCTCAGCTCCCCCTTTGCTGCGCAGCAGGCCGCTGCCGCTCACCACCACTGGAGCTCTGCCGACGCCACCTCCTGCCTCTAGCAGCCCCCACGCGTCGCCCCCGAGCTCGCCCACCGCCTTAACCCCTTCCTGCTGGCCTTCCCCGAGCGCGCCACGCCGCCCCAGCTTTGCCCGAGCATCGCCCACGGCCGCCACGCACGCCGTCGGCAGCCAGCAGTTGCTACTGCTCGCCGTGCCCTCTCCTGGTCTTGAAGCACACTCCAGGACGCTCCTCGACTTCTTCTACCCCCTCACGCGCCGGTTGTTGCCTTCTTCTTTCCTCTGCTCGACTACTTTCGCCGGACCTCCGCCGCCCGACCGAGCCACCACCTCGCCGTCACCGTGGCCAGCACCCCAGCAGCCTATAAAGCCCACTCTTTTCTTTCCCCGGTGCTTCCTGAGCTTACTCTTGTGCTATTTCACCATTTCATAAGCGCAAAGCAAGATCGTAGCCCCGGATCCACCATCGCCACCCGTTCTTCGTCTCCGGCGAGCTCTGCTCACCGTGCGCAGCCGCCATCAGCCTGCCCCTACTCAAATTGATCCCCGAGCAAGCTTCCTCATCGCCTACCGGTGCTCCCCGAACCTACCCCGACGCCAATCCCCCACTAGATCGCCCAACCGACGCTCGCCGTCGAGGTTCTTCTCCGCCGCTGTTCGGCTCACCGTCGATCCGCCGCTCCAGTCGTTCCCCGCCCTCGACAAGTGTGCTACCCGAACCACATCACCCCGGTGCAGCTCATAGACCACACCCCCACCCCTCTCTGATCTCCAGCACGCTGGAACACTGCCGCCATAGTCGAGCTCTATCACCGCCACCTCGGGTCGTCGTCATTCCACCCCCTTGGTCGACCCCAACCTTCACATCACCCCTAGCAAGGTCTACTCTAGCCTTCTGATCATTCCTGACCGGTTCCCCCTCGCCGCCGGCGACCGCCGTTGCCGGAATTTGTCCGGCGAGTCTCGGCTCTCTTTCCCGATGAGCCAAGGACTTGATTGCGGTACTCTAAATCTTTCTGTGGATCTGGCTGCAAGATTCCAGCCCCTCCCTTCAATTCAAATCCCTGATCTCTGAAAATTGGTAGGAAATGGTGGAAAATTCAGAAAAATGCCAAACTAGTTTCGTTTGAATCATTAAAGTAAACTCTACAACTTTTGTGTTATAGCCTTGAGCTGAATGAGTGAATTTTTTGAATTAGAATAAATATTAGGAAATAGGTGTCCTAATTAGATCTCTTGATCCATAGCTATGCTGTTCTTGAAATTTGAAACCTAGGATGTGTGTCTCATGTATAGCTTTATGTAAAATTTGTAGACTCAGAACTGTTCCCTAGATATGATGTTTAAGTGTCTTTGTTCTATATTGATGAAAGCTTTAGGATTTATTCAAGAGTGAATCTGTTAGTGTTTGTAGCTGAACATTTTACTCTAACTTTCTTTCAGCATGTGTAATCCATGATAAAATTTTGGATACCAATAGCATAGGTTAGACTAAGATATAAATTTAAGCCTAGATTCAAAGATAAATCATGAATAATAGTTCTGGTTTATGAAAATTTATGAAATTAAATTAGAGTGTTACTTTTAAGTAGAGTAATATGTTCACCAAATTTCAGCACAAGATCTTGTGTAGAACTTCTGATATAAATAGATCTTAATATTACAATGCTATTTTTGTTTATTTTATAGTATAATTTCTATAAGGATAAAAATCTTGATAAAATCACTGTAGCTTAGATTTAGATTAACTTTCTCCAGTAAAATTTTGTCCAGGTAATCTTCCTAAGGAATCTGCTCTACCTGTACCATGGTCTTATGCTCTGCCCGATGGTTGGTCCGTGGAATGGGACCCGTCCCCGGCCAACACTGATCATACCGAGTGATGTCATGCCAGGGCTTAGCCTGATATCCGTACTGACGATGTGTACAGTGGTTGTGGTTTAAATTCCGCTGCCGTGAACTTGAAAACTTGAACCGGTTTGTAATAAACCCCATCAGTTTGAAACTGATATTACTTTTGATAACTTATGTAATATAAATGCCTGTGATGTAAAATATGATGGTGATTGTATCTCTGGACTCGCCTTCCTGCGAGGTACCTTGTTTGATCCTGCATTCGGTGGTTCATCGGGACGTTACCCGACAGGCCAAGGGACTACACTGTTTGAAGTACATTGGAGCCCTTGAAAGAGGACTTGCATACTTGAGACGGTGTAATTCAGGTTGGTTCTGCCACAACTAGCGTGCTAGGTAGAGGTATTCATCGAGCATCCACCGGCGAACTCTATGGCATCTTTCGACTTCACCAGCGCTGTGCTCGATGAATGGACAACTTTTGTCTCGACTCCTGGATTTGCATCACAATGGCTCTGGTGGCTTCAACAGCCATCTGTCCAACACCAAGGAACCGGAGGCATCTGCAGCAACCCAATGCAGCCATCTCGACGAGTTTGTTGACAACCTCGATGAGATGCTGCTCCCTAACCTAGCCACGGAGATCGAGGAGAAGCCTGTTTTCGATAGGATTTTGACTCATGCTACACCAAGACTTCTCGGGTTGGATTCAATCCAATCTGGGGAGGGGCATACCTGACTCCTATTTGGGCTGCGCAACATGCGTTTTGGGTCCCTCTCCGACCTGGAGGAGGACTTGGATCGCATGCTCAAGATTGGATGTCACACCCAGTTTTGGAAAGGAACCGAATGCATCTCATATGTGCGCCAAGATCAAGTTCACACACATATGATAGATGATACACAAGTGTACATCCGAAACAATGTCATAAAGAGAGAGTATTGGAGTACTTTATTACATGACCGAAAGTCTTAATCTTAAGCAACCAAATAATCATTTGTAACTAGCAGCGAAACTTCAACTTCACATGCAGATGAACAGGAGACATACTCATAGACAACAACATAAATAAATAACATCAATTTACATCATCTTTAAGTTCAATTATCATGTGAAGGTCCAAGCCGCTCTTAACCGTGAGCACGGCTGATATATCAGTTTTCACTCTACAGAGGTTGTACACTTTACCCAAAACTTGTGTTTCCCTTGATGCTCGGGATTGCAAGGCCCTTAAATACTTTCGACTTGAGTGGCAGGGATTCACTACGAGGCCTTTACAAAGATTCCCTAACTTGCAACGGTCCGCTAAGGTTTCAGGCCGTAGTGGTCATAACTCTCCCTAATGAGGAAGACACCTTAACCAGAATCATATCTAAGCCACAAGAGGACTTGGCTATACCCATCAACGCACTCCTCTCTTGCACTTTTGGTAAGACCATTATAACCTAAAATTTCTAATGAATTAGCCAAGATCAGAGCCATGTAGTATTGTGGTTGCACTATTTTTCTAGGTGGTTCTCCATGTTCCAATTAATGCAATGATCTTAAACTTATCACTATAAAGGTATTTCAGAACATGAAGTAAAACAAGTGTAGCGTTGTTTTCATGTGTGGCAAAACTGCTTGAATTATTCTGGTTCAAGTGCGCAGACCATCGTTAGACAGGTGACATGATCTCAACGCACTTCAAACGGAACAACCCAATGGTCTGTCGGGTAACGTCCCGATGAAACCACTGGATTCCGGACCATCAAGCGTACCTCGCACGAAGGCGAGTCCAGAGATATAATCACCGTTACATTTTTACAACATAGTTATAGTAGTTATTACAAACCGGTTTCTAGTAAAGTACTACAAACCTAACTTAAACAAATTTATACAGACATTGTTCGAAAACTTCAAGTTTTAACGAACATTATTCAGAGAGGGCAGCGGAAAAGATACAACAACATGACTATTCGTCGCAAAGCAGGCACCATACTTAGCCCAAAGCATGGTGTCATTCCGAAGAGTCATTGCCGGCTAGGGACGGATCCCATTCCACGGACCAGCTAGGCGGTAAGGTGCAGGGCCAGGGAGAACTAGCAACTGAGTCCTCGAATGACATACCTGAAAACCATATTACTAGCAAGGCTGAGTATACTAATACTCAGCAAGGCTTACCCATCAATTGGGTATACTTAGCCCATAACTAGACCTTGAGAGGTTGAAAGGCTCTAGGTTTCTTTTGCTGAAAAACAACAAGAGTATGTCCTTAATTCCATATTTTAGCTTTCAGATTCTAGTTCAATTAGCCATTCTAAGTGAGCATCTATACTAGACAAGCAAGGTAGGTATTAAAATATACATCAATATTATTCCAACAACTGTTGCTCTTGTTTCTCTATGTGGCAGAAGTATCAAGCAGTCTCAATCACCGCGAGAAACGGACGATTCCTGAATCAAATTTCATAACCTTGCAAGGGATCCTAACTCACACACTCAGAAACTTTCCTTTCCAGGCAACTATTCCTCTCATATTCCGGGTCATGGATCAGCGCCACCACAAGCGACTGCAGGACCATACGCACATCCAATGTGCACGACGTATGTCTACAACACGACTGTATGACCATACTCCCGTCTGCTATGCAGAACATACTCCCACACATCGGTGCGTGTGTACATAAACCAAAATTCGTGTGGTGGGGGGTATATCCACTTGCCGGGCCAATCAGGTACTAGGCTTACCGCGTACCGTATTTATGGTATGTGGCTAGTACTTTCAAACACTTGACCACCACTACCACACACTACAGCCTTATCAAATTGATCAACACAGACGGGGTACCATTTCAAGCCATGATACTGCACATAACCCTGTCCGTGATCCTTATAGTGATTGCAAAATGGTAAACAATCAACTCCTATATCGCGCGAGTGACAGGAAATCACTCGACTTCTTGATACATCAATCCATGCTGATATCTTCCCACTTCCAAGAAGGAATAGGTAAAGGTTGAAGAACACCAACAATCTTTAAATGACTGGCTTTGACTCTTTGGCAAATATCACACTTAGAGACATATCTTGCAATTTCTCTTTTTATGCGAGTCCACCAAAAGTTCTGTCTCAGGTCTTGATACATCTTGATACTGCCAGGATGCATAGAGAACTTGGACAAATGTGCCTCGTCCAAAATTTTCTTATGAAGCTGATGGTCCTTGGGGACAACCATACGTCCCTTGAACCATAGAATTCCTTTGTGATCTACTTGAAAACACTTATACTTTTCTTCTCCCTGGGCTAACAGTTGCTTGATGATTTTGACTCCTTTATCATGTAGTTGTGCTATAATGATACTATCTTGAAGTGTGGGTTCAACTGCTATATGATTCAAACTACCTTGAGGAATAATCTCAAGATTGAGCTTTCTTATTTCCCAGCAGAGACTTTCACTGATGGCTTCTATTGACAAGCAATGGCATTGTGCTTTGCAGCTGAGTGCATCCGCAACCACATTGGCCTTGCCTGGATGATAGTGCACTTCTAGATCATAATCTTTTATAAGCTCTAGCCAACGTCTTTGTCTCATATTTAGATCTACTTGTGTAAAAATGTACTTAAGGCTTTTATGGTCAGTGTAGATGTTGCACTTAGTACCCATAACATAATATCCCCAGATCTTAAGCGCATGGATAATGGCTACAAGCTCATGGGTAGGATAGTTCTGTTCATGAGTCCTGAGTGCTCGTGAGGCATATGGAATTACTCGGTTGTTTTGCATGAGTACACAAGCAAGTTCGATGCCCGACTCATCGCAATAGATATAAAAGGTTTGGAATTATCTGGCTGAGCCAAAACTGGAGCAGTAGTGAGGTGTGCTCTTAGAGTGTGGAATGCTTCTTCACACTTCTCATTCCAAGAGAATTTAACTCCTTTCTTTAGCAATTCTATCATTGGCTTGGCTATTTTAGAGAAGTCAGGGATGACACGATGATAATAGCTAGCAAGACCAAGAAAACTACGGATCGATGGACTAAAGTAGGGGGGCTTCCAATCCATCACTTCCTGGACTTTACTCGGATCAATAGATATGCCGTCACTGGAGATGGTGTGACCCAAAAATTTAACTGTATCAAGACAAAATTCACATTTGGAGAATTTGGCATACAAGTGGTGTTCTCGCAATCTCTGAAGAATAATATGAAGATGTCTAGCATGAACTTCTAGATTTTTGGAATAGATCAAAATATCATCGATGAATACTACGACAAATTTATCGAGCTCCGGCATAAAGACAGAGTTCATGAGATACATGAAATATGCTGGGGCATTGGTAAGACCAAAAGATATAACCAGATATTCATAGAGTCCATATCTGGTGGAGAATGCTGTCTTTGGGATGTCACTGGGCTTAATCTTTATCTAGTGATATCTAGAGCGAAGGTCAATTTTGGAAAATACCTTGGCTCCAGCTAATTAGTCGAACAAGTTGTCAATGCGGGGAAGAGAATATTTATTTTTGATGGTTATTGCATTGAGGGGGTGATAGTCCACACATAGTCTGAGGCTATGGTCCTTTTTCTTCATAAACAAGGCTGGACATCCTCATGGTGAAGCACTTGGATGAATAAAACCTTTATCAAGAAGGTCCTGAAGTTGAACTTTTAATTTTGCCAGCTCATTGGGTGGCATACGATAGGGTCTTTTAGAGATGGGGGCTGTACCGGGTTGTAACTCTATAATAAACTCAATATCCCTATCAGGAGGTATTCCGGGCAAATCATCCGGAAAAACATCTGGGTACTCACATACGACAGGGATGTCTTCGATCTTATGAAAAGTGGAGGCTGCGTGCTAAAGAAATCTTGGTAACTAGCAGAGGATGTTCATCATGACCTCGTTGCTGATGACGGAACTGGTTCTGCTGTGCCTGCACTAGCTGATCAAGGAGTTCAGTCTGTCGTGCCATTACTTCTGCTAGATTTGGTGGTGGTGGTGGCGGTTGTTGGGAACCGCTAGCCTGGTCCATCCTGAAACCCTCAGGAGTTCCACGCGTAGCGCCAACCATCTGAAGAATGGAAGATGTCCATTTGAAATCACCAATACTTGCTTCCATTTTCAGGAATATACCGCACAAAAATAAAACATATGGAAATAGTGCAACAGATAGATAGCTCAATAGATAACTGGATAGGAAACTCGGGCTATAGATCATAAACTAGTGGTCATTACTATGTTACATCTCGGTAGTCTACTAACTACAAATCAAGCCATGCCTACACAAGCCACATATAATACAACAAGTGGCCCTTAGGTCAAACTAGACTGCTCACTCCCTATGTCACACTATACTATACTAATTGCATCTAGAAGGTTGACGATTTGGAAAAGGCTAGAAATCATCGAGGTTGCCCACAGATGACTGGCTGCCAGACGAAGAATGATTGGACTAAGGATTAGGTTCGGGATCTCCATGCTCGGAATCAAGATAAAAAATTCCTTCAATCTCTTCCGGGTCCTCTTCTTCATCTTCACTTTCAGATTCCTCAGGTGCGACAGGAGGTACTGGCTGCTCATGAAGCATATCAATATGGGCGATGGCGTCGTCAAGCTCAAGAGTATGGTCATGGACTTGCTCTTGGAGAAACTGAATGACAGTGTTGCACTGAATGATTAATGTATCACTCTCAATGATCTGATCCTCTCGGTGAGTGATGGTTTCGTCCCGCTGTGCGATAACCTCATCTTTAGCAGTGACCGTGGCTTGGAGCTCTTCAATCTGAGTAATCTATCAGTTAATGTTTCTGTGGTAACCTTGGGCTATACTGGTCATCTGGCTCATACCGTGGTGCTGAAGTATCTGATGATAGTATTGTACATTCATAAACCTGACTGTAGCACGTAGTGTCTCTTCCGTCAAATCTCCCAGTAAATGGCCAAAGTGTGAGACTCGAAAAGTCCACTCGGGGTCACGAGAATCTACTGCAGGGAACAAACCAATAGGATACCTGGCAATCTCATCTAGATGCTGGTCACAGAAAATGTAGATGGCTTCAAGAGCTGCGGCTTCAAAAGTGTCTGCTAGACGGTGACCAACCACATCAATCTCGATGGGCTGCCACAAAGATCGCGATGGATGCTGGGGAATAGTCATCTTCACTCTGCACCGAGGAACACCCTCTTCACTATACTCCACTCCATCATATTTCGGTGGCTCGGTGTAGCTAAACAACTAAAGTGACTCCCACAAGAGACGTGGAAAACCCTCCCAATGCAAGGCATTAGTGTGAGCATATCCCTCGTGGTCCCAAAAGATCTTCGGAAAATCCGCCATCTGAAGCAAGGATTCAAATGGTAAGATTGCAAGTTTTCAACAAAAATGCCTTGAGAAAACTGCGGGAAAAATGTGAGTCAGACTCATGGAATAGCTAGAATGTAGCTACCCTGCTGAGAACTCACAAGGTAAATGGAACGAAATAACTGATTCTGGTAAATCAGATGGATGATATAGATCTTGAGGATGAAACAAAATATGCCGAGATACTAAACCCTAAGGCTGTCTGTATGACCAGTTCAAGACTGCACTTAGGATAAGCAACACTCTAGCTATCCTTAAAACAACAAGCCATTTGATTCATTTTGTTTAATCATGAAATATGCATGCATGCACTACTTGTCCTCGCAACAAAAAACAATTGCCAAATATTTTTGGACTTACAGGGTTAATTTCGGTAGCATAGTATACATACGTCTCTCCCTATAATAGCTAGTCGAGAGATCCTATTCATTCAGAACCTATTGAGTCGGGGTTAGCATACCTGCAGAAAAATCACATATATCATAAACCTTTCATGCCAGCATATCATGAAAGCGTTCCCAAACATCATTGTTCACTTATAGAAATAGCATCCGTACAATTCCCGCCGTACAGACGACGTTAACATACATTACTTTCGCACATATTCACGGGGATACCGTATAAAACGGGGGTATGAACAGCGATCACCATACCCTGTGCCTAACCATATACTTCCAATATAATCAACTTATCGTTGGTATATTGGCAGCATCTCAAGTAAGCCACTGCTTGAGAAACAGCATTCGGTTTGCATCACCGACAGGAAGGCCAAGCTCTCTCAGTTGGCTGAGGATCCTTACCCTCTTAACTTATCGTCGAATGCATCGTTACAGAATATAAAGTTTATCAAAAGTAAGTTTTTACAAAAATGTAGTGCTGGAAGTTAGAGTAGTACTATAAGCATACTGTGTATGTGTGTGTATATATATATATTAGTAGCCACCTGATAACTCCCATATAAACCCCTAGAACTTACGTACTAAGCACAATCCCTAATGAAGCTGTGGCAGAACCAACCTGAATTACACCGGCTCAAGTGCGCTGATCCTTTCTCGGAAGGCAGTAAGGACTCAACCACACTTCAAACAGTGTAACCCCGTGGTCTGTCGGGTAAAGTCCCGATAAAACCACCTAACTCAGGATCAAAACAAGGTACCTCGCACGAAGGCAAGTCCAGAGATACAATCACCAATAATTTTATATCACAGGCATAATATTACATTAGCCTTTAAACATGTATGGTAGCACAACCTAACTAGTACGAATTTATACAAAACTGTTCAAACTTAGAGTAGCTGTAGTGGAATTAAAACTCGACACTACGGGGCGTCACGGAACGGATATTGAGCTAAGCCCAAGCTCAACATCACTCGGAGGAATCTATGTTGGCCAGGGACTGTGGCAGAACCAATCTGAATTATACTGGCTCAAGTACGCGAGTCCACTCCAGAGGGCTCCAACGCGCTTCAAACGGTATAATCCCTTGGCCTATCGGGTAACGTCCCGATAAACCACCGATACACAGGATCAAATAAGGTTACCTCACACGAAGGTGAGTCCAGAGATACAATCACCATCACATTTTACATCACAGAGAATTACATTACAAGAGTTTCCAAAAGAAGTATGAAGTTTCAAATCTAGAGAAAAGATTACAAACCATTAAAGCTATGGTTTTTGGCAGCGGAAAATATACGCGACGATTACAACACGTTGTTAAGACGGATGTCATGCTAAGCCCAGACACGACATCACTCGGTATTACCAATGTTGGTCGGGGACGGATCCCATTCCACGGACCAACCGTCTGGGAGAGCACAGGGCCATGATAGGGAAAGAGTAGGGTCTTCAAGGGCTTTACCTGAAAAACATAAAACTAGCAAGGCTGAGTATACTAATACTCAGCAAGGCTTACCCGGGATTGGGTATATTTTAGCCCATAACTAGACTCATGAAGGCATTGTAAAGGCTCTGGGTTTATTTTCAGCTGAAAAGCAACTACGAGTATAGTCTACTTTCAAGTTTTAGCTTTCAGATTCTAGTTTGATTAGTCCTCTAGGTAAGCACCTATACTAAGCAAGCAATGTAGATATTCCCATCCATCAAAATTATTCCATTGAACATTACACTTTTTACTCGATGTGGCAGAAGGGATAAGCAATCTCAATCCTCGTGAGAGGCGGACGATTCTGAATCGAATTTTTAACCTTGCAAGGTAAACCTAACACACACGCTTGGAACATCCAACGATAGTTCCGAAGCAACCGTTTGCCTTTCATTCCGGCTCGTGGACAGGCCACCACAAGCGGCTGCAGGACCGTACGCACACCCAATGTGTACAGGACATACGTCTGTAGCGCGACTACAAAATCCGTATTCCTATCTGCCTTGCAGAACGTACTCCCACACGTCGGTGCGTGTGAACATAAAACAAAGATCGAGTGGTGGGAGGTATGTCCACTTGACAGGCCGATTGGTTACTAGGCTTACCGCTTACCATATTTCGCGGCATGTGGCTAGTACTTTCAAACGCTTAGCCACCACTACCACACATTTCGACCTTAAAGCTTTTATCAAACAGACAGGGTAAACTTCCAGGTCATGATACAGCACATGACCCTGTCCGTCATCCTTATAGTGGTTGCAGAATTGTAAACAAGCAACTCCTATATCGCGCGAGTGACAGGAAATCACCCGACTTCTACCGGTCCTATTAGCGGAGCATCTATCCGATAAGGACTCAGGAACATTACATTGGATTCCTAGGATTCATGCATCTAGGGTTTCACTTCAACTCCTAGACTTAATGCAAGATATAATATAGATAGTTATAGATTACAGTGTAAATAAAGTAGTGGGATATGTCCGGGGCTTGCCTTTACTGGTGGGACTGAAGTCAGAAATGTCAATATCTTCCGAACTTTGGTTCGGGGCTTCAGTTAATCCCTTGGTGATGTTTATTTGGTCTTCAGGAACATCCTTTGTAGACTCCGGGGAGATCTCATAGGTACTGTTGCCGAAGTAATCGTATCTACATGCAATGCAACACTTCATTCAAAGTGTGCACACAAAACTACCTTACTTCACAATTCAATTGCAAACCAGCATTCATACAACATACTATTCACATATCAACCAAAAAGATCTGAACTAAACCTAGATAGAGCTTTAGGGGGATAACTAACTAGAATCGGCTACTCGTTGAAGATTACAACAGAGCCGATTGGAAACAATAGAGGTTTAGCCGATGGAAAGGTGCATCGTGTTCCTAGATGATCGATGAAAGCATCGATTACTTTAGTAGAGGGATGATTCCTAAAGCCGTTGTCTTAACTGAGATGTGCTTAAGTGTTATTCTGGGAAACTAGGTGTGGTTGTATCGAGTTGATTACGTCAGCACAACAATTGAGTGACGTATAGCCGAATGGAGTGTGGTTAAGGGTATGTGACTTATAAGTAATAAGCTGACCTCTCAATCGATAAATCGACTGATAGAAGTGTGGGGATAAGGATGGGGAAACTAAGGATCGATCGGCCATATTTGACCGATACGGAAAAGCAACCAAATCGGCTTGGGTCAGCCGATGGCAAGAACCCTAAGATCGTGGGTGTCTCTCCGATACATCGACTCTGTGCAGTCGATGTAGGACAGAACAAAAGGATTGTATCGGCAGTAGCCGATACTAGAAAGGTAACAATCGTATCAGCTAACCAGCCGATGGTAGAAGTATCGACTGACAGCTGTTACGCAGAAACATCCTAAACTCAAAGAAAACGGATACTTAGCAGCTGAACTGGTAGCCGACGCTGAAGTATAGCCGTAGAGATGTAAAAGCTAAGCAGTAGACACCCAAGAACTAACGGGGATTCTTATACGACAAGGAACCTAAAGAAACAGCAATCAAGACGAAGACAATGTCTTGAGGGTAGAGACATGAGCACTTGGGTGACAGGATTATCTAACTGTCACACATCTCCATTTAAAACATATATCTTATAATTATTTCTCAGCTATAGCACATGCATACAATATAAAGCACAATAGAACATTCATTCCCTAATATTTGACCTAAACCACACATCAAAGATTTTCAACTCACAAGTACAACTTAAAACTTGTAGGGTTTGACTTAGGATTTCAAACAAAACTGATTTTTACATTTTTATGAACTTCCTACGAAAATCTATGAAATGTTGAGGTTCATCGATTTGAAATACAGAAAGCTTTGGAAATTTTTCAAAGAACACCCTAGAACTTTTCCAAAACGTAGCAATTAAGTCCCTGGTCGGGAAAACAGATAATAGGAAGTTAACGACGATATTTCGGTAAAGAAATCACCGGTATTAAGGAGATTCAGTGAATTAGGGTAAACCTTGGTTGTGGAGAACAGCAGACGGAAAGTGAATTCCCGTGGCAAACAAGATTGGCGACGATAAGATAAGCTTGACGATGACGAGATTCCGTGGTTGACGAAGTAGTTTGTCGGGAAGGGTTGCCGTGGGTGGAAGATGGTCGAAGGGATAATCTCCGAGGTGACTCGTGGGGATAGCGGTTGAGTGAGCCATGAGGGATGCGAACTGTTGGAGGTCGTGGATTCTGGGATGAGACGATGGAGCCGAACTGATTCGCTAGGCCAACTCCTCCTTCTGACTTGCCGCGCCATAAGTGCTTCTCCGCCTCCGCTAGGATCGAGGTCTACTCGCACCTGGCCACCTCTAAATCCTCCACGAGCACTCTGCAGTGCCGCCTGACTTCGTCCATTGCCTTCTCCTCGACGGCCTCCGACGTTTTCCACGCGCGACTCTACTGCACACCACTTCGGTCGTGACTTGAGCTCGCCCAGCGGAAACACTGCCATGCGCTGTACGCCGCCGCTCTGCATATCGTTGCCCTGCTTGTCAATACTCTGCATAGCTCCTCCTGCGCCACGTGTGTTCTCCCTGCACGCCGTCGCCACATCCGCCCAACGGTGCCTTGCACCCTTGACGCTTCGTCCAACAGCAGAACCCTCGCGTCCTTCAGCACCATGCGTATCGGCATTTCGTCGAACACCTGGGCTTCGTCTTTGGTACGGCCAAACCTGTACCACTCAGAGATCTCCGTGGCATAAACAGGGTCGACGCCACCACGTTCCCGCATCGCGCGCAGAAGCTCTCCATCGCAACTCCTCCTGCGCGTGCCGTTGCTCGGCACGTCGCACTCCAACACTATCTGCTCGTGCCCATGGGTCCGTTCTGCTCCAGCCGCCCAACATCTAATCAGCTTCCGCGCGTCACTGCGCGCACGCTCGCGCCACCCGCTCGGCGTCGCTCACGTTCGCTCCTGCACCGTCCGCGAACCGCTCCAGCGCCTACTCGCCTGCGCGCCACCGCTGCGAGCTTCTGCACTGCCAGCCGTGCCGCTCACGAGTCTGCATCACACCCGCACGCCGCTAGCTTGTTGGGCACGCGCGCGTCTGCTCCTGGGCCGAGCCGCGTCCACTTCCTGCGCGACATGCGCCTTCACTCGCCCGCGCGCACGCGCTCGCTTCCGTGCACCTCCAAGCCTCCCGCGCACGCTCCGCGCTCCTGCTGTCGTGCACGCCCGAGCCACATCACCTGCTCCCGCTCGCCACCAGCCCGCTCGGGCTCGCCGCTCCGGCCCCCTGCGCGCGCTCGCCTGGGCCACCACCAGCCCTTGCGTTCCCGCGCGCACCCGAACCGCCGCTGCGCTCCAACTCCCGCGCGACCCGCACGCTTGCTCGCGCTGCTGCCCGCTAGCTCCCACGCCCGCTGCCTGCTCTGCGCGCCTGCGCGCTGGCTGCCGCTCGCCTCCCGCGACGCCCGCTCCCGCGCGCCCTGCCTGGGCCCGCCTAGCGCAGCGCCACCACACCAGCGCCGCCCCCTCACGCCTCCACCCGGGCCTTGCCCCGCACCGGCTCGCCTGGGCCGCACTCTGCTCGGCCCGAACCGTCGCCTGCCCGTGCGCTGCCCCAGCCGCCGCCAGCGCCCGCCTGCGCTCACCCGAGCCCGCCGCTCCGCGCGCCTGCGCGCTCGCGCCCGCGCGCGCTGAAGCCGCCCGGGGCCGTGCTGCCTGCTGTCGTGGCCGCCCAACGTCAGCCCGTCGCCACCCAGCCGGACGTCGTGCTGCCCCTGTGCCGAACCGTGTATAGGAGGAGAGAGAGAGGGGATAAGGATGGAGCAGAGAAGTGCTGCCGGTGAAGAAAAGAAATACCAGAAGGGGATAAGGGGAGCACCAGGGAGAAGAAAACAGAGGAGAAGAAGGGATGGAATTCTCCAAGGACTTATACGTAATTACAGAAAATTGCAAGGGCCTATTTGTAAAACAAAATTTCCCGTTGATTTAAAACTCTAACGAAGAAATGCCCAAAACGAAAGTTGGAGAGTTTTTCAAACTCTACAATATTGCTTTAGGGCTCAAGTTCAAAAACTCAAAATTTGTATCTTTACACGTGAATCTTTGAACAAAAGTCGGATTTGTATTGCTTTTGTCTTAAAGAATGAAATTTTATAAAATTCAGGATCTAAATGCAAGCATTTATGACGCGTCATGATGACGGGATAGACTCGTCATAATGATTGGATAGACGTGTTATGATGACTTACATCTTTTACACTTTAGTCCTAAGTAATTTTGAAAGTTACTTTTGTAAATCAAACATTTGCATAAAAAGGACTTGTACTTTTATAAAATTACACAAACACCCTTGTTTTTACCATTTTACCCAAAATTTTTACACACTTCAACATACACATTTCAAATGAAACTTTTGGATAAATAATATTTATTTTTACAAGACATAAAATAAGAAAAACATGTTTACAAAACCACCTTTCACTTATTTTGAAATTACCCTTAACCAACTACATTTTGCAAAAACAACCCTAGGTTTTTCTATAATTACAAAATTTCCCCTTTTTACTTGCATTTTAAATTTTCAAAAGCTTCACACAAACATATGCAAGCTTTACACTAACAAGCACATACTTCACACTAACAAATATATGCCTAGTTTACAAACACATGAACTGTCACAGCCCTCCCCCCTAAAAAGAATCTCGTCCCGAGATTCGGACGAAAGACTCTTAATGGGAGAGAAGCAAATCACCTATCAGAAGCGACAAAAAGCAATCACACCAGAGAAACTTGAGGTTGATGATAAAAGCCGTTGGAGCATGACAAGATGAGTATGAAGAGAGCATAGATAGATTGTAGATGGATGAGTTTGACGAGAGAAGAGAGAGAAAGGTGATCAAATTCTCATAGAGCTAAGATCACAACATGAGGATGATAAATGTCGGTGACATTCATCACAAAACTCATGGATAGCAAGTGAGGATAACACAAGAGATTGATAAGTGATGTTTGAAACATTCCTGCTCAGAGTTTATTATCTGAATGATTTAGATGATGTTGGTTGCAAAACATGCCTATTTATACCGATGCAATCAAGGAATAATGACAAAATACTCCAACTTAGAGTGCAATGCTTGATATATATACCCATGAATGTGATGCACTGTTGAGATGTATGATTGCATTGATGGTGCAACATGAGGATGAGGGTTCCTATGCACGACCGAGATGATGCATATGACACAATGAAATTACCATGATGCTGACCAAATGATGCATACACCATGATGCAAGGATGATGATACTTGCAATGTATGCACGTATGAAATGCATAAAATATGATGCATACCGTCATGAAATGATGATGCATATGACTCGCACTCTACAACCGTTCTCTCATAACTAACACCTGGGTAGGTCTATATCCTTAAGCGAGGATCAAAAGTTAGGACACTAATAAGGTTGCACAAGAAGAGTTTGCAGTGGGGTTACGTCACATATACCTAGTCACCAGTGCGCTCCTAATGGCTCAATCATGTGACTGCAGTGCACATGAGGCCTTAGGTTCCGACACGGCATCATGGTTATGTGATTAAACACCACCACAAAAGAGAAATAACAACCTTATAGTGCCAACAGCAACAAGATAGACTTAGGAACCCAAGATAACCCGAAGTTGTACCGGAGGCACACCCGTTAGTCAGTCTACGGATCCGATGATGATGCAACACCACGCACTAACCAAAGATGGTACATATTATGATGCATGACTTTTGCTGGGAGAATTGTATGCAAAAAGTAATTATTGTCATACATCCTTTTAATTTATCCAAAATCATCTGAGCAAAAATCGAAGGTACAACTTTCAGATGTTGTAACCAGATTAGTCAACGATGTAAGGTACAACATCATGAAAGGATGGATGAATCACTGAATGATAGATTGAAGGGTTTGCTGATGATTATCAAGGTTTAACCATCAAAGGAAAAGCTCAATGTTTCTGCGAAAACAGATTCAAAGCAGAATCAAAGATTTGATTTAGCTGTCAATCTAAGATCGGTGATAGGGTTCAAACATGACCCATCCCACGGGATTCACAAAAGACCTTCGCACTTTAGGTTAGCCTAGCAGATTATGTCGGCTCCTACAACACAGAGTCTAGACAGTCATTCAGGTACAAACAACATATTTCAGTACAACAACATAACAAACAAGGCAATCAGGTCAATCCACGATAACATGATGCATGCACGTTCTATCGTCCTCACAAACAAAAATAACTGCAAGTAATCTTGGTCTTACGTGGTTAGTTACGGTGGCACCATATAAATACGTCTCTCCCTGTAATATCTAGTCGATAATCCTAACCGTTCAGAACCTATCGAATCGTCGTTAGCATTCCTGCAGAAAACACAATATATATATACTGAACCTTTCATGCCAGCATGTCATGAAAGCGTCCCCAATCATTACTGTTCACTATAGAAACAGCATCTGTACAATTATCGCCGTACAGACAACGTTAACATACATTATCAAAACAACGTATTCACGGGGTACCGCAAAATGCGGGGATGTTACTGTTCATACCCCCTTACCTAACTATATACTCCCAATGTAGTCAACCGAAGTTGGTACATTGGCAGCATCTCAAGTAGGCCACTACTTGAGAAACAGCGTTCAGTTCGCATCACCGACGGGAAGGCCAAGCTCCCTCAGTTGGCTGAGGATCCTTACCTTCTTACCTCATCGTCGAAGGTGTCGTTACAGAATATAAGGTTGGGTTGTGCATAAATTTAAGTTTTGACAGAAAAGTAATGCTGGTAGTTAGGGTTATTTATATATATATTATAGCCACCTCTATTTCCCCTAGATATCACCCTAGGGCTTTACGTACTAAGCTCAATCCTTAACGAATCCAACGTAGTTTTGCCAAACATTTTATTGGTCAAACTTTTATACTGAAAGCATTTTTAAGGTAAAATGTATCTCCAGGGTAACCTTATAGCTCTGATACTAGCTGTGGCAGAACCAATCTGAATTATACCGGCTCAAGTACGCGAGTCCACTCCAGAGGGCTCCAACGCGCTTCAAACGGTATAATCCCTTGGCCTGTCGGGTAACGTCCCGATAAACCACCGATATAAAGGATCAAATAAGGTTACCTCACACGAAGGTGAGTCCAGAGATACAATCACCATCACATTTTACATCACAGAGAATTACATTACAAGAGTTTCCAAAAGAAGTATGAAGTTTCAAATCTAGAGAAAAGATTACAAACCATTAAAGCTATGGTTTTTGGCAGCGGAAAACATACGCGACGATTACAACACGTCGTTAAGACGGATGTCATGCTAAGCCCAGACACGACATCACTCGGTATTACCAATGTTGGTCGGGGACGGATCCCATTCCACGGACCAACCGTCTGGGAGAGCACAGGGCCATGACAGGGAAAGAGTAGGGTCTTCAAGGGCTTTACCTGAAAAACATAAAACTAGCAAGGCTGAGTATACTAATACTCAGCAAGGCTTACCCGGGATTGGGTATATTTTAGCCCATAACTAGACTCATGAAGGCATTGTAAAGGCTCTGGGTTTATTTTCAGCTAAAAAGCAACTAAGAGTATAGTCTACTTTCAAGTTTTAGCTTTCAGATTCTAGTTTGATTAGTCCTCTAGGTAAGCACCTATACTAAGCAAGTAATGTAGATATTCCCATCCATCAAAATTATTCCATTGAACATTACACTTTTTACTCGATGTGGCAGAAGGGATAGGCAATCTCAATCCTCGTGAGAGGCGGACGATTCTGAATCGAATTTTTAACCTTGCAAGGTAAACCTAACACACACGCTTGGAACATCCAACGATAGTTCCGAAGCAACCGTTTGCCTTTCATTCCGGGTCGTGGACAGGCCACCACAAGCGACTGCAGGACCGTACGCACACCCAATGTGTACAGGACATACGTCTGTAGCGCGACTACAAAACCCGTATTCCTGTCTGCCTTGCAGAACGTACTCCCACACGTCGATGCGTGTGAACATAAGACAAAGATCGAGTGGTGGGAGGTATGTCCACTTGACGGGCCGATTGGTTACTAGGCTTACCGCTTACCATATTTCACGGCATGTGGCTAGTACTTTCAAACGCTTAGCCACCACTACCACACATTTCGACCTTAAAGCTTTTATCAAACAGACAGGGTAAACTTCCAGGTCATGATACAGCACATGACCCTGTCCGTCATGCTTATAGTGGTTGCAGAATTGTAAACAAGCAACTCCTATATTGCGCGAGTGACAGGAAATCACCCGACTTCTACCGGTCCTATTAGCGGAGCATCTATCCGATAAGGACTCAGGAACATTACATTGGATTCCTAGGATTCATGCATCTAGGGTTTCACTTCAACTCCTAGACTTAATGCAAGATATAATATAGATAGTTATAGATTACAGTGTAAATAAAGTAGTGGGATATGTCCGGGGCTTGCCTTTACTGGTGGGACTGAAGTCAGAAATGTCAATATCTTCCGAACTTTGGTTCGGGGCTTCAGTTAATCCCTTGGTGACGTTTATTTGGTCTTCAGGAACATCCTTTGTAGACACCGGGGAGATCTCGTAGGTACTGTTGCCGAAGTAATCGTATCTACATGCAATGCAACATTTCATTCAAAGTGTGCACACAAAACTACCTTACTTCACAATTCAATTGCAAACCAGCATTCATACAACATACTATTCACATATCAACCAAAAAGATCTGAACTAAACCTAGATAGAGCTTTAGGGGGGATAACTAACTAGAATCGGCTACTCGTTGAAGATTACAACAGAGCCGATTGGAAACAATAGAGGTTTAGCCGATGGAAAGGTGCATCGTGTTCCTAGATGATCGATGAAAGCATCGATTACTTTAGTAGAGGGATGATTCCTAAAGCCGTTGTCTTAACTGAGATGTGCTTAAGTGTTATTCTGGGTAACTAGGTGTGGTTGTATCGAGTTGATTACGTCAGCACAACAATTGAGTGACGTATAGCCGAATGGAGTGTGGTTAAGGGTATGTGACCGATAAGTAATAAGCTGACCTCTCAATCGATAAATCGACTGATAGAAGTGTGGGGATAAGGATTGGGAAACTAAGGATCGATCGGCCATATTTGACCGATACGGAAAAGCAACCAAATCGGCTTGGGTCAGCCGATGGCAAGAACCCTAAGATCGTGGGTGTCTCTCCGATACATCAACTCTGTGCAGTCGATGTAGGACAGAGCAAAAGGATCGTATCAGCAGTAGCCGATACTAGAAAGGTAACAATCGTATCAGCTAACCAGCCGATGGTAGAAGTATCGACTGACAGCTGTTACGCAAAAACATCCTAAACTCAAAGAAAACGGATACTTAGCAGCTGAACTGGTAGCCGACGCAGAAGTATAGCCGTAGAGATGTAAAAGCTAAGCAGCAGACACCCAAGAACTAACGGGGATTCTTATACGACAAGGAACCTAAAGAAACAGCAATCAAGACAAAGACAATGTCTTGAGGGTAGAGACATGAGCACTTGGGTGACAGGATTATCTAACTGTCACACATCTCCATTTAAAACATATATCTTATAATTATTTCTCAGCTATAGCACATGCATACAATATAAAGCACAATAGAACATTCATTCCCTAATATTTGACCTAAACCACACATCAAAGATTTTCAACTCACAAGTACAACTTAAAACTTGTAGGGTTTGACTTAGGATTTCAAACAAAACTGATTTTTACATTTTTATGAACTTCCTATGAAAATCTATGAAATGTTGAGGTTCATCGATTTGAAATACAGAAAGCTTTGGAAATTTTTCAAAGAACACCCTAGAACTTTTCCAAAACGTAGCAATTAAGTCCCTGGTCGGGAAAACAGATAATAGGAAGTTAACGACGATATTTCGGTAAAGAAATCACCGGTATTAAGGAGATTCAGTGAATTAGGGTAAACCTTGGTTGTGGAGAACAGCAGACGGAAAGTGAATTCCCGTGGCGAACAAGATTGGCGACGATAAGATGAGCTTGATGATGACGAGATTCCCCGGTTGACGAAGTAGTTTGTCGGGAAGGGTTGCCGTGGGTGGAAGATGGTCGAAGGGGTAATCTCCGAGGTGACTCGTGGGGATAGCGGTTGAGTGAGCCACGAGGGATGCGAACTGTTGGAGGTCATGGATTCTGGGATGAGACGATGGAGCCGAACTGATTCGCTAGGCCAACTCCTCCTTCTGACTTGCCGCGCCATAAGTGCTTCTCCGCCTCCGCTAGGATCGAGGTCTACTCGCACCTGGCCACCTCTAAATCCTCCACGAGCACTCTGCAGTGCCGCCTGACTTCGTCCATTGCCTTCTCCTCGACGGCCTCCGACGTTTTCCACGCGCGACTCTACTGCACACCACTTCGGTCGTGACTTGAGCTCGCCCAGCGGAAACACTGCCATGCGCTGTACGCCGCTGCTCTGCATATCGTTGCCCTGCTTGTCAATACTCTGCATAGCTCCTCCTGTGCCACGTGTGTTCTCCCTGCACGCCGTCGCCACATCCGCCCAACGGTGCCTTGCACCCTTGACGCTTCGTCCAACAGCAGAACCCTCGCGTCCTTCAGCACCGTGCGTATCGGCATTTCATCGAACACCTGGGCTTCGTCTTCGGTACGGCCAAACCTGTACCACTCAGAGATCTCCGTGGCATAAACAGGGTCGACGCCACCACGTTCCCGCATCGCGCGCAGAAGCTCTCCATCGCAACTCCTCCTGCGCGTGCCGTTGCTCGGCACGTCGCACTCTAACACTATCTGCTCGTGCCCATGGGTCCGTTCTGCTCCGGCCGCCCAACATCTGCATACACCGCCAGCTTCCGCGCGTCACTGCGCGCACGCTCGCGCCACCCGCTCGGCGTCGCTCACGTTCGCTCCTGCACCGTCCGCGAACCGCTCCAGCGCCTACTCGCCTGCGCGCCACCGCTGCGAGCTTCTGCACTGCCAGCCGTGCCGCTCACGAGTCTGCATCACACCCGCACGCCGCTAGCTTGTTGGGCACGCGCGCGTCTGCTCCTGGGCCGAGCCGCGTCCACTTCCTGCGCGACATGCGCCTTCACTCGCCCGTGCGCACGCGCTCGCTTCCGTGCACCTCCACGCCTCCCGCGCACGCTCCGCGCTCCTGCTGTCGTGCACACCCGAGCCACATCACCTGCTCCCGCTCGCCACCAGCCCGCTCGGGCTCGCCGCTCCGGCCCCCTGCGCGCGCTCGCCTGGGCCACCACCAGCCCGCGCGTTCCCGCGCGCACCCGAACCGCCGCTGCGCTCCAACTCCCGCGCGACCCGCACGCTTGCTCGCGCTGCTGCCCGCTAGCTCCCACGCCCGCTGCCTGCTCTGCGCGCCTGCGCGCTGGCTGCCGCTCGCCTCCCGCGACGCCCGCTCCCGCGCGCCCCGCCTGGGCCTGCTGTGGCAGAACCAACCTGAATTATACCGGCTCAAGTACGCGAGTCCTCACCGAAGGGCTACCTCGTACTTCAAACGGTATAAAACCATTGGTCTGTCGGGTAACGTCCCGATAAACCACCGAACTCAGGATCCAACAAGGTACCTCACACGAAGGTGAGTCCAGAGATACAATGCCAAAATATCTTACACCACAGGCAGTTACATTACAAAAATGTACAAAGCATCATTAGCTCCCACAAAGGAGAGATTATTACAAGACAGGTTTTAGTTTTCAGTCAAAGCAGCGGAATTTGAAAAGCGTAGTCATTATACACGTCGTCATTATAGATATTATGCTAGCCCTGGCATAATATCACTCGGCGGAATCTGTGTTGGCCGGGGACGGATCCCATTCCACGGACCAACCATCAGGTAAAGGGTAGGGCCACGGTGTAATGAAAGCTGGCTCATCAGGGAGATTACCTGGATTAAATCAACAAAAGCAAGGCTGAGTATACTAATACTCAGCAAGACTTACCCGGAATTGGGTATACCTTAGCCCATAACTAGACTCATGATGGCTTTTAGCTTTGGGTAAAGTTTTCAGCTGAAAAGCAACAAAGAGTAGATCCTTAATTTCAACTTTTAACTTTCAGATTCTAGTTGATTAACCAATCTAGGTAAGCACCTATAACTACTCAAACATGGTAGAATCTTTACTCAAACATCATCTTTGATAATCCCATAATTACTCTTGTTACTCTATGTGGTAAAGGGAATAAGCAATCTCATACATCGTGAGAGGCGGACGATTCTGAATTGAGATTCAACCCTTGCAAGGTAAACCTAACACACACACTTGGAACACCACAGGGTCGTTCCGAAGCAACCGTTTGCCTTTCATTCCGACTCGTGGATCAGTGCCACCACAAGCGACTGCAGGGCATACGCACTTCCAACGTGCAGGACGTACGTCTATAGCGCGACTACAAAACCCGTACTCCTGGTTGCCCAGCAACACATATGCCTACACGTCGAACAAAGTAACCAAAAGAAGCAAATACATGTGGTGGGTGGTATGTCCACTCCTCGGGCCGATCGGTTACTAGGCTTACCGCTTACCATATTTCACGGCATGTGGCTAGTACTTTCAAACGCTTAACCACCGCTACCACACACTGCGGCCTTATCCAGTTTATCAACACAGACTGGGTATCATCTCAACCATGATACCGAATAAAACTCCCGTCCGTCATCCTTATAGTGATAGCCTAAAAGTAAACATCACAACGTCAGCCCGTCGCCTGCTGTCGTGGCCGCCCAACGTCAGCCCGTCGCCGCCCAGCCGGACGTCGTGCTGCCCCTGTGCCGAACCGTGTATAGGAGGAGAGAGAGAGGGGATAAGGATGGAGCAGAGAAGTGCTGCCGGTGAAGAAAAGAAATACCAGAAGGGGATAAGGGGAGCACCAGGGAGAAGAAAACAGAGGAGAAGAAGGGATGGAATTCTCCAAGGACTTATACGTAATTACAGAAAATTGCAAGGGCCTATTTGTAAAACAAAATTTCCCGTCGAGTTAAAACTCTAATGAAGAAATGTCCAAAACGAAAGTTAGAGAGTTTTTCAAACTCTACAATATTGCTTTAGGGCTCAAGTTCAAAAACTCAAAATTTGTATCTTTACACGTGAATCTTTGAACAAAAGCCGGATTTGTATTGCTTTTGTCTTAAAGAATGAAATTTTATAAAATTCAGGATCTAAATGCAAGCATTTATGACACGTCATGATGACGGGATAGACTCGTCATAATGATTGGATAGACGTGTTATGATGACTTGCATCTTTTACACTTTAGTCCTAAGCAATTATGAAAGTTACTTTTGTAAATCAAACATTTGCATAAAAAGGACTTGTACTTTTATAAAATTACACAAACACCCTTGTTTTTACCATTTTACCCAAAATTTTTACACACTTCAACATACACATTTCAAATGAAACTTTTGGATAAATAATATTTATTTTTACAAGACATAAAATAAGAAAAACATGTTTACAAAACCACCTTTCACTTATTTTGAAATTACCCTTAACCAACTACATTTTGCAAAAACAACCCTAGGTTTTTCTATAATTACAAAATTTCCCCTTTTTACTTGCATTTTAAATTTTCAAAAGCTTCACACAAACATACGCAAGCTTTACACTAACAAGCACATACTTCACACTAACAAATATATGCCTAGTTTACAAACACATGAACTGTCACAGGGACGGATCCCATTCCAAAGACCAACCATCAGAAAGGGCATAGGGCCAGGGTGCAGACAGGGCCGAGTCCTTAGGGGGATTACCTGGAACAAAAGTCACATTGCAAGGCTGAGTATTCTAATACTCAGCAAGGCTTACCCGTTTCATGGTATACTTAGCCATGTAGCTAGACTATGAAGGCTTATAATGGTTCTAGGTATAGTTTCAGCTGAAAAGCAACAAAGAGTAGATCCTTAATTTCAGCTTTTAGCTTTCAGGTTCTAGTTGGTTATGCATTCTAGATAAGCAACTATAGCTACCCAAGCATGGTAGAACTTTTTAAACAAACATCATCTTTTATCATCATCAGGTTGCTCTTATTACTCTATGTGGCAAAGGGATCAAGCAGTCTCAATCTCCACGAGAAACGGATGATTCTAAATCGAATTTTAAAACCTTGCAAGGGTAAACCTAACTCACACGCTTGGAACATCCAATGATCATTCCGAAGCAACCGTTTGCCTTTCATTCTGACTCGTGGATCAGTGCCACCACAAGTGACTGTAGGACCATACGCACACAAATGTGCAGGACGTACGCCTATAGCGCGACTAGATGACCGTACTCCTATCCACTGTGCGAAACGTACTCCTATAGTGTGCATGACTGTAGGACGTACTCTCATCCGCTGCGGAATGTACTCCCTCACGTCGGTGCGTGTGCAAAAATCCAAATTACAAGTGGTGGGGGGTATGTCCACTCCTCGGGCCGATCAGTTACTAAGCTTACCGCTTACCATATTTCACGGCATGTGGCTAGTACTTTCAAACGCTTAACCACCGCTACCACACACTGCGATAAAGTTGCAATCCAACAAGTTAAGTAACCTTTTCTATGGGCAGTCATATATCGAGTATTACTTACATTACCTAACTTCATTAAATGACATGTGAAGTTACTCTAAACAATTAAGCTAATTATATTAAGTAGTATTGGAAAAGATCCTAATTTATTTATATCAGAAGTTCTATACTATATCTTATGTTGAAATTTTGTTTACATATTACACTACTCAAAAGTAACACTCTAATTTAATTTCATAAATTTTCATAAATTAGAACTATTATTCATGAATTATCTTTGAATCTAAGCCTAAATTCATAACTTAAGCTACTCTATGCTACTGATGTTCAAAATTTTATCATGGATTACACATGATGAAAAAAGGTTAAAGTAAAATTTTCAGCTATAAATACTAACAGATTCACTCTAGAATAAATCTTAAAACTTTCATCAATTTGAAACAAAGATACTTGAACATCATAGTTAGAAAACAGTTCTGAGTCTACAAATTTTATATAGAGCTATACATGAGACACATGTCCTATGTTTCCAATTTCAGCATTAGCACAGCTATGGATCAAGAGATCTAATTAACACACCCATTTCCTAGTATTTATTCTAATTCGAAATATCCACTTATCCAGCTCAAGGTTATTACATAAAAGTTGTAGAGTTTACTTCAAGGATTCAAACAAAACTGGTTTGACATTTTTCTGAATTTTCTACGAATTCTTACAAATTTCTAAAGATCACTGATTTTGAATTGAGGGGAGGGACTGAAATCTTGCAGCCAGGCCCTCGGGAAGATCTGAATCAATGCAATCAAGTCCCTGGCTCGTCAGGTTAGAGAGCCAAGACTTGCCAGCCAAATTCCGGTGACGGTGCTCGCCGGCAGCGAGGGGGAACCGGCCAGGGAGGATCAGGGGGAACCTCGCTGGGGGTGATGTGATGGTCGGGGTCAACCGGAGGGGTGGAACAACGGCGACCCGAAGTGGCGGCGATAGAGCTTAACTACGGTGGCGGTGTTCCGGTGTGGCGGTTCACCGGTGGTGGATCGGAGGTGGGGGAATAGCTCCAGGGGATCAAGGCGGTTCTATTGATCACCTTGGCGAGGGTTGAGGTAGTCGGGAAGATGGGTCCCCACGGCAGACCGAGGCGGCGGCGGAGGGGTCGATGGCGACAGTGATGCTCCGGTGATCAACGTTGGTGAAGGTCCTGTGCACGAGCATCGGTGAGCCATGATGCACTGCTGCATTCAATTGAGGCTAAAAGCTACGGGAAAGAGGTGACCGACAGTGACCATGACGACGGCGGAGGAGAAGAACACTGGCGAGCGTCGGGAAGGCCAAATTGGAGCTCAAAAGTAGTCGAGTGAAGGGCGTTGAGCTTCACGAGATCATGGCAAAGCTAGAGGAGGGGCTGTCGTGGATCGGGAGGAGCTGTGGTGGTCTGCCGACGGTGAGCAGAAAGGTCACCGGAGAAGAACACGAGCGGCGACGGTGGATTTGAAACTCAGTGTGGAATGCGTGTGCTAGAGAGAGTGAAATGGAGGGAGGGGATGCTACTGAGCATCTTAGACCAGCAAAGAAGGGTGGGGGAGGCACGCACGGGCGCTAGCCGCGACGGCGGCGAGGTGGCGGCCGTGCAGAGCTCGGGCAGAGCCGGGACGACGTGGAGTGCATGGAAGAAGGCCAGAGGAGAGAAGCTAGGGCGGCGGGCGGCCTGGGGGCGGCGCGTGGGAGCTGCCAGAGCAGGAGGTGGCGCCAGCAGAGCTGCAGCAGCGGTGAGCGGCTGCGGCCTGCGATGGCAAGCAGTTGCTAGCGGCTTGGCAGCGGCGTGGTGCGCTCGGGGGAAGCCAGCGGGGAAGCGCTTAGGCGGTGGGCGAGCTCAGGGGTGACGCGTGGAGGCCAGGAGAAGCAGGTGGGGGCCTCGGGTGGCACGACACGGCGGTCAGCGGCAGCGCTGCTACGCGGCAAAGGAGACAGAGGAAGAAGAAAGGGGGAGGGGGTGCCAGGGGCTGAAACTCCAGGGACCTTGGTGTAAATCAAGTTTTCTCATTGTTTTATACCTCAAATGAGAAAATGATCAAAATAAAAGTTGTAGAACTTTTCAAACCCTACAACTTTTATTTAGGTTTCAAAACCAAAAACACAAAGGATAGAACTTTATTTTAAAACCTTGGACTAATTTCAAACTTTTTAAAGTTTTTGTCCTTATTAGGGTAAATTTCATGTAACCTTGGACTTAATTGCAAGTTTTAATGCAATGTAATGATGACTATTATTTTTACACTTTAACCCCTAGTAAAAATTGAAAGTTACATTTGTAATTCAAATATTCTGCATAAAAGGACTCATACTTTTGAAAAATTACACATAAGACCTTATTTCCACACATTCACTCAATTTCACTCAATTCAATACATACATTACATATTCTTTCCTAATATTTTACTATTTTGACAGCTAGGGTGTCACAACCTTCCCCCCTAAAAGGAATCTCGTCCTAAGATTACAAGAATGGTAAATTTGGAAAGTAGATACCTAAGGATTCTTAATAAACTCGGGAAAGTTTTTCTGAAGATAATCTTCAGTTTCCTAGGTGGCTTCTTCTTCAGTATGATGATCCCACAAGATTTTGAATGGGCCGTTCGGCATAAGATAGATCAGGCTCGATCTCGATGGCTTGTTGTTCAATGATCTCAGTAGGCACTTTGATGCATTTCTTGAGTTGGGATATATGAAAGACATCATGAATGGCGGCCAACTGAGAAGGAAGACGAAGTCTGTAAGCTACTGGGCCATAGGCTTCGATGATTTCAAAAGGTCCGATATATCGAGGCGCTAATTTTCCTTTATGCCGAAACGCTGAACACCCTTAGCAGGAGATATTCGAAGATAGACATGATCTCCTACTTGGAATTGTAATGGTTTTCTCCTTTGGTCTGCATAACTTTTCTGTCTAGACTGGGCGGCCTTAAGATTGGCTTGGATAAGCTTGACTTTATCTTCAGCTTTGGTAACTAAGTTTGGTCCAAAGATTTGGCATTCACCGGTCTCAGACCAACTCAAAGGAGTTTGACATCTTCGACCGTACAACACTTCAAAGGGAGAAATTTGAAGACTGGATTGATAGCTATTATTATAAGAAAATTCGGCCAAGGCTAGACATTTGTCCCAGTTCGTACCATAGTGAATGATACAAGCTCGGAGCATGTCTTCAAGGATTTGATTCACTCGCTCAGTCTGTCCATCAGTTTGTGGATGGTATGCAGAGCTTCGAATTAGCTTGGTTCTGAGAGAAGACTGCAATTATTCCCAGAAGCGTGCAAAAAAATGTGCTCCTCAATCAGAAATGATCATCTTAGGGACACCATGCAGTCGAATAATTTGATCAAGATAGACTTCGGCATACTTTTTGGCAGTATAAGTTGTATGCACCGGAAGAAAGTGTGCTACTTTGGCGAGTCTATCAATGATTATCCAGATGGAGTCATGCTTCTGAGATGTGTTGGGAAGACCAACGATGAAATCCATACTGATGTCTTTCCACTTCCAGGATGGAATAGGCAGTGGTTGGAGTGTACCGGATACTTTCAGATGACCGGCTTTGACTCTCTGATAGGTATCACATTAGGATACATACTTAGCAATTTTCCTTTTTGTGACAGTTCATGTATCTATAAGCTAGGCTTATAATTTGATAGTGTGAAGTGTACGCTTGTTAGTATAAAACTTTTGTGTGTTTGTGTGAAACTGTTGAAAATTTAAAATACAAGTAAAAAGGGTATTTTTGTAATTACAGAAAAACATAGGGTTGTTTTTGCAAAATGTATTTGGATTAGGGTAATTTCAAAATAAGTGAAAGTGGTTTTGTAAACATGTTTTCCTTGTTTTAACCCTTGTAAAAATATATTTATTTATCCAAAAGTTTCATTGGAAATGTGTATGTTGAAGTGTGTAAAAATTTTGGGTAAAGTGGTAAAAACAAGGGTATTTATGTAATTTTATAAAAGTATAAGTCCTTATACGCAAATATTTGATTTACAAAAGTAATTTTCAAAAGTTACTAGGGGCCAAATTATAAGAATGCAACTAATCATGACAGCTCTGAAAACTTGCATTAAGGCCCAAAATTATGTGTGTAAATATGTAGTAAGGACAAAATCTTATAAAACTTAAAGTTAGTCCAAAGTTTCAAAATAAAGTTGCATACTTTGAGTTTTTGAATTCAAACCCTTAAGCAAAGTTGTAGAGCTTGAAAAGTTACACATTTTCTATTTTGGTCATTTCCCCAACAGAACCCTGTAACAGTGGGAAATTTTAGTTTTACTTTCAGGCCCTTGTAGTTTTGTATTTTGCAATCCAGTCCTTGGCGCTCTCCCACCCGTCTTCTTCCTCTGGCAGTTCATCTGCTCCTCTGTTTCCTGTTCCCCGCCGCCGTTCCTCGGAACTCCGGCCAGGCAGTGCAGCCCCCCCTCGCTCCTCTCACTCCCAGGCGCCGCCCTAGCCCTGCCCGTCGCCCTAGCCGCTCCCGTGGCCTCTCCTCGCGCCCCCACGCGTCTGCCGCCGCCTGCCGAGCCATGTGCGCCGCCCACCCGAGCCGCCGCCGTGGACTTCGCCCTTGCGGCCCCTCCCGTACCTCCTCCTCTCTATAAATAGCGGCCCTAGGACCTCCTGAAGCTAATCCCCCACTCCCTTGCGCCTCCCCCTCGCCGGAGCTCTGCTCCCAGTGCCGCCCCCGCCGCCACCGCACTGCCCACCGCCGGCGACCATCTTTCCGGCCTCCCCAAGCCCGGCCAAGCCCCCAAATGAGTACGTCGCGGTTTCCTCTTACTCCCCACTCCCTCTCCCCTGCTACCCGAGCCTCCCCTTCGCCGGATTGGAGCCCAAACCGAGCTCGCTCCGGCCGGCAATGGCAGAGGGACCTGTTCGCGAAGATTGAACTCTTTCCAAGGGTCTAAATGAAAGTTTTTGGGTCTTCTTCTTTTCCAATGTGCTGAATTTTGAAAATTCCTAGAAAATCGTAGAAAATTTAAAAAATTGTAAAACCAGTTAGACTTGAATCTTTATTTCAAACTCTATCACTTTCATTTTATGACCATGCTGTGAAAATAGATAGTTTGTACTGTATTTAGAATAGAAGTGAATGGGTGTTCGTCATTTCATGTGAGTGGTATTTTTGACTTGTAAATTCAATAGAGAGTTGTAGAAAATTCCAAAAATTACAAAACCAGTTTTGTTTGAAACTAGGTTTTGAACTCTATAACTTCTATTAAGTGAGTTTGATTTGAAACCAAATAGTTTTGAATCCATGTCGAATCTAAGACATGGGAGTGTAATATTCTACCCATAGTTCCAATTTTGTTCCAACATATTAACTTTATGATCATGGTTTTTGGGTAAACAATCTTTATAGATTAAATATAAATTGATGTGGAATTTTCAAACCCCAGTTTGTTTGTAACTTAAATTCTTTTAAATTGATCAATTCAATTTGTTTATAATACAATTAACTAAATCTTTTTAGTGAAGCTTATCTAATTAGATCTTTTAATCAAAATCTTTTAAATACACAATAAGCTGTGTTTAAGTTTTCAAAACTTTATAACTCTAATTATTATTTAAGGTTCACATTCAATTTTGAATTTAATTTAAACTTGAAATATTTTAATTCCTGTTTTCAATTAAATCAATGCTATAATCATGAAATGAATGTAAATGATTCAGAGTTTAGGTTCCCTTTTTGTACCATAAGTTCTTAAGTGTTAACCTATTGGATTGCAGCTAATCTTTGAAATATAGCTTGTGTCCTTCTTGTTTAGTCTTATGTAAAAATTTTCAAGTCTTTTCCTGCTCTTTAGCTATGGAATTTAAGTGCCTTTGTGTTGTAGTTGATGAAATGTTTGTATGTAGATTTTAATCTTGCTAGGACCTTTTCTGTAAAATTAGCACACCCCGGCCTTTATCGATCACATACTTTAGGATACACTTAACGACTACATACCTATCGGCTAGGTACTCTGTCAGATTAAAATGTGAATCGGCTATGTGTGAACCTCTGTTAAACAGCCGATTTATCTGAGTTTCACACTAGATCTTAAGATTCTTGCTTTCGGCTAATCCAAGCTGATTTTAGTTGTTTTCCATATAGGTCAATTGTGTCCGATCAATTCTTAGTTTTCCAATTTTTACCGGCACACTTCTATCTGCCGATTTGTCGGCTAAGAAGTCGGTCACATACAACCCATCAACTATACACCTATCGGCCACATTCTCGTTAGACTAGTTTTGCACTTGTGGTCTCACTAACCTAGTTTAATATTAGTGTTCTGTTACACCTAATTCTTGAAATAAGTCTAACTTAGCTAACCCTATCGGCTGTACGGCACTCAATTGTTGTGTTGACATAATCCAGCCGATGCAACCACACCTAGTTACCTAGGATAACCTTTAAGCACATTTCGGTTAAGACACAACTGCTTTAAGAAGCATCCCTCTGCTAAAGTGATCGATGTTTTCATCGATCAATTAGAAAACCAGTGCACCTATCAATCGGCTACCCAGACCAAAGTGCACAACCTTGAATCAGTAAGATCGCACAGTAGACACGCCTCTGTTAGACATGACCAAAGCACGTCAATCGGCTAAACCTGATGCATCCTCATCGGTTACGGCCAAGACCTATACATCAACCCATTAGATAACCAAACATGCTACCTAATGAAGTTAGTATAGATGTTTAGGGTAACCACCCTGTTGCTTAACGTAACTAGTTAGTTTGGTTGATACCCGATAAATGACTGCCCAGTACAGGGTAGTTAAATTGTTTGTCAAAATGTAATGTTCCTTTATTTGGATTGCAACTTTATCGTGAATTAAAATGAAAGTGTATGCATCCATTGAACTCCATCTTGCATATCATGTAGACTCGAACTCTCCCTCGCTGACGGAAGTTACCAGCTAATCCTGGAACCAGAAGGAGGTTGTTCTGAAGATCCCGAGAACTTCGTCAGGGAATTCTCTGAAGGCCCGAACCAAAGTTCGGACGTTATTAACTTGACTAACCCCAGCCCCACCAGTAAAGGCAAGCCCCGGACATAACCCACTATTTTAATTATACTGCAATCTATATCTATTTATGTATTCTATGCATTAAGTTCTTAGGAATTGCTTGAAACCCTAGTTGCATTTTCCTAGGAACCAATGTGATGAATACTAGTACTTGAGTCCGACTAGCTGCTATGCTAATAGGGCCGGTAGAAGTCGGGTGATTTCCTGTCACTCGCGCGATATAGGAGTTGTAATGTTTACATTCCTATTATCACTATAAGGATGCCGGACGGGAGTTTTGTGAGGTATCATGGTTGAGGTGATACCCCGTCTGTGTTGTTGAATTGGATAAGGCCGCAGGGTGTGTTAGCGGTGGTTAAGCATTTGAAAGTACTAACCACATGCCGCGAAATATGGTAAGCGGTAAGCCTAGTAACCAATCAGCCCGAGGAGTGGACATACCTCCCACCACTCGATTGCTTCTTCTGGTTACTTATGTTCGACTGAGGAAATACGTGTTGCAAGGGCAACCAGGAATACGGGTTTTGTAGTCGCGCTACAGACGTATGTCCTGCACGAGTGATGTGCGTATGTTCCTACAGTCGCTTGTGGTGGACCTGTCCACGAGTCGGAATGAAAGGCAAACGGTTGCTTCGGAGCAAATGTTGGATGTTCCAAGCGTGTGAGTTAGGTTTACCTTGCAAGGTTAAATTCGATTCGAATCGTCTGCTTCTCACGAAGATTGAGACTGCTTGATCCCTTTATCACACAGAGTAACAAGAGCAACTATATGATGAGTAATACTGATGGTTGAGATAAAGATCCTACCATGCTTGAGTAGTTATAGGTGCTCACCTAGAAAGGATAATCAACTAGAACCTGAAAGGTAAAAGTTGAAAATAAGGATCTACTCTTAGTTGCTTTTCAGCTGAAACTAAACCCAGAACTTTTACAAGCCTTCATAAGTCTAGTTATGGGCTAAGATATACCCAATCCCGGGTAAGCCTTGCTGAGTATTAGTATACTCAGCCTTGCTAGTTTTATGTTTTTCAGGTATAGTCCTTGAAGACCCTACTCTTTCCCTGCCTTGGCCCTGTGCTCTTTCAGAAGGTTGGTCCGTGGAATGGGATCTGTCCCCGGCCAGCACTGGTGATATCGAGCGATGTCGTGCTCGGGCTTAGCATGACATCCGTCTTAACGACGAGTTGAAATCATCGCATATGTTTTCCGCTGCTAAAAACCATAGTTTTAACAGCTTGTAATCTTTTCTCTGAATTTAAATCTTCGTACCTCTTTTGGAAACCCTTGTAACGTAATTTCCTCTGTGATGTAAAATGTGATGGTGATTGTATCTCTGGACTCACCTTCGTGTGAGGTAACCTTATTTGATCCTGTGTATCGGTGGTTTATCGGGACGTTACCCGACAGACCAAGGGATTATACCGTTTGGAGCACGTTGGAGCCCTCGGAAGTGGACTCGCGTACTTGAGCCGGTATAATTCAGGTTGGTTCTGCCACACTTTTCATCCTGGTCCACCAAAAATTTTGCCTAAGGTCTTGGTACATTGTAGTACTACCAGGATGAATAAAAAATTTGGACAGATGTGCTTCATCAAGGATTTGTTTACGAAGCTGATGATTCTTAGGTACAACAATACGATTGTTGAACCATAGAACTCCTTGATGATCCATGTGGAAACACCTATATTTCGCTTCTCCCTGAGATAGTTTCTATTTGATAATTTTGATACCTTTATTATGTAATTGCGACATGATGATTCTATCTTGAAGAGTAGATTCAATAGATGCGAGATTCAGGCTACCTTGAGGAATAATTTCCAGATTGAGTTTCCTCATTTGATAGCAAAGAGTTTCACTGAGGATTTCTAGGGATAAGCAATGACAATGTGCTTTGTGGCTAAGTGCATCCGCAACCACATTAGCCTTGCCGGGATGGTAGTGTACCTCAAGATCGTAGTCCTTGATCAGTTCTAACCAACGCCTTTGCCTCGTATTTAGGTCAGCTTGAGTAAAGATGTATTTGAGGCTCTTATGGTCAGTGTAAATATTATACTTGGTGTCCATAAGATGATGTCTCCAAATCTTGAGAGCGTGAATAACAGCTGCTAACTCAAGATCATGGGTTGGATAATTTTGTTCATGATTCCGGAGTGCTCTGGAAGCATAAGCAATGACCCGGTTGTTTTGCATAAGCACACAACCAAGTCCGGTTCCGGAAGCATCGCAATAGACATCAAAAGGCTTGGTATTATCTGGCTGAGCTAATACTAGAGCAGTTGTTAGAAGCTTTCGCAGTGTATGAAATGCTTCTTCACACTTATCATCCCAATAGAATTTAACCTCCTTCTTGAGTAGCTCAGGCTTGGCTATCTTGGAGAAGTCTGGAATAAATCGACGATAATATCCTGCCAATCCAAGAAAACTACGGATTTGATGGATTGAAGTTGGAGGCTTCCAATCTATAACTTTCTGAACTTTGGTTGGATCAACCAGTATGCCTTCACTGGAGATAGTATGTCCCAGAAATTTCACACTATCGAGCCAGAACTCGCATTTATAGAATTTAGCATAAAGGTGGTGATCACATAGTCAATAAAGAACGATACATATATGATCAGCATGATCTTCTTCAATTTTAGAGTATATCAGAATATCGTCGATGAAAACCACGACGAATTTATCAAGCTCCAGCATAAGGAGTGAATTCATAAGATACATGAAGCATGCCGGTGCATTAGTGAGTCCAAAAGACATAACCAGATATTCATAAAGTCCATATCTGGTCGAGAAAGCCATTTTTGGAATATCAATAGGCTTGATTTTGATTTGATGGTAACCAGAACATAGATCAATCTTAGAAAAGACTTTGGCTCCAGCTAGTTGATCAAATAAGATGTCAATGCGGGGAAGAGGGTACTTATTTTTTATAGTGACCGCATTGAGTGGACGATACTCGACACATAACCTTAAGCTATTGTTCTTCTTCTTTACAAAGAGAGCGGGGCATCCCCAAGGTGAAGCATTTGGGCGTATAAAACCCTTAGCAAGCAGATCATCTGGAAAGACATCAGGATATTCACAGACTATAGGAATGTCTTCTAATTTGATGTCTGTGGTTGCATAAACGCACGAGTGGAAATACTCTTGTTGGGGTAGATAGAGGGTAGTGGCTCTGTTATATGGTCAGTCAATCTCAATAACTTGGGGAGAGATATCTAACAGCATCTTATGTTTTGTCATCCAATCCATCCCAAGTATGATATCCATACCCTCTAAAGGGAGTAAAACCAAATCAGTTTTTATTACCTTACTACCCAACTGTATTGGCACATATGTAATTAGTTGATTGGAACCGATCTTCCCCCAGGGGTAGAGATTATGTACGACCCCTTGGCTTGACAAGAATCAAGTCTTACTCGGGCAACACATTGGTCACTAATGAAGCTATAACTTGCACTGGAATCAAATAACATAATAACGGGTTTATAGTCGATAGAAAATGTACCCGTCATTATGGGGGCTCCTTCTGGAAGTTCTGCAATGGTGGTGAAGTTGACTCGCCCTTGCCGGACTTGCATTACTCGCTTCTTGCCCTTGTCCTGATTGTTCTGATTAAGGCCTTGCCCTTGAAAAGGCTTCCTGGGCCGAGGACAATCCTTGATAAAGTGATCCGCACTCCCGCAGTTGAAACAACGATTAGTGCTGCTCTTCTGCTGAAACTGTTGATTATTTGGCCTTAGGCCAAACTGCTGCGGCTGTTGCGGAGGCACTGGAGGTCTATACCCTCCTTGCGGTTGAGGCGGGCGGAAAACGGATCTGCTAGATGGAGCATTCCGCTGCGGCTCTGTGAACTGCGCATTGGGCACAACACGATACCTCGGTGATTGAACATTCGAGGGTCCAGTGGGGGTCTTCCGTTTCTTCTCGGCACGATGTGCCATCATACAATCTTCCTGGGTTAGGACCATATTAACCAGCTCATTGAAAGTATTAGCCTTAACAAGATTTAGGCGTTCCTTGAGCTTGGTACTGAGACCACGACGGAAACGATCCTGTTTCTTAGCATCACTGTCAGCGTGATTGTGGCCGAACCGCCTGAATTATTCCGGCTCAAGTGAGCTAGCCATCACTATGCAGGCGATACTAACTCAACGCACTTCAAACGGAACAACCCATTGGTCTGTCGGGTCACCGCCCGATACAACCATGGTTCAACAGGATCAAAGTAGGTTTACCTCGCACGAAGGCGAGTTTACAATCACACCACAGCTCACAAACTTTTAGTCCACAGAATAATTAAACATTATTACAAACTGGTTTCAAAACTTAAAGTAACTTAAACAGACATTGTTTAAACAACAAGCTAAATAGCTTGTCCAGAGTCACAGTGGAAGAAAGTTATTAACATCGCGACTAAACGTCGCAAAAGTTGGCACCATGCTTCGCCCTAAACATGGCATCATTCCGGAGGGTCATTGCCAGCCGGCGATGGATCCCACTCCACGGACCAGCCAAATGGAATAGAGAAAGGCCAGGCTGGACTATCTATTTGGTTCACACCGGTCATACCTGAAAAGCAGACTAGCAAGACTGAGTATACTAATACTCAGCAAGACTTAACCGAGCTTGGGTATACTTAGCCCATAACTAAATCATGAAGGGTTGAGAGGTTTTGGTTTTCTTTTTGCTGAAAAGCAACTAAGAGTATGATCTAATTTTCATGTTTTAGCTTTAAGATTCTAGTGTCATTAATCATTCTAGGTAAGCACCTATACTAGACAAGCAAGGTAGAGATTAGCATCCATCAAGATTATTCCAACAATAGTTACTGTTCTTACTCTATGTGGCAAAAGGAATAAGCAGTCTCAATCTCTGCGAGAAACGAACGATTCTGAATCGAGTTTCAACCTTGCAAGGGTAAACCTAACTCACATGCTTGGAACATCCAATGATCATTCCAAAGCAACCGTTTGCCTTTCATTCCGACTCGTGGATCAGGGCGACCACAAGCCACTGTAGGACCATACGCGCATCCAATGTGTAGGACATACGTCTGTAGCGCGACAACATGACCGTACTCTTGTCCGCTGTGCGGAATGTATTCCCGCACGTCGGTGTGTGTGTACGAAAAACCAAATTACGAGTGGTGGGAGGTATGTCCACTCCTTGGGCCGATTGGTTACTAGGCTTACTGCTTTCCATATTTCGTGGCATGTGGCTAGTACTTTCAAATGCTTAGCCATAGCTACCACACACTGCGACCTTATCAACTTTTATCAACACAGACGCGGTAACCTTTCAAGTCATGATACTGCACATGACCCCGTCCATCATCCTTATAGTGATTGTAGAATAGTAAACATTCAACTCCTATATCGCGCGAGTGACAGGAAATCACTCGACTTCTGCCGGTTCTATTAGCAAAGCATCTATTCGATAAGGACTCAGACACAATACATAGGTTCCTAATATCCATGCATCTAGGGTTCCATATCAACTCCTAGACTTAATGCATAATATAGATATATAAGTATAAAACTGTATAAGTGTAGTAATTTAAAATACTGGGTTATGCATCGGCGCTTGCCTTCTTGAGCGGGTTGGAGGTCAGGGATGTTAGAGACTTCCAAACCTTGGTTCGGGGCTTCAGTTAAATTCTCGACAACGTTCACTGGGTCTTCAGAAAACCCTTGCTCGTGTTCCGAGACTAGCTCGTAGTCTCCGTCGTCGAGTGCTGCTGACTCTACATGATATGCAATAATTTGAATTAGGTGGTTCTTGAGTTAAGAATTTTACTTCACGATAAAGTTACAATCCAACAAATTGATATACACAATTTCATAAAGCAAGAGATTGAAATATAAACCTACTATTGGTATCTTAATTCAATTAGTTGAATTAATTGAATTAGGTTAACAAGTTTGATTTTTATTTTGAAATCCACAAAGGCTATGGCCTTGAATTTTTGTGGATAAGTTTTCTTCTAGCAGAAGAGCTTACTATAAACTTTTCATAATTTTCCGAAAACAAAAACTAATGTATTTGAATTAGTTCAAATGTCAAGTTTAAATTCAAATCTTAGGCAAAATAGTGCTACAAATTCTTGAAAGATTTACTATGAACTATTTTATTACAGAACATCACATGGTAAAAAGATCTAAGCATGAAAACCTTAGCAACATGCTTGAATAAATTTAAACCATTTCAAGCTTGATTTACATAAATTTAAATTATTTCAAGCTAGGGTGAAATTTTTACAACAGCTTATTCATACCCTAAACAGGCTACATAACAAAAATCACTAACAATAGAGCTAGCATACAAAACTTATGCTCAAGATACCCTTTTGTTAAACTTTAAAATAACTAAAACAATATTTTGTTTTACTGTGCACTTCAGTAATAAAAGTTGTAGAGCTAAACTTCTGGAGTACAACAAAATTGGTTTGGCCATTTTTGGATTTTTCTACAAATTCCTATGGATTTTCCAAGTTGGCTGATTTGAATTGGGGGGTTCTGATTTTCTACAGAAAGGCCCCTGGAAAGATTTAAATCTTTGCAATTGGGTTCTTGGCCGGGTTACACAAGGATGCCGATCGGTGGCGATCAAATTCTGGTGAGGGGGCTCACCGGCGGCGAGGGGAAAGTGGGGGAAAAGATTCAGGAGCTCACGGCGGTCACGGGGGTGGCCGGTGTTGGAGAAGAGAGGGACCGAGGCGGCGGTTCGACGGCGAGCAGGGGCGACTGGTGGTGCTCTGAGGGGCGGCAACGGCGTTCCAGTGGCCGGAGGGCAGGAGAGCAGCGGGGAAGTTGCTAGGAAGCTTCCTCTGGGTGATGTGGTGCTGGTGGTGTGCTT
Organism: Panicum hallii; assembly: GCF_002211085.1. Lineage (NCBI taxonomy): Eukaryota > Viridiplantae > Streptophyta > Magnoliopsida > Poales > Poaceae > Panicum > Panicum hallii. The sequence goes on from NC_038042.1 coordinate 38,794,793, forward strand.
GGCCGGGGCTAAGAGGCAGTGGATCGTCGGAACGACGGCGAGACCGAGTGGCGGCGGAAGCTCGAGCTCACCGGCGCGGTGGTCCGGTCGATCTAGTGCAGGAGAGCAGAATTGGGCAGGCCTGTGAGCATCAGTGGGTGGCGGGGGTGCTGCTGGAGCACTGGATCGGGGGTGGGAGGCGGCAGAGGCGGCTGTCGACGGCGAGCCGAGGCAGCGGTGGAGCTCCGGCGAGAGTACTCCAGCGGAGGAAGAAAGGAGAGGCAATGCGGTGCAGTGGAGTGTGTAAAAGAAGTCGAGAGGGACTCCTGGGTGAGCTTTAAGGCCAAGAGGAGCACGGCGCAGGTGGAGCAGCTGCTGGCAAAGCTCGGTGGTGCGCGTGGCAGCTCGGGCGACGGCGGCGTGATGTGGAGGAGCAGGGAGAGGGCCAGCGCGGGGTGGGAAGCGGCGGGCACGGTGCTGGAGCGGCACGTGGCGCAGAGAAGAGCGGCGCGGGGCAGCTGGGGCTCAGAAAATCAGCCGGCGAGGGCAGCGGGGTCGGCGCAGAGAGAAACAGAGAGAGGAGGACTGCAGGTAGATGAAGGAGGACTAATTTGCAATTCTCCAAAAGTGCAAGGACTCTACTATAAAGTCGAGTTAACTTTCAAACCATAGCTCAAATGAAAATATGCCCAAAAGCAAAAGTGTAGAGCTCAGCAAGATCTACAAGTTTTCTTTAAGGTTTAGTTTCAAAAGAGTTAAGGATTTGAATCTAATTTAAAACTTGGCAAAGCTTTAAACTTCGCAGAAATCCTATTTAAAATCTACACTCCACTTGAATCCTTAGGGTAGTTTCACCTCTATTTGTGGTTTAAAAGTAAGTTCTTGCCTTTTTGCAAAACAACCTTCACATGTTTTGATTTTGCCTCCCATTCTCACCCATTTTACACCAAAGGACCTAAATTTTCCAGAATTACAAAAAGATCCTTTTGCCTTTGCATTAAAGTGTTAGCACACATACACAAGATCAAACATACACACTTTATACTAGAATCTAGTGTGTGTTAATCCTAAATACCTGAATGTCATAGCCTTCCCCCTAAAAAGAATCTCGTCCCGAGATTCCAGAACAGGATGGAATTGGACGATTAGATTTGGGAGTTGGCTTGAAGGAAGTCTGGAAAATTTCGCTGAAGATATGACTCGGTTTCCCAAGTCGCTTCTTCTTCCGTGTGATGGTCCCACTGAATTTTGAACATCCTAATGGTTTCTCTTCTAGTACTTCTCTCTTTGGTGTCTAGTCTTTGATTGGATGCTCGATATAAGTTAGATCAGATTCGATTTTGATGGCTTGGGGATCGATGATCTCGGTAGGAATTTTGACGCACTTTCTAAGTTGAGATACATGGAAAATATCATGAATGGCTACTAGTTGAGGAGAAAGTTGAAGACAATATGCTACGGGTCCACAGATTTTGATAATCTCAAAGGGTCCGACATATCGACGGGCAAGTTTGCCTTTTACGCCGAACCGTTGAATACCTCGAGTAGGAGATATTCAGAGATATACGAAGTCTCCAATCTGAAACTATAATGGTCTCCTTCGTATGTCAGCGTAGCTTTTCTGTTGAGATTGGGCTGCTTTTAGATTATTCTGAATAGTCTTCACCTTTTCCTCTGCTTCAGTGACAAGGTCGGGTCCAAAGATTTTACGCTCGCCGGTTTGTGACCAACTCAAAGGAGTTCAGCATCGATGACCATATAATGCTTCAAACGGAGCCATCTTAAGACTTGTTTGATAACTATTGTTGTAGGAAAATTCTGCCAATGACAAGCATTTGTCCCAATTTTTGTCGTACTGAAGTACGCAGGCTCTGAGCATATCTTCTAAAATCTGATTTATCCTTTCCGTTCGCCCGTCTGTCTGAGGATGATATGCGGAGCTTTGGATTAGTTTAGTTCCAAGAGCATATTGAAGTTGTTCCTAGAACCGAGCGATGAATTGTGCTCAACGATTGGAAATGATCGTCTTAGGCACTCCATGAAGACGAACAATTTGATCTAGATAGATCTCAGCATACTTTTTGGTGTTATAAGTAGTATGCACTAGAAGAAAATGGGCGGTTTTGGTTAATCGATCAACGATTACCCATATAGAGTCATGCCTTTGGGAGGTGTTGGGTAAGCCAACGATGCAATCCATGCTGATATCCTCCCACTTCCAAGAGGGAATGGGTAGAGGTTAAAGAATACTAGCAGTCCTTAGGTGACTGGCCTTAACTCTTTGGAAAATATCACATTCCGAGACATACTTTGCAATTTCCCTCTTCATACGAGTCCACCAAAAGTTCTGTTTCAACTCTTGGTACATCTTGATACTGCCGGGGTGCATAGAGAATTTGGACAGATGGGTCTTGTCCAATATCTGCTTATGAAGCTTATGGTCCTTGGGTACAACGATACGCTCGTTGAACCATAGAACCCCTTTGTGATTTACTCGAAAGCACTTGTACTTTTCTTCTCCTTGTGCTAACTTCTGCTTGATGGTTCTAACCCCTTTGACATGCTGTTGTGCCAGGACAATGTTATCTCTAAGCGTAGCTTCAACTGAGAGATGGTTCAAGCTACCTTGAGAAATGATCTCTAGATTGAGCTTCCTCATCTCCCAACAAAGTGTCTCATTGAAAGCCTCTACTGAAAAGCAAGAGCAATGTGCCTTGCGGCTAAGTGCATCTGCAACGACGTTGGCCTTGCCTGGATGGTAGTGTACTTCTAGATCATAATCCTTAATAAGCTCTAGCCAGCATCTTTGCCTCATGTTTAGATCTGCTTACGTGAAGATGTACTTGAGGCTTTTATGGTCAGTATAGATATGATATTTTGTACCCATCAGATGATGTCTCCATATCTTAAGTGCATGGATAACGGCTGCGAATTCAAGATCATGAGTAGGATAGTTCTATTCATGAGTCCTGAGTGCTCGTGATGCATAAGCAATCACTTGGTTATCTTGCATGAGCACACAACCAAGTCCGATTTCCGAAGCATCACAATAGATGTTAAAAGGTTTGGAAACATCCGATTGAGCTAGAATTGGGGCAGTAGTGAGATGCGCTCTGAGGGTGTGGAATGCATCTTCACGTTTCTGATCCCAGGAGAATTTAACTCCTTTCTTGTGATATCCAGGTAGTTAATCAAATAGATACTAAGTTTAGGTGTAATATATGTAAGCAGGATATAGTGTATACAAGTGTACAAAGCAATAAGGGTACATTTGTAAATTATAAGTCTTATAAATTTTCATGTGCAAGTATGTGAAAATGATCCTAAGTGTCAAATTTCAGATGGTTATAGAAAAGAAAAGAGCAAAAGATAAATAAACACTAAGGGAAATAGGCTTAATATGAAATTAAGGACCTTTATGTAATTATTACAAACATATAAGGATTTACATGTGAAATGGTAAAAGATAAAAGTAAAACTCAGTTTTACCTAAGGACTAAAGTGTAAAAAGAACTAGTAATGATGACTGCAGGAAAACTTGCAAAAAGACCCTAAGCATTAAAGCAAATTGTTTGAATTACAAGACAAAGCGTATAATTTGAATGGTGCTCTAAAGTTTAAAATAAAACTTTATTCTTTGAGATTTTGAACTTGAACCTTAAAGCAATCTTGTAGAATTTAAAATTCTCTACAACTTTCATGTAGAGCACTTTTCCATTTAACCTTTGTAGCAGTGAGAAAACTTTACTTTACAAAGGAATCCCTGGAAATTTCTAAAATTACGAATCAGTCCTTCTGACTCCTGTCTACCTTCTTCCTCCTCTGGCACCTCTGCTTCTCCTCTGCTCCGTTCTGCTTCTGCCGCCCACCGCCGGCACGGCTTCCCGAGCACCACCTCCTGCTCTTGCACGTGCCCACGCGTCGCCTGAGGACCCTCCCACCGCACTAGCCCTTCCTCGGTGTCGCCCCGTACACCCGCCACGGGAACCCGACCGCCCGTCGGCCGCCACCACATCGCCGCCGTGGAGGACGCCTGCCCAGGCCGTAAAGCCTTTCCCTTTCACGCGCACAAGCACTACCAGAACCTCTACATCCCATTTCCCATTTTGCCGTGGTATTTCCTGAACCTTACGCCCACAATCCGCACTACTCCTCTCTCCCAGCTCCGGCCGCGCTCGGCACCGCCGTGGGCAGCTCATCCCGAGCCACTTCACGCCACCACCGTGCTTTAGCCTGCACCACACCACCCCTACGACGCTCCCTGACCCGCCAATTGGGTTCTTGAGGCCCTACATTGGCTCTCCGACGAGCTCCCCGAGCTTCCTTGCCGCCGCCGGGATCAGTCCACCGTGGGGCTCCACCTTCCGGCCTCCCCTAGCCCCAACTGGCCCCGGCCTGAGATCCGGCACATCCTCAGGCAGCTCCCCGACCTCTCCACCGTCGTCCAAAGGCACCAGAACACTGCCCCACCGAGCCACTTCGCCGCCGGCCGCAGGTCCTCGTCGCGCCGCCGCTCCGAGCCATCTCCCTCCAATTCCCGGCTCGCGCAGGTGCGCATCAAGCCCTAGATGCTCTTCCGCCCTTCTGTTCCCATCCCCAGAGCTCGCCGTCGCCGGAATCGACCGGTCAACGTCGGGTTGTTGTCTTGACCGAGGGGGGATTGGAACAGGGACTGCGGGTTAGAAGAAACGAAAATCCAGGGGGTTTTGTGCTAAGTTCCAGGGACTGATGTGTAAACCTTGTTTGAGTTATTGCTGTGAACTTTGAAAATGCATAGAAAACAGTAGAAAAATCAGAAAAATGTGAAATTGGTTGGGTTAGAAACCTTATGATAAGCTCTATAACTTTTATTTTATCACCATGCCATGAAACTACATAGTTTGTTCTGTATTTTAAATGCTAGTAAAAGGATGCCTTAATTAAATCTTGTGATCCTTAGCCCTGTTGCTGTTAGTTTTTGGAGCATGTATTGTAGGCAATGTAAGTAGTTCTGAGTAAATTTTTGAGGCCTAGATCAGCTCTCTAGCTAGAGTAATTAGTTACTTTTGTTATAAGTCAGTAAAAGCTTGACAATTTAATTTCAGAAGTATTTATACATATTTAGGGATGAAATTTTTACTATAGTCTGGTCTTTATGAGTGTGATATAGCATAAAAATTTTAGAAGCAGAAACCTAATATAACTTAAGTTATAAATTTTAAACTTAGATTGCAAAATAAGTCATAAATAATAATTGGGATGCATGAAAATTTATGGAACTTTTCTAGAATACTAGATTTAAGTAGTTCATGATGTTCTTAAATTGTGAACCCTAATTGTTGTATAAAAACCCTAGTCTTAATATAAAACTCCAATTATATCTTAATATTTCAATGTTAATCTTAATTAGTTTTGTAACTTAGAACCTTTAAGGTAAAATTACCATAAAACCTAACCATGATAATTTTCATAAATATTAATTATTTATCTTAATTTAAGATTTGGTTAAATAATTCAAGTTAGCCACAATTAAGTAATAACCAAAGGTTAATTACAATGTCTACTAATAAAATAAATAAAAATTGCTAAGTGTGTGTAATGTTGCTTAAGGTAATTAAATACACTACCCAGTAGAGTTAAATTAGATGTTTAAGGTAACCCACCACGGTTGCCTAACGAGACTAGTTAGTTTAATTAGTACTCGATAAATGACTGCCCAGTACGAGGTAGTTAGATTATCGTCGTAATGTAATTTTCTTTAAGATGGATTGCAACTTTATCGGGAAGTAAAATAAAAGTAAGAGCATCCCATAACTTGTAATTTTGCATCTCATATAGATTCGACTACGCTCGCTGACGGGGATTATCAACTGCTCCCGGAACAAGAAGGAGATTATTCGGAAGACCCCGGGACTTTTATTGCGGATTTCTCTGAAGCCCCGAACCAAGGTTCGGAAGAAGCTAATTTGACTAACCCCAACCCTACCAGCGAAGGCAAGCCCCGGACATAACCCCTACCTTATTACACTGCAACTTATATTACTTATATATATATCTCTTTATGCATTAGGTTCTTAGGAATTGTTTGGAAACTTAGTTGCATTGTTCTAGGAACCAATGTATTGAACATTAGAACTGAGTCCGACTAGCTGCTCTGCTTATAGGACCGGTAGAAGTCGAGTGATTTCCTGTCACTCGCGCGACTTAGGAATTGTAATGATTTACATTCCGTTACCACTATAAGGATACCGGACGGGAGTTTTTATGAGGTATCATGGTCAAGATGATACCCCGTCTGTGTTGATGAATTTGATAAGGTCGCAGTGTGTGGTAGCGGTGGTTAAGCGTTTGAAAGTACTAGCCACATGCCGTGAAATATGGTAAGCGGTAAGCCTAGTAACCGATCGGCCCGAGGAGTGGACATACCCCCCACCACATGTATTTGCTTCTTTTGGTTACTTTGTTCGACGTGTAGGCATATGTGTTGCTGGGCAACCAGGAGTACGGGTTTTGTAGTCGCGCTACAGACGTACGTTCTGCACTTTTGTAGTGCATATGACCTGCAGTCGCTTGTGGTGGCCCTGATCCACGAGTCGGAATGAAAGGCAAACGGTTGCTTCGGAATTACCCTGTGGTATTCCAAGCGTGTGTGTTAGGTTTACCTTGCAAGGTTGAATCTCGATTCAGGAATCGTCCGCCTCTCACGATGTATGAGACTGCTTACCCCCTTTATCACATAGAGTAACAAGAGCAATTATGTGATTATTAAAGATGATGTTTGAGTAAAGATTCTACCATGTTTGGATAGTTATAGGTGCTTACTTAGAATGGTTAAATCAACTAGAACCTGAAAGCTAAAAATGGAAAATAAGGACCTACTCTTTGTTGCTTTTCAGCTGAAAACCCTACCCAAAGCTAAAAGCCAGCATGAGTCTAGTTATGGGCTAAGATATACCCAATTCCGGGTAAGTCTTGCTGAGTATTAGTATACTCAGTCTTGCTTTGTTGATTTACTTCAGGTAACCCTTCTGATGAGCCAGCGTTCATTACACCATGGCCTTACCCTTTGCCTGATGGTTGGTCCGTGGAATGGGATCCGTCCCCGGCCAACACAGACCCCACCGAGTGATATTATGCCAGGGCTAGCATAATATCTGTAATGACGCCGTGTATATCGACTCTGTTTTTTTTCAAATTCCGCTGCTTCAACTAGAAACTTGGACTTGTGTTGTAATAAGTTCTCCTCAGTGAGGATAGATGTTATTATGTACATTTTTGTAATATAAACTGCCTGTGGTGTAAATTATTTTGGCATTATATCTCTGGACTCACCTTCGTGTGAGGTACCTTGTTGGATCCTGAGTTCGGTGGTTTATCGGGACGTTACCCGACAGACCAATAGTATTATACTGTTTGAAGTACGAGGTAGCCCTCCAGTAAGGACTAGCGTACTTGAGCCAGTATAATTCAGGTTGGTTCTGCCACAGCTGGTATCAGAGCTAACAAGTGTACCCTGGAGATATAATTAGCCTTAAAAAGTAATTTTTAGTATAAAATTTCATTAATCAAGTATTTGCGAACTACGTTGGTTCGTTAAGGATTATGTATAGTACGTAAGCCCTAGGGTAATACTATTATGGGAATTAAAGGTGGCTGTGTTATATAGATATGACTAACTTCCAGCATTACTTTTCAGTTGAAAACTTACTTTCATGCACAATTCAACTTTACATTATGTAACGACATCTTCGATCGGGAGGTAAGAAGGTAAGAATCCTCAGCCAACTGAGGGAGCTTGGCCTTCCCGTCGGTGATGCGAACCGAACGCTGATTCTCAAGCAGTGGCCTACTTGAGATGCTGCCAATGTACCAACTTTGGTTGACTACATTGGGAGTATATGGTTCGGCGCAGGGTATGGCGATCGCTGTTCATACCCCCGCATTTTGCGGTACCCCCGTGAATACGTTATCCAATAACGTATGCTAACGTTGTCTGTACGGCGGTAATTGTACAGATGCTGTTTCTATAGTGAACAGTAATGAATGGGGACGCTTTCATGACATGCTGGCATGAAAGGTTCATTGGATATATATATATGCATTGTGGTTTTCTGCAGGTACACTAACCACGATTCCGAAATTAGGACGGATAGGGCTTACCGACTAGTTAATAGGGAGAAACGTATTTATATTGTGCCACCGTAACTAACTACGTAAGACCAAGATTACTTGGCAGCTATCTTGAGTTGTGAGATCGTTTAGTACGTGCATGCATACATCCTTTAAGCAAACAAATTAAAATGTTTAAATTGATATTTCCTAAGAAATAGGCAATGTATTGGTATTTCTTAATTTGGGTAAGTAAGAATCTTTAGTTAGGTATTTAGGCATCCATCTGATTTCCAGCTTTTGCTGTTATCAGAATTCGCTATCTGAATCCATTTTACCCTGTAAGCTTTCTCAACAGGGTAAAAATATCTTACCATTTGCATTGTTGTCGCAGATGGCTGCTCCTACTAGTACCTTTTGGGATCAGGAGGGGCACTTTCACACCAATGGTTTACATTGGGAAGGGTTTCCTCGTCTTTTGTGGGAATCCTTGAGTATGTTCCATTATACAGAGCCTCCTATGTATGATGGGGTAGAGTATCTTGAAGAAGGAGTTTTCCGCTGCAGGGTTAAGATGATAATTCCTCAACACCCTTTCCGCTCCTTATGGCCTCCCATAGAAGTGGAAGTGGTTGGATATCGTCTAGTGGATACTCTTGAGACTGCTGCTTTAGAAGGAATCAAACTCTTCTGCAATCAACATCCGATTGAAGTTGCTGCATATCCTATTGGGTTATTTCCTACCATAGACCCGAGTAATTCGGACTGGGATGTTCGGGCCGACCATTTTGGTCATTTGTTAGGAGATGTAGCTGAAGAAACCATCCGTATTGTTACCAGGTTTATGGATGTGCAATACCGTTACCAAAAGCTACTGCGTCATGGAGTAAATCAGATAACCGGTGTGGCTCAAGGCCACTATCGGAATGCTGATCACCGAGTGACCCAGATAGAAGAATTACAAGCTTTGGTAACCCAAAAGGATGAAATTATTGCAGCTAGAGATGAAACAATTCTTCATCGCGAAGATCAGATCATGGAGAGTGATCATCTTATCACCCAACGTGATGCTGTTATAGAATTTCTACAAGAGCATATTCATGATCTGATGCTCGAAGCGGATGATGCTCAGGCTCATATTGAAGAATTGCAGCAGCAACCTATCCTTCCTGCTATACCCCTAGTACCTGAAGAGGAAGAAGAAGAAGACCCAGAGGAAATTGAGGGTATTTCAGAGATTGATTCTGAGCATGGGGACCCCGTTATTAGTCCCCATCACTCTCTTTCTGGCAGTCAATCTTCTGTAGGAAATTTCGACGATTTTTAAATCGTCAACTTTCAAGATGTAATCTAAGGGAATGTAATAGTTTAAGTAGTCAAACTTCACGCCATTTGATGTAATATAGATGGCCTATGTAGTGAACTTTCGATATGCGATGTGAGAACTGTCTGAGTTAGCAATGTAATATAATTTCCGGTTTCATCATCTTGTTCATTGTCTTTAAATTTTGAGATGAGATGATTTGCGGAATATATGCATTGATATTGTCTTCTGAAATTGGGAGTAAGGATATATGGTTAATAATGGACATCTCCTTTATTTCAGATGGTTGGAGCTACAAGAGGAACCCCGGAGGGTTTCAGGGCTGATCAAGCCAGTGGTTCTCAGCAACCACCACCACCTCCTCCCAACCTTGCCGAAGTCATGGCTCGGCAAACGGAATTACTTAATATGTTGGTTCAAGCTCAACTGAATCAACAGCAACAATTCCGAGGAGGTAGGGATGATCGTAATCCTCCTGTGGCTAGCTACCAGGATTTCCTCAGTACCCAACCGCCTTTCTTCAGTAAGGCCGAGGAACCATTAGATGCTGATGCCTGGCTCCACATCATTGAGTCGAAGTTCGCTCTCCTGACCATACCATGTGCGGATTCTAGCAAGGCTTTCTTTGCTGCTCAACAACTTCGTGGTGCTGCTAGAATCTGGTGGGACAATTTTTATGCCATGCAACCAGCAGAGCATGTCATCACATGGGATGAATTCCGGGTCGCTTTCAGAGCGCATTATATACCCGCAGGATTATTGGAGCGAAAGCTTAACGAGTTCCTGGCTCTTACACAAGGTGCCAACACAGTTTTGCAGTACGCACAGAATTTCAATCATCTGTGCCAGTATGCCGGGTATCACGCAGATAATGATACCAAGAAACAAGACCGCTTCCGTCGGGGCCTGAATACCAAACTTAAGGAGCGCCTGAACCTTGTAAAGGCAAACACTTTCAGTGAGTTGGTCAACATGGCCTTGACTCAAGAAGACTGCATTGTGGCGCATTCCGCCGAGAAGAAGCGGAAGAACCCTGCTGGACCCTCGAGTGCGCAACCACCGAGGTATCGGGTTGTTCCTAATACGCCGCCCAGAGCACCACAACGTAATGCCCCTACGGGAAGATTGGTTTTTAGGCCGCCTCAGCAGCAAGGAAGGTTCAGACCTCCTGTGCCACTACAACAAGCACAACAATCTGGCCAACGGCCAAATGTTCCGCAAGTGCCACAAAAGGGCAACAATTATCGCTGCTACAATTGCGGAAGTGCGGATCACCTTATCCGAGATTGCCCGCGGCCAAAGAAAACCAATCAAGGGCAGAGCTCCAATCAGGGAAACCAGAATAAGGGAAAGAAGCCAGTGATGCAAGTTCGTCAAGGACGGATTAACTTCACCACTTTGGCAGAACTTCTAGATGGAGCTCCTGTCATGTCGGGTACATTTTCTATTTACCATAAACCAGTTGTTACTTTATTCGATTCTGGAGCAACACATAGCTTTATTAGTAACAACTGTGGAACCCGACTAGGACTTGAATTTTGTTCTATCCAGGGGTCATATATGATCTCTACCCCTGGAGGAAAAATTACTTCCAACCAAATGAGTAGAAATGTACCACTTCAGTTAGGTAGTATAGAGATAAAAACTGATTTGGTGTTAATAAGTTTGGAGGGTATCGATCTTATACTTGGAACAGACTGGATGACTAAACATCAAGTCCGGTTAGATATCTGTTTCCGAGTGGTTGAAATCAATTCACCATACTATGGGATTACCACTCTTTATCTACCCCAGCCAGAGTATCTGCACCCCTGCACATATGTTATCACGGATATTAAAGTCAAGGATATTCCGATAGTATGTGAATTTCCCGATGTCTTTCCCGATGATCTGCCTGGAATGCCACCAGATCGAGACATCGAGTTCATTATTGAACTTCAACCTGGCACTGCTCCAATTTCAAAAAGGGCGTATCGTATGCCTCCAAACGAATTGGCAGAACTGAAAATTCAGTTGCAAGATCTTCTTGATAAAGGTTATATCCGCCCCAGTGCTTCACCTTGGGGTTGTTCTGCTCTCTTTGTCAAGAAGAAAGACAATAGCCTGAGATTATGTGTCGACTACCGTCCACTCAATGCGGTTACCATCAAAAATAAGTATCCGCTTCCCCGCATTGATATTTTGTTTGATCAACTAGCTGGAGCAAAGGTCTTTTCCAAGATTGATTTACGCTCTGGTTATCATCAAATCAAAATCAGGCCTAGTGACATTCCAAAAACGGCCTTCTCAACCAGATATGGACTTTATGAATATCTGGTCATGTCATTTGGACTTACAAATGCGCCGGCATATTTCATGTATCTCATGAATTCTGTATTTATGCCGGAGCTTGATAAATTTGTTGTGGTCTTCATCGATGATATTCTGATCTACTCTAGAACCAAAGAAGACCATGCTAACCATTTACGTGTCGTTCTTCAACGATTACGGGATCATCGCCTTTATGCAAAATTTTCCAAATGTGAATTCTGGCTAGATAGTGTGAAATTTTTGGGACATACTATTTCTAGTCAAGGCATATCGGTTGATCCAACCAAAGTTCAAGAAGTTATGGACTGGAATCCTCCCACTTCAGTCCATCAAATACGAAGTTTCCTTGGATTGGCAGGCTATTATCGCCGATTCATTCCAGACTTCTCCAAGATAGCTAAACCCATGACTGAGCTACTCAAGAAAGAAGTTAAGTTCCGTTGGGACGAGAAGTGTGAGGAAGCATTTCACACTTTGAGAAAACTTCTGACGACTGCTCCAGTACTAGCTCAGCCAGATAGTAACCAGCCTTTTGATGTCTACTGCGACGCTTCTGGAATTGGCCTTGGTTGTGTTCTTATACAAAACAACCGAGTTATTGCTTATGCATCCCGAGCACTTCGGACTCATGAGCAAAATTATCCAACACATGATCTTGAATTGGCAGCAGTTATTCATGCTCTCAAGATCTGGAGACATCATCTTATGGGTGCTAAGTGTAACATTTACACTGACCATAAGAGCCTCAAGTATATTTTCACTCAAGCTGATCTAAATATGAGGCAAAGGCGTTGGTTGGAGTTAATCAAAGATTATGACCTTGAGGTACACTATCATCCGGGCAAAGCTAATGTGGTTGCGGACGCACTTAGCCGCAAGTCACATTGTCACTGTTTGACCATATCCACTTTTAATGACACTCTTTGCCATCAAATGCGGAGACTCAATCTGGAGATTATTCCCCAAGGTAGTTTAAACTTGATCTCCGTTGAGTCTACTTTGCGGGATAAGATCATCATGTCGCAACTACATGATGAAGGTGTCAAAATTATTAAATCCAAGCTATCCCAAGGAGAAGCTAAGTATCGATGTTTTCACACTGATCGTCAAGGAGTCCTATGGTTCAACGATCGACTTGTTGTGCCTAAGGATCATCAACTTCGTAAGCAAATCCTCGACGAAGCACATTTGTCCAAATTCTCTATTCATCCTGGTAGCACCAAGATGTATCACGATCTTCGGCAACATTTTTGGTGGACCAGAATGAAGAGAGAAATTGCCAAATATGTGTCTGAGTGCGATACATGCCAGAGAGTCAAAGCCAGTCATCTCAAGGCTTCTGGTACACTTCAGCCATTACCCATTCCGTCATGGAAATGGGAAGACATCAGTATGGATTTCATTGTCGGTCTTCCCTACACATCTCAGAAACATGACTCCATATGGGTAATCATCGATAGACTCACAAAAACAGCTCATTTTCTTCCGGTGCATACCACTTACTCTGCTAAGAAGTATGCCGAAGTCTATCTTGAACAAATCGTTCGATTACATGGGGTTCCAAAAACTATCATATCTGATCGTGGGCCTCAATTTATTGCACGGTTCTGGGAGCAATTGCAATCAGCTCTAGGGACCAAATTGATTCGAAGTTCTGCATATCACCCCCAAACTGATGGGCAGACTGAGCGAGTTAACCAAATTCTTGAAGACATGCTCCGAGCTTGTATTATTCATTATGGTACAAGTTGGGACAAGTGTCTTGGTTTAGCTGAATTTGCCTACAACAACAGTTACCAAGCTAGTCTTCAAATGGCTCCTTTCGAAGCGTTATACGGTCGCAGATGCCGAACTCCTTTGAGTTGGTCAGAGGCCGGTGAACGCAAAGTCTTCGGACCAGACCTAGTTGTTGAAGCCGAAGATAAGGTTAAGATTATTCAATCTAATCTTAAAACCGCTCAGTCCAGACAAAAGAGTTATGCAGATAAGAGGAGGAAACCTCTGCAATTCCAAATAGGAGATTTCGTCTATCTCCGAGTATCACCAACCAAAGGCGTCCAACGCTTTGGCATAAAGGGGAAGTTAGCACCTCGGTATGTCGGACCCTTTGAAATTCTTGATGTTTGTGGCCCAGTGGCTTACAGACTTCGTCTCCCATCTCAATGGGCGGCTATTCACGATGTCTTTCACATCTCTCAACTTAAGAAGTGTGTCAAAGTACCCACAGAAATCGTTGAGACAAGTACCCTTGAGATTGAACCTGATTTGTCGTACATCGAACAACCTCTTCGAATTCTGGATACTAAGGAAAGATTCACCAGAAGAAGGGCAGTTAAAATGTACAAGATCTTGTGGGATCATCACACTGAAGAAGAAGCGACTTGGGAAACTGAGTCTTATCTTCAACGGAATTTTCCAGACTTCCTTCAAGCCAATCCCCAAATCTAATTATCCATTTCTGTTCAGCTTCAGAATCTCGGGACGAGATTCTTTTAAGGGGGGAAGGCTGTGATATCCAGGTAGTTAATCAAATAGATACTAAGTTTAGGTGTAATATATGTAAGCAGGATATAGTGTATACAAGTGTACAAAGCAATAAGGGTACATTTGTAAATTATAAGTCTTATAAATTTTCATGTGCAAGTATGTGAAAATGATCCTAAGTGTCAAATTTCAGATGGTTATAGAAAAGAAAAGAGCAAAAGATAAATAAACACTAAGGGAAATAGGCTTAATATGAAATTAAGGACCTTTATGTAATTATTACAAACATATAAGGATTTACATGTGAAATGGTAAAAGATAAAAGTAAAACTCAGTTTTACCTAAGGACTAAAGTGTAAAAAGAACTAGTAATGATGACTGCAGGAAAACTTGCAAAAAGACCCTAAGCATTAAAGCAAATTGTTTGAATTACAAGACAAAGCGTATAATTTGAATGGTGCTCTAAAGTTTAAAATAAAACTTTATTCTTTGAGATTTTGAACTTGAACCTTAAAGCAATCTTGTAGAATTTAAAATTCTCTACAACTTTCATGTAGAGCACTTTTCCATTTAACCTTTGTAGCAGTGAGAAAACTTTACTTTACAAAGGAATCCCTGGAAATTTCTAAAATTACGAATCAGTCCTTCTGACTCCTGTCTACCTTCTTCCTCCTCTGGCACCTCTGCTTCTCCTCTGCTCCGTTCTGCTTCTGCCGCCCACCGCCGGCACGGCTTCCCGAGCACCACCTCCTGCTCTTGCACGTGCCCACGCGTCGCCTGAGGACCCTCCCACCGCACTAGCCCTTCCTCGGTGTCGCCCCGTACACCCGCCACGGGAACCCGACCGCCCGTCGGCCGCCACCACATCGCCGCCGTGGAGGACGCCTGCCCAGGCCGTAAAGCCTTTCCCTTTCACGCGCACAAGCACTACCAGAACCTCTACATCCCATTTCCCATTTTGCCGTGGTATTTCCTGAACCTTACGCCCACAATCCGCACTACTCCTCTCTCCCAGCTCCGGCCGCGCTCGGCACCGCCGTGGGCAGCTCATCCCGAGCCACTTCACGCCACCACCGTGCTTTAGCCTGCACCACACCACCCCTACGACGCTCCCTGACCCGCCAATTGGGTTCTTGAGGCCCTACATTGGCTCTCCGACGAGCTCCCCGAGCTTCCTTGCCGCCGCCGGGATCAGTCCACCGTGGGGCTCCACCTTCCGGCCTCCCCTAGCCCCAACTGGCCCCGGCCTGAGATCCGGCACATCCTCAGGCAGCTCCCCGACCTCTCCACCGTCGTCCAAAGGCACCAGAACACTGCCCCACCGAGCCACTTCGCCGCCGGCCGCAGGTCCTCGTCGCGCCGCCGCTCCGAGCCATCTCCCTCCAATTCCCGGCTCGCGCAGGTGCGCATCAAGCCCTAGATGCTCTTCCGCCCTTCTGTTCCCATCCCCAGAGCTCGCCGTCACCGGAATCGACCGGTCAACGTCGGGTTGTTGTCTTGACCGAGGGGGGGATTGGAACAGGGACTGCGGGTTAGAAGAAACGAAAATCCAGGGGGTTTTGTGCTAAGTTCCAGGGACTGATGTGTAAACCTTGTTTGAGTTATTGCTGTGAACTTTGAAAATGCATAGAAAACAGTAGAAAAATCAGAAAAATATGAAATTGGTTGGGTTAGAAACCTTATGATAAGCTCTATAACTTTTATTTTATCACCATGCCATGAAACTACATAGTTTGTTCTGTATTTTAAATGCTAGTAAAAGGATGCCTTAATTAAATCTTGTGATCCTTAGCCCTGTTGCTGTTAGTTTTTGGAGCATGTATTGTAGGCAATGTAAGTAGTTCTGAGTAAATTTTTGAGGCCTAGATCAGCTCTCTAGCTAGAGTAATTAGTTACTTTTGTTATAAGTCAGTAAAAGCTTGACAATTTAATTTCAGAAGTATTTATACATATTTAGGGATGAAATTTTTACTATAGTCTGGTCTTTATGAGTGTGATATAGCATAAAAATTTTAGAAGCAGAAACCTAATATAACTTAAGTTATAAATTTTAAACTTAGATTGCAAAATAAGTCATAAATAATAATTGGGATGCATGAAAATTTATGGAACTTTTCTAGAATACTAGATTTAAGTAGTTCATGATGTTCTTAAATTGTGAACCCTAATTGTTGTATAAAAACCCTAGTCTTAATATAAAACTCCAATTATATCTTAATATTTCAATGTTAATCTTAATTAGTTTTGTAACTTAGAACCTTTAAGGTAAAATTACCATAAAACCTAACCATGATAATTTTCATAAATATTAATTATTTATCTTAATTTAAGATTTGGTTAAATAATTCAAGTTAGCCACAATTAAGTAATAACCAAAGGTTAATTACAATGTCTACTAATAAAATAAATAAAAATTGCTAAGTGTGTGTAATGTTGCTTAAGGTAATTAAATACACTACCCAGTAGAGTTAAATTAGATGTTTAAGGTAACCCACCACGGTTGCCTAACGAGACTAGTTAGTTTAATTAGTACTCGATAAATGACTGCCCAGTACGAGGTAGTTAGATTATCGTCGTAATGTAATTTTCTTTAAGATGGATTGCAACTTTATCGGGAAGTAAAATAAAAGTAAGAGCATCCCATAACTTGTAATTTTGCATCTCATATAGATTCGACTACGCTCGCTGACGGGGATTATCAACTGCTCCCGGAACAAGAAGGAGATTATTCGGAAGACCCCGGGACTTTTATTGCGGATTTCTCTGAAGCCC
This sequence comes from Panicum hallii, assembly GCF_002211085.1. Lineage (NCBI taxonomy): Eukaryota > Viridiplantae > Streptophyta > Magnoliopsida > Poales > Poaceae > Panicum > Panicum hallii. The sequence continues at coordinate 38,811,750 of NC_038042.1, forward strand.
CGAACCAAGGTTCGGAAGAAGCTAATTTGACTAACCCCAACCCTACCAGCGAAGGCAAGCCCCGGACATAACCCCTACCTTATTACACTGCAACTTATATTACTTATATATATATCTCTTTATGCATTAGGTTCTTAGGAATTGTTTGGAAACTTAGTTGCATTGTTCTAGGAACCAATGTATTGAACATTAGAACTGAGTCCGACTAGCTGCTCTGCTTATAGGACCGGTAGAAGTCGAGTGATTTCCTGTCACTCGCGCGACTTAGGAATTGTAATGATTTACATTCCGTTACCACTATAAGGATACCGGACGGGAGTTTTTATGAGGTATCATGGTCAAGATGATACCCCGTCTGTGTTGATGAATTTGATAAGGTCGCAGTGTGTGGTAGCGGTGGTTAAGCGTTTGAAAGTACTAGCCACATGCCGTGAAATATGGTAAGCGGTAAGCCTAGTAACCGATCGGCCCGAGGAGTGGACATACCCCCCACCACATGTATTTGCTTCTTTTGGTTACTTTGTTCGACGTGTAGGCATATGTGTTGCTGGGCAACCAGGAGTACGGGTTTTGTAGTCGCGCTACAGACGTACGTTCTGCACTTTTGTAGTGCATATGACCTGCAGTCGCTTGTGGTGGCCCTGATCCACGAGTCGGAATGAAAGGCAAACGGTTGCTTCGGAATTACCCTGTGGTATTCCAAGCGTGTGTGTTAGGTTTACCTTGCAAGGTTGAATCTCGATTCAGGAATCGTCCGCCTCTCACGATGTATGAGACTGCTTACCCCCTTTATCACATAGAGTAACAAGAGCAATTATGTGATTATTAAAGATGATGTTTGAGTAAAGATTCTACCATGTTTGGATAGTTATAGGTGCTTACTTAGAATGGTTAAATCAACTAGAACCTGAAAGCTAAAAATGGAAAATAAGGACCTACTCTTTGTTGCTTTTCAGCTGAAAACCCTACCCAAAGCTAAAAGCCAGCATGAGTCTAGTTATGGGCTAAGATATACCCAATTCCGGGTAAGTCTTGCTGAGTATTAGTATACTCAGTCTTGCTTTGTTGATTTACTTCAGGTAACCCTTCTGATGAGCCAGCGTTCATTACACCATGGCCTTACCCTTTGCCTGATGGTTGGTCCGTGGAATGGGATCCGTCCCCGGCCAACACAGACCCCACCGAGTGATATTATGCCAGGGCTAGCATAATATCTGTAATGACGCCGTGTATATCGACTCTGTTTTTTTTCAAATTCCGCTGCTTCAACTAGAAACTTGGACTTGTGTTGTAATAAGTTCTCCTCAGTGAGGATAGATGTTATTATGTACATTTTTGTAATATAAACTGCCTGTGGTGTAAATTATTTTGGCATTATATCTCTGGACTCACCTTCGTGTGAGGTACCTTGTTGGATCCTGAGTTCGGTGGTTTATCGGGACGTTACCCGACAGACCAATAGTATTATACTGTTTGAAGTACGAGGTAGCCCTCCAGTAAGGACTAGCGTACTTGAGCCAGTATAATTCAGGTTGGTTCTGCCACATTTCTTTAGTTGTTCAGTCATAGGCTTGGCTATTCTTGAAAACTCAGGAATGAAACGATGATAATAGCCAGCTAGACCAAGAAAACTGCGGATCTGATGGACTGACGTAGGAGGTTTCTAGTCTAATACTTCTTGGACTTTACCGAGATCAACGGATATACCGTCACTGGAAATGGTGTGACCCAGAAATTTAATGGTATCCAGCCAAAATTCACATTTAGAGAATTTGGCATACAAGTGGTGGTCTCTTAATCTCTGAAGAACAATATGGAGATGTTTCGCATGATCTTCTGGATTTTTAGAGTAGATCAGAATGTCATCAATGAAGACCACTATGAATTTGTCGAGTTCTTGCATGAAGACAGAGTTCATGAGATACATAAAGTATGCTGGTGCATTGGTAAGACCAAACGACATGACCAGATATTCATAGAGTCCATATCTGGTGGAAAAGGCTATTTTTGGAATGTCACTCGGCCTGATCTTAATTTGATGATACTTGGAGCAGAGGTCAATCTTAGAGAATATCCGAGCTCCGGCTAACTGATCAAACAGAATGTCAATACGGGGTAGAGGATACTTGTTTTTCATGGTTACCGCATTGAGGGGACGATAATCTACACATAGCCTTAAGCTATTGTCTTTCTTTTTCACGAATAGAGCTGGACAACCCCATGGTGAAGCACTTGGACAAATAAAACCCTTATCAAGGAGGTCCTGGAGTTGGATTTTTAACTCGGCCAGCTCATTGGGTGGCATACGATAGGGCCTCTTAGAGATGGGGGCTGTTCCGGGTTGTAGTTCTATGATAAACTCAATATCCCTATCCGGGGGAATTCCAGGCAAATCATCTGGAAAAACATCTGGGTATTCGCAAACAATAGGGATGTCCCTTAACTTGATCCCTTCTACAGCATAGGCACAAGAGTTATTACACTCCCGTTGTGGAAGATAGAGAATAGTAGGTTCATGATCGAGTGAATCTATCTCCACGGCTCGGGAAGAGATATCAAATGACACTCGGTGCCTAGTCATCCAATCCATACCTAGGAGAACATCCATTCCTTCTAGGTCCAATAACAGTAAGTCTGTTTTTATCAGATTGCTACCCAACTGAATTGGTACTTTTCTATAAATTTGATTAGAGGTAATTTTACCGCCAGGAGTCGCTATCATATAGGTTCCTTTAGTAGGATAGAAATACAAGCCTACTTTTGTTCCACATTTTGAACTGATAAAACTATGGGTTGCACTAGAATCAAAAAGTATAATCACGGGTTGATGGTTTATGGAGAAAGTACCCGTCATTATTGGCACACCCTCAGGGAGTTCGGAGAGAGTTGTGAAGTTCACCCTCCCCTGGCGGACTTGTACCATCTGCTTCTTGCCCTTGCCCTTGTTATTCGGGCTGGATGTTTGCCCTTGGAAAGATTTCCTGGGTTTAGGGTAATCCTTGATAAAATGGGACGGGCTGCCACAGTTGAAACAACAATTGTTGTTGTCTCCTTGATTGGATGGCGGAAAGCTCGGCCTCGGTCTTTGCTGCTGTTGCTGCTAGGGTTGTGGTGTCGGCGGCCGATTGAATCGAGCCTGCTGGGGAGGCCTGGCTACCCATCTGCCTAGTAGATTATTTCGGAATAGGGCTCGGGTAGCGGTGTTCTGGACCAACCGATACCTTGGCTGCTGCATGTTCGAGGGTCCAGTGGGTGTCTTCCGTTTCTTTTCTGCCCGGTGGGCTGAGATGCAATCCTCTTGAGTAATGGCCATATTGACCAGTTCGTTGAGTTGTCGGCCCTTACCAGGTTCAGCCGTTCCTTAAGCCTTGTGTTTAGGCCTCGACGGAAACGATCCCGTTTACGGGCGTTAGTGTCCGCATGATAACCTGCATACTGGCACAGGTGATTGAAGGCCTGTGCATATTGCATAACAATGCGGGTTCCCTGGGTCAAGGTCAGGAATTCATTGAGTTTTCGCTCAATGAGTCCCTCTGGAATGTGGTGCGCTTTGAAAGCGGTCCGGAATTCATCCCATGTAACAACATGACCAGCCGGCTGCATGGCGTAGTAATGGTCCCACCATATGCGAGCGTTGCCGTGAAGTTGTTGAGCTGCGAAGGGTGCTTTGTTCGCGTCTGAGCATGGTACAGACAACAACGCGAACTTGGATTTTATATTGCGGAGCCATGCGTCAGCATCGAGGGGCTCATCTGCTTTATGGAACAATGGGGGCTGAGTGCTGAGAAAGTCTTGGTAACCAGCCGATGGATGTTCATCACGGCCTCGGGACGGGTGATGAAACTGGTTCATCTGGGCCTGTACTAGCTGGTTAAGGAGTTCCATCTGTCGTGCCATGACTTCCGCTAGATTTAGCGGTGCTGGTGGCGGTTGTCGGGAACCGCTAGCTTGGTCTGGCCGGAAACCTTCCGGGGTTCCACGTGTAGCTCCAACCATCTGAAACCAAGGAGATGTCCATTATTAACAACATATTCTTGCTCCCATTTTCAGAAGACATACTGCTACTAAACAGATATGTAATTCACATATTTTGTTTATCCGACTCATTCAAAAGGGCAAGGATATCGATATGCACTACCGGTCTCAAAGCTTAGATTTACGGCAGAAACTAGTTATCCTTAATATATTACATTAGGGATGGTCTACTTGCTAATAGTTTAGCCACATGTACACATGCCATATATATATTACAGCAAATGGCCTTGGGTCCAGGTAAACTACTCACTACTTATGTCACAACATTCTACACTAGTTACATCAGAAAGATCGACGATTTGGATAGCCTAGAAATCGTCAAGATTGCCTATGGAGGACTGGCTGCCGGAAGAGGGGTGATTTGGCTGAGGGTTAGGCTCTGGGTTTCTGTGCTCAGAGTCGAGATCAGAAACTCCTTCGATTTCCTCCGGTTCTTCTTCTTCACCTTCAAGTGCTTCAAGTACAACAGGAGGTACTGGCTGCTGCTGAAGTTCATTGATGTGAGCGACAGTGTCGTCAACTTCAAGGTTGAGGTCATGGACTTGCTCTTGGAGGAACTCAATAATCGCGTTACATTGAGTGATTATTGTATCACTCTCATTGATCTGATCCTCCCGATGGACAATAGTCTCGTTTCGCTCTGCGATAATTTCCTCCTTTTCCGTGACCAAGGCTTGAAGCTCCTCTATCTGAGTGACTTGTCGATCAGCATTTCTATAGTGTCCTTGAGCTATACTGGTCAACTGACTCATACCGCGGCGCAGCAAGATCTGATAGTGGTGCTGAACATTCATAAACCTGATAGTACCATGGAGTGTCTCTTCAGCTAAATCTCCTAGCATGTGGCCATAATGAGCTATCCGGAAATTCCACTCTGGATCACTGAAATCTATTGCAGGGAATAGGCTGATAGGATGCCCTGCAACTTCCATAGGATGCTGGTCGCAGAAAGTGTGGATGACCTCATGAGCTACGGTCTCAATGGTATCGACGAGACGATAGCCAACCACATCGACCTCGATGGGCTGCCACTGAGAGCGAAAAGGATGCTGTGGAATGGTCATCTTAACTCTGCACCGAGGAACACCTTCCTCCCTATATTCCACTCCATCATACTGTGGGGGCTTGGTGTAAAAGAATAGCCTAAGGGATTCCCATAAGAGATGGGGAAAACCCTCCCAGTGCAAGGCATTGGTATGGAGATGCCCTGCGTAATCCCAAAATATGTTTGAAGGAGCCGCCATCTGAAGCAAGAATTCAAATGGTGAGATTTGAAGGATACCGAAAACTGACCTAAGGCTACTACAAGAATCCTATTGAAACCACACTAGAGATAGACAATACTCTATATGTCCTTAAAAGAACAACACATTCAATGCACTCACTTTGCTTGATGATGGATTATGCATGCACGTACGATTTGACCTCACAACCAAAATAATTGCCAAATATCTTTGGACTTACGTGGTTAATTTCGGTGGCATAATACATACGTCTCTCTAATAACTAGTCGATAAGTTCTATCCGTCTTAACCTCTTAATCGTGGTTAGTGTACCTACAGAAAACCATATTTATATAACATGAACCTTTCATGGCAGCACGATATGAAAGCGTCCCCAAATAGTACTGTTCACTATAGAAACAGTATCCCTACAATTTCTGCCGTACGGATGACGTTAGCATACGTTACATCCGCAACGTATTCACGGGGGTACCATATAAAATGGGGGTATGAACAGCGATCACCATACCCTGTGCCGAATCATATACTCCCAATATGATCAACTAATCATTCATATATTGGCAGCATCTCAGGTAAGCCACTACTTGAGAAACTGCGTTCGGTTCGCATCACCGACGGGAAGGCCAATCTCCCTTAGTTGGTTGAGGATCCTTACCTTCTTACCTTCTTGTCTCAACGTTATGGAACAAAACAATACGAATAGGTATCTAGGTTTGGTTGTACTCGAAAGTAAGTTTTAACAGAAAGTGGTGCGGCAAGTTAAAGCTGACTATTGTTGTTGGCCAAAACCCGCCGGCAAGCAGTGACAGGCAACACGAGGAGCCGGGAGGCTTCCGGGACGGCTGGTGGGCCCCGGTCCCTCGGTCAACGGCCCAGCGATCCGGCGCGCACCCTGGCTTGAAGTCGCTAGGCGTGCCACCTGATCCTGCACCTGATCAGGAAGGTGTGACGTATCAAATTCCTGTATGCACAGACATGTGTAAAGATTAGTCCGAGCCGTGATCGGCTCATCACTTCCTCCCCGGTATCGGCTATAGAGAGCCGATTGCATCAATACCAGATCGGATCTTTGGAACAGGCAATGTATATATATGCTTATTGACAAAACAAATCTTGCTTCATAAATATCAATCTAATCCAATCTACAACGACTAAGCCCTCATTGCACGATCGGAACATCCTACACGTGATTGAGCCTAACGAATACATAAAAGCATCGGAGCAGACAATCTAAACAGAGACCATAGAACCAGCCAGAGAGCCGATTCCTAGAGCAACCTCTATTCGAGCTACGATCCGATACTAAACATACTGCCGGAACTTTCAGCTCGTTTGCAAGGCCTAATCATGCACATATTGAACTAAATCTCCAAATAACTAGAAACTAGCTGTAACAGATCGGATCTGCGGATAAAGATAAAGCAAGATGTGACCATCGTATTCATGATCGAACACGACGATTACTAAGCACACGTGAGCAACGAACAAAGCATGAATAGGATACACAAAAGATAACATTACTCTAAGTGCGCTAAGATAACTAGTGCTACTCGCCATCTACAGGGCTTCAGCACGAGCAACACATAAAACAAACGAGCAAAGGTGATGCTACCCCGATCATGCAGAGCATGATCGGGGCCGCATGGCACTTACCCGATGAAAAACCCTAAAACAGGAGAGGCGATGCACCGAGAGTTGTTGATGAATGATTCTGTCTCTTTTTTATTCATGGTACATATTTATAGTCCGTAGACTTGTCGTCCTTAACTAACCCTAACCAAACATGACACAAACCTTAACTGCCTATGTCTAAATTTACACGGCCTTTCTGGCCCCAATCACCCGCACAAGGTCCGATTCGCAAGCTTATCGTAACTGTCTTCTAGGCCCATCTTGCTCCATGGCCCACTTTTGGCCCATCTAGATTATGGTGATAACACATGCCCCCTGGTTTCAGCAATGGTAATTCCGAAATCACCTATTTTAAAATTGCCTCGACCCTTCGGCTTCCGATCCGTATAGCCACGCCCTTTCAACTTCCAACGGATGTGACTGCTCTGTATCAGTCTCCTAGGGAACCATTACGGTTCCGATTCACTTCACCTCTCTGTTTACCCTTATAAACTTACCCCTGGCATCTTCCCCAATCATCTTTCTCTCACAGCCATTAACCATTGCGCTCCTTCTTTTCTCTTGTCATGGCTTCTTCTTCTTCTGCCTCCTCCGTCATTTCTTTTGAATCCGAAACCTCCCGAGAGCCAACTCTAGAATATGATCCGATAGCTGCTTACGAAGTCCGTGCCCCCCTGCATTGGGATGCAAAAGAATGGGATTTCCATTCCCAGTCAGAGGATGATAAATCCCTGACCAATGGTGAGGATCTTGCACTTCTCTTCGGAGCCGAGCTGGAGGAAGACGAAGATGATGCATCTTGGGGGGAAGACTTCTCCTCCTCGGAAGAAAGAGTCGATTCCTTTTCCTCCGAAGAAGATCCGATGGCAGGTAACTTGCTCTTTGGCGGATCATCGGATGAAGCTTCCGACGATACCGAAGAAGCCGAAGACGATGACGGCTTCACCAGCAACAGCAGCGAGAATGATGACAGCGGCGACAACAGTAGCGATGATAGTGGTGCTAGCGTTGCTCCACCGGCCAAGCGCCGCAAGACTACTGGCGTGTACTGGTGGTAGGCTGTAGCACCACCATTAGTTTGTCTCAAGGAGCAGTTAGCTCTTCTTTTGTACTTGCTGCTTTGCTGTGAATAGAATCCTCTTTTGCATCAGTAAATTTCTTGCACATAACAATCTGCTCAAGAGCCGATGGCAACGCATCAGCCTTAGAGTGTACCAGTCCGGATCCGAAATAACCTTCCAATTTACTTTACCCTCTGCCGAACCTCAAATCCAAAACAGATCTTTGGAGATTCTGGGATCCAGGCTAACTTCGAACTTCTTTTGCTCATAAACCCTAGCCGCAGAATCTTCCTCTGATCCTTGAGACGCACATTTGATCCTGCGCCGCCAACCCTAGATCTATTCTCCAAGATCTCGATTCAAGACTCCCGATGGCGGAATCTTCGAACACCGCCGCCGCCATCTTCGGTTTGAAGGTAAACTTCGACCCCCATTAATTTAATGCAGCAACCATAAAATTTACTGCGTGGTTAAATGACTCCTTCCTCGGCAATCTTGCTTTCTTGGGGTTTTTTCAGGCTTCCGATATCTTCTTACCGCACCCTTCTTCCCCCAATTCTTTCTGCCTCGGGCCTCGTTCCTACGAGAAGCCCATAGATCTGATTTCATCTGAAGCTAATCGGATCCCTTTCGTGAGTCAGGACATAGATTTAGAGTCTTGGTCAGATACCCTCCACGCTTGGCCAAACCCTCCTGAAGGTTGGATAGTTTGGTATAACAGAATGGCGGATGCCTACCAGCCCCTATGGGAATCCATCGGGATAGCTGATGCTCTGTCTCTGTCCCTTTCTCCTCTTGGAAAAGATGAGAACCTTCTGAAGACCATTGGCTACTTCTGGTCCGATGCCTTGAATTGTTTTCTTTTTGGGCATGGTCCGATGACACCAACGCTGCTGGATGTTATGATGATCGCTGGCTTAGACATATCATCAGCTTGTCCCTCTGCTTACAGGCTCTCTGTAGTCCCCTTTAAACTGTCTTCCAAAGCAGAATGTACTAACTGGAGTACATACTTGAACCAACACCAGAAGAGCAAGGGTCCCGTATCGGAGAAGGAGCACACGGCCTTTCTAAATTTGTGGCTTGAACATTTCCTCTTCTGTGGCCCTTCCCTTGCTCCAACCAAGAATTACCTCTCTCTCTGGCTTACGAGCTGGCCAAGGGTCACCCTGTTGGCCTTGGTAAATTATTCCTTGGGGAACTTTACAGATACCTTCATCTGATGACTTTGAGCCTTCTTTCACAGAAGAAACTCAGAACTGGTGGTCCGTGGTGGTTCATCCAGTTATGGGCTCATCTTTACTTCCAGAGCTTCATTCCCAATTTCCCTTCTCTAGTCGGCAATTCTTTCCCTGACCTGAGTGGGAGGCAAATTAGGTGCACTAGCTTCGGGCAGGCTCTGTACAGTATTCCCGGCGGGAAATTGACCTCCAGACGCCTTACGTTGGTTCAGGATCTTTTACCGAGGCCTAGACAGCCCCAACTTTCTCCCGTGTATTGATTCTGAACTCTTTGAGAACCCAGCCATGTTCCGGCTAGCTGATTTTGCCTATGACGCTGACACCAGGCGTCTGTACTCCATCATGGTTCGGCCCTGTCTTCTTCCGGTTGGCATGAGTACTTCCAATCGGATTATGAAGCCAGGGTACGAGTTTTACCAGCTGGTCGTAGCAGCCCGGCAGCTTGGTCTTGGACAAGTACCACCTCATTTCCTTCTTCACCTCCTGATGTCAAATAGAGTGGATCTCCCTGATGCTGTAACCACCCAAAGGTGTTACAGTCTTTTTTCAGACCTTCCCCTATCTGTCCCTGCCAATCTTACCTTCACTTCTTCCGCTGTCGATTTTGAGGGATGGTGGTCGATGTGGAAAACTCACGTTTTTCGAAGAGCTCTGGGTCCGATGCTGCAGCAGATTCATTCCGAATATGAAATTCCCGCCGGAGAGGTATTGCCTCTTGACTAATGTTTCTTTTTTGACTTTTATTGGCCTCTTTCTGATTTCATTCTTTGTTTCTGCAGCAAGAAGATGGCCCAGAGCCGATGAATGATGATGGGTCACCCTTTTGTTTCTTGCCAGTTGCCCCTGTGGTTCTCTTCGGCAAGAATGCACCTCCTCCTTCAAAGAGCATAATGCAAATTCAGCCCAGCACTGCCAAGCTGACCCCCAAGCGGAAGCGATCCTCTGAAGCTGTTGCCCCCCGAGCTCATGCTAAGACGAGGAAAGTCCTCGTCAAGAAGGTCCGGAAGGAAGCTACACCATCTTCTCCTAACCCAGAGGTCCCGGTCGCCAACCAGGTTTGGATCACCTTCCCCCTTTTATATAGCCAACCTTTTGTTCACTGTCATCTTCTTTAATTTCACTCTTTCCCCCTGCAGCCTGTCATTGTGGATGTCTCTAGTGGGGAAGAACCCCCACGCCAACAGGGCTTAGCTTTGGAGGTGCCAGAGGATGTGGATGTGCCCATTAGAGCTTTGATCACCCTTCATGGTCCTGATGCGGCAGTCCTGGAGGGCCCTTCTGCATCGGCCGACATCCCGACTACTTCGCCAGGTACGCAGGAGCCGGTCGTGACAGCGTCCCTTGTTAGCCCCTCCCTGGAAGGACCATCCACCGCCTCAGCCACTGCCAACCTCCCTGCGCGAGAGACACATCCAGCAGAGCCGACCGCTATCTCATTGGCTGTTGCTCCCGCAGAGCCGACTGCTATCTCATCGACTGTTGCTTCTTCTTCTGGAGACGTGGCTCCTCTGGCCTCTACCATCATCGTTCAACTTTTGGAAGGGACGCGCCCTCAGGAGCTGATCGTTCCTCCATCGGCTATCACCACCTCTCTCTCGAGACAGGTATGCCTTATTCTTTTTAATTACTTCGGTCTTTTTCCGCGGTGCCTTGCTCACCCTCTTTTCCTTCAGAATGTGGATCTTTCAGAGCTCCTCGCGTTCGATCCTGCCTTAATCGGGTCGGCCATATTGGAAGCCGATGACTCTCCCCTGGACTTGACCAGCACTGCCAATCAACTTCTCCGCATGAAGGATCTTCTATTGGGTCCGATCGACGCCCTGATCCAGGATTCCAGCGTGGTGAAACAAATCCTTGATGAGGTCAACTCCCAGCTCCCTATGAGCCTTCAGGTCAAGCTTTTGCCGGCCGGGTACCTCCCTTCTTTCCGAGCAAAAGTGGCAGAGGCTCGCCATAGGATTGAGACTCGGCGTTCCCAATCGCTCCTGAGGACTATCATCGCCGAGATGTGCCAGTCAGTCAACAAGAAGAAAGCCGCACTCGACGCCAAGGTTGACACATCTGCCTCTGCCCAGCGGCTTCATCTCCTAGAGAGAGAACTAGAAGACCTTGAGGCTAAAGTCTGGGCCACCAAGCAGCGCATTTAAGAGGAGAAGGATCTTATCGCGGGTTCCAAGCAGGAGGCAGCAATCTTGACCGCCGAGCTGAAGGCAAACCTGGCCGAGCTGAGCAGCCTGAGCAAACAAGTGGTGCCGGGGGCGGACGAAGAGGACGAAGCGGTGATTGCTGAAGTTGACCGCATCCTTCTCGACGCCATTGCTGCCATCAATGATTTCCTCCAGAAAGCCTGCCCAAGATGAACTCTGTATTTTCATGTCGTGACCCTGAAGTTGATGGTTATACATCGGCTATTTGATAACCTGTGGTGATTAATTGCTACAAAAACTTCTAAAGTCGATGGTTTTACATCGGCTGTTCTAATGCCTTTTGTTAACATATGGGCTGATCATACTCATCGGCCTCCTTTTTTACTTCTTGTCTTGCCAAAACGCCATCGGCTTGGCCCGTGTCACCTTTCTTAGCTTACTTGTCATATCGGTTTATTGCCTGATGGGTGCCATCGGCTTTACTGTTCGTCAGCCCACATACTTGGGAAGTATTTCTTAAGGTGTTGGCCGTTGACTGCCACTGGAAACTTGACGCCATCCAATTCTTCAAGCATGTACGCATTCCTAGGTAGTACCTGGTCAACCTTGTACGGCCCGTGCCAGTTTGGGGACCACTTGCCATATGCCGTGTCCTTAGTTCCCAATGGTAATACTGCTTCCCAGACCAAGTCTCCTACTTGAAATTCCTTTGGTTTGACCTTTTTATTATATGCACGGGCTACTTTAGCCTTATTCTCCTTAATCTTCTCCAGCGACCATAGCCTGAGTTCCGTGAGGTCCTCCACATTGTCACTCATCAGAGTAGCATATTCTTCAGCAGATAAGTCATTCTGGAATTCTATGCGCCTTGATCCGGCCGTAATTTCCCACGGTAACACGGCTTCCTGCCCGTAAACCAAGTGATAAGGGGAAGTTTTTGTTGCCCCATGACAAGATATATGGTATGCCCATAATGCTTCTGACAAGACCTCGTGCCAGCGTCTGGGGTATTCATCAATCTTCCTCTTAATCAACTTGATAAGGCTCTGATTGGACGCTTCGGCTTGTCCATTTGCCTGAGCATAATATGGAGATGATCTAATCAGCTTGATACCCATACCAGCGGCAAACTTCTTGAATTCTTCTGGAATAAAAATGGAACCACCATCTGTTGTAATGGTCTGTGGGATCCCAAATCTGTGAATGACGTGTTCCTTGACGAACTAAATAACATCTTTAGATGCCACCGATTTCATTGGAACCGCTTCCACCCATTTGGTGAAATAATCTGTGATAGCTAAAATGAACTGATGACCCTTGCTAGATGGAGGATTAATTTTGCCGATCATATCCATACCCCAGCCTCTGAACGACCATGGTTTAATGATGGGGTTCATCACGGACGCTGGCACCATCTGGATCTTTCCGAACCTCTGACATGCTTGACACCCTTTATAATACTTAAAACAATCTTCAAGCATGATGGGCCAATAGTACCCTGATCGCCTAATTAGCCACTTCATCTTGTGAGCCGACTGATGAGTCCCACACGTTCCTTCGTGGACTTCATGCAGGAGCCGATTGGATTCGACCGGCCCCAAACATTTAAGCAACAACCCCTCCAAGGTCCTGTAAAAAATATCATCCCCTATCAGGACATACCTCATGGCTTTGTATCGTATCCTCTTGGGTGCCCCCCGAGCCGAATCCTTCAAGTAATTGAAGATATCGGCTCTCCAATCTCCCTGGTCCAGTAAGTACACCTAATGATTTGTTCCATCGGTTTTGTATCTTGAAGCCAGTTGCGCCAGATCATTGGCCTCTGCATTCCGAGCTCTAGGTATCCAATAGAAATTTATATACCTGAACTGGGCTATTAGTTCCTGGCATTGCATCCACAACGGAAATAGTAGCTCACTTTCACACCTGTATTCTTCCGTGAGTTGGGAGATTATCAATTTTGAATCCCCGAAGACTTCTACTGCGTCGACTCCGGCCTCCAGAAGCAATTCCATGCCTTTATGCGCCGCCTCGTATTCTGCAAGGTTGTTGGTACAGGTAGTAGGTAATCTGATCGAGAAAGAATACGTTGCCCCCCGAGGCTATACCAGCAGGATGCCGATGCCACATCCGTCTCCACAAACTGATCCGTCGAAGTACATAGCCCAGGCTCGTATGGAAAGCGCTGCTATATTGGTATTGACCCTCTCAGCAATGAGATCCGCTAATGCCTGCCCTTTAACTACTTTTGTGGGTTGATATCGGATATCGAACTCTGCTAATGCAAACATCCATTTTCCCAATCGGCCTTTCAATACAGGAGCCGATAGCATGTGCTTTATAACATCCGATTTGCAAATGATGATTACCTCAGCCGATAGCAGGATATGGTGAAGCTTGGTGCATGTAAAAAATAAGCAAAGACAAAGTTTCTCCATATCGAGGTACCTTGTTTCTGCGTCCAACATCCTCCTGCTGAGATAAAATACCACCCTCTCCTTGCCATCATATAATTGTACTACCACTGAAGCAATAGAGGTGTCGCCGACTGACAAATATATGTAAAATGGCCTATCTTGTTGTGGTGGCACCAACACAGGCGGTCTCGACAAATATTCTTTAATTTCTTCGAATGCCCATTGCTGTTCTGCCCCCCAGCGGAATTCTTCATTGGTTTTGATTTTCACTAACTCCACAAAGGGTTCAATCCGCCCAGATAGATTAGAAATAAACCTCCTGATGAAGTTAATCTTGCCAATAAGTTGCTGGAGCTCCTTCTTGGTAGTGGGTGGCACCATAGTGCGTACGGCTTCCTGACTTTTTAGGCCAATCTCTATTCCTCTTTCATGAACCAGAAAACCCAAAAACTGCCCGGCTGACACACCAAAGGCACACTTTTTTGGGTTCATCCTGAGCCCGAACTTTCTAGTTCGTTCCAGAACCTGCCGTAGATCATCCAGATGTCCCTCGACCGACGCTGACTTTACCACAACGTCATCAATGTAAATTTCCACCAGATTGCCAATAAATCATGGAAGATGTGGTTCATGGCATGCTGATACGTAGCACCAGCATTTTTCAAGCCGAAGGTCATAACCACATACTCGAACAGGCCCACCGCTCCAGTCACTCTGAATGCAGTTTTGTGTATATCTTCAGGGGCCATGAAAATCTGATTGTAACCTGCATTACCATCCATGAAACTTAAAATCTTGTGGCCAGCAGCAACATTGATCAATGTCTCTGCAATAGGCATTGGGTATTCGTCCTTCGGAGTGGCTCTATTGAGATCCCTGAAATCCACGCACACCCGCCATCGGCCATCCTTCTTCTGTACGGGCACAACACTGGAGATCCATTCGGCGTATCTGCAAGTCCTGATAAATCCAGCTTCTAACATTTTCTCCACTTCCTTCTTCACTTCAACCAGGACTTCGGCTTTCATCTGCCGTGCCCGCTGTTGGAATGGTCGAAACCCACTCTTAAGAGGGAGCCAATGCTCAACTATACTCCTATCCAGCCCAGGCATCTCTGTGTAATCCCAAGCGAAGCAATCGGCATATCCCTTCAGCAAAGTTATCATCGGCTCTCGTAGGGATGGGTGCAATTTCCTACTTATAAACGTTGGTCGTGGCTTATCCCCAGGACCAATATCTATCTCCTCAAGTTCGTCAGCCGATGTGAAACCATATCCTAGCTTCCCATCCTCCGTTAGATCAATGCTGCAGATGGAAAAGGAAGATAGTAAAAAGAATTCCGGCCGATCGTTAAGATCGGCCGTTCCACGCATCCCCTTATTTTCCAAGTTTTTACAAAAAGAATATGGCCGGCTGCCAGCGCTGGCCATCCCATAACAACTATGTAAAATACTTGACATCAAAAATTCAATTTTTTGGGGCCGATTGCAAGAATCGGCCTTCATAACTGTGCTGTATTGTCCCGTTTCCTGTGGCTCCTTTATTCTGTAAGGCCGGTGGATAAGACCAGCCTTACTCCGTTTTTTGTAGCCTCGATGTGATCACACCCTTCTAAGCTCATCCCTAAAATCGGCTCTTGATCTTCCGCATCCCAGATGCTCATGGCAGCATGCGAAATTTCAATCGAGTCGTCTGTCTGGACCACTTCCACCTCGTCTCCATCCCACTGGATCAAACATGGATGCATTGTAGAGGGGATGCGACAGTTAGTGTGAATCCAGTCCCTGCCAAGTAAAACATTGTAGGTACTTTTGCTGTTGACGACGAAGAACGAGGTCGGGACGGTCTTGTTTCCAATGGTGAGGTCTACACTGAGGACGCCCTGAGCTTCTGAAGTCTGCCCATTAAAGTCACTTAGCGTGACGTTAGTCTTGATCAGGTCTTTGGTGGACCGCCCCAAACGACGCAAAACTGAGTATGGCATGATGTTAACTGCCACTCCCGTATCCACCAGCATTTTATTAACGGGCTGACCATTAATATACCCTTTGAGATACAAAGCCTTCAGGTTCTTGTAGTTCTTGGCTTGTGGCTTCTCGAATATCACCGGCCGTGGTCCCAAATCAAGCTGAGCCACCGATGGCTCCTCATGTGTCCGAGCATGGAACTCTGCAGGAAGTACAAAAACCATGTGTGTATCAGCCGATACCTTCTTATCGGCTTCTGTTGACTTGAGCCGCCATTCCTTTCTGGAAGGGCGCGACTCCTTCTCCTGCACATAATGGACTTGTTCTGCCAGATCCGGTCGCGCTTTTCTTAAGGTCTTGATGTACTTGGCCTCGGCTTCTTCCAAACTACGTAGCCGCTGAACCCTGCGCTTTTGGGAACGACTAAGTCCATCCGGGCACCAACGTGGACGGTGATACCTATCTTCCTCTTCATCTTCCCTTCGTGGTGATCGAACCCGCTCTTGCCGGGTTGGAGCAGGTCCTAGCCGCTGGAAAACTGATTCCCTTGCGTCTGACTTCACTGGTCCACACTCTGGGCAATCCCTAATAGTAGGCAGCCGGCTCATACCTGAATCCCAACAGTACCTGAAGAACAGGCAGTGCTAATGATCACGGGCATCTTCGTGCTTCCTCAAGCGCTTTCCAGTACGGCGCTCATACTCTTCTTCCTCAGATTCCTGCTGGAGGCGCTGCTGGTACTGGTATTCATATTTCCTGAGAAGATCAGAAGAAGTTGGCCGTTGATTCCTCATATACCTTACTTGTTCTTCTGTGACATACTCTTTTTTCTCTTTTTGGGGCCGATCGCTGGGATCAACCTCTCTGTTCTTGAACTGGAGGCGTGATGCCACGCCCGCCATGTTGATGCCAAGCGCGAAGTCCAGTTGTCGCCTTGCAGACCGGTCGTAATTTTCTACCGTGTTCACACCAGGGAAAGGTTGAGTGTCAACTTTCATGGTGGTCTGGCCTAGGATCAATCGGCCCTGCTCAATAGCCGATTGGATTTGCCGACGGAGCTCCTTGCAATCACTCGTGCTGTGGGTAAAAGAGTCATGCCATTTACAATATGATCTTCCTTTTAACTCCTGCGCCGTGGGAGGTTTGTATCCTTCTGGAAACTTCAACTGCTTTTCTTTTAATAACAAGTCCAAAATTTGTTCGACTTTACCCACATCAAAGTCAAACCCCTTTGCAGGCCTAGTTTGCTTCACCCACTTGCACGGTACGGGATTTGCGCCGCGAGCCCATTCTGCAACTGATACTTCTATTTCTTCCCCAGAGTCATCGGCTTCTTCTGTACCAGCTAGCACCACTTGACGCTTAAATTTTTCTTGGTATAGCTCAGGGTGACGCTGCTCATGCGTCGTCAACTTCTGGACTAGATGCGCCAAAGAAGTGAATTCCAATTGAAAAGCCAGATCTCTGATCGGCTTCAATAATCCCAATGATGCCAATTCAACAGCTTCCTTTTCTGAGATCCGTGTTGAATAACATCTGTTCTTCATATCCCTGAAGCGTCGAACGAACTCTGCCACGGTCTCTCCACGCTTCTGTCGGAGCTGCGCCAGATCGGCCATTCCCGCCTCTACAGCTTTCTGAATGATACTGAATATGGAATTGTTCTTCCAGCTGCTTCCAGGTACGGATAGAGTCAGGACCTAATGACGTATACCATCCAAAGGCCGGTTGTGATAGTTCGTGTATTTGTAATGCTAGACATATATTTTGTTAGTGTGAAATATGTGTTTGTTTGTATAAAGCTTATGTGTGTTTGTGTGAAGTTTTTGAAAAATTTAAAGTGCAAGTAAAAAGGGGTATTTTTGTAATTACAGAAAAACCTAGGGTTGTTTTTGTAAAATGTATTTGGAGAAGGATAATTTTGAAATAAGTGAAGGGTGGTTTTGCAAACGTGTTTTTCATACAATTAATCCCCTGTAAAAAAAAGTTATGTATTTAACCAAAAGTTTCAATTGAAATGTGTATGTTGAAGTGTGTAAAAATTTTGGGTAAAATGGTAAAAATAAGGGTGTTTACGTAATTTTATAAAAGTACAAGTCCTTTTATGCAAGTTTCTGATTTACAAAAGTAACTTTCAAAATTACTCAGGACTAAAGTGTAAAAGTGCAAGTCATCATGACATGTCTATCCACTCATTATGACGAGTCTATCCCGTCATCATGACATGTCATAAATGCTTACATTTAGGTCCTGAATTTTATAACATTTCATTCTTTAGGACAAAAGCAATTCAAATCTGACTTTTGTTCAAACATTCACGTGTAAAAAATACAAGTTTTGAGTTTTTGAACTTGAGCCCTAAAGCAATGTTGTAGAGTTTGAAAAACTCTCCAACTTTCATTTTGGGCATTTCTTCATTTGAGTTTTAAATCAATGGGAAATTTTGTTTTACAGACAGGCCCTTGCAGTTTTCAGTATTTACGCATAGGTCCTTGGGGAAATCCATTCCCCTTTCTCCTCTGTTTTCTTATCACTGGTGCCTTATCTTCTTCCTGCCGTCTCCTTCTCTCCTCCTCTCACTGACAGCACCATCCCAATCCTCATCCACTCCCTCCCTCTCTTCCATCCGCAGACACAGGCAGCAGCGGCCCAAGCGGCAGCCGGCGCTGGGGCGGAGGGCACAGGCTCGGCTCGGCCGCGGGAGAAGGTCTGGCGCCGGGCGAGCGGAGCTTGGCTCGGGCGCGTGAGCGGGCGGCTGCAGCGCGCGGGCCGGCGCTGGGGCGCGAGCGTGGCTGGCGGCCAGGTGCTGGCGGCGCAGGGCGGCGGCTCGGTTGGGCTGGCGCAGGCGGGCTCGGGTGAGCGCAGGCAGGCGCTGGCGGCGGCTGGGCCAGCGCACGGGCAGGCGACGGTTCGGGCTGAGCGGAGTGCGGTCCAGGCGAGCCGGTGCGGGGCAAGGCCCGGGCGGAGGCGCGCGGGGGCGGCGCTGGTGTGGTGGCGCTGCGCTAGGCGGGCCCAGGCGGGGCGCGCGGGAGCAGGCGTCGCGGGAGGCGAGCGGCAGCCAGCGCGCAGGCGCGCAGAGCAGGCAGCGGGCGTGGGAGCTAGCGGGCGGCAGCGCGAGCAAGCGTGCGGGTCGCGCGGGAGTTGGAGCGCAGCGGCGGTTCGGGTGCGCACGGCAATGCGCGGGCTGGTGGTGGCCCAGGCGAGCGCGCGCAGGGGGCCGGAGCGGCGAGCCCGAGCGGGCTGGTGGCGAGCGGGAGCAGGTGATGTGGCTCGGGCGTGCACGACAGCAGGAGCGCGGAGCGTGCGCGGGAGGCGTGGAGGTGCACGGAAGTGCAGGAAGTGGACGCGGCTCGGCCCAGGAGCAGACGCGCGTGTGCCCAACAAGCAAGCGGCGTGCGGATGTGACGCAGACTCGTGAGCAGCACGGCTGGCAGTGCAGGAGCTCGCAGCGGGTGGCGCGAGTGTGCGCGTAGTGATGCGCGGAAGCTGGCGGTGTGTGCAGATGTTGGGCGGCCGGAGCAGAACGGACCCATGGGCACGAGCAGATAGTGTTGGAGGGCGACGTGCCGAGCAACGGCACGCGTAGGAGGAGTTGCGATGAAGAGCTTCTGCGCGCGATGCAGGAACGCGGTGGCGTCGACCCTGTTTATGCCACGGAGATCTCTGAGTGGTACAGGTTTGGCCGTGTCGAAGACGAAGCCCAGGTGTTCGACGAAATGCCGATACGCACGGTGCTGAAGGACGCGAGGGTTCTGCTGTTGGACGAAGCGTCAAGGGTGCAAGGCACCGTTGGGCGGATGTAGCGACGGCGTGAAGGGAGAACACACGCGGTGCAGGAGGACTATGTAGAGTATTGACAAGCAGGGCAACGATATGCAGAGCGGCGGCGTACAGCGCATGGCAGTGTTACCGCTGGGCGAGCTCAAGTCACGACCGAAGTGGTGTGCAGTAGAGTCGCGCGTGGAAAACGTCGGAGGCCGTCGAGGAAAAGGCAATGGACGAAGTCAGGCGGCACTGCAGACTGCTCGTGGAGGATTTAGAGGTGGCCAGGTGCGAGTAGACCTCAATCCTAGCGGAGGCGGAGAAGCACTTATGGCGCGGCAAGTCAGAAGGAGGAGTTGGCCAAGCGAATCAGTTCGGCTCTGTAACATTCCTGTAATTAGAATAAAGACACTAGGTATTAGTGTGTTGTATGTATATTAGGGTTTGTACAAAGAACTAGGGGTGTAATTGTAAATTATGAATTTCATAAGTTCTTATGTGCAATTGTGTGAAAATGCTCTTAAGTGTCAAATTCAAATATAGAGAAGAACAGTACAAATATTAAGTTGAAAACCTGAAAGAAATAAACTTTGTATGAAACTAAGGACTTATGTGTAATTAAAACAAATATAAGGATTTACATGTGAAATGGTGAATAGGTAAAGTAAAACTCAGATTTACTTAAGGGCTAAAATATAAAAAGGCTTAGTCATGATTACTGTAGGCAAACTTGCAAAAAGACCCCAAACATTAAAGCAATTTGTTTGAATTATAACACAAAGTGTATAATTTAAGTTGTGTTCAAAAGTTTAAAATAAAACTGTATCCTTTGAGATTTTGAACTTGAACCTTAAAACATTCTTGTAGAATTTGAAATTACCTACAACTTTTCTTTAGACACTTTTCACACTAGACTTTTGTATCAACGGGAATTCTTTCTTTACAGAGGAGTCCCTGGAAATTTCTAAATTTGCAAATCAGTCCTGCTGACACCTGCTGCTTCTTCTTCCTCTGTCTGCGCCGCTTCTCCTCTGCTCTGCGCCTGACCGTCGCCGCTCACCGCCGGCGTAGTTCCCGAGCGCCACCTCCTGCTGCACTCCTCTTCCACGCGTCGCCCTCTACCTCTCCCACCTCGGCTCCTCTTTTCCCCTGGCCTCTTCCGCGTTTGCCACGCGCACGCCGTCGCCGTGCGGCCGCCACCGAGCTGCCGCCGTGGCGAGCTCCAAACCGAGTGCCCAACTCCTATGTTGCGAGCGCATCAGCATCACTGGGAGCTCCTCGATCTATTCTATCCATCAATTCGCC
The DNA here is from genome assembly GCF_002211085.1 of Panicum hallii. Taxonomy (NCBI): domain Eukaryota; kingdom Viridiplantae; phylum Streptophyta; class Magnoliopsida; order Poales; family Poaceae; genus Panicum; species Panicum hallii. The sequence goes on from NC_038042.1 coordinate 38,832,561, forward strand.
AGCTCCTCGCCCCTAGCCCCTGGAACGCCGTCGCCATTGCCTCTGTAAAACCGGCGAGCTCGGCACCACCGTGGAACCACTCCTGCAGCCCTCCTCCGCCCCATCTAACACCACTGGAAGTTTTCCCTTGATTCCCTGAAGCTGTTAGACCCGGCCCTTGCCGCCCAGCTTGCCCGGAGCGCCGCCGTCGAGGTCGTTCCCGCCGCCGGCCGTCGGCTCCCCGCGGGCAGATCGCTACACCACCCTAGGAACCCAACCGAGCACTTCTCCAGGTAGCCCTTGATCTCCTCTAGCTAATCCCCCTCTTCTCCCTCTCCCTCGTGACTTGAATCCACCGGATTTGGCCGGTCAAATGTCGCCATTCCTCTTGGACCGCGGCCAGGGGCTCCATTGGAGAAGACAATGAAGTTTCAGGGGTTTTGTGCTAAAGTTAGGGACTGTTTTGTAAACCTTAATTGAGTTTCTTGCTGTGAACTTTGAAAATGCATAGAAAACAGTAGAAAAATCATAAAAATACAAAATTGGTTGGGTTAGAAACCTTACGATGAGCTCTGCAACTTTTATTTTATAACCATGCCATGAAAGTGCATAGTTTGTTCTGTATTTTAAATACTAGTAAAAGGATGCTTTAATTAAATCTTGTGATCCATAGCCTTGTTGCTGTTGGTTTTTAGAGCATGTGTTGTAGGTAATGTAAATAGCCCTGTGTAAATTTTTGAGGCCTAGATCAGCTCTCTATTTAGAGTATTTGATTACTTTTGTTATAAGTTAGTAAAAGCTTGGCAAATTAGTTTCAGAAGTATCTATGCATATTTAGGGATGAAATTTTTCCTATAGTTTAGTCTTTATGAGTGTGATATAACATAAAAATTTGAGAAACAGAAACCTAATATAACTTGAGTATAAATTTCAAACTTAGCTCTTAAGATAAATCATAAATAATAATTAGAGTGCATGAAAATTTATGAAACTTTTCTGGAATGTTAGGCTTGAGTAGTTTATGATGTTCTTAAATTTTGAACCCTAATTGTAGTGTAAAACTCTAGTTGTAATTATACCTTGAAATTTCAAATCTTGATCTTGTTTAAAATTAAGTAAATTGTTATTTATTGTATAAAATATCTAGAATAATGTTATTTCAATTAAACCCACTTAAGGTAATTTTCATAAAGTATTAATTTAATTTTACTAAATTATAATTGCCTAAGATTAATTCAAGGCTACCCATAATTAAATAATAACTTAAAGTCGAAAATGCCATGTTTAGCTAATAAAAGGAAATTGCTAAGTGTATGTAGTATTGCTTAAGGTAATCAAATACGCTACTTAAAGGAGTTAGATGAAGTTTGAGGGTAACCCACCCCGGCTGCCTAACGAGACTAGTTAGTTTAGTTAGTACTCGATAAATGACTGCCCAGTGTAGGGTAGCTAAGTTGATTGTCAATATGTAATGCCCTTTATTTAGATTGCAACTTTATCGTGAACTGAACTACAAATATATGCATCCATTAAACTTCATTTTGCATATCATGTAGAATCGACCACTCTCGCCGACGGGAATTATCAGCTGATCCCGGAACAAGAAGGAGGTTATTCTGAAGACCCCGGAACTCTCGTCGCGGATTTCTCTGAAGCCCCGAACCAAGGTTCGGAAGAAAATAGTTTGACTAACCCCAACCCTACCAGCGAAGGCAAGCCCCGGACATAACCCCTACTTTATTACACTGCAACCTATATTATTTATATATATATATCTATATGCATTAAGTTCTTAGGAGTTATTTGGAAACTTTAGTTGCATAATTCCAGGAACCTATGAGTTGAACACTAGAACTTGAGTTCGACTAGCTGCTATGCTAATAGGACCGGTAGAAGTCGAGTGATTTCCTGTCACTCGCGCAATATAGGAGTTGTAATGTTTACATTCCTGTTATCACTATAAGGATGACGGACGGGAGTTGTGAGGTATCATGGTGAGATGATACCCCGTCTGTGACGTGGAATTTGATAAGGTCGCAGTGTGTGGTAGCGGTGGTTAAGCGTTTGAAAGTACTAGCCACATACCGTGAAATATGGTAAGCGGTAAGCCTAGTAACCGATCGGCCCGAGGAGTGGACATACCCCCCACCACATGTATTTGCTTCTTTTGGTTACTTTGTTCGACGTGTAGGCATATGTGTTGCTGGGCAACCAGGAGTACGGGGTTTGTAGTCGCGCTACAGACGTACTTCCTGCACTTTGGATGTGCGTATGACCTGCAGTCGCTTGTGGTGGCACTGATCCACGAGTCGGAATGAAAGGCAAACGGTTGCTTCGGAAAACCCTGTGGTATTCCAAGCGTGTGAGTTAGGTTTACCTTGCAAGGGTTGAATCTCGATTCAGAATCGTCCGCCTCTCACGATGTATGAGACTGCTTATTCCCTTTACCACATAGAGTAACAAGAGCAATTATGTGATTATCAAAGATGATGTTTGAGTAAAGATTTTACCATGTTTGAATAGTTATAGGTGCTTACCTAGAAGGGTTAATCAACTAGAACCTGAAAGCTAAAAGTTGAAAATAAGGATCTACTCTTTGTTGCTTTTCAGCTGAAAACCCTACCCAAAGCTAAAAGCCATCATGAGTCTAGTTATGGGCTAAGATATACCCAATTCCGGGTAAGTCTTGCTGAGTATTAGTATACTCAGCCTTGCTTTTGTTGATTTACTTCAGGTAATCTTTCTGATGAGCCAGCATTTATTACACCGTGGCCCTACCCTTTGCCTGATGGTTGGTCCGTGGAATGGGATCCGTCCCCGGCCAACACCGATCCCGCCGAGTGATATTATGCCAGGGCTAGCATAATATCTGAAATGACGACGTGAATAATGGCTACGCTTTTCAAATTCCGCTGCTTGACTAAAAACTAAAACCTGTCTTGTAATAATCGCTCCTCTGTGGGAGCTAATGATGTTTTGTACATTGTTGTAATGTAACTGCCTGTGGTGTAAGATATTTTGGCATTGTATCTCTGGACTCACCTTCGTGTGAGGTACCTTGTTGGATCCTGAGTTCGGTGGTTTATCGGGACGTTACCCGACAGACCAATGGTTTTATACCGTTTGAAGTACGAGGTAGCCCTTCGGTGAAGACTCGCGTACTTGAGTCGGTATAATTCAGGTTGGTTCTGCCACAGCTGGTATCAGAGCTAACAAGTGTACTCTGGAGATATAATTAGCCTTAAAAAGTAATTTTTAGTATAAAAATTTATTAATCAAGTATTTGCGAACTACGGTGGTTCGTTAAGAATTATGTATAGTACGTAAAGCCCTAGGGTAATGATATTATGGGAATTAGAGGTGGCTGTAATATATATATATATATATAATTCTGACTTCCAGCATTACTTTTCTGTTGAAACTTAGATTTATGCACAACCCAACCTTACTTTCTGTAACGACATCTTCGATCGTGAGGTAAGAAGGTAAGGATCCTCAGCCAACTGAGGGAGCTTGGCCTTCCTGTCGGTGATGCGAACCGGCGCTGTTTCTCAAGCAGTGGCCTACTTGAGATGCTGCCAATGTATCAATTTCGGTTGATTATATTGGGAGTATATGGTTCAGCGCAGGGTATGGCGATCGCTGTTCATACCCCCGCATTTTGCGGTACCCCCGTGAATACGTTATCTCGATAACGTATGTTAACGTTGTCTGTACGGCGGTAATTGTACAGATGCTGTTTCTATAGTGAACAGTGATGATTGGGGACGCTTTCATGACATGCTGGTATGAAAGGTTCGATATACATATATCTTGTGGTTTTCTGCAGGTACACTAACCTCGTTGCGTAAGCTTGAACGTAAGAACGACTAGCTATTATAGGGAGAGACGTATTTATATTATGCCACCGTAACTAACCACGTAAGACCAAGATTACTTGGCAGTTATTTTTAATTGTGAGATCGATTAGTACGTGCATGCATAATCCATTAATCAACTAAATTGAATGTTTAAATTGATGCTTCCTAAGAAATAGACAACATGTTGGTATTTCTTAGTTTGGGTAAGTAAGAATCTTTAGTTGGGTATCTTAGGCATCCATCTGATTTCCAGCCTTTGCTGTTATCAGAATCAGTTATTTTAATCCAATTTTACCTTGCAAATTTTCTCAACAGGGTAAAAATATCTTACCATTTGCATTGTTGTCACAGATGGCTGCTCCTACTAGTACCTTTTGGGATCAGGAGGGGCACTTTCACACCAATGGTTTACATTGGGAAGGGTTTCCTCGTCTTTTGTGGGAATCCTTGAGCATGTTTCATTATACAGAGCCTCCTCTGTATGATGGGGTAGAGTATATTGAAGAAGGAGTTTCTCGCTGCAGGGTTAAGATGATAATTCCTCAACACCCTTTCCGCTCCTTATGGCCTCCCATAGAAGTGGAAGTGGTTGGATATCGTCTAGTGGATACTCTTGAAACTGCTGCTTTAGAAGCTATCAAACTCTTTTGCAATCAGCATCCCGTTGAAGTTGCCGCATATCCTATTGGGTTATTTCCTACCATAGACCCGGGTAATTCGGACTGGGATTTTCGGACAGACCATCATGGTCATCTACTAGGAGATCTGGCTGAAGAAACCGTCCGTATCGTTACCAGGTTCATGGATGTGCAATATCATTACCAAATGCTACTGCGTCATGGGATAAGTCAGATAACTGGTGTGGCTCAAAGCCACTATCGGAATGCTGACCATCAAGTAACCCAAATAGAAGAATTACAAGCTTTGGTGACTCAGAAGGATGAAATTATTGCAGCAAGGGATGAGACAATCCTCCATCGTGAAGATCAGATCAATGAGAGTGATCATATTATCACTCAGCGTGACACTGTTATTGAGTTCCTACAGGCACAAATTCATGATCTGATACTTGTGGCTGATGATGCCCAGGCTCACATTGAGGAATTGCAGCAGCAACCGATACTTCCCGCTATACCCATAGTACCTGAAGAAGAAGAAGAAGATCCAGAAGAGATTGAGGGTGTTTCGGAGATTGACTCTGAGCATGGGGATCCAGTTTTTAGTCCCCATCACTCTTCTTCTGGCAGTCAATCTTCTGTAGGCAACTTCGACGATTTTTAGTTTAGCAAATCGTCGACTATTTAGATGTAACTTAGGGGGAGTGTAATGACTTAAGGAGTATGTAACTTAGCTAGATCTCATGCCAATTGTTGTAACATAGATGGCCTGCGTAGAGATCTTTCGGATGTATGATGTGGAAAACAAAAGAACCAATATTGTAATATAAGTTTCTTGTTTTATCATCCTGTTCATTATCCTTATGATTCTGAAATGAGATGATTGAATGGAGTATGTGCTTTGTTTATATTTTCTGAAATTGGGAGTAAGGCTATATGGTTAATGATGGACATCTCCTTTATTTCAGATGGTTGGAGCTACACGTGGAACACCGGAAGGTTTCCGGGCTGATCAGGCCAGCGGTTCTCAACAACCGCCACCACCTCCTCCCAACCTTGCCGAAGTCATGGCTCGGCAAACGGAGTTGCTTAATTTGCTGGTTCAAGCACAGCAGAATCAGCAGCATCAATTCCGAGGAGGCCGGGATGATCGTAATCCTCCTGTGGCTAGTTACCAAGATTTCCTCAGTACTCAACCACCTTTCTTCAGTAAGGCCGAGGAACCATTGGATGCCGATGCCTGGCTCCACATCATTGAATCGAAGTTCGCTCTCCTGACCATACCTTGTGCGGATTCTAGAAAGGCTTCCTTTGCTGCTCAACAACTTCGTAGTGCTGCTAGAATCTGGTGGGACAATTTTTATGCCATGCAACCTGCAGGGCATGTCATCACATGGGATGAATTCCGGGTCGCTTTCAGTGTGCACTATATTCCCGCAGGATTATTGGAGCGAAAGCTTAACAAGTTCCTGGCTCTTACACAAGGTGCCAACACAGTTTTGCAATACGCACAGAATTTCAATCATCTGTGCCAGTATGCAGGGTATCATGCAGATAATGATACCAAGAAGCAAGACCGTTTCCGCCGAGGCCTTAACACCAAACTCAAGGAACGCCTGAACCTTGTGAAGGCAAATACTTTCAGTGAGTTGGTTAACATGGCCTTAACTCAGGAAGACTGCCTTGTGGCACATTATGCCGAGAAGAAGCGGAAGAACCCTGCAGGGACCTCGAGTGCTCAACCACCGAGGTATCGGGTTGTTTCCAATACGCCGCCCAGAGCACCACAGCGCAATGCTCCAACGGGAAGATTGGTTTTTAGGCCGCCTCAGCAGCAAGGAAGGTACAGACCTCCTGTGCCCCCGCAACAAGCACAACAATCTTGCCAACGGCCAAATATTCCGCAAGTGCCACAGAAAGGCAGCAATTATCGCTGCTACAATTGCGGAAGTGCGGACCATTTCATCCGAGATTGTCCGCGGCCCAAGAAGCCTAATCCCGGGCAAAGCTCTACTCAGGGGAACCAGAACAAGGGCAAGAAGCCGGTGATGCAAGTCCGTCAAGGACGGATTAACTTCACCACTCTGGCAGAACTTCCAGATGGAGCTCCCGTCATGTCGGGTATATTTTCTATTTACCATAAACCAGTTGTTACTTTATTTGATTCTGGAGCAACACATAGCTTTATTAGTAACAACTGTGGTACCCGACTAGGACTTGAATCTTGTTCTATCCAGGGGTCATATATGATCTCTACCCCTGGAGGAAATGTTACCTCCAACCAAGTGAGTAGATATGTGCCAATTCAATTAGGTAGTATAGAAATCAAAACTGATTTGGTCTTAATAAGTTTGGAGGGTATTGATATTATACTTGGGACAGACTGGATGACTAAACATCGAGTCCGGTTAGATATTGCTTCCCGAGTTGTTGAAGTTGATTCACCATACTATGGGGTTACTACCCTTTATCTGCCTCAGCCAAAGTGTCTGCACCCCTGCACTTATGCTATCACAGATATCAAAGTCAAGGATATTCCTATAGTATGTGAATACCCCGATGTCTTTCCAGACGATTTACCTGGAATGCCACCAGATAGAGACATCGAGTTTATCATTGAACTTCAACCTGGCACTGCTCCTATTTCCAAAAGGCCGTATCGTATGCCTCCAAATGAGTTAGCAGAACTGAAAATTCAGCTCCAAGATCTTCTTGATAAGGGATATATACGTCCAAGTGCTTCACCTTGGGGTTGTTCTGCTCTCTTTGTTAAGAAGAAAGACGATAGCCTGAGACTATGTGTCGACTACCGTCCACTCAATGCGGTTACCATCAAAAATAAGTATCCTCTTCCCCGCATTGATATCTTGTTCGATCAACTAGCTGGAGCAAAGGTCTTTTCTAAGATTGATTTACGCTCCGGTTATCATCAGATCAAGATCAGGCCCAGTGACATTCCAAAAACAGCCTTCTCAACCAGATATGGACTTTATGAATATCTGGTCATGTCATTTGGACTTACTAATGCACCGGCATACTTCATGTATCTCATGAATTCAGTATTCATGCCGGAGTTAGACAAATTTGTCGTGGTCTTCATTGACGACATTCTAATATACTCCAAAACTAAAGAAGACCATGCTGATCATTTACGTGTCGTTCTTCAACGACTACGTGATCATCGCCTTTATGCCAAATTCTCGAAATGTGAATTCTGGCTGGATAGTGTGAAATTTTTGGGACATACTATTTCTAGTCAAGGCATATCGGTTGATCCAACCAAAGTTCAAGAAGTTATGGACTGGAATCCTCCCACTTCCATCCATCAAATACGAAGTTTCCTTGGATTGGCAGGATATTATCGCCGATTCATTCCAGACTTCTCCAAGATAGCTAAACCCATGACTGAGCTACTTAAGAAAGAAGTTAAGTTCCGTTGGGATGATAAGTGTGAGGAAGCATTTCACACTTTGAGAAAACTTCTGACGACTGCTCCAGTACTAGCTCAGCCAGATAGTACCCAGCCTTTTGATGTCTACTGTGACGCTTCTGGAATTGGCCTTGGTTGTGTCCTTATGCAAAACAACCGAGTTATTGCTTATGCATCCCGAGAACTTCGGACTCATGAGCAAAATTGTCCAACACATGATCTTGAATTGGCAGCAGTTATCCACGCTCTCAAGATCTGGAGACATCATCTTATGGGTGCTAAGTGTAACATTTACACTGACCATAAGAGCCTCAAATATATTTTCACTCAAGCTGATCTAAATATGAGGCAAAGGCGTTGGTTGGAGTTAATCAAAGATTATGACCTTGAGGTACACTATCATCCGGGCAAAGCTAATGTGGTTGCGGATGCACTTAGCCGCAAGTTACATTGTCATTGCTTAACCATATCCACCTTCAATGACACTCTTTGCCATCAAATAAGGAGACTCAATCTTGAGGTTGTTCCCCAAGGTAGTTTAAACTTGATCTCCGTTGAGTCTACTCTGCAGGATAAAATCGTCATGTCGCAGCTACATGATGAGGGTGTCAAAATTATTAAATCCAAGCTATCCCGGGGAGAAGTTAAATATCGGTGTTTTCACACTGATCATCAAGGAGTCCTATGGTTCAACGATCGAATGGTTGTGCCTAAGGATCGTCAACTTCGTAAGCAAATCCTCGACGAAGCACATTTGTCCAAATTCTCTATTCATCCTGGTAGCACCAAGATGTATCAAGATCTTCGGCAACATTTTTGGTGGACCAGAATGAAGAGAGAAATTGCCAAATATGTATCCGAATGTGATACATGCCAGAGAGTTAAAGCTAGCCATTTAAAAGCCTCTGGTACGCTTCAGCCATTACCCATACCATCATGGAAATGGGAAGACATTAGCATGGATTTCATTGTCGGTCTTCCCAATACATCTCAAAAGCATGACTCCATATGGGTGATCATTGATAGACTCACGAAAACAGCTCATTTTCTTCCTGTGCATACCACTTACTCTGCTAAGAAATATGCCGAAGTCTATCTGGAACAAATCGTTCGATTGCATGGGGTTCCAAAAACCATCATCTCTGATCGAGGACCCCAATTTATTGCACGATTTTGGGAGCAATTGCAATCAGCTCTAGGGACCAAACTGATTCGAAGCTCTGCATATCACCCCCAGACTGATGGGCAGACTGAGCGAGTTAACCAAATCCTTGAAGACATGCTCCGAGCTTGTATTATTCACTATGGTACAAGTTGGGACAAGTGCCTTGCTCTAGCTGAATTTGCTTACAACAACAGTTATCAAGCTAGTCTTCAAATGGCTCCTTTCGAAGCGTTATATGGTCGTAGATGTCGAACTCCTTTGAGTTGGTCAGAGACCGGTGAACGCAAAATTTTCGGACCAGACCTAGTCGTTGAAGCCGAAGATAAGGTTAAAGTTATTCAATCTAACCTTAAAACCGCTCAGTCCAGACAGAAGAGTTATGCAGATAAGAGGAGAAAACCTCTACAATTTCAAATAGGAGATTTTGTCTATCTCCGAATATCACCTACCAAAGGCATCCAACGCTTTGGCATAAAGGGGAAGTTAGCACCTCGGTATGTTGGACCTTTTGAAATTCTTAATGTTTGTGGCCCAGTGGCTTACAAACTTCGTCTTCCATCTCAATGGGCGGCTATTCACGATGTCTTTCACGTCTCTCAACTTAAGAAGTGTGTCAAAGTACCCACAGCAATCGTTGAGACATGTGCCATTGAGATTGAACCTGATTTGTCGTACATCGAGCAACCTCTTCGAATCCTGGATACTAAGGAAAGATTCACCAGAAGAAGGGCAGTTAAGATGTACAAGATCTTATGGGATCATCACACCGAAGAAGAAGCGACTTGGGAAACTGAGTCTTATCTTCAACGGAATTTTCCAGATTTCCTTCAAGCCAATCCCCAAATCTAATAATTCGGTTCTACTCAGTTTCAGAATCTCGGGACGAGATTCTTTTTAAGGGGGGAAGGCTGTAACATTCCTGTAATTAGAATAAAGACACTAGGTATTAGTGTGTTGTATGTATATTAGGGTTTGTACAAAGAACTAGGGGTGTAATTGTAAATTATGAATTTCATAAGTTCTTATGTGCAATTGTGTGAAAATGCTCTTAAGTGTCAAATTCAAATATAGAGAAGAACAGTACAAATATTAAGTTGAAAACCTGAAAGAAATAAACTTTGTATGAAACTAAGGACTTATGTGTAATTAAAACAAATATAAGGATTTACATGTGAAATGGTGAATAGGTAAAGTAAAACTCAGATTTACTTAAGGGCTAAAATATAAAAAGGCTTAGTCATGATTACTGTAGGCAAACTTGCAAAAAGACCCCAAACATTAAAGCAATTTGTTTGAATTATAACACAAAGTGTATAATTTAAGTTGTGTTCAAAAGTTTAAAATAAAACTGTATCCTTTGAGATTTTGAACTTGAACCTTAAAACATTCTTGTAGAATTTGAAATTACCTACAACTTTTCTTTAGACACTTTTCACACTAGACTTTTGTATCAACGGGAATTCTTTCTTTACAGAGGAGTCCCTGGAAATTTCTAAATTTGCAAATCAGTCCTGCTGACACCTGCTGCTTCTTCTTCCTCTGTCTGCGCCGCTTCTCCTCTGCTCTGCGCCTGACCGTCGCCGCTCACCGCCGGCGTAGTTCCCGAGCGCCACCTCCTGCTGCACTCCTCTTCCACGCGTCGCCCTCTACCTCTCCCACCTCGGCTCCTCTTTTCCCCTGGCCTCTTCCGCGTTTGCCACGCGCACGCCGTCGCCGTGCGGCCGCCACCGAGCTGCCGCCGTGGCGAGCTCCAAACCGAGTGCCCAACTCCTATGTTGCGAGCGCATCAGCATCACTGGGAGCTCCTCGATCTATTCTATCCATCAATTCGCCAGCTCCTCGCCCCTAGCCCCCGGAACGCCGTCGCCATTGCCTCTGTAAAACCGGCGAGCTCGGCACCACCGTGGAACCACTCCTGCAGCCCTCCTCCGCCCCATCTAACACCACTGGAAGTTTTCCCTTGATTCCCTGAAGCTGTTAGACCCGGCCCTTGCCGCCCAGCTTGCCCGGAGCGCCGCCGTCGAGGTCGTTCCCGCCGCCGGCCGTCGGCTCCCCGCGGGCAGATCGCTACACCACCCTAGGAACCCAACCGAGCACTTCTCCAGGTAGCCCTTGATCTCCTCTAGCTAATCCCCCTCTTCTCCCTCTCCCTCGTGACTTGAATCCACCGGATTTGGCCGGTCAAATGTCGCCATTCCTCTTGGACCGCGGCCAGGGGCTCCATTGGAGAAGACAATGAAGTTTCAGGGGTTTTGTGCTAAAGTTAGGGACTGTTTTGTAAACCTTAATTGAGTTTCTTGCTGTGAACTTTGAAAATGCATAGAAAACAGTAGAAAAATCATAAAAATACAAAATTGGTTGGGTTAGAAACCTTACGATGAGCTCTGCAACTTTTATTTTATAACCATGCCATGAAAGTGCATAGTTTGTTCTGTATTTTAAATACTAGTAAAAGGATGCTTTAATTAAATCTTGTGATCCATAGCCTTGTTGCTGTTGGTTTTTAGAGCATGTGTTGTAGGTAATGTAAATAGCCCTGTGTAAATTTTTGAGGCCTAGATCAGCTCTCTATTTAGAGTATTTGATTACTTTTGTTATAAGTTAGTAAAAGCTTGGCAAATTAGTTTCAGAAGTATCTATGCATATTTAGGGATGAAATTTTTCCTATAGTTTAGTCTTTATGAGTGTGATATAACATAAAAATTTGAGAAACAGAAACCTAATATAACTTGAGTATAAATTTCAAACTTAGCTCTTAAGATAAATCATAAATAATAATTAGAGTGCATGAAAATTTATGAAACTTTTCTGGAATGTTAGGCTTGAGTAGTTTATGATGTTCTTAAATTTTGAACCCTAATTGTAGTGTAAAACTCTAGTTGTAATTATACCTTGAAATTTCAAATCTTGATCTTGTTTAAAATTAAGTAAATTGTTATTTATTGTATAAAATATCTAGAATAATGTTATTTCAATTAAACCCACTTAAGGTAATTTTCATAAAGTATTAATTTAATTTTACTAAATTATAATTGCCTAAGATTAATTCAAGGCTACCCATAATTAAATAATAACTTAAAGTCGAAAATGCCATGTTTAGCTAATAAAAGGAAATTGCTAAGTGTATGTAGTATTGCTTAAGGTAATCAAATACGCTACTTAAAGGAGTTAGATGAAGTTTGAGGGTAACCCACCCCGGCTGCCTAACGAGACTAGTTAGTTTAGTTAGTACTCGATAAATGACTGCCCAGTGTAGGGTAGCTAAGTTGATTGTCAATATGTAATGCCCTTTATTTAGATTGCAACTTTATCGTGAACTGAACTACAAATATATGCATCCATTAAACTTCATTTTGCATATCATGTAGAATCGACCACTCTCGCCGACGGGAATTATCAGCTGATCCCGGAACAAGAAGGAGGTTATTCTGAAGACCCCGGAACTCTCGTCGCGGATTTCTCTGAAGCCCCGAACCAAGGTTCGGAAGAAAATAGTTTGACTAACCCCAACCCTACCAGCGAAGGCAAGCCCCGGACATAACCCCTACTTTATTACACTGCAACCTATATTATTTATATATATATATCTATATGCATTAAGTTCTTAGGAGTTATTTGGAAACTTTAGTTGCATAATTCCAGGAACCTATGAGTTGAACACTAGAACTTGAGTTCGACTAGCTGCTATGCTAATAGGACCGGTAGAAGTCGAGTGATTTCCTGTCACTCGCGCAATATAGGAGTTGTAATGTTTACATTCCTGTTATCACTATAAGGATGACGGACGGGAGTTGTGAGGTATCATGGTGAGATGATACCCCGTCTGTGACGTGGAATTTGATAAGGTCGCAGTGTGTGGTAGCGGTGGTTAAGCGTTTGAAAGTACTAGCCACATACCGTGAAATATGGTAAGCGGTAAGCCTAGTAACCGATCGGCCCGAGGAGTGGACATACCCCCCACCACATGTATTTGCTTCTTTTGGTTACTTTGTTCGACGTGTAGGCATATGTGTTGCTGGGCAACCAGGAGTACGGGGTTTGTAGTCGCGCTACAGACGTACTTCCTGCACTTTGGATGTGCGTATGACCTGCAGTCGCTTGTGGTGGCACTGATCCACGAGTCGGAATGAAAGGCAAACGGTTGCTTCGGAAAACCCTGTGGTATTCCAAGCGTGTGAGTTAGGTTTACCTTGCAAGGGTTGAATCTCGATTCAGAATCGTCCGCCTCTCACGATGTATGAGACTGCTTATTCCCTTTACCACATAGAGTAACAAGAGCAATTATGTGATTATCAAAGATGATGTTTGAGTAAAGATTTTACCATGTTTGAATAGTTATAGGTGCTTACCTAGAAGGGTTAATCAACTAGAACCTGAAAGCTAAAAGTTGAAAATAAGGATCTACTCTTTGTTGCTTTTCAGCTGAAAACCCTACCCAAAGCTAAAAGCCATCATGAGTCTAGTTATGGGCTAAGATATACCCAATTCCGGGTAAGTCTTGCTGAGTATTAGTATACTCAGCCTTGCTTTTGTTGATTTACTTCAGGTAATCTTTCTGATGAGCCAGCATTTATTACACCGTGGCCCTACCCTTTGCCTGATGGTTGGTCCGTGGAATGGGATCCGTCCCCGGCCAACACCGATCCCGCCGAGTGATATTATGCCAGGGCTAGCATAATATCTGAAATGACGACGTGAATAATGGCTACGCTTTTCAAATTCCGCTGCTTGACTAAAAACTAAAACCTGTCTTGTAATAATCGCTCCTCTGTGGGAGCTAATGATGTTTTGTACATTGTTGTAATGTAACTGCCTGTGGTGTAAGATATTTTGGCATTGTATCTCTGGACTCACCTTCGTGTGAGGTACCTTGTTGGATCCTGAGTTCGGTGGTTTATCGGGACGTTACCCGACAGACCAATGGTTTTATACCGTTTGAAGTACGAGGTAGCCCTTCGGTGAAGACTCGCGTACTTGAGTCGGTATAATTCAGGTTGGTTCTGCCACAGGCTCCATCGTCTCGTCCCAGAATCCACGACCTCCAACAGTTCGCATCCCTCGTGGCTCACTCAACCGCTATCACCACGAGTCACCTCGGAGATTACCCCTTCGACCATCTTCCACCCACGGCAACCATTTCCCGACAGACTTCTTCGTCACCCACAGAATCTCGTCATCGTCGAGCTTTTCTCTTCGCCGATCCTGTTCGCCACGGGAATTCACCTTTTACCCGTTCTTCCTCCACATCCGAAATTACCTCAAGGTTTGCCCTAACCTACTAAATCTTCTTAATGCCGGCGATTCCTTTGCTGGGATATCGTCGTTAACATCCTGTTATCTGTTTTCCCGGACCAGGGACTTAATTGCTACGTTTTAGATAGTTCTAGGGTGTTTTCTGTAAGGTTTCCAGAGTTTTCTTTATTTCAAATCGATGAACTTCTACATTTCATAGATTTTCGTAGGAAGTTCATAAAAATGTAACATCAGTTTCGTTTGAAACCCTAAGTCAAAACCTACAAGTTTTATGTTGTGATCTTGAGTGAAAGTCTTTGATGTGTGGTTTAGGTCAAATGTTAGGGAATGAATGTTTTATTATGCTCTATATTGTATGCTTGTGTTATAACTGAAAAGTAAGCCATAGAATATAGATCTTAAATAGAAATATGTGATGTTTCGTCAAACCTTTCATATGAGTGCTCATATCCCTGCCATCAAGACATTGTTCTCGCCCTGATTGCAATCTCCTTAAGGCCCTTTTCATATAAGGATTCCTCTTAGTCCATGTGTATCTGCTGCCTAGCTAATACGTCTCGACAGCTATGCTTCAGTGTCAGGTTATCAACCCAACCGCTAAACATCCGTTTCCTTTGAGTTTAGAATACTTCTGTATAACAGTTATCGGCCGGTGCATTTCTTTTAGTATGCTTCTACCATCGGCTGAGTAGCTGATACGGTTGTTACCTTTCTAGTATCGGCTACTGCTGATACAATTCTTTTGTTCTGTTCTATATCGACTGCACAGAGTCGATGTATCAGAGAGACACACAATCTTAGGGTTCTTGCTATCGGCCGATCCAAGCCGATTCTAGTCGTTTTCCGTATCGGTCAAATATGGCCGATCAATCCTTAGTTTCCCCATCCTTGTCCACATACTCCTATCAGTCGATTTATCGACTGAAAGATCGGATATATGTCACTCAATTATTGTGTTGACGTAATCGAGCCGATATAACCACACGTAGTTATCTAGAATAACACTTAAGCACATCTTAGTTAAGACAACTGCTTTGGGAATCATCCTTCTGCCAAAGTAATCGATGCTTTCATCGATCATCTAGGAACCGATGCACCTTTCCATCGGCTAAACCTCTGTTATTTCCAATCGGCTCTGTCGTAATCTTCAACGAGTAGCCGATTCTAATTAGTTGTCCCCCTAAAGCTCTATTTAGGTTTAGTTCAGATCTTTTTGGTTGATATGTGAATAGTATGTTGTATGAATGCTGGTTTGCAATTGAATTGTGAAGTAAGGTAGTTTTATGTGCACACTATGAATGGAATGTTGCATTGCATGTAGATACGACTACTTCCGCAGACAGTACCTGCGAGATCTCCCCGGAGTCTACAGAGGATGTTCCTGAAGACCGAGTGAATGTCACCAAGGGATTAACTGAAGCCCCGAACCAAAGTTCGGAAGATGTTAACATTTCTGACTTCAGACCCACCAGTAAAGGCAAGCCCCGGACATAACCCACTATTTTAATTATACTGCAATCTAAATCTATTTACGTATTCTATGCATCAAGTTCTTAGGAATTGCTTGAAACCCTAGTTGCATTTCCCTAGGAACCAATGTGATGAATACTAGCACTTGAGTCCGACTAGCTGCTATGCTAATAGGACCGGTAGAAGTCGGGTGATTTCCTGTCACTCGCGCGACATAGGAGTTGTAATGTTTACATTCCTGTTATCACTATAAGGATGCCGGACGGGAGTTTTGTGCGGTATCATGGTTGAGGTGATACCCCATCTGTGTTGTTGAAATTGATAAGGTCGCGGTGTGTGCCGATCGGGGTTAAGCATTTGAAAGTACTAACCACATACCGCGAAATTTGGTAAGCGGTAAGCCTAGTAACCAATCGGCCCGAGGAGTGGACATACCTCTCACCACTCGTTTTGCTTCTTCTGGTTACTTATGTTCGACTGAGGAAATACGTGTTGCAAGGGCAACCAGGAATACGGGTTTTGTAGTCGCGCTACAGACGTATGTCCTGCACGAGTGATGTGCGTATGTTCCTGCAGTCGCTTGTGGTGGCTCTGATCCACGAGTCGGAATGAAAGGTAAACGGTTGCTTTGGAATGACCCTGTGGTGTTCCAAGCGTGTGTGTTAGATTTACCTTGCAAGGTTAAATTCGATTCAGAATCGTCCGCCTCTCACGATGATTGAGACTACTTAATCCCTTTATCACACAGAGTAACAAGAGCAACTATACGATGAGTAATACTGATGGTTGAGATTAAGAGCTCTACCTTGCTTGCTTAGTTATAGGTGCTTATCTAGAATGGATAATCACATAGAACTTGAAAGCTAAAAATTGAAAATAAGGATCTACTCTTAGTTGCTTTTCAGCTGATACTAAACCCAGAGCTGTTATAAGCCTTCATGAGTCTAGTTATGGGCTAAGTATACCCAATTCCGGGTAAGCCTTGCTGAGTATTAGTATACTCAGCCTTGCTAGTTATATGTTTTGCAAGTAATGTCTGGAAGACCCTACTCTTCCCTTGCCCTGGCCCTGTGTTCTTTCAGAAGGTTGATCCGTGGAATGGGATCCGTCCCCGGCTAGCACTGGTGATATCGAGCGATGTCGTGCTCGGGCTTAGCATGACATCCGTCTTAACGACGAGTTGAAATCATCGCATATGTTTTCCGCTGCTAAAAACCATAGTTTTAACAGCTTGTAATCTTTTTTCTGAATTTAAATCTTCGTACCTCTTTTGGAAACCCTTGTAACGTAATTTCCTCTGTGATGTAAAATGTGATGGTGATTGTATCTCTGGACTCACCTTCGTGTGAGGTAACCTTATTTGATCCTGTGTATCGGTGGTTTATCGGGACGTTACCCGACAGGCCAAGGGATTATACCGTTTGAAGCACGTTGGAGCCCTCGGAAGTGGACTCGCGTACTTGAGCCGGTATAATTCAGGTTGGTTCTGCCACAGCTGGTATCAGAGCTATAAGGTTACCCTGGAGGTACATTTTGCCTTAAAAATTCTTTCAGTATAAAAGCATGACCAATAAAATGTTTGGCAAAGTCATGTTGGATTCGTTAAGGATTGTACTTAGTACGTAAAGCCCTAGGGTAATGTTTATAAGGGAAATAGAGGTTGCTATAGTATATATATATAACTCTAACTACCAGCATTACTTTCTGTCAAAACTTAATTTCATGCACAGCCCCAACTTTACTTTCTGTAACGACATCTTCGATGATGAGGTAAGGAGGTAAGGATCCTCAGCCAACTGAGGGAGCTTGGCCTTCCCGTCGGTGATGCGAACCGAACGCTGTTTCTCAAGTAGTGGCTTACTTGAGATGCTGCCAATGTACCAACCTCGGTTGACTACATTGGGAGTATATAGTTAGGTATGGGGTATGAACAGCGACACCCCCGCATTTTGCGGTACCCCCGAGAATACGTTATCTCGATAACGTATGTTAACGTTGTCTGTACGGCGGTAATTGTACAGATGCTGTTTCTATAGTGAACAGTAATGATTGGGGACGCTTTCATGACATGCTGGCATGAAAGGTTCAGTATATACATATTGTGATTTTCTGCAGGTATGCTAACCTCGTTACGTAAGCTTGAACGTAAGAACGACTAGTATATATATAGGGAGAGACGTATTTATATGATGCCACCGTAACTAACCACGTAAGACCAAGATTACTTGGCAGTTATTTTTGTTTGTGAGGACGTGTAGAACGTGCATACATCATGACATCTTGGATTGACCTGATTGCTTTGTTTGTTATGTTGTTGTACTGAAATATGTTGCTTGTACCAATGAAATTTGCTAGGCTATCTTAGAGTTAAGGGAGTCTTTTGTAAATCAAGTAGATTGGGTTATGTTTGAACCCTATCACCGATCTTAGCTTGACAGCTAAATCAAACCCTTGATCTTGCTTCTCCTTGAGGGTTAAATCTTGATAGTTATCAACAAACCCTTGGATCCATTATTCAGTGAATCATCTGTCCTCTCTCGATGTTGTACCATATCTTGTTGTCTATTCTGGTTACAACATCTGAAAATTGTACCTTTAATTTTTGCTCAGATGATTTTAATTAAAAATAAAAAAAAGATTTATGGCAAAAGTCTTGCATCAAAACATATACCATTTCTGGTCAGTGCATGGTGTTGCATCATCATCGAAAACCCATAGATTAACTAACGAGTGTGCCTCTAGTATAACTTTGGGTTGTCTTGGGTCCCTAAGTCTATCCTGCTGTTGTTGGCACTACAGGGTTGCTATCTCTCTTTTGTGGTGGTGTTTAATCACATGACCATGATGCCGTGTCGGAACCTAAGGCCTCATGTGTGCTGCAGCCATATGATTGAGCCATTAGGAGCGCACTGGTGACTAGGTATATGTGACGTAACCCCACTGCAATCTCTTCTTATGCAACCTTACTAGTGTCCTAACTTCTAATCCTTGTCTAAGGATATAGGACTGTCCAGGTGTTAGCTACGAGAGAACGGTTGTAGGGTGCGAGTCATGTGCATCATCAACTCATGAGGGTATGCATCATACTTCATGCATTTCATACGTGCATACATTGCAAATGTCATCATCCTTGCATCATAGTGTATGCATCATTTGGTCAACATCATGGTTATTACATTGTATCATATGCATCATTTCGATTGTGCATAGAATTCTTCATCCTCATGATGCACCATCATTGCAATCATACGTCTCAACACTGCATCATGTTCATGGTTATATATCAAGCATTGTGCTCTGAATTGGAGCATTTTTCCTTAATTGCATCGGTATAAATAAGCATGTTTTGCAATCAACATCATCTAAAATTATTCAGATAATAAACTTTGAGCAAGAATAATTCAAACATCATTTTGTCAATCTCTTGTACTATCCTCACTTGCTATCCATGAGCTTTGTGATGAATGTCACCGACATTTATCATCATCATGTGGTGATCTTAGCTCTGGGAGAACTTGATCACCTTTTCCTTTCTTATCTTGTCAAACTCATCTATGTACAATCTCTTCATGCTCTCGTATACTCATCTCGCCATGCTCTCGTCATCAACCTCAATCTTCTCTAGTACGATTGCTTCTTGCCATTTTTAATGGGTGATTTGCTTCTCTTCCCTTCAGAGCCTTTCGTCCGAATCTCGGAACGAGATTCTTTTTAGGGGGGAGGGCTGTGATAGTTCGTGTATTTGTAATGCTAGACATATATTTTGTTAGTGTGAAATATGTGTTTGTTTGTATAAAGCTTATGTGTGTTTGTGTGAAGTTTTTGAAAAATTTAAAGTGCAAGTAAAAAGGGGTATTTTTGTAATTACAGAAAAACCTAGGGTTGTTTTTGTAAAATGTATTTGGAGAAGGATAATTTTGAAATAAGTGAAGGGTGGTTTTGCAAACGTGTTTTTCATACAATTAATCCCCTGTAAAAAAAAGTTATGTATTTAACCAAAAGTTTCAATTGAAATGTGTATGTTGAAGTGTGTAAAAATTTTGGGTAAAATGGTAAAAATAAGGGTGTTTACGTAATTTTATAAAAGTACAAGTCCTTTTATGCAAGTTTCTGATTTACAAAAGTAACTTTCAAAATTACTCAGGACTAAAGTGTAAAAGTGCAAGTCATCATGACATGTCTATCCACTCATTATGACGAGTCTATCCCGTCATCATGACGTGTCATAAATGCTTGCATTTAGGTCCTGAATTTTATAACATTTCATTCTTTAGGACAAAATCAATTCAAATCTGACTTTTGTTCAAACATTCACGTGTAAAAAATACAAGTTTTGAGTTTTTGAACTTGAGCCCTAAAGCAATGTTGTAGAGTTTGAAAAACTCTCCAACTTTCATTTTGGGCATTTCTTCATTTGAGTTTTAAATCAACGGGAAATTTTGTTTTACAGACAGGCCCTTGCAGTTTTCAGTATTTACGCATAGGTCCTTGGGGAAATCCATTCCCCTTTCTCCTCTGTTTTCTTATCACTGGTGCCTTATCTTCTTCCTGCCGTCTCCTTCTCTCCTCCTCTCACTGACAGCACCATCCCAATCCTCATCCACTCCCTCCCTCTCTTCCATCCGCAGACACAGGCAGCAGCGGCCCAAGCGGCAGCCGGCGCTGGGGCGGAGGGCGCAGGCTCGGCTCGGCCGCGGGAGAAGGTCTGGCGCCGGGCGAGCGGAGCTTGGCTCGGGCGCGTGAGCGGGCGGTTGCAGCGCGCGGGCCGGCGCTGGGGCGCCAGCGTGGCTGGCGGCCAGGTGCTGGCGGCGCAGGGCGGCGGCTCGGCTGGGCTGGCGCAGGCGGGCTCGGGTGAGCGCAGGCTGGCGCTGGCGGCGGATGGGGCAGCGCACGGGCAGGCGACGGTTCGGGCCGAGCGGAGTGCGGTCCAGGCGAGCCGGTGCGGGGCAAGGCCCGGGCGGAGGCGCGCGGGGGCGGCGCTGGTGTGGTGGCGCTGCGCTAGGCGGGCCTAGGCGGGGCGCGCGGGAGCGGGCGTCGCGGGAGGCGAGCGGCAGCCAGCGCGCAGGCGCGCAGAGCAGGCAGCGGGCGTGGGAGCTAGCGGGTGGCAGCGCGAGCAAGCGTGCGGGTCGCGCGGGAGTTGGAGCACAGCGGCGGTTCGGGTGCGCGCGGCAATGCGCGGGCTGGTGGTGGCCCAGGCGAGCGCGCGCAGGGGGCCGGAGCGGCGAGCCCGAGCAGGCTGGTGGCGAGCGGGAGCAGGTGATGTGGCTCGGGCATGCACGACAGCAGGAGCGAGGAGCGTGCACGGGAGGCGTGGAGGTGCACGGAAGCGCAGGAAGTGGACGCGGCTCGGCCCAGGAGCAGACGCGCGTGTGCCCAACAAGCTAGCGGCGTGCGGATGTGACGCAGACTCGTGAGCAGCACGGCTGGCAGTGCAGGAGCTCGCAGCGGGTGGCGCGAGCGTGCACGTAGTGACGCGCGGAAGCTGGCGGTGTGTGCAGATGTTGGGCGGCCGGAGCAGAACGGACCCATGGGCACGAGCAGATAGTGTTGGAGTGCGACGTGCCGAGCAACGGCACGCGCAGGAGGAGTTGCGATGAAGAGCTTCTGCGCGCGATGCAGGAACGCGGTGGCATTGACCCTGTTTATGCCACGGAGATCTCTGAGTGGTACAGGTTTGGCCGTGTCGAAGACGAAGCCCAGGTGTTCGACGAAATGCCGATACGCACGGTGCTGAAGGACGCGAGGGTTCTGCTGTTGGACGAAGCGTCAAGGGTGCAAGGCACCGTTGGGCGGATGTAGCGACGGTGTGAAGGGAGAACACACGCGGTGCAGGAGGACTATGCAGAGTATTGACAAGCAGGGCAACGACATGCAGAGCGGCGGCGTACAGCGCATGGCAGTGTTACCGCTGGGCGAGCTCAAGTCACGACCGAAGTGGTGTGCAGTAGAGTCGCGCGTGGAAAACGTCAGAGGCCGTCGAGGAAAAGGCAATGGACGAAGTCAGGCGGCACTGCAGACTGCTCGTGGAGGATTTAGAGGTGGCCAGGTGCGAGTAGACCTCGATCCTAGCGGAGGCGGAGAAGCACTTATGGCGCGGCAAATCAGAAGGAGGAGTTGGCCAAGCGAATCAGTTCGGCTCCATCGTCTCGTCCCAGAATCCACGACCTCCAACAGTTCGCATCCCTCGTGGCTCACTCAACCGCTATCACCACGAGTCACCTCGGAGATTACCCCTTCGACCATCTTCCACCCACGGCAACCATTTCCCGACAGACTTCTTCGTCACCCATAGAATCTCATCATCGTCGAGCTTTTCTCTTCGCCGATCCTGTTCGCCACGGGAATTCACCTTTTACCCGTTCTTCCTCCACATCCGAAATTACCTCAAGGTTTGCCCTAACCTACTAAATCTTCTTAATGCCGGCGATTCCTTTGCCGGGATATCGTCGTTAACATCCTGTTATCTGTTTTCCCAGACCAGGGACTTAATTGCTACGTTTTAGATAGTTCTAGGGTGTTTTCTGTAAGGTTTCCAGAGTTTTCTTTGATGTGTGGTTTAGGTCAAATGTTAGGGAATGAATGTTTTATTATGCTCTATATTGTATGCTTGTGTTATAACTGAAAAGTAAGCCATAGAATATAGATCTTAAATAGAAATATGTGATGTTTCGTCAAACCTTTCATATGAGTGCTCATATCCCTGCCATCAAGACATTGTTCTCGCCCTGATTGCAATCTCCTTAAGGCCCTTTTCGTATAAGGATTCCTCTTAGTCCATGTGAAAGGCCCTTGTTTGGTTTTGGTAATTGATGGACAACTTAGGTGGACTAATAAGTGTTGATGTTGAGATACACAGGAGATTAGTCCACACAAAGACACTAGTATGAGCAACATGTCCCATGGAGGAGAAATGGCTAAGGGTTGATGCTATGCTCATATAGTGTGATCGCGGAGCTCATTGCATATGAGACATAACATGGAGTTATGTGACCAAAATGGAGAAGATCAAGACAAGACTTGGCTTGATGGACCGGTTGCAATGGAGAAGGGCAAGTCAAGGCTTTGAAGCGAGGGACCGCGAGGCGGTGAAGCTTGGGCAAGATTTGGCGCCGATGGACCGAGGCAACGGTGAAGAGCGAGCAAGGTCAAGATTGATGGACCAAAGAGGTCATGTGATGATATGGAGTGGATCATATCATTCAAGGAAGATCAAGCCAAGTGTTGACTCATGAAGATGATCAAAAGGCATGATGGAATCTGGTGCTTGTGTGGCATCAATATTTGCGAAAATGAAATGAAATGCGCAAGGCAAAGGTATGACTTGTAGGGCATTTCATTTCACCGGTCAAAGGTTGTGTAGAGAAGTGCATGACCGGATTTAGGATAGATGGCCGTACTATCAAGAGGGGCAAACTTGTTTGCATATCGGTCATCTAGTGCCACTTGAGCGATCTAACATTGCGATGTTGCTAGGATCGAGTGGCGTGGTGAGATCAAGTGAAAATCCTTTGAAAATGATTGTGAAATGCTAACACACATGCACATGGTGTTGTTCACGTGGTGGTGTTGGCAGTTTTGCAAAGGAGAAAGAGTTGGAGTTGATGTTGATTAACTTTGGGAAGCAAGAAAGATTTTTCGGTTTTCTCCGGAAATTAGGTTGTCTCTTGGAGTGGAATACTGCTTTGATCCATTGTGTTTTGGACCAAGTATTCAGTTCGGTTGTGTAGCCCTCTGAATTAGCTTTCCATAGAGTCCAAGATCACCTAATTTGGACATCGGAGCTAAGAGTTATGGCCGTTTTACCGAGGTACTTTTCTGCTAGAAAGAGACCTGCGGACGGTCCGCCCATGGGGGGCGGACGGTCCGCCGTTATCCCGGATGAGCTCTAACAGAGCCATTTTTGGCTCTGTTGGTGGTCCAAAATGAACTGCGGACCGTCCGGTCCATGGGGGCGGACGGTCCGCCATTAAAAGCTGAAACGGGCGCAGATTCTTGGTAGTTCTATCTTGGGTGTCCAAAATGAACTGCGGACCGTCCGGTCCTTGGGGGCGGACGGTCCGCCTCCTACTGAAAATTCTGGGACAGAAACACTACGGTTTCTGTGTGTGCTCACTTTTTGAACTGCGGACAGTCCGCCCATGGGGTGCGGACAGTCCGCCGGTCACTTCCAGATTTAGTCAGAGATGTTTGCAAATCGGTTGGTTCGAAGTTTTGAACCGCGGACAGTCCGCCCCAAGGGCGCGGACAGTCCGCCAGGGGCTCTAACGGTCGACTCTGACACATAATAATTGCTGTTCTAGCCGTTGGTTTTGAATGGCGGACGGTCCGGTTTCTGTGAGGTGGACAGTCCGCGAAATCTCTGTTTTCTCGGGATTTGAGTGTAACGGCTAGTTTGGGGCCTCCCTCTATAAATAGAGGGTGTGGCCGGCCATTTGAGGGTGCTGAGCACCTTGGGGACTTGGTGTCCATGTGTGAGAGTGCTTGAGAGCCCTCTACTCACTCTAACTTGATAGTGATCATCCAATTGAGTGAGAGAGCGATTCTAGTGCGATTGCTTTGAGAGATTGCATCGAGTGGCACTAGGTGATCGTGTTGCAAGCCGGTGTGCTTGTTACTCTTGGAGGTTGCCACCTCCTAGACGGCTTGGTGGGAAGAGGCTCCGTTGAAGCCCGCAAGAAGATTGTGCGGTGCTCCGGAGAAGAGATTGTGAGGGGTATTGTGCTCACCCCGCGGGAGCCGCGAAGAGCAACTCTAGTTGAGCGAGACGTGAAGAGCAACAAGTGGTTCGTCCGGATCATGTGCTAGAGCTCGGTGTGAGCACTCCACGTGGGAGAGTGTGACTTGAGAGTCACCACTAGCAAGAGGATCGGCGGCAACCTTGGAGCTTGTCTCAACGGGGATTAGCTTGGTGGCAACCAAGTGAACCTCGGGATAAAAATCACCGTGTCAATCTTGTCTACTCTTCTCGGTGGTTTGCATTCTCCAAATCACAAGCCTTGTATTTACATTCATATATATCTTGTGTTTGTGTAGTTGCTCTCTAGTATTTAGTTAGTTTGTGTAGCTTGCTAATCATCTTCTTGCTTGTGTAGCTAGAAGTAGAGATCATAGTGTAACTAGTTAGCTTGTGTAGTTTAATTAGTTGCTCTTGCTTAGATTGTGTAGCTATGCAAGTTGAGCTCTTGAGTTTGTATTGTGTATCCTTGTCCTTGAGCATCTAGTGAGCTTAGGTTTGGCTTTGTGCTATTGCCCATTAGAATTGTGTAGGAGCTCCCCTTGTTTGTAAAGTACTAGTGCTTAGACTTGTGTGGCTTGGCATTAGAATTGTTAGGAGAGCTCTTATTAGCTTGGCACTCCATTTGCTTTGTGTAGGATCTTTTTGGAAGTGCCTTAGAGTCATAGTTAGAGGGTGAAGTCTTGGCTAAGCGAATAGTTTCGATTCCGCATAAGTTTCGGTTAGCCGGCGCAATTAGTTTTAGAAAGGACTATTCACCCCCCTCTAGTCCGCCATCTCGATCCTACAAGTGGTATCAGAGCCGAGGTCTCTCATTTGTGGTCCTTACCGACCCGAGAGGATGGCGTCTTATGGACTAGGTGTTGAGTGTCCACAAATTTTTGATGGCACACACTTTGCACGGTGGAAAAATTGGATGACATGCAATTTTAAGTTTATTTGCCCTCAAATGTGGTGGATGGTAGATGTAGGTTTTTCTCATGTGTTGGATGAAAGAAATCTAACTCAAACACAAGAGAAATGCCTAGATCTAGACATCCAAGCTACTAACATATTATTTAGATCTTTGCATGATTGCATTCTTTGTGAGGTCATGGACAAGGAAACCGCCCATGAGATTTGGAGTTATCTAAATGAGAAATATGGGGCGGCTTCCAATGATCATGATGATTTTAAGGCCATACAGGAAATACATGAGGATGGTGAGCACATCCACGATATGGTAGTTGTGGAAGATTGCTCCACCTCATGGTCAAGTGATGATGATGATGATCAATATACAACTAGCTCACTTGATATGATTGATGGTGATGATTCAAGTGCTGCAAATGATGATCCTACTCCAAGCACACTTGATGATCAAGTTGGTTCATACATGGATGATATTTCTACTTCAAGCTCATCTCCATCATCATATTGCTTCAGGTCACAAGGTGACACAAAGGTATCAAATTGCAATGTGATTAATCCTAATTCATATAATGAGCTCTTGAGTAGATATGCTAGTATGAACAAATTAATTGAGAAAGTGTTAGCCAAAACAATCAAATTGGAAAAAGAAAACTCATTTCTCAAAGACACATGTGAACAACAAAAATATCTACTTTATGTCATGAGTTGTTCACATGAGGAGCTGAAATTGACTCATGGGGAGCTTAGTGTTGCTCATGAGAACTTGGTACTAGACCATGCTTTAATCACTAGCAAGTTTTCTAATAAAGAAATTAAAACTAGTGAGAGCTCATCACATGGGTCAAAGGATCAATTGCAAAATATTGCTAACCCTTGTGATGTAGGCAAGAAACATGTATCCACCTCATGTGATGATTTATTGTCTATGCCATGTACTTCACATATAGATGCTTGTTCTTCTTCTAGTATGCAATATGAGACTAACCTTGTAGAAGAAAACAAAGAGCTCCAAAGTCAAGTGAAGTATTTGAGCAACAAGATAGAGAGATGGACAAAATCAAAAGTCACCCTTGAAAGCATAATCAAAAATCAAAGAAACTTTGGTGACATGAGCGGCATTGGTTCGAACAAGAGCAAAGCCAAAGGCAAGAGATGGGGCAAGAATAAATATGATAGGAAAATGAAGAAGCAAGAAGAAATGAAGCTATCTCATTTCATGTGCTTTCAATGCCATGAGATGGGACACTTTGCAAATGGTTGCCCCAACAAAGAAAACCTCAAGTTGAAGAAGGAAGAAGAAAAGATTAAACATGTCAAATGCTTCAATTGCCGCACTTGGGGTCACCTCACCTCAATGTGTCCAACCAAGCAATTGATGAAGCAACAAGAAGCTCAACCAAAGCCACAAGTTGAGCAGGAGAAGGCACCCCAACCTCAAGTCAAGATCAACCATGATGATCAAGTTGATGACTTGAAGATGATGAAAAGAGAACAAGAAGGGGTGGCAAGGTAAGAGCAAGACATCCAACTCATATTCAAGATGCCAAGATGTTGAGCAAGAACAAGATTCAAGATAAGAATCCACATGCTCACATCAAGTGCCATAGTTGTGCAATATTGGGTCACCTAGCTTCGGGTTGCCCAAACAAGCTTGAGAAGAAGGCTCAAGCAAATAATGAGAAGCAAGGCAATGAGAAGCATCAAATGAGTAAGGAAGGAAAGGCTCAACAAAAGAGAAGATGCTACTTATGCCGGGAAAAGGGACACATGGCTTATTCATGTCCCTTAGGTAATAATTCTAAGCCTATTTCAATTAATGCACATATTATGCTTAGAAAGGATGGAAATGGTACCTCATTTGTTGCTATTACAAAACATCCCGCTATTCATACTAAGGCTTTGACAAAGTATGTTGCTCCTAACTTGAGAGGACCCAACCTAGTTTGGGTACCATCAAAACGTGGATAAATGTGTGTAGGTACCAATGACATTGGAGGCTTGATTCAATTGGTTTTATCTTGTTCATTATATGATTGGGTCGAGTAATTGAAGCCTAGTGCTATTCTCATCCCAATGTCAAGTCAAAACAATGAAGTCCAAGTACTACAACATACAAATGTCTTATTCTAGTTGTGATGATTTATTGGAAATATTTGATGGCTTGCAAATTTATTTGAGTTGAATCTTGTTTTGGATGAAAAATCATTTTGCATATTGGAAAATGATTTAAATGATATTGACTTCTCAAAAATGATTTGAAAACTAGTACATATGACATTTGGTTCTTATGTATACTCTTTGTTTCATTTTTCTGAATTTTTGAAGCAATTTTGAGCTATTTATGAGTTTTTATGATTTTACTCGTTTTATTTTTGAATTCTTGTTGTAACTTGTTCATATGAGTCTTTGGAAGGTTTTCATGCAAGATTTAAGATTTTTAGATTTTTATATGAGCAATGATACCAATTCATAGTTGAAATTATGAAAGTTGGCAAAATTCTGGGCTGTCTGAATTTTGGTAGCGCGGACAGTCCGCCATTATCCGCGGACGGTCTGCCAGATGCACCGGCAAGCTTCGGTTACACTGATGGTGTGTGCACTAAGCAAGCGCGGACGGTCCGCCAAGGAACGCGGACAGTCCGCTCATATGGTTTTCAGGTGGATCCAAGCAGCTAAACTTATCATGAGCTACAAAGGTATATTTCTAGTTGATCACATTTATTTGGGTGCATATGAGATGCTTGAATTGGATATATATGCTCTTATTGCTTGCTATAAGATGTTTGAATGGATTAAATGCCTTTAATCAAAATTGAATCAATTTGAATGGATATGATCATGAGATGATATTTAGTAAGTGATATAATTGGATATATGTCTTGTGAGAGTATTCAAACAAGTTGACACCATGTTTGATTCAATTTGATGAAGTATAGCTCAATTGCTCAAAATCTGTCCTTTATTGAAAATCTGAGTAAGCTGAGAAGATAGCCATAGTTGGATGAACAAATCTATTTGGATTGGCTTGAAATTTGGTATGCATGCCCTACACTTATGGTACTAGTTTCTGTACAAATTTCATGAGAATATGATGAGAAATACTTTGGTTTTGGAGTGGATCTTGTCAATGCATGTGCAGCAGTTTTCAGCATGCACCCATGAGTGAAGATGTGAAACCTGGTAGCAATCTAGAAATGCATTGAAGCTCAAATTTTTATGGCTACTAGATGACTTAGTTCCACACATCTCCACAAATTTTCGTGGCAATTCAACTTGTACTTTGAGAGATTTGATGTATTCTTTGAGAAGTACAAAATCTGCCAGAAAAGTGACAAATGTTGGATTGATCTTGAGTCACTTAAATTGAAAGGTCCTCAAGTTGGAATCATCGTTACAAGTGGTTGAGGAACCTAGGTTTGGTTTTGAGAGGAGCTAGAAGCATGACAAGTATTAGGTACAAGGCCATTTGATTGTAGTGTGTACTTATCATATTTTTGGTACTTAAATTGGAAGATCAAGAAAAGCAAGCAACACCGAATATAGAGAGATTCATGATATTTCAAGTGATATTCAAATGGTATTCTCTCATGCAAGCAAGGATCAAAGAGATGAAGCAAGCCAACCACAATAAGATAGTGCATTTCATGATAAGTGGTATTCATTTCATATGGGTGAAGAATGGTTTTCATATTGGTATTCATTGTCTTCACCAAGCTATTATAATTGGACTTCATGATGCTATTTGGAGAGCTAAATTGGAATCTAATGACTATCCTCTACTCCAACATAGCAAGGTGAAATTGATTGACATATGCATTCATATTATGCTAAGGACATGATTAGTGCATATAGTCATATATAGTGATCATTCATGAAAAATAAAATAATTTTAAATGTTTTATGATGCCACTATTGCTTCTATGCTTGATATGATCTAGTGGTAACATATGACATGTTTATGAGCTAGTAAACCCAAGTAGTTGATCTAGAAAATGAGCTTTCAAGTGTTTAACTCAACATTGTCAAGATAACCCTTAGAATGAGGTGTGAAGAAGCTTGTCATTGGTTCAAACCGAGTTGAATTATTTGGGCAAATAGTCTAGATCAAGTCAAAGAGAAAGAAGCTCATGGAAACAATCTAGTTCAAGAATTGATTATCAATGTCAAATTCAACAAAGTGGTCCATCATGATTTTACAAGTGATACTAGATTCAAGAAAAGGTATATCACTATATCTCTACAAGTGATATACATGGTTATACAAATGGTATTCATTCAAGTAGATCTAGTGCAACAATGGTGGTTCCACAAGTGATCCTCTACTTTAAGTGATCAATTCAAATCAAGAAAACAACCCTCATCAAGAAAAGCTCAACATTCAAGTAGATTGATAAACACTTTGAAATAGGGGGAGGAGCCCCACTACAAGGTATCAAGGTCAAGAATCCTACTAGTATCCTACATGTGGCATTTCAATGTGGTTTTCATGCTTTCACATGTTGTTGTTACAAGTGGTGTCAATTTTAATCAAATTTAAAGTGTCCATCAAAAATGAAGATTCAAGACTCAGCCATCTATCCAAGTCCAACTCTTTGTATCAAACCACAAGCGCTTCATATGATTGCCTACAAGGGGTATTCAAGTGGTAACCCTACAAGTACAAGAGGTACAACTTCAAGTGGTAGCCATTGATCTTCACATGGCAAATTTCATGTAGTTTCAGCCCTTTTTTTTATGGTCATTGATGACAAAGGGGGAGAGAAATGAACAAAGATATGAATTATCCTTGGATGAGGATGACAAAGGGGGAGATGAGATGAGAGTGCGATCATGGACATGGATCCAGAGGAGCAATATTGAGGAGGATCAATATTCTTGGACAAGAGGAGCACACAAGTAGGGGGAGCAAGCTCATGAACTTAGTTGTTTGCATTTGATATGTGCATATTCATGTGCTTGCTTGCATTTGCATAAGTTTTAAAATATATATATGCATTGCGTGTGTGTGATGTATGCTAGTCATAGAACTTGATTGATGATTTGATAACTAGCATGCATAGATTGTAGCTAGATATTTTTTTTTACAAATAAATCAAGAGCCTTTCTAATATTGTTGATCTCATGAGGTATCTTGAGTTTTTGATGAATGTGTAGTTACTCATTGATGCTAAGGAATGAATTTTAAGGATGCAACTCAAATTGTTATCACGCTTCAAAGGTTTATCCTATATACCTTAGCATCACTTAGTAGTGATAAAAATCCCACAAATTTCATAATTATGCATGTGTGTGAGTCTAAAAATTAAATCTCTTGAGCACACATGTAGAGGGAGTTATCACTACCAAGTCGGATCTTTATGGTGCTTATCCAATCTTCCACAAGTGGTCTTAATGATGGATAAGAAACATAAAATCCAAACCAAGTTAGCTATTTACATGTGTGTAAAGTGCTAGCTTGGAATATGCTTAATTTCCATATCTTTGTAGAGTTGTCATCAATTACCAAAAAGGGGGAGATTGAAAGGCCCTTGTTTGGTTTTGGTAATTGATGGACAACTTAGGTGGACTAATAAGTGTTTATGTTGAGATACACAGGAGATTAGTCCACACAAAGACACTAGTATGAGCAACATGTGCCATGGAGGAGAAATGGCTAAGGGTTGATGCTATGCTCATATAGTGTGATCGCGGAGCTCATTGCATATGAGACATAACATGGAGTTATGTGACCAAAATGGAGAAGATCAAGACAAGACTTGGCTTGATGGACCGGTTGCAATGGAGAAGGGCAAGTCAAGGCTTTAAAGCGAGGGACCGCGAGGCGGTGAAGCTTGGGCAAGATTTGGCGCCGATGGACCGAGGCAACGGTGAAGAGCGAGCAAGGTCAAGATCGATGGACCAAAGAGGTCATGTGATGATATGGAGTGGATCATATCATTCAAGGAAGATCAAGCCAAGTGTTGACTCATGAAGATGATCAAAAGGCATGATGGAATCTGGTGCTTGTGTGGCATCAATATTTGCGAAAATGAAATGAAATGTGCAAGGCAAAGGTATGACTTGTAGGGCATTTCATTTCACCGGTCAAAGGTTGTGTAGAGAAGTGCATGACCGGATTTAGGATAGATGGCCGTACTATCAAGAGGGGCAAACTTGTTTGCATATCGGTCATCTAGTGCCACTTGAGCGATCTAACATTGCGATGTTGCTAGGATCGAGTGGCGTGGTGAGATCAAGTGAAAATCCTTTGAAAATGATTGTGAAATGCTAACACACATGCACATGGTGTTGTTCACGTGGTGGTGTTGGCAGTTTTGCAAAGGAGAAAGAGTTGGAGTTGATGTTGATTAACTTTGGGAAGCAAGAAAGATTTTTCGGTTTTCTCCGGAAATTAGGTTGTCTCTTGGAGTGGAATACTGCTTTGATCCATTGTGTTTTGGACCAAGTATTCAGTTCGGTTGTGTAGCCCTCTGAATTAGCTTTCCATAGAGTCCAAGATCACCTAATTTGGACATCGGAGCTAAGAGTTATGGCCGTTTTACCGAGGTACTTTTCTGCTAGAAAGAGACCTGCGGACGGTCCGCCCATGGGGGGCGGACGGTCCGCCGTTATCCCGGATGAGCTCTAACAGAGCCATTTTTGGCTCTGTTGGTGGTCCAAAATGAACTGCGGACCGTCCGGTCCATGGGGGCGGACGGTCCGCCATTAAAAGCTGAAACGGGCGCAGATTCTTGGTAGTTCTATCTTGGGTGTCCAAAATGAACTGCGGACCGTCCGGTCCTTGGGGGCGGACGGTCCGCCTCCTACTGAAAATTCTGGGACAGAAACACTACGGTTTCTGTGTGTGCTCACTTTTTGAACTGCGGACAGTCCGCCCATGGGGTGCGGACAGTCCGCCGGTCACTTCCAGATTTAGTCAGAGATGTTTGCAAATCGGTTGGTTCGAAGTTTTGAACCGCGGACAGTCCGCCCCAAGGGCGCGGACAGTCCGCCAGGGGCTCTAACGGTCGACTCTGACACATAATAATTGCTGTTCTAGCCGTTGGTTTTGAATGGCGGACGGTCCGGTTTCTGTGAGGTGGACAGTCCGCGAAATCTCTGTTTTCTCGGGATTTG
Source organism: Panicum hallii (assembly GCF_002211085.1). Taxonomy (NCBI): domain Eukaryota; kingdom Viridiplantae; phylum Streptophyta; class Magnoliopsida; order Poales; family Poaceae; genus Panicum; species Panicum hallii. The sequence continues at coordinate 38,865,097 of NC_038042.1, forward strand.
AGTGTAACGGCTAGTTTGGGGCCTCCCTCTATAAATAGAGGGTGTGGCCGGCCATTTGAGGGTGCTGAGCACCTTGGGGACTTGGTGTCCATGTGTGAGAGTGCTTGAGAGCCCTCTACTCACTCTAACTTGATAGTGATCATCCAATTGAGTGAGAGAGCGATTCTAGTGCGATTGCTTTGAGAGATTGCATCGAGTGGCACTAGGTGATCGTGTTGCAAGCCGGTGTGCTTGTTACTCTTGGAGGTTGCCACCTCCTAGACGGCTTGGTGGGAAGAGGCTCCGTTGAAGCCCGCAAGAAGATTGTGCGGTGCTCCGGAGAAGAGATTGTGAGGGGTATTGTGCTCACCCCGCGGGAGCCGCGAAGAGCAACTCTAGTTGAGCGAGACGTGAAGAGCAACAAGTGGTTCGTCCGGATCATGTGCTAGAGCTCGGTGTGAGCACTCCACGTGGGAGAGTGTGACTTGAGAGTCACCACTAGCAAGAGGATCGGCGGCAACCTTGGAGCTTGTCTCAACGGGGATTAGCTTGGTGGCAACCAAGTGAACCTCGGGATAAAAATCACCGTGTCAATCTTGTCTACTCTTCTCGGTGGTTTGCATTCTCCAAATCACAAGCCTTGTATTTACATTCATATATATCTTGTGTTTGTGTAGTTGCTCTCTAGTATTTAGTTAGTTTGTGTAGCTTGCTAATCATCTTCTTGCTTGTGTAGCTAGAAGTAGAGATCATAGTGTAACTAGTTAGCTTGTGTAGTTTAATTAGTTGCTCTTGCTTAGATTGTGTAGCTATGCAAGTTGAGCTCTTGAGTTTGTATTGTGTATCCTTGTCCTTGAGCATCTAGTGAGCTTAGGTTTGGCTTTGTGCTATTGCCCATTAGAATTGTGTAGGAGCTCCCCTTGTTTGTAAAGTACTAGTGCTTAGACTTGTGTGGCTTGGCATTAGAATTGTTAGGAGAGCTCTTATTAGCTTGGCACTCCATTTGCTTTGTGTAGGATCTTTTTGGAAGTGCCTTAGAGTCATAGTTAGAGGGTGAAGTCTTGGCTAAGCGAATAGTTTTGATTCCGCATAAGTTTCGGTTAGCCGGCGCAATTAGTTTTAGAAAGGACTATTCACCCCCCTCTAGTCCGCCATCTCGATCCTACACCATGTGTATCTGCTGCCTAGCTAATACGTCTCGACAGCTATGCTTCAGTGTCAGGTTATCAACCCAACCGCTAAACATCCGTTTCCTTTGAGTTTAGAATACTTCTGTATAACAGTTATCGGCCGGTGCATTTCTTTTAGTATGCTTCTACCATCGGCTGAATAGCTGATACGGTTGTTACCTTTCTAGTATCAGCTACTGCTGATACAATTCTTTTGTTCTGTTCTATATCGACTGCACAGAGTCGATGTATCAGAGAGACACACAATCTTAGGGTTCTTGCTATCGGCCGATCCAAGCCGATTCTAGTCGTTTTCCGTATCGGTCAAATATGGCCGATCAATCCTTAGTTTCCCCATCCTTGTCCACATACTCCTATCAGTCGATTTATCGACTGAAAGATCGGATATATGTCACTCAATTATTGTGTTGACGTAATCGAGCCGATATAACCACACGTAGTTATCTAGAATAACACTTAAGCACATCTTAGTTAAGACAACTGCTTTGGGAATCATCCTTCTGCCAAAGTAATCGATGCTTTCATCGATCATCTAGGAACCGATGCACCTTTCCATCGGCTAAACCTCTGTTGTTTCCAATCGGCTCTGTCGTAATCTTCAACGAGTAGCCGATTCTAATTAGTTGTCCCCCTAAAGCTCTATTTAGGTTTAGTTCAGATCTTTTTGGTTGATATGTGAATAGTATGTTGTATGAATGCTGGTTTGCAATTGAATTGTGAAGTAAGGTAGTTTTATGTGCACACTATGAATGGAATGTTGCATTGCATGTAGATACGACTACTTCCGCAGACAGTACCTGCGAGATCTCCCCGGAGTCTACAGAGGATGTTCCTGAAGACCGAGTGAATGTCACCAAGGGATTAACTGAAGCCCCGAACCAAAGTTCGGAAGATGTTAACATTTCTGACTTCAGACCCACCAGTAAAGGCAAGCCCCGGACATAACCCACTATTTTAATTATACTGCAATCTAAATCTATTTACGTATTCTATGCATCAAGTTCTTAGGAATTGCTTGAAACCCTAGTTGCATTTCCCTAGGAACCAATGTGATGAATACTAGCACTTGAGTCCGACTAGCTGCTATGCTAATAGGACCGGTAGAAGTCGGGTGATTTCCTGTCACTCGCACGACATAGGAGTTGTAATGTTTACATTCCTATTATCACTATAAGGATGCCGGACGGGAGTTTTGTGCGGTATCATGGTTGAGGTGATACCCCGTCTGTGTTGTTGAAATTGATAAGGTCGCGGTGTGTGTCGATCGGGGTTAAGCATTTGAAAGTACTAACCACATACCGCGAAATATGGTAAGCGGTAAGCCTAGTAACCAATCGGCCCGAGGAGTGGACATACCTCCCACCACTCATTTTGCTTCTTCTGGTTACTTATGTTCGACTGAGGAAATACGTGTTGCAAGGGCAACCAGGAATACGGGTTTTGTAGTCGCGCTACAGATGTATGTCCTGCACGAGTGATGTGCGTATGTTCCTGCAGTCGCTTGTGGTGGCTCTGATCCACGAGTCGGAATGAAAGGTAAACGGTTGCTTTGGAATGACCCTGTGGTGTTCCAAGCGTGTGTGTTAGATTTACCTTGCAAGGTTAAATTCGATTCAGAATCGTCCGCCTCTCACGATGATTGAGACTACTTAATCCCTTTATCACACAGAGTAACAAGAGCAACTATACGATGAGTAATACTGATGGTTGACATTAAGAGCTCTACCTTGCTTGCTTAGTTATAGGTGCTTATCTAGAATGGATAATCACATAGAACTTGAAAGCTAAAAATTGAAAATAAGGATCTACTCTTAGTTGCTTTTCAGCTGATACTAAACCCAGAGCTGTTATAAGCCTTCATGAGTCTAGTTATGGGCTAAGTATACCCAATTCCGGGTAAGCCTTGCTGAGTATTAGTATACTCAGCCTTGCTAGTTATATGTTTTGCAGGTAATGTCTGGAAGACCCTACTCTTCCCTTGCCCTGGCCCTGTGTTCTTTCAGAAGGTTGATCCGTGGAATGGGATCCGTCCCCGGCTAGCACTGGTGATATCGAGCGATGTCGTGCTCGGGCTTAGCATGACATCCGTCTTAACGACGAGTTGAAATCATCGCATATGTTTTCCGCTGCTAAAAACCATAGTTTTAACAGCTTGTAATCTTTTCTCTGAATTTAAATCTTCGTACCTCTTTTGGAAACCCTTGTAACGTAATTTCCTCTGTGATGTAAAATGTGATGGTGATTGTATCTCTGGACTCACCTTCGTGTGAGGTAACCTTATTTGATCCTGTGTATCGGTGGTTTATCGGGACGTTACCCGACAGGCCAAGGGATTATACCGTTTGAAGCACGTTGGAGCCCTCGGAAGTGGACTCGCGTACTTGAGCCGGTATAATTCAGGTTGGTTCTGCCACAGCTGGTATCAGAGCTATAAGGTTACCCTGGAGGTACATTTTGCCTTAAAAATTCTTTCAGTATAAAAGCATGACCAATAAAATGTTTGGCAAAGTCACGTTGGATTCGTTAAGGATTGTACTTAGTACGTAAAGCCCTAGGGTAATGTTTATAAGGGAAATAGAGGTGGCTATAGTATATATATATAACTCTAACTACTAGCATTACTTTCTATCAAAACTTAATTTCATGCACAGCCCCAACTTTACTTTCTGTAACGACATCTTCGATGATGAGGTAAGGAGGTAAGGATCCTCAGCCAACTGAGGGAGCTTGGCCTTCCCGTCGGTGATGCGAACCGAACGCTGTTTCTCAAGTAGTGGCTTACTTGAGATGCTGCCAATGTACCAACCTCGGTTGACTACATTGGGAGTATATAGTTAGGTATGGGGTATGAACAGCGACACCCCCGCATTTTGCGGTACCCCCGAGAATACGTTATCTCGATAACGTATGTTAACGTTGTCTGTACGGCGGTAATTGTACAGATGCTGTTTCTATAGTGAACAGTAATGATTGGGGACGCTTTCATGACATGCTGGCATGAAAGGTTCAGTATATACATATTGTGATTTTCTGCAGGTATGCTAACCTCGTTACGTAAGCTTGAACGTAAGAACGACTAGTATATATATAGGGAGAGACGTATTTATATGATGCCACCGTAACTAACCACGTAAGACCAAGATTACTTGGCAGTTATTTTTGTTTGTGAGGACGTGTAGAACGTGCATACATCATGACATCTTGGATTGACCTGATTGCTTTGTTTGTTATGTTGTTGTACTGAAATATGTTGCTTGTACCTGAATGTCTGTCTAGACTCTATGTTGTGGGAGCCAATGAAATTTGTTAGGCTATCTTAGAGTTAAGGGAGTCTCTTGTAAATCAAGTAGATTGGGTTATGTTTGAACCCTGTCACCGATCTTAGCTTGACAGCTAAATCAAACCCTTGATCTTGCTTCTCCTTGAGGGTTAAATCTTGATAGTTATCAACAAACCCTTGGATCCATTATTCAGTGAATCATCTGTCCTCTCTCGATGTTGTACCATATCTTGTTGTCTATTCTGGTTACAACATCTGAAAATTGTACCTTTAATTTTTGCTCAGATGATTTTAATTAAAAATAAAAAAAAGATTTATGGCAAAAGTCTTGCATCAAAACATATACCATTTTTGGTCAGTGCATGGTGTTGCATCATCATCGAAAACCCATAGATTAACTAACGAGTGTGCCTCTAGTATAACTTTGGGTTGTCTTGGGTCCCTAAGTCTATCCTGCTGTTGTTGGCACTACAAGGTTGCTATCTCTCTTTTGTGGTGGTGTTTAATCACATGACCATGATGCCGTGTCGGAACCTAAGGCCTCATGTGTGCTGCAGCCATATGATTGAGCCATTAGGAGCGCACTGGTGACTAGGTATATGTGACGTAACCCCACTGCAATCTCTTCTTATGCAACCTTACTAGTGTCCTAACTTCTAATCCTTGTCTAAGGATATAGGACTGTCCAGGTGTTAGCTACGAGAGAACGGTTGTAGGGTGTGAGTCACGTGCATCATCAACTCATGAGGGTATGCATCATACTTCATGCATTTCATACGTGCATACATTGCAAATGTCATCATCCTTGCATCATAGTGTATGCATCATTTGGTCAACATCATGGTTATTACATTGTATCATATGCATCATTTCGATTGTGCATAGAATTCTTCATCCTCATGATGCACCATCATTGCAATCATACATCTCAACACTGCATCATGTTCATGGTTATATATCGAGCATTGTGCTCTGAATTGGAGCATTTTTCCTTAATTGCATCGGTATAAATAAGCATGTTTTGCAATCAACATCATCTAAAATTATTCAGATAATAAACTCTGAGCAAGAATAATTCAAACATCATTTTGTCAATCTCTTGTACTATCCTCACTTGCTATCCATGAGCTTTGTGATGAATGTCACCGACATTTATCATCATCATGTGGTGATCTTAGCTCTGGGAGAACTTGATCACCTTTTCCTTTCTTATCTTGTCAAACTCATCTATGTACAATCTCTTCATGCTCTCGTATACTCATCTCGCCATGCTCTCGTCATCAACCTCAATCTTCTCTAGTGCGATTGCTTCTTGCCATTTTTAATGGGTGATTTGCTTCTCTTCCCTTCAGAGCCTTTCGTCCGAATCTCGGGACGAGATTCTTTTTAGGGGGGAGGGCTGTGATAGTTCGTGTATTTGTAATGCTAGACATATATTTTGTTAGTGTGAAATATGTGTTTGTTTGTATAAAGCTTATGTGTGTTTGTGTGAAGTTTTTGAAAAATTTAAAGTGCAAGTAAAAAGGGGTATTTTTGTAATTACAGAAAAACCTAGGGTTGTTTTTGTAAAATGTATTTGGAGAAGGATAATTTTGAAATAAGTGAAGGGTGGTTTTGCAAACGTGTTTTTCATACAATTAATCCCTTGTAAAAAAAAGTTATGTATTTAACCAAAAGTTTCAATTGAAATGTGTATGTTGAAGTGTGTAAAAATTTTGGGTAAAATGGTAAAAATAAGGGTGTTTACGTAATTTTATAAAAGTACAAGTCCTTTTATGCAAGTTTCTGATTTACAAAAGTAACTTTCAAAATTACTCAGGACTAAAGTGTAAAAGTGCAAGTCATCATGACATGTCTATCCACTCATTATGACGAGTCTATCCCGTCATCATGACGTGTCATAAATGCTTGCATTTAGGTCCTGAATTTTATAACATTTCATTCTTTAGGACAAAATCAATTCAAATCTGACTTTTGTTCAAACATTCACGTGTAAAAAATACAAGTTTTGAGTTTTTGAACTTGAGCCCTAAAGCAATGTTGTAGAGTTTGAAAAACTCTCCAACTTTCATTTTGGGCATTTCTTCATTTGAGTTTTAAATCAACGGGAAATTTTGTTTTACAGATAGGCCCTTGCAGTTTTCAGTATTTACGCATAGGTCCTTGGGGAAATCCATTCCCCTTTCTCCTCTGTTTTCTTATCACTGGTGCCTTATCTTCTTCCTGCCGTCTCCTTCTCTCCTCCTCTCACTGACAGCACCATCCCAATCCTCATCCACTCCCTCCCTCTCTTCCATCCCATACACAGGCAGCAGCGGCCCAAGCGGCAGCCGGCGCTGGGGCGGAGGGCGCAGGCTCGGCTCGGCCGCGGGAGAAGGTCTGGCGCCGGGCGAGCGGAGCTTGGCTCGGGCACGTGAGCGGGCGGCTGCAGCGCGCGGGCCGGCGCTGGGGCGCGAGCGTGGCTGGCGGCCAGGTGCTGGCGGCGCAGGGCGGCGGCTCGGCTGGGCTGGCGCAGGCGGGCTCGGGTGAGCGCAGGCAGGCGCTGGCGGCGGCTGGGGCAGCGCACGGGCAGGCGACGGTTCGGGCCGAGCGGAGTGCGGTCCAGGGGAGCCGGTGCGGGGCAAGGCCCGGGCGGAGGCGCGCGGGGGCGGCGCTGGTGTGGTGGCGCTGCGCTAGGCGGGCCCAGGCGGGGCGCGCGGGAGCGGGCGTCGCGGGAGGCGAGCGGCAGCCAGCGCGCAGGCGCACAGAGCAGGCAGCGGGCATGGGAGCTAGTGGACGGCAGCGCGAGCAAGCGTGCGGGTCGCGCGGGAGTTGGAGCGCAGCGGCGGTTCGGGTGCGCGCGGCAATGCGCGGGCTGGTGGTGGCCCAGGCGAGCGCGCGCAGGGGGCCGGAGCGGCGAGCCCGAGCGGGCTGGTGGCGAGCGGGAGCAGGTGATGTGGCTCGGGCGTGCACGACAGCAGGAGCGCGGAGCGTGCGCGGGAGGCGTGGAGGTGCACGGAAGCGCAGGAAGTGGACGCGGCTCGGCCCAGGAGCAGACGCGCATGTGCCCAACAAGCTAGCGGCGTGCGGATGTGACGCAGACTCGTGAGCAGCACGGCTGGCAGTGCAGAAGCTCGCAGCGGGTGGCGCGAGTGTGCGCGTAGTGACGCGCGGAAGCTGGCGGTGTGTGCAGATGTTGGGCGGCCGGAGTAGAACGGACCCATGGGCACGAGCAGATAGTGTTGGAGTGCGACGTGCCGAGCAATGGCACGCGCAGGAGGAGTTGCGATGAAGAGCTTCTGCGCGCGATGCAGGAACGCGGTGGCGTCGACCCTGTTTATGCCACGGAGATCTCTGAGTGGTACAGGTTTGGCCGTGTCGAAGATGAAGCCCAGGTGTTCGATGAAATGCCGATACGCACGGTGCTGAAGGACGCGAGGGTTCTGCTATTGGACGAAGCGTCAAGGGTGCAAGGCACCGTTGGGCGGATGTAGCGACGGCGTGAAGGGAGAACACACGCGGCGCAGGAGGACTATGCAGAGTATTGACAAGCAGGGCAATGACATGCAGAGCGGCGGCGTACAGCGCATGGCAGTGTTACCGCTGGGCGAGCTCAAGTCACGACTGAAGTGGTGTACAGTAGAGTCGCGCGTGGAAAACGTCGGAGGCCGTCGAGGAAAAGGCAATGGACGAAGTCAGGCGGCACTGCAGACTGCTCGTGGAGGATTTAGAGGTGGCCAGGTGCGAGTAGACCTCGATCCTAGCGGAGGCGGAGAAGCACTTATGGCGCGGCAAGTCAGAAGGAGGAGTTGGCCAAGCGAATCAGTTCGGCTCCATCGTCTCGTCCCAGAATCCACGACCTCCAACAGTTCGCATCCCTCGTGGCTCACTCAACCGCTATCACCACAAGTCACCTCGGAGATTACCCCTTCGACCATCTTCCACCCACGGCAACCATTTCCCGACAGACTTCTTCGTCACCCATAGAATCTCGTCATCGTCGAGCTTTTCTCTTCGCCGATCCTGTTCGCCACGGGAATTCACCTTTTACCCGTTCTTCCTCCACATCCGAAATTACCTCAAGGTTTGCCCTAACCTACTAAATCTTCTTAATGCCGGCGATTCCTTTGCCGGGATATCATCGTTAACATCCTGTTATCTGTTTTCCCGGACCAGGGACTTAATTGCTACGTTTTAGATAGTTCTAGGGTGTTTTCTGTAAGGTTTCCAGAGTTTTCTTTATTTCAAATTGATGAACTTCTGCATTTCATAGATTTTCGTAGGAAGTTCATAAAAATGTAACATCAGTTTCGTTTGAAACCCTAAGTCAAAACCTACAAGTTTTATGTTGTTATCTTGAGTGAAAGTCTTTGATGTGTGGTTTAGGTCAAATGTTAGGGAATGAATGTTTTATTATGCTCTATATTGTATGCTTGTGTTATAACTGAAAAGTAAGCCATAGAATATAGATCTTAAATAGAAATATGTGATGTTTCGTCAAACCTTTCATATGAGTGCTCATATCCCTGCCATCAAGACATTGTTCTCGCCCTGATTGCAATCTCCTTAAGGCCCTTTTCGTATAAGGATTCCTCTTAGTCCATGTGTATCTGCTGCCTAGCTAATACGTCTCGACAGCTATGCTTCAGTGTCAGGTTATCAACCCAACCGCTAAACATCCGTTTCCTTTGAGTTTAGAATACTTCTGTATAACAGTTATCGGCCGGTGCATTTCTTTTAGTATGCTTCTACCATCGGCTGAGTAGCTGATACGGTTGTTACCTTTCTAGTATCGGCTACTGCCGATACAATTCTTTTGTTCTGTTCTATATCGACTGCACAGAGTCGATGTATCAGAGAGACACACAATCTTAGGGTTCTTGCTATCGGCCGATCCAAGCCGATTCTAGTCGTTTTCCGTATCGGTCAAATATGGCCGATCAATCCTTAGTTTCCCCATCCTTGTCCACATACTCCTATCAGTCGATTTATCGACTGAAAGATCGGATATATGTCACTCAATTATTGTGTTGACGTAATTGAGCCGATATAACCACACGTAGTTATCTAGAATAACACTTAAGCACATCTTAGTTAAGACAACTGCTTTGGGAATCATCCTTCTGCCAAAGTAATCGATGCTTTCATCGATCATCTAGGAACCGATGCACCTTTCCATCGGCTAAACCTCTGTTGTTTCCAATCGGCTCTGTCGTAATCTTCAACGAGTAGCCGATTCTAATTAGTTGTCCCCCTAAAGCTCTATTTAGGTTTAGTTCAGATCTTTTTGGTTGATATGTGAATAGTATGTTGTATGAATGCTGGTTTGCAATTGAATTGTGAAGTAAGGTAGTTTTATGTGCACACTATGAATGGAATGTTGCATTGCATGTAGATACGACTACTTCCGCAGATAGTACCTGCGAGATCTCCCCGGAGTCTACAGAGGATGTTCCTGAAGACCGAGTGAATGTCACCAAGGGATTAACTGAAGCCCCGAACCAAAGTTGGGAAGATGTTAACATTTCTGACTTCAGACCCACCAGTAAAGGCAAGCCCCGGACATAACCCACTATTTTAATTATACTGCAATCTAAATCTATTTACGTATTCTATGCATCAAGTTCTTAGGAATTGCTTGAAACCCTAGTTGCATTTCCCTAGGAACCAATGTGATGAATACTAGCACTTGAGTCCGACTAGCTGCTATGCTAATAGGACCGGTAGAAGTCGGGTGATTTCCTATCACTCGCGCGACATAGGAGTTGTAATGTTTACATTCCTGTTATCACTATAAGGATGCCGGACGGGAGTTTTGTGCGGTATCATGGTTGAGGTGATACCCCGTCTGTGTTGTTGAAATTGATAAGGTCGCGGTGTGTGCCGATCGGGGTTAAGCATTTGAAAGTACTAACCACATATCGCGAAATATGGTAAGCGGTAAGCCTAGTAACCAATCGGCCCGAGGAGTGGACATACCTCCCACCACTCATTTTGCTTCTTCTGGTTACTTATGTTCGACTGAGGAAATACGTGTTGCAAGGGCAACCAGGAATACGGGTTTTGTAGTCGCGCTACAGACGTATGTCCTGCACGAGTGATGTGCGTATGTTCCTGCAGTCGCTTGTGGTGGCTCTGATCCACGAGTCGGAATGAAAGGTAAACGGTTGCTTCGGAATGACCCTGTGGTGTTCCAAGCGTGTGTGTTAGATTTACCTTGCAAGGTTAAATTCGATTCAGAATCGTCCGCCTCTCACGATGATTGAGACTACTTAATCCCTTTATCACACAGAGTAACAAGAGCAACTATACGATGAGTAATACTGATGGTTGAGATTAAGAGCTCTACCTTGCTTAATTAGTTATAGGTGCTTATCTAGAATGGATAATCACATAGAACTTGAAAGCTAAAAATTGAAAATAAGGATCTACTCTTAGTTGCTTTTCAGCTAATACTAAACCCAGAGCTGTTATAAGCCTTCATGAGTCTAGTTATGGGCTAAGTATACCCAATTCCGGGTAAGCCTTGCTGAGTATTAGTATACTCAGCCTTGCTAGTTATATGTTTTGCAGGTAATGTCTGGAAGACCCTACTCTTCCCTTGCCCTGGCCCTGTGTTCTTTCAGAAGGTTGATCCGTGGAATGGGATCCGTCCCCGGCTAGCACTGGTGATATCGAGCGATGTCGTGCTCGGGCTTAGCATGACATCCGTCTTAACGACGAGTTGAAATCATCGCATATGTTTTCCGCTGCTAAAAACCATAGTTTTAACAGCTTGTAATCTTTTCTCTAAATTTAAATCTTCGTACCTCTTTTGGAAACCCTTGTAACGTAATTTCCTCTGTGATGTAAAATGTGATGGTGATTGTATCTCTGGACTCACCTTCGTGTGAGGTAACCTTATTTGATCCTGTGTATCGGTGGTTTATCGGGACGTTACCCGACAGGCCAAGGGATTATACCGTTTGAAGTACGTTGGAGCCCTCGGAAGTGGACTCACGTACTTGAGCCGGTATAATTCAGGTTGGTTCTGCCACACCGGTCCTGTGAGCGATTGCGAGAAGAATCTTACTCGCAACGGATCCAATATGGAGATCATACCCAATTGTGCCAAATATCGGCTCACATGTTCGATAGAACTAGAACCTTCTGCCCCACTGAATTTGGTAAACTCAGGGAGCCGATACTTGGGCGGCAATGGGATTAAATTATAATCACTTGGATACGGCTTAGTATAGCCGATCGCTCTCCTCTTTGGTAATATGCCAAACTGATCCCTCAAAATGGTGCTGATTTGCTCCGCTGTTTGTAACCCAGGGGCCGAGTGCATACTATCGTGACTCGGCCCGGTAGCATAAGTTGCTAACCATGCTTGCTTGTCTGCGTCGGCTCTAGAAACCCCTCCAACTACTTTTTGTGCGGAATGTATCGGGTTATTGTTGTCCGGTATGTATGCACACATGTAGCCATGTGGGATTTCCTTGGGTGGCTCGCTGAAGAACTGGTGATCCATGGGGTCACCTCCCACTTTATAAACCACATAAGCTGGAGCACCATGTGATTCCGAAGCTGCGAGCGCATAAGGCAATGGAGGTCTGGTCTGGAACGGCAATTCTCCCTTATGACTTCCCAAGGTAGGCCCAGTTGGAGAATGCTGATGCCTCATAATTTCTTGGACCACTCGCAAAGCTACGCGCTCGAAAGCATTGACCAAACTTTAAGAATGCCGGTGCAATGAGTGAGCCACCGCATAATTTACCTCCTGCCGCAGAGCTCTGGTACGATCTTCAGATGGGGTAGAAAGATCTACTCCGTCAAGAGCACCTTCGGGTGAAAACCCTTTCCACCTAACATCGTGGTTGCGAGTCCTTTCAAAAGAGCCGATGAGGTCGGCTTCAAATTGAGCCTTGATTTCGTCATATTTCTGCTTATGCTCGGTAGAGAGCTCCTCGTAAGTGATTGGATCGTCTCTTGCCATTCCACCGTCCATGATTGATGAAGTCAACGATGATGATGAAGTCGATGAAGATGGTGTCGATGATGATGGCAAAGTCGATGAAGATGGTCCCACCGGGCGTGCCAGAATGTGTTGTCGGCCAAAACCCGCCGGCGAGCAGTGACAGGCAACACGAGGAGCCGGGAGGCTTCCGGGACGGCTGGTGGGCCCCGGTCCCTCGGTCAACGGCCCTGCGATCCGGCGCGCACCCTGGCTTGAAGTCGCTAGGCGTGCAACCTGATCCTGCACCTGATCAGGAAGGTGTGATGTATCAAATTCCTGTATGCACAGACATGTGTAAAGATTAGTCCGAGCCGTGATTGGCTCATCACTTCCTCCCCTGTATCGGCTATAGAGAGCCGATTGCATCATTACCGGATTGGATCTTTGGAACAGGCAATGTATATATATGCTTATCGACAAAACAAATCTTGCTTCATAAATATCAATCTAATCCAATCTACAACGACTAAGCCCTCATTGTACGATCGGAACATCCTACACGTGATTGAGCCTAACGAATACATAAAAGCATCGGAACAGACGATCTAAACAGAGACCATAGAACCAGCCAGAGAGCCGATTCCTAGAGCAACCTCTATTCGAGCTACGATCCGATACTAAACATACTGCCGGAACTTTCAACTAGTTTGCAAGGCCTAATCATGCACATATTGAACTAAATCTCCAAATAACCAGAAACTAGCCGTAACAGATCGGATCTGCGGATAAAGATAAAGCAAGATGTAACCATCGTATTCATGATCGAACACGATGATTACTAAGCACACGTGAGCAACGAACAAAGCATGAATAGGATACACAAAAGATAATGCTACTCTAAGTGCGCTAAGATAACTAGTGCTACTCGCCATCTACAGGGCTTCAGCACGAGCAACACATAAAACAAACGATCAAAGGTGATGCTACCCCGATCATGCAGAGCATGATCGGGGCCGCATGGCACTTACCCGATGAAAAACCCTAAAATAGGGGAGGCGATGCGCCGAGAGTTGTTGATGAATGATTCTGTCTCTTGTTTATTCATGGTACATATTTATAGTCCGTAGACTTGTCCTCCTTAACTAACCCTAACCAAACATGACATGAACCTTAACTGCCTATATCTAAATTTACACGGCCTTTCTGGCCCCAATCACCCGCACAAAGGTCCGATTCGCAAGCTTATCGTAACTGTCTTCTAGGCCCATCTTGCTCCATGGCCCACTTTTGGCCCGTCCAGATTATGGCGATAACAACTATACACATATACATACTAATAGCCACCTGATTACTCCCATATAAACCCCTAGGGCATTACGATCTATGGACCAACCTTAACGAATCCAACGCGATTTTTAAATTTCTTTTGTTAAGCCAAATTTTATCCTGAAAACATTGTTAAGAGCTGCTGCGGTTTTAATGCCGATTGTAAGAGTAAACCTACAGCTCTGATACCAACTGTGGCAGAACCGCCTGAATTATTCCGGCTCAAGTGCGCTAGTCATCACTATGCAGGCGATACTAACTCAACGCACTTCAAACGGAACAACCCATTGGTCTGTCGGGTCACCACCTGATACAACCACGGTTCAACAGGATCGAAGTAGGTTTACCTTGCACGATGACGAGTTTACAATCACACCACAGCTCACAAACTTTCAGTCCACAGAATAATTAAACATTATTACAAACTGGTTTCAAAACTTAAAGTAACTTAAACAGACATTGTTTAAAACAACAAGCTAAACAGCTTGTCCAGAGTCACAGCGGAAGAAAGTTATTAACATCGCGACTACACGTCGCAAAAGTTGGCACCATGCTTCGCCCTAAACATGGCGTCATTCCGGAGGGTCATTGCCAGCCTGGGAAGGATCCCACTCCACGGACCAGCCAAACGGAATAGAGAAAGGCCAGGCTGGACTATCCGTTTGGTTCACACCGGTCATACCTGAAAAGCAGACTAGCAAGACTGAGTATACTAATACTCAGCAAGACTTAACCAAGCTTGGGTATACTTAGCCCATAACTAAATCATGAAGGATTGAGAGGTTCTAGTTTTCTTTTTGCTAAAAAGCAACTAAGAGTATGATCTAATTTTCATGTTTTAGCTTTAAGATTCTAGTGTCATTAATCATTCTAGGTAAGCACCTATACTAGGCAAGCAAGGTAGAGATTAGCATCCATCAAGATTATTTCAACAATAGTTAATGTTCTTACTCTATGTGGCAGAAAGAATAAGCAGTCTCAATCTCCGCGAGAAACGGACGATTCTGAATCAAGTTTCATAGCCTTGCAAGGGTAAACCTAACTCACATGCTTGGAGCATCCAATGATCATTCCAAAGCAACCGTTTGCCTTTCATTCCGACTCATGGATTAGGGCCACCACAAGCGACTGTAGGACCATACGCACATCCAATGTGCAGGACATACGTCTGTAGCACGACTACATGACCATACTCCTGTCCGCTGTGCGGAACGTATTCCCGCATGTTGGTGCGTGTACGAAAAACCAAATTATGAGTGGTGGGAGGTATGTCCACTCCTCGGGCCGATTGGTTACTAGGCTTACCGCTTTCCATATTTCGCAGCATGTGGCTAGTATTTTCAAACGCTTAACCACCGCTACCACACACTGCGACCTTATCAAAGTTTCATCAACACAGACGAGGTTTTTGCCAAGGTCATGAATCATAATCACAACCCCGTCCGTTATCCTTGTAGTGGTTGCAGGAATGTAAACATTGCAACTCCTAGGAGCTCGCGAGTGACCGGGAATCACTCGACTTCTACCGGTCCTATTAGCTTAGCAACTAATCGGACTCAGGTTCTAGTATTCAATACATAGGTTCCTAGGAATATGCAACTAGGGTTTCAATACGATTCCTGGAAACTTAAATGCACAAGTAGATATATATGAATATATAATTTGCAGTGTAGTAAAAATAGCGGTTTATGTCCGGGGCTTGCCTTCTTGGGTGGGGCTGGGGTCAGGGATGTCAAAAACTTCCGAACTTTGGTTCGGGGCTTCAGTTAATTCCTCGGTGATGTTCACTTGGTCTTCCAAAATGCCCTACTCAGGTTTTGGAATCAACTCGTAGGTTCCGTCGGCGAGTGTTGTCGAATCTATATGATATGCAGTGATTTGAACCAATGGTCGTTGATTTAAGAACTTTACTTCATGATAAAGTTGCAATCCAACAAGTTAATTAACCTTTTCTATGGGCAGTCATTTATCGAGCATTAACTTATATTACCTAACTTCATTAAATGACATGTGGAGTTACTCTAAATAATTAAGCTAATTACATTAAGTAGTATTGGAAAAGATCCTAATTTATTTACATTAGAAGTTCTATACTAGATCTTGTGTTGAAATTTTGTGAACATATTACACTACTCAAAAGTAACACTCTAATTTAATTTCATAAATTTTCATAAATCAGAACTATTATTCATGAATTATCTTTGAATCTAAGCCTAAATTCATAACTTAAGCTACTCTATACTACTGATGTTCAAAATTTTATCATGGATTACACATGCTGAAAGAAGGTTAAAGTAAAATTTTCAGCTATAAATACTAACAGATTCACTCTAGAATAAATCTTAAAGCTTTCATCAATTTGAAACAAAGATACTTGAACATCATAGTTAGGAAACAGTTCTAAGTCTACAAATTTTATATAGAGCTATACATGAGACACGTGTCCTATGTTTCAAATTTCAGCATCAGCACAGCTATGGATCAAGAGATCTAATTAACACACCCATTTCCTAGTATTTATTCTAATTCAAAATATCCACTTATCCAGCTCAAGGTTATTACATAAAAGTTGTATATTTTACTCCAAGGATTCAAACAAAACTAGTTTGACATTTTTTTGAATTTTCTACGAATTCTTACAAATTTCTAAAGATCACTAATTTTGAATTGAGGGGAGGAACTGAAATCTTGCAGCCAGGCCCTCGGGAAGATTTGAATCAATGCAATCAAGTCCCTGGCTCATCGGGAAAGAGAGCCGAGACTTGCCGGCCAAATTCCAGCGACGGTGGTCACCGGCGGCGAGGGGGAACCGGCCAGGGAGGATCAGGGGGCTAGGGTGGTCCTCGCTGGGGGTGATGTGATGGTCGGGGTCAACTGGAGGGGTGGAACGACGGCGACCCGAAGCGGTGGCGATAGAGCTCAACTACGGCGGCACTGTTCTGGTGTGGCGGTTCACCGGCGGCGGATCGGAGGTGGGGGAATAGCTCCAGGGGATCAAGGCGGTTCTATTGATCACCTTGGCGAGGGTTGAGGTAGTCGGGAAGATGGGTCCCCACGGCAGACCGAGGAGGTGGCGGAGAGGTCGACGACGACAGCGATGCTCTGGTGATCAACGTCGGCGAAGGCCCTGCGCACGAGCATCGGTGAGCCACGGGTGATGCACTGCTGCATTCAATTGAGGCTAAAAGCTACGGGAAAGAGGTGACCGACAGTGACTGTGACGACGACGGAGGAGAAGAACACCGGCGAGCGTCGGCAAGGCCAAATTGGAGCTCAAAAGTAGTCGAGTGAAGGGCGGTGAGCTTCACGGGATCATGGCTGTAACATTCAAGTAATTAGAAACATAGACACTAAGTTTTAGCATAATATATGCATGCTTGTTATGGTGTATGTGAGTAGTATAGAGAACCAGGGGTATAATTGTAATTTATGAAATATACAGGTCCTTGAGTGTAATTGGGTAAGATGGGAGATAACATTAAAACCCAGGATAAATATAATACTAAGTGTTAAATTTATATGACCATAGGGAAGAAAGTGTAAAAGGTAGGTTAAATTCTAAGAAAATAGACCTTTTTGTGAAACAAGGGACCTATGTGTGATTAACACAAAATTGAAGGGTCTATATGTAAAATAGTTGAAATGTAAAAGTAATATCCAGGTTTACTTAAGGACTAATATGTAAGAATACAAGTCATCATGACATTCCATGAAACTTTGTAAACATATCCAAATTTTAATCAAATTTATTTTGATAAAGACAAAGGTAAATCAAATTCCACCTTTATTCAAAAAATTTAACATAAAAAGCTGTAAACTTTGAGTTTTTTACTTCAGCCCTAAAGCATTGTTGTAGAGTTTGAAAAACTCTACAACTTTCATTTTGGTCACTTCCTCATTTGATCTCTATATCAGTGAGAAATCTTAGTTTACAAAGAGACCCTTGAACTTTTTGAAAATTTCAAACAAGTCCCCCAGAACTCCTCCCCTCTTCTTCTTCTTCCTCGCGCATGTGCCTCCCCTGCTCTGCTCTCCACAGCCGCCGGCAGTGCTTCGCCTCTGGCCGCCGCTCTGCCGCCGCCACCGCGTCACCTCCTGCTGGAACAACCCCCATGCGTCATCCTCTCCTCGACCCCGGCGCTATTGCCCCCTTGCTGTCCTGCTCCGAGCGCGCCACGGCTTCCCCGAGCACCCGCTGGCTGCCACCTCATCGTCGCCGTGGAGAGCCCACCACGGAGCCTCAAACCTCTATCTCTCGCGCGCACCAGCACTACCAAGGCTTCTACATTCTGTTCTTCTACTCCTCTTGCCAATTCCCGAACTCCAGCTGCGTTTCCCACTACCGCCTCTTCTCCTTTCACTCCGGCGACCTTGGCTCATCGTGGATAGCCACGGTCGCCGGCCCACTGCTCCTACCGATCCCCTAATCAGCTTCCTTGACCTCTGCTTGAGCTCCCCAGCCCTCCGTAGCCCTCCAATTTTGGCCGGAACACGGCTGTCGACGATTGCCGTCCGCCGCCGCCCTCGGCTCACCGTGGGCAACTCCCTCCGAGCGTTCCCGCGCCACCACGACCTCTTAGCCAGCACTACATCATCCCTGTGAAGCTCTACAACCGCTTCGTGGAGTCTCTAGTGCCCTGCATCGCTCTCCCGATGCTCGCCAGCATCCATCCCCGCCGCCACCGTCACTGTCTTCGCCGGTTGCCCCTAATCCGACGTGTATGCTTCCAATTGTTTGCACCAACACCTTCTCCACGACTCACTAAAGCTCGTGTGCAGGTTCCCTACCAACGTTAGCCGCCGGAGCCTCGCCGTCGACCGTGACCTCTCCGCCGCCACCTCAGGTTCTCGTCGAGATCCGCTCTTCCGACCACCATAGCCCTCGACACGGGGTGCAACCGAACCGTTATGAGCTCCTGAGACCTTCCCTCCCCTCAGACCTCACCGCCGGCGACCTTTCTCACCGGAGCATGGCCGTCCTCTCTCTGCTCTGCTTCTATCTCTAGCCAAGGACCCCGGGCTTAGAAGAATTGAAAGCCCAGGGGGCTATCTACAAAACCATAGACTCGTGTGAATAGTTCTAGAAGGACCCCTTTGTGTTTTTTTGATGCAAACTTTGAAATTCTGTATCAATTCAAGGAAAAATCATAAAAATACAAACTAAAATTTATTAGAATCCTCTTTTTAAGATCTAAAACTTTACTTAAGGGATGAAATTCAGTTTCTGAATTTTTTGTACTCTAATTTAAATGTTAATTTAATTAGTTGTAGGCTTAGAGAATGCATAGTAATTGATAGAAAAATGATAAAAATGTGAAACCAGTTGTGTTAGTTTTTTTTTGACATGTAGAATTTATGAAAAATAATTATTCTATTATTTATGTAGTATTTTCTCAATATATGAGTTTAATTATGAATAATGCATAGTTAACCTTATATAATTAATATCTATGGATTTAAATACTCAAAAATCATGAAAATATTCTAGGGTACTGTTCTTAAATAACATAACCTGTCATTAAATTCCCAACCTAGGATTAGGTGTCAAACAACTAAAATAAATTGGACATATTATAATAAGTCCATAATTTAATATCAACATAGGGTTCATGTAAATAATTGGTATAGAAAATAAATAAAGCTATTTAATATGGTTATTTTAATATTGGAAACCCACCCAACCTGTTACCCTATGCCACTAGTTAGATACTTAATGTAATCAACCCTGCTATTTAATGTGTCTAGATAAAATAATTAATACCCGATAAATGATTGTGGAATAAAAGTAACTTTCATGTTTACTTGAGGGCCTATTTGTAAAAATACTAGTCATCATGACATTCCTTAAACATTTGCAAATAGATCAAAAGTTTGATCAAATCCCCCTTGGTAAGGACAAGGGTAATTCAAAATTCTACTTTGTTCAAAATTCATCATGTAATGTTGTAAACTTTGAGTTTTTGAAATTGAGCCCTAAAGCTAAATTGTAGAGCTTGAAAAACTCTACAACTTTCATTTTGGGCTTTTCTTAGAAAACTCCTAGATCAGTGGGAAATTCTTCTTTTCTGTGGGGTCCCGGAAGTTTTTGGTTTTCACAAAACAGTCCCCCGGACCTTCTCCCTCCCTTCTTCTTCCTCTGAACCCCCTCTGTCCCCTGCAGATCACCGTCGTCCACCTCCTGCTTTCTGTGCTTCCACGCGTCGTCTTCTCCATGCCCATGATCCCTTTTCCCTCCTTGTTGTCCTGCCCTACGCGCGCCACAGCTTCCCCCGAGCACCCGCCGGCCGCCACCTCATTGCCGCCGAGGAAAGCCCACCGCGGAGCCTTAGACCTCTATCTCTCGTGCGCACCAGCACTACACAAGCCTCTACATTCCGTTTCTTCGGTTCCTTTGCCAATTCTCGAGCACCCGACCCAAATTCCACTGCCACCTTTCTTCTTCCGCTCCGGCAAAAATCAGCATTGCCGTGGGCGGCTGCTGTTCCTTACTCGTGCTCGTCGACCCCCTGTTGCCCTCCAATTGCAGCCAGAGTCCTGTCTCTGACAAGCGCCACCGTCGCCGCCTTCGGCCTCACCGTGGGCAGCTCACTCCGAGTGATCCCACGCCACCACGACTCCCTAACCCGCACTACATCAACGCCATGCAACTCTACGACCTCTTCGTGGGGTCTCTAGTGCCCTGCCGCCACCGCCACTATCTTCGTTGATTGCTTCTAATCCGACGCATACACTCCCAATTGTTTGCGTCAATATCTTCCCCACGACCCGCTGAAGCTCTTGCGCTACCCCTCCACCGACGCCGGTCACCGGAACCTCACCGTCGACAGTGACCTCCCCGCCACCACCTCGGGTTCACGTCGAGATCCATGTTCCCGGTCAGCGCAGCCCTCGACACTTGGTGCTTCTGGACCGCCGTGAGCTCCTGAGACCTCTCCTCCCCTCGGACCTCGCCGCCGGCGACCCTTCTCGCCGGAACACGGCCGTCCCCTCTTTGCTCCCCTTCTATCTCTGGTCAAGGATCTCGGGTTAGAAGGAGCAAAAGCCCAGGGGGCTATTTGCAAACTGAAAGACTCAGAGAAACAGTGCTGCTAAGGACCCCTGTGTAAACATTGCTGTTATTTTATGTGAGCCATGCAGTTAAGTTGTAAAATTGATAGAAAATTGTAGGAAATTCCAAAAATTGTCAAACCAATTTTATTAGAAACTAGATTTTAAACTCTACAACTTTTATTAAGTAAGTTTGGTTTGAAACTAAGTATTTTTGAATCTATTTTAAATCTAAGATAAGGGAGTTTAATATGCATAGCTTCTGCATGATGACTTTGCTACTTATGATTTTTGGTATGTAAATTCTATGAATTATGTATGAACTAGTGTAAAATTTTAAAACTTAGTTTTGTTTTGTAGCCTGAGTTCTTTTAAAATTGGGCAATTCAAATTTGAATTGAAATAGAATTAGTTAAGCATGTCTACTAAAGCTTAATTAATTAGATCTTTTTGTCATAATCTAATAAGTGGATAATTAATCTATGATTAAATTTTCAAGACTTTATATTTGTATTTACCTAAGATTTGAATTTAAATTAGGATTTGAATCTAAACTTAAATATTTTAATTCCTGTTTTCAGTACATTCGATGCTATAGTCATAAGTTAAATATAAATGATGAATCAAGGCTAAAACCCCTTTTGTTTCATGAGTTCATGTGTATGACTTTTTGGATTGCAACTTGATCGGGAAGTAAAATCTTTAACTTAAGCACTATCTCAACTCAATTGTTGCATATCATGTAGAAACAACGACACTCGACGATGGTGACTACGAGCTAATCTCTGATCCAGCCATAGAAGTTCCTAAAGACCCCGAGAGCACCGTCGAAGGTCTAACTGAAGCTCCGAACCAAAGTTCGGAAAACCTTGACACTACTGCCCCCAACCCTACGCAAGAAGGCAAGCCCCGGACATAACCCACTATTTTAATTACACTACAATCTATATCTATTGATGTAATTCTATGCATTAAGTTCTTAGGAATTGCTTGGAACCCTAGTTGCATAATTCCAGGAACCGATGTACTGAACACTAGAACTTTAGTCCGACTAGCTACTATGCTAATAGGACCGGTAGAAGTCGGGTGATTTCCTGTCACTCGCGCGATATAGGAGTTGTAATGTTTACATTCCTGTTATCACTATAAGGATGATGGATGTGAGTTTTGTGAGGTATCATGGTTGAGATGATACCCCGTCTGTGTTGTTGAACTTGATAAGGTCGCAGTGTGTGGTAGTGTGGGTTAAGCGTTTGAAAGTACTAGCCACATGCCGCGAAATATGGTAAGCGGTAAGCCTAGTAACCAATCGGACCGAGGAGTGGACATACCTCCCACCACTCGTATTTTGGTTCTTCTGGTTACTTGATTCGACATGTGGGAATACGTGTTGCAAGGGCAACCAGGAGTACGGACATGTAGTCGCGCTACAGGCGTACGTCCTGCACACATTGGGTGTGCGTATGGTCCTGCAGTCGCTTGTGGTGGATCTGATCGACCAGTCGGAATGAAAGGAAAACGGTTGCTTTGGAACTATCATTGGATGTTCCAAGCGTGTGAGTTAGGTTTACCCTTGCAAGGTTGAATTCGATTCAGAATCGTCCGCTTCTCACGAAGATTGAGATTGTTTGATCCCTTTATCACATAGAGTAACAAGAGAAATTTCATGATTATCAAGGATGATGTTTGACCAAGAATTATACCATGCTTGCTTAGATATAGGTGCTTACCTAGAATGGATAATCGACTAGAATCTGAAAGCTAAAAGTTGAAAATAAGCATTTACTCTTTATTGCTTTTCAGCTAAAAACTAAACCCAAAACTAGTATAAGCCTTCATAAGTCTAGTTACATGGCTAAGTATACCATGACCGGGTAAGCCTTGCTGAGTATTAGAATACTCAGTCTTGCCTTGTAACTTTTGTTCAGGTAATCCGCCTGACGGCTCAGCTCTGCCTGTACCATGGCCCTACCCTCTGCCTAATGGTTGGTCCGTGGAGTGGGACCCGTCCCCGGCCAACGCTGACCCCTCCGAGTGATGTCATGCCTAGGCTAGCATGATGTCTGCATGGACGACGTGTACAGTTCCCGTGCTTTAAACTCCGCTTCATGACTTGAAACTTATGGCTGTTTTGTAATAAATTCCCTCAGTTGGGAATATATGTTACTTTGAACACTCATGTAATATATCTGCCTGTGATGTAAAATATGATGGCGTTCGTATCTCTGGACTCGCCTTCGTGCGAGGTACCTTGTTTGATCCTGCATTCGGTGGTTTATCGGGACGTTACCCGACAGGCCAAGGGATTATACCGTTTGAAGCACGTTGGAGCCCGCAGGAGTGGACTCACGTACTTGAGCCGGTGTAATTCGAGTTGGTTCTGCCACAGCTGGTATCAGAGCTAAAAAGTGTACACTGGAGATATGAAATGCCTTAAAAATACTTTTAGTATAAAATTTGGCCAACAAAGTATTTTGCAAAACTACGTTGGGTTCGTTAAGGATTGTGCTTAGTACGTAAAGCCCTAGGGTAATGCCTATGTGGGAAATAGAGGTGGCTATAATATATATATATATAATCCTAACTACCAGCATTACTTTCCTGTCAAAACCTAAATTCATGCACAACCCAACCTTTTATTCTGTAACGACACCTTCGACGATGAGGTAAGAAGGTAAGGATCCTCAGCTAACTGGGGAGTTAGCCTTCCCGTCGGTGATGCGAACCGAGCGCTGTTTCTCAAGCAATGGCTTACTTGAGATGCTGCCAATATACCAACCTCGGTTGATTATATTGGGAGTATATGCTTCGGCGCAGGGTATGGCGATCGCTGTTCATACCCCCGCATGTTGCGGTACCCCCGTGAATACGTTGTTTCAACGACGTATGTTAACGTTGTCTGTACGGCGGTAATGGTACAGATGCTGTTTTTATAGTGAATAGTAATGATTGGGGACGCTTTCATGACATGCTGGCATGAAAGGTTCATTGGATGTATATATTGTGATCTTTTGCAGGTACACTAACCACGATTAAGAGATTAGGATGAGTAGGATTTATCGATTAGTTGTTAGGGAGTGTCATATGAGTTATGCCACCGAAACTAATTGCGTAAGTCCGAATATATTCGGCAGTTGTTTTTGGTTGAGAAAACGAATAGTATGTGCATGCATAATTCCTTGACAAATAAAAGAATGTAATGTATGTTTAAGTTTGATGAGGATGAATGGCATGTTGTTTATCTTTAGTATGGGTTAATGGGGTTCTAGTGGTAGTGTTGGTCAAGAATCTTAAGTATTCCTCCGGTTTCTAGATCTTACTGATATCAGTATCGTTTGTCTCGTTCTATTTACCTTGTGACTTCTTAGCAAGGTAAACCTATCTCACCATTTGCATTCTTGTTGCAAATGGCAGCCCCTTCTAATGTCTTTTGGGATCCAGAGAGGCATCTCCATACCAATGCCCTGCATTGGGAAGGTTTCCCTCGTTTACTTTGGGAATCCTTAAGGTCATTCCACTATACAGAACCTCCCCAATATGACACTATTGAGTATCAGGAAGAAGGTGTTCACAGAGCTCGAGTTAGAATGACCATTCCTCAGCATCCTTTTCGCTCATAATGGCAGCCCATTGAAGTCAACATGATGGGCTATCGAATAGTTGATACCATTGAAGGAGCAGCATTAGAAGCAATTTATCGTTTCTGTAACCAGCATCCAAAAGAAGTTGCAGGACAGCCCATTGGGTTATTTTCAACGACAAATCCCAATGAGCCAGAATGGAATCTCAGAATTGTCCCTGAGAGTCATAGATTGAAAGGTCCACCGGAAGAAGCGCTTCAAGGGATGATGCGGTTTATGAATGTGCAGTATCACTATCAACTGTTACTACGTCGTGAGATGGGTCAGTTGATTAATGCTGCGTGAAGTCATTATAGGGAGGCTGACAGACAAAATACTCAAGTTGATCAACTTCGTGCCTTGGTGACTCAGAAGGATGAGATCATCGCGGCACAGGATGAGACCATCCTTCACCGAGAAGATCAGGTCAATGAGAGTGATTATATAATCACTCAGCGCAACACCATCATTGAGTTCCTTCAAGAGCAAATCCATGATCTGATCCTTGAGGCTGATGATGCCCAGGCTCACCTTGAAGAGCTGCAGCAACAACCAATACCTCCTGCCACACCCGCAGTACCCGAGTCCAAAGAAGAAGATCCAGAGGAGATTGAAGGAGTCTCAGAACTCGATTCCGAGCATGGGGACCCTGTTCTTAGCCCCCACCATTCTTCTTCTGGCAGTCAGTCTTCTGTAGGCAACTTCGACGATTTCTAGTTGTCAAATCGTCGACTTTGGAGATGTAACCTATAAGAAGTGTAATGCTTTAGATAGTGTGTAATTTGCTTAGACCTTGCACCATTTGTTGTAATATAGATGGCCGGTGTATGGATCCTATGGTTGTGTAATGTGGGAAAACTATCAACATCCACGTTGTAATATAAGCTTCATGTTTTATCCTCTTGATCTTTATCTTTACGTTCTGAAATGAGATGATTGAATGGAATGTGTGCATTGTTTATACGAATATTGAATCTTCTGAAATTGGGAGTAAGGTCATGTGGTTAATAACGGACGTCTCCTTTATTTCAGATGGTTGGAGCCACGCGTGGAACCCCGGAAGGCTTCCGGGCAGAACAAGCCAGTGGTTCTCAACAACCGCCACCGCCACCTCCCAACCTAGCTGAGGTAATGGCACGGCAAACGGAACTTCTCAATCTGCTGGTACAAGCACAGCAGAACCAGCAACGTCAACAGTTCCGAGGAGGTCGTGAGGACCTCAATCCTCCAGTGGCCAGCTATCAGGACTTTCTCAGTACCCAACCTCCGTTCTTCAGTAAGGCTAAAGAACCTTTGGACGCTGATGCCTGGCTTCATATTATCGAATCGAAGTTCGCCCTCTTGACTATACCTTGTGCGGACTCGAGTAAAGCTTCTTTTGCTGCCCAGCAACTTCGCGGTGCTGCTCGTATATGGTGGGATAATTTCTACACCATGCAGCCCGCGGGACATGTCATCTCCTGGGATGAATTTTGGACTACCTTCAGGGCACATTATATTCCTGAAGGATTGCTGGAGCGAAAGTTGAACGAATTCTCGGCACTTACCCAGGGTTCCAATACGGTATTGCAGCATGCACAGACTTTTAATCATCTGTGCCAATATGCAGGTTATCATGTAGACAATGATGCCAAGAAACAGGATCATTTTCGTCGTGGCCTTAGTACCAAGCTCAAGGAGCGCCTGAATCTTATTAGGGCTAACAATTTAAGCGAGTTGGTCAATATGGCCTTAACCCAGGAGGATTGTATCTTGGCACATCGTGCTGAGAAGAAAAGAAAGACTCCTACTGGACCCTCGAGTGCTCAATCACCGAGGTATCGGGTTGTTCCTAACCCCCAGATCAGAGCACCACAGAGGAATACCTGTTTGGCAGACTGGTTTTCAGGCCGCCCCTACAACAAGGAAGGTGTAGACCTCCCGTACCTCCACAGCAACTACAGCAATCTAGCCCAAGGCCAAGTGTGCAACAAGCTCCACAGAGGGGCAGCAATTATCGTTGTTTCAATTGCGGGAGTGCGGATCATTTCATCAAGGATTGTCCACGACCCAAGAAACCTAACCAAGGACAAAGTTCCAATCAGGGTAACCAGAATAAGGGTAAAAGGCCGATGATGCAAGTCTGGCAAGGACGAATTAACTTTACCACCCTTGCAGAACTTCCGGACAGAGCTCCCGTCATGTCGGGTACATTCTCTATTCACCACAAACCAGTTGTTACATTATTTGATTCAGGAGCAATCATAGCTTTATTAGTAACAACTGTAGTACCCGAATAGGACTTGATCTTTGCCCTATCCAGGGGTCATATATGATTTCTACTCCTGGAGGTAAGATCACTTCCAACCAAATGGTTAAAAGTGTACCAATCCAGTTAGGCAGTAAAATCATCAAAACTGATTTGGTGCTACTAAACTTAGAGGGCATCGATATTATACTTGGGACAAATTGGATGACTGAACACAGAGTACGATTAGATATCTCTTCCTGAGTTATTGAGATTAACTCACCATATCAAGGAACTAATACCCTCTATCTGCCTCAGCAAGAATATTTATATTCTTGCACTTATGCTATCACAGACCTCAAAGTAAAAGATATTCCGGTGGTCTGTGAATACCCCGATGTCTTTCCAGATGATTTGCCTGGAATGCCACCAGACAGAGACATCGAGTTCATTATTGAACCTCAACCGGGCACCGCTCCTATTTCCAAGAGGCCATATCGCATGCCTCCAAATGAATTGGCCGAGTTAAAAATCCAACTTCAAGATCTTCTGGATAAAGGTTTCATACGCCCAAGTGCTTCACCTTGGGGTTGTCCCGCTCTTTTCGTTAAGAAGAAGGACAATAGCCTAAGGTTATGTGTTGATTATCGACCACTTAATGCGGTTACTATCAAGAATAAATACCCTCTTTCCCGTATTGATATCCTGTTTGATCAATTAGCTGGAGCTAAAGTCTTCTCTAAGATTGACTTACGCTCTGGCTATCATCAGATCAAAATTAAGCCTTGTGACATTCCAAAGACGGTTTTCTCGACCAGATATGGGTTATATGAATATCTGGTTATGTCATTTGGGCTTTCTAATACACCGGCATATTTTATGTATCTCATGAATTCAGTTTTTATGCCGGAACTTGATAAATTCGTCGTGGTCTTCATCGACGATATTCTAATATATTCCAAGACTAATGAAGACCATGCCAATCACATACGTATTGTTCTTCAACGACTACGTGATCATCGCCTTTACGCCAAATTCTCAAAATGTGAATTTTGGCTAGATAGTGTTTAATTTTTGGGACACACTATCTCTAGTGAAGGCATATCGGTTGATCCAACCAAACTTCAGGAAGTTATGGATTGGAAGCCTCCAACTTCAGTCCATCAAATCCGAAGTTTCCTTGGATTGGCAGGATATTATCGCCGATTCATTCCAGATTTCTCCAATATAGCTAAACCTATGACTGAGCTACTTAAGAAAGAAGTTAAATATCGATGGGACGATAAGTGTGACGAAGCGTTCCACACTTTAAGAAAACTTCTAACAACCACTCCCGTGCTAGCTCAGCCAGATAATACTCAGCCTTTTGATGTCTACTATGATGCTTCTGGGACTGGCCTTGGTTGCGTGCTAATGCAAAACAACCGGATCATTGCTTATGCATCCAGAGCACTCCGGAACCATGAGCAGAACTATCCAACTCATGATTTGGAATTAGCAGCAGTTGTCAACGCTCTTAAAATCTGGAGACATCATCTTATGGATGCTAAGTGTAACATTTACACTGACCATAAAAGCCTCAAATATATCTTTACCCAAGCTGACTTGAATATGAGGCAAAGGCGATGGTTAGAACTGATCAAAGACTATGACCTTGAGGTATACTACCATCCTGGCAAAGCCAATGTGGTTGCGGATGCACTTAGCCGCAAGGCTCATTGCCATTGCTTATCCATAGCAACTTTCAGTGACACACTCTGTAATCAGATGAGAAGACTTAATTTTGAGATCATCTCGCAAGGTAGTCTAAATCTCTTGTCTATCGAGTCTACCCTTCAAGATAAAATCATCATGTCACAATTACATGATAAGGGTATCAAAATTCTTAAAACAAGACTATCTCAGGGAGAAGCTAAATACAAGTGTTTTCACATTGATCATCAAGGAGTCTTATGGTTTAACAATCGTATCGTTGTACCAAAAGATCGTCAACTTCGAAAACAAATTCTTGATGAAGCACATTTATCCAAATTCTCTATTCATCCTGGTAGCACCAAAATGTATCAAGATCTACGACAACATTTTTTGTGGACCAGAATGAAGAGAGAAATTGCCAAATATGTATCTGAGTGTGATACGTGTCAAAGAGTCAAAGGCCAATCATCTTAAGGCATCTGGTACACTTCAGCCGTTACCCATTCCGTCATGGAAGTGGGAAGACATTAGTATGGATTTCATTGTTGGTCTTCCCAACACATCTCAAAAGCATGACTCTATATGGGTAATCATTAATAGACTTACTAAAACGGCTCATTTTCTTCCTGTGCATACTACTTACTTAGCTAAGAAGTATGCCGAAGTCTATCTTGATCAAATTGTTCGGTTACACGGTGTTTCCAAGACCATTATTTCTGATCGAGGGGCACCATTCATTGCACGTTTCTGGGAACAATTGCAGTCAGCTCTTGGAACCAAACTGATTCGAAGCTCTGCATATCATCCTCAGACGGATCGACAAACTGAGCGAGTCAACCAAATTCTTGAAGACATGCTCCGAGCTTGTATTATTCACTATGGTACGAGTTGGGACAAATGTCTTGCCTTGGCCGAATTCTCTTACAACAACAGTTACCAATCCAGTCTTCAAATATCACCTTTTGAAGCGTTATATGGTCGCAGATGTCGAACTCCCTTGAGTTGGTCTGAAACCGGTGAACGCAAAATCTTGGGACCGGATCTAGTTATCGAAGCCGAAAATAAGGTCAAGGTTATTCAAGCTAACCTTAAGACAGCCCAATCTAGGCAAAAGAGTTATGCAGACCAAAGAAGGAAACCTCTGCAGTTCCAAGTAGGAGATTTTGTATATCTCCGAGTATCTCCTATCAAAGGTGTTCAGCGTTTCGGCATAAAAGGAAAACTAACACCCCGATATGTCAGACCCTTTGAGATCCTCAAAGTTTGTGGCCCAGTGGCTTACAAACTTCTCCTTCCATCTCAAATGGCTACTATTCATGATGTTTTCCATGTCTCTCAACTTAAAAAGTGTATCAAGGTACCCACGGAGATCGTTGAAACCCGTGCCATTGAGATCGAACCCGATCTATCCTATATCGAACAACCTATCCAAATCTTGGATACCAAGGAAAGAGTCACCAGAAGGAAGAAGATCAAAATGTACAAAATTTTATGGGATCATCACACCGAAGAAGAAGCAACTTGGGAAACCGAATCCTATCTTCAACGGAATTTCCCAACTTTCCTTCGAACAAATTCCCCAAATCTGATCGTCTAATTCTATTCTGCTTCCGAATCTCGGGACGAGATTCTTTTTAGGGGGGAAGGCTGTGACATTCAGGTAACTAGAAAATATGGACACTAGGTTTAGTATGATGCTTACTATGGTGTATGTGAGTATTACAAAAGACTAGGGGTGTATCTGTAATTTCTATAAAATATGGGTCCTTGAATGTAAATAGGGTGAAGTGGAAGGTAGCCTTGAAACCTATTAGAAATATAATACTGGGTATTAAATTTATGCTACCATAAGGAGAAAGTGTAAGGGTAGATTAAATTCTAAGGAAAATAAGCCCTTAAGTAAGAGTAAAGGCCTATTTGTAAATAAAACATAAGCTAAAGGGTCTTTTATGCAAAATAATTGTGGAATAAAAGTAACTTTCATGTTTACTTGAGGGCCTATTTGTAAAAATACTAGTCATCATGACATTCCTTAAACATTTGCAAATAGATCAAAAGTTTGATCAAATCCCCCTTGGTAAGGACAAGGGTAATTCAAAATTATACTTTGTTCAAAATTCAGCATGTAATGCTGCAAACTTTGAGTTTTTGAAATTGAGCCCTAAAGCTAAGTTGTAGATCTTGAAAAACTCTACAACTTTCATTTTGGACTTTTTCTTAGAAAACCCCTAGATCAGTGGGAAATTCTTCTTTTCTGTGGGGTCCCTGAAGTTTTTAGTTTTCACAAAACAGTTCCCCAGAGCTTCTCCCTCCCTTCTTCTTCCAATGAACCCCCTCTACCCCCTGCTCCTCTGCTCTTCTGCTCTGCCGCCGGTGCAGCTCCCCTCCGGCCGCCGCTGTGCAGATCACCGTCGTCCACCTCCTGCTTCCCATGCTTCCACGCGTCGTCTTCTCCATGCCCCTGATCCCTTTTCCCTCCTTGCCGTCGTGCCCTACGTGCGCCACGGCTTCCCCCGAGCACCCGCCGGCCGCCACCTTATTGCCGCCGAGGAAAGCCCACCGCGGAGCCTTAGACCTCTATCTCTCGCGCGCACCAGCACTACACAAGCCTCTACATTCCGTTTCTTCAGTTCCTTTGCCAATTCTCGAGCACCCAACCCAAATTCCACTGCCGCCTTTCTTCTTCCGCTCCGGCAACAATCGGCATTGCCGTGGGCAGCCGCCACCAGGCATCTCTCGCCCCCACCAACCCCTGTGCGAGCTTCCCCTATTCCTTACTCGTGCTCGTCGACCCCCTGTTGCCCTCCAATTGCAGCCAGAGTCCTGTCTCCGACAAGCGCCGCCGTCGCCGCCTTCGGCCTCACCGTGGGCAGCTCACTCTGAGTGATCCCACGCCACCACGACTCCCTAACCCGCACTACATCAACGCCGTGCAACTCTACGACCTCTTCGTGGGGTCTCTAGTGCCCTGTATTGCCGTCCCGACGCTCGCCGGCGTCTGTCCCTGCCATCGCCGCCACTGTCTTTGTCGATTGCTTCTAATCCGACGCATACACTCCCAATTGTTTGTGTCAATATCTTCCCCACGACCCGCTGAAGCTCTTGCGCTACCCCTCCACCGACGCCGGTCACCGGAACCTCGCCATCGATAGTGACCTCCCCGCCACCACCTCGGGTTCGCGTCGAGATCCACGTTCCCGATCAGCGCAGCCCTCGACACTTGGTGCTTCTGGACCGCCGTGAGCTCCTGAGTCCTCTCCTCCCCTCGGACCTCGCCGTCGGCGACCCTCCTCGCCGAAACACGGTCATCCCCTCTTTGCTCCCCTTCTGTCTCTGGTCAAGGATCTCGGGTTAGAAGGAGCAAAAGCCCAGGGGGCTATTTGCAAACCGAAAGACTCAGAGAAACAGTGCTGCTAAGGACCCCTGTGTAAACATTGCTGTTATTTTATGTGAGCCATGCAGTTAACTTGTAAAATTGATAGAAAATTGTAGGAAATTCCAAAAATTGTCAAACCAATTTTATTAGAAACTAGATTTTAAACTCTACAACTTTTATTAAGTAAGTTTGGTTTGAAACTAAGTATTTTTGAATCTATTTTAAATCTAAGATAAGGGAGTTTAATATGCATAGCTTCTACATGATGACTTTGCTACTTGTGATTTTTGGTATGTAAATTCTATGAATTATGTATGAACTAGTGTAAAATTTTCAAACTTAGTTTTGTTTTGTAGCCTGAGTTCTTTTAAAATTGGGCAATTCAAATTTGAATTGAAATAGAATTAGTTAAGCATGTCTACTAAAGCTTAATTAATTAGATCTTTTTGTCATAATCTAATAAGTGGATAATTAATCTATGATTAAATTTTCAAGACTTTATATTTGTATTTACCTAAGATTTGAATTTAAATTAGGATTTGAATCTAAACTTAAATATTTTAATTCCTGTTTTCAGTACATTCGATGCTATAGTCATAAGTTAAATATAAATGATGAAGCAAGGCTAAAACCCCTTTTGTTTCATGAGTTCATGTGTGTGACTTTTTGGATTGCAACTTCATCGGGAAGTAAAATCTTTAACTTAAGCACTATCTCAACTCAATTGTTGCATATCATGTAGAAACAACGACACTCGATGACGGTGACTACGAGCTAATCTCTGATCCAGCCATAGAAGTTCCTGAAGACCCCGAGAGCACCGTCGAAGGTCTAACTGAAGCTCCGAACCAATGTTCGGAAAACCTTGACACTACTGCCCCCAACCCTACGCAAGAAGGCAAGCCCCGGACATAACCCACTATTTTAATTACACTGCAATCTAAATCTATTTATGTAATTCTATGCATTAAGTTCTTAGGAATTGCTTGGAACCCTAGTTGCATAATTCCAGAAACCGATGTACTGAACACTAGAACTTGAGTCCGACTAGCTGCTATGCTAATAGGACCGGTAGAAGTCGGGTGATTTCCTGTCACTCGCGCGATATAGGAGTTGTAATGTTTACATTCCTGTTATCACTATAAGGATGACGGATGGGAGTTTTGTGAGGTATCATGGTTGAGATGATACCCCGTCTGTGTTGTTGAACTTGATAAGGTCGCAGTGTGTGGTAGTGTGGGTTAAGCGTTTGAAAGTACTAGCCACATGCCGCGAAATATGGTAAGCGGTAAGCCTAGTAACCAATCGGCCCGAGGAGTGGACATACCTCCCACCACTCGTATTTTGGTTCTTCTGGTTACTTGATTCGACGTGTGGGAATACGTGTTGCAAGGGCAACCAGGAGTACGGACATGTAGTCGCGCTACAGGCGTACGTCCTACACACATTGGGTGTGCGTATGGTCCTGCAGTCGCTTGTGGTGGATCTGATCCACGAGTCGGAATGAAAGGCAAACGGTTGCTTCAGAACTATCACTGGATGTTCCAAGCATGTGAGTTAGGTTTACCCTTGCAAGGTTGAATTCGATTCAGAATCGTCCGCTTCTCACGAAGATTGAGACTGCTTGATCCCTTTATCACATAGACTAACAAGAGAAATTTCATGATTATCAAGGATGATGTTTGACCAAGAATTATACCATGCTTGCTTAGATATAGGTGCTTACCTAGAATGGATAATCGACTAGAATCTAAAAGCTAAAAGTTGAAAATAAGGATTTACTCTTTGTTGCTTTTCAGCTAAAAACTAAACCCAAAACCAGTATAAGCCTTCATAAGTCTAGTTACATGGCTAAGTATACCATGACCGGGTAAGCCTTGCTGAGTATTAGAATACTCAGTCTTGCCTTGTAACTTTTGTTCAGGTAATCCGCCTGACGGCTCAGCTCTGCCTGTACCATGGCCCTACCCTCTGCCTGATGGTTGGTCCGTGGAGTGGGACCCATCCCCGGCCAACGCAGACCCCTCCGAGTGATGTCATGCCTGGGCTAGCATGATGTCTGCATGGACGACGTGTACCGTTCCCGTGCTTTAAACTCCGCTTCATGACTTGAAACTTATGGCTGTTTTGTAATAAATTCCCTCAGTTGGGAATATATCTTTGAACACTCATGTAATATATCTGCCTGTGATGTAAAATATGATGGCGTTTGTATCTCTGGACTCGCCTTCGTGCGAGGTATCTTGTTTGATCCTGCATTCGGTGGTTTATCGGGACGTTACCCGACAGGCCAAGGGATTATACCGTTTGAAGCACGTTGGAGCCCGCAGGAGTGGACTCGCATACTTGAGCCGGTGTAATTCGAGTTGGTTCTGCCACACGTGAAGTGCCTTAAAAATACTTTTTAGTATAAAATTTGGTCAACAAAGTAAATGCAAACTATGTTGAGTTCGTTAAGGATTGTGCATAGTACGTAAAGCCCTAGGTTAATATTACTAAGGGAATTAGAGGTGGCTGTAGTATATATATATAACTCTAACTCCCAGCATTACTTTTCTGTCAAAACTTAAATTCATGCACAATCCAACTTTACTTTCTGTAACGACTCCTTCGATCGTGAGGTAAGAAGGTAAGGATCCTTAGCCAACTGAGGGAGCTTGGCCTTCCTGTCGGTGATGCGAACCGAACGCTGTTTCACAAGCAGTGGCCTACTTGAGATGCTGCCAATGTACCAACTTCGGTTGACTACGTTGGGAGTAGATGGTTCGGCGTAGGGTATGGCGATCGATGTTCATACCCCTGCATTTTGCGGTACCCCCGTGAATACGTTGTTCCGATAACGTATGTTAATGTTGTACGGCGGTAATTGTACAAATGCTGTTTCTATAGTGAACAGTAATGATTGTCGACGCTTTCATGACATGCTAGCATGAAAGGTTCATTTGATATATGTATTGTGGTGTTCTGCAGGTACACTAACCACGATTATGAAATTAGGACGAATAGGACTTATCGGCTAGTTATTAGTGAGAGACGTATGTATTATGCCGCTGAAATTAACTACGTAAGTCCGAAGATATTCGGCAGTTGTTTTTGGTTGTGAGGTCGAATAGTGCGTGCATGCATAATACATTAACCAACAAAATGGATGCTTAATTTTGTTGCTTTTTAAGAAATAGGTAACATGTGGGTATTTCTTAGTTTGGGTAAACAGACATCTTTAGTTAGGTATCTTAAGTATCCATCTGATTTCCAGCCTTTGCTGTTATCAGAATCAGTTATCTTGTTCCAGTTACCTTGTGAGTTCTCAGCAGGGTAAACATATCTTACCATTTGCATTCTTGTCGCAGATGGCCGCTCCTTCAAATGCCTTTTGGGATCATGAAGGGCACTTTCACACTAATGCCTTACGTTGGGAAGGTTTTCCTCGTCTCCTGTGGGAATCCTTAAGTTTGTTTCATTACACGGAGCCTCCTCAATATGATGGGGTGGAATATCGCGAAGAAGGAGTTCCTCAATGCCGGGTTAAGATGACAACTCCTCAACATCCTTTCCGCCCCCAATGGCATCCCATAGAAGTTGATGTGGTAGGGTATCATCTGGTTGATACCATTGAGACTGCTGCCTTGGAGGCTATCAAACTCTTCTGCAATCAGCATCCAACGGAGGTTGCCGCATATCCTATTGGTTTATTCCCTGCTATAGACTCTGATAATTTGGAATGGAACTTTCGGACAGAGCATCTTGGTCATATGCTAGGAGATCTGGCTGAAGAAACGGTCCATAGTATCACCAGGTTCATGAATGTGCAGCATCATTACCAGATTTTGCTACTTCATAACATGGGTCAGTTAACTAATGTATCTCAAGGTCACTATCGGAATGCTGACCGTCAAGTTACCCAGATAGTGGAACTACAAGCCTTAGTGACTCAGAAGGATGAGATCATCACAGCACGGGATGAGACCATCCTTCATCGAGAAGATTAGATCAACGAGAGTGACCATATAATCACTCAGCGTAACACCATTATTGAATTCCTTCAGGAACAAATCCATGATCTGATCCTTGAAGCTGACAATGCCCAGGCTCATCTTGAAGAGTTGCAGCAACAACCGATACTACCCGCTGCACCCGTAATGCTTGAAGAAGAAGAAGATCCGGAAGAGATTGAGGGTGTCTCAGAGCTTGACTCTGAGCACGGGGATCCTGTTCTTAGTCCCCATCACTCTTCCTCTGGCAGTCAGTCTTTTGTAGGAAACTTCGACAATTTCTAGTCTAGTAAATCATCGACTTTCTAGATGTAACCTGTGAGAAGTGTAATGCTTTAGGTAGTAAGTAGTTTATCTAGACCTCGTGCCATTTGTTGTAACATAGATGGCTTGTGTAGGGATCCTTTGGATGTGTGATATGGAGAACAATCAGAATCGGTGTTGTAATATAAGCTTCTTGTTCTATCATCTTGTTCACTATCCTTATGTTCTGAAATGAGATGATTGAATGGAATGTATGCATTGTTTATCTAAGTAGTATATCTTCTGAAATTGGGAGTAAGGCTATATGGTTAATGATGGACATCTCCTTTGTTTCAGATGGTTGGAGCCACGCGCGGAACCCCGGAAGGTTTCTGGGCAGATCAGGCCAGTGGTTCTCAACAACCGCCACCACCACCTCCCAATCTGGCAGAAGTTATGGCTCGGCAAACCGAACTTCTCAATCTGCTGGTACAAGCACAGCAGAACCAGCAACGTCAATAGTTCCGAGGAGGTCATGACGACCTCAATCCTCCCGTGGCCAGCTATCAGGATTTCTTCAGTACCCAGCCTCCATTTTTCAGTAAGACTGAAGAACCTTTGGACGCTGATGCCTAGCTTCATATCATTGAATCGAAGTTTGCTTTATTGACTATACCTTGTGTGGACTCAAGTAAAGCTTACTTTGCCGCCCAGCAACTTCGCGGTGCTGCTCGGATATGGTGGGATCATTTCTGCGCCATGCAGCCTGCAGGGCATGTTATCACCTGGGATGAGTTTCGGTCAGCTTTCAAGGCACATTATATTCCCGAAGGATTGTTGGAGCGAAAGTTGAATGAATTCTTAGCACTTACCTAAGGCACCAGCACAGTCCTGCAGTATGCGTAGACTTTTAATCATTTGTGCCAATATGCGGGATATCATGCGGATAATGACGCCAAGAAACAAGATCGTTTCCGTCGGGGCCTTAATACCAAGCTCAAGGAACGCCTGAATCTTTAAGGGCTAATAATTTCAGCGAGCTGGTTAATATGGCCTTAACCCAAGAAGATTGTATCGTAGCACATCGTGCGGAGAAGAAAAGAAAGACCTTTACTGGACCCTCGAGTGCTCAATCACCGAGGTATCGGGTTGTTCCCAACACACCGTTCAGAACACCACAGCGGAATGCCCCGTCTGGCAGACTGGTTTTCAGGCCGCCCCAACCACAAGGAAGGTATAGACCTCTCGTACCTCCGCAACAACCACAACCATCTGGCCTACGACCAAATGTTCAACAAGTTCAACAGAGAAGCAGCAATTATCGCTGTTTCAATTGCGGGAGTGCGGATCATTTCATCAGAGATTGTTCGCGGCCCAAGAAACCTAATCAAGGGTAGAGTTCCAGTCAAGGTAATCAGAACAAGGGCAAGAGGCCAATAATGCAAGTTTGGCAAGGACGGATTAACTTCACCACCCTTGCAGAGCTTCCGGATGGAGCTCCCGTCATGTCGGGTATATTTTCTATTCACCACAAACCAGTTGTTACATTATTTGATTCAGGAGCAACCCATAGTTTTATTAGTAACAACTATGGTAACCGAATAGGATTTGATCTTTGTCCTACCCAAGGGTCATATATGATCTCTACCCCAGGAGGAAGTATTACTTCCAACAAAATGATTAGAAGTGTGCCAATTCAGTTAGGTAGTAAAGAAATCAAAACTGATTTGGTTTTACTAAGTTTGGAGGGTATTGATGTTATACTGGGGACAAACTGGATGACTGAACATCGAGTACAGCTAGACATATCTTCCCGAGTTGTCGAAATTGATTCACCATATCATGGGGCCACTACCCTTTATCTGCCTCAGCAAGAATATCTACACCCTTGCACTTATGCTATCACAAATATCAAAGTAAAAGATATTCCTGTAGTCTGTGAGTATTCCGACGTCTTTCCACGTGACTTGCCTGGGATGCCACCAGACAGAGACATTGAGTTTATTATTGAACTTCAACCTGGCACCGCTCCTATTTCCAAGAGGCCGTATCGTATGCCTCCAAATGAATTGGCTGAACTGAAAGTTCAACTCCAAGATATTCTTGACAAGGGTTTTATACGCCCAAGTGCTTCACCTTGGGGTTGTCCGGCCCTCTTTGTAAAGAAGAAGGACAATAGCCTAAGGTTATGTGTCGACTATCGTCCACTCAATGCGGTCACTATCAAAAATAAGTACCCTCTTCCCCGCATTGATATTTTATTCGATCAGTTAGCCGGAGCTAAAGTCTTTTCCAAGATTGACTTACGCTCTGGTTATCATCAGATCAAAATCAGGCCTTGTGACATTCCAAAAACAGCTTTTTCGACCAGATATGGATTATATGAATATCTGGTTATGTCTTTTGGACTTACCAATGCACCGGCATATTTCATGTACCTCATGAATTCAGTCTTTATGCCAGAACTCGACAAATTTGTCGTGGTCTTCATTGATGACATTCTGATATACTCCAAAACTAAAGAAGACCATGCTAATCATATACGTGCCGTTCTTCAACGACTACGTGATCATCGCCTTTATGCCAAATTTTCAAAATGTGAAATCTGGTTCGATAGTGTGAAATTTTTAGGACATACTATCTCCAGCGAAGGCATATCGGTTGATCCAACAAAAGTCCAGGAAGTTATGGATTGGAAACCTCCAACTTCAGTCCATCAAATTTGAAGTTTCCTTGGATTGGCAGGATACTATCGCCGATCCATTCC